>NC_092768.1:60553552-61241689 GCF_047496795.1 Chiloscyllium punctatum
CCTTCCTCCACCCTTCTTCCCACTCTCCTTCCCCTTCACCTTCCTTCCCCCTCTCCTTCCTTCCCCCCACTCTCCTTCCTTCCCCCCTCTCCTTCCTTCCCCCTCCTTCCTTACCCCGCTCCTTCCTTCCCCCTCTCCTTCCTTCCGCCATCTCCTTCCTCCCCCCTCCTTCCCCCCTCTCCTTCCTGCATCTCCTTCCTTCCCCCTTCCTTCCCCACTCCTTCCCCCGCTCTCCTTCATTCCCTCTTCCTACCCCCACCTGCCTCCCTCCTTCCTTCCCCCTTCCTTCCCCCATCATTCCCCCTTCCCCATCTCCTTCCTTCCCCCGTCTCCTTCCTCCCCCTCTCCTTCCCCCTCCTTCCTTCCCTCCCTCCTTCCTCCACCCTTCTTCCCCCTCTCCTTTCCCCCTCTCCTTCCTTTCCCCCCTCCTTCCTTCCCTCCCCTCTCCTTCACCCCTTCTCTTGCGCCCCTCTCCTTCCCCCTCTCCTTCCTTCCACCCCACTCTCCTTCCTTCCCCCTCTCCTTCCTTCCCCCTCCTTCCTTACCCCGCTCCTTCCTTCCCCCTCTCCTTCCTTCCCCCTCTCCTTCCTTCCCCCATCTCCTTCCTTCCCCCATCTCCTTCCTTCCCCATCTCCTTCCTTCCCCCTTCCTTCCCCCCTCTCCTTCCCCATCTCCTTCCTTCCCCCTTCCTTCACCCCTCCTTCCCCCTCTCCTTTCTTCCCCCTTCCTTCCCCATCCTACCCCCCCCTCCTTCATTCCCCCTTCCTCCCCCCACCTGCCCCCCTCCTTCCTTTCCCCTTCCTTCCTCCATCCTTCCCCCCTTCCCCATCTCTTTCCTTCCCCCATCTCCTTCCTCCTCCCCTCTACTTCCCCCTCCTTCCTTCCCTCCCTCCTTCCTCCCCCTTCTTCCCCCTCTCCTTCCCCCTCTCCTTCTTTTCCCCCCTCCTTCCTTCCTTCCCCTCTCCTTCCTCCCCTCGCCTTCCCCCATCTCCTGCCTTCACCCCCTCTCCTTCCACCCCTCTCCTTCCCCCCTCTCCTTCCTTCCCCCCACTCTCCTTCTTTCCCCCCTCTCCCTTCCTTCCCCCCTCTCCTTCCTTCCCCCCTCCTTCCTTCCCCCTCTCCTTCCTTCCCCCATCTCCTTCCTTCCCCCCATTTCCTACCTTCCGCCATCTCCTTCCTTCCCCCATCTCCTTCCTTCCCCATTCCTTCCCCCCTCCTTCCCCATCTCCTTTCTTCCCCCTTCCTTCCCCCCTCCTTCCCTCCCTCTCCTTCCCTCCCTCTCCTTCCTTCCCCACTCTCCTTGCTTCCTTCCCTCTCCCTTCCTTCCCCCTCCTTCCTTACCCCCTTCCTTCCTTCCCTCCCTCTCCCTTCCTTCCCCCCATTTCCTTCCTTACCCCATCTCCTTCCTTCCCCCATCTCCTTCCTTCCCCCCATCTCCTTGCCTCCCTCCTTCCCCCCTCTCCTTCCCCCTTCCGTACTCCCCCTCTCCTTCCCCCATTTCCTTCCTTTCCCCTCACATTCCTTCCCCCTTCCTTCCCCCCTCCATCCCCCCTCTCCTTCTGCCCATCTCCTGCCTCCCCCCCTCACCCCGATCTCCTTCTTTCCCCCATCTCTTTCCTCCCCCTCCTTCAACTCCCTCTCCTTTCTTCTCCCCATCTCCTTCCTTCCCCCCATCTCCTTCATTCCTCCTTTCTTCCCCCCTCTCCTTCCCCCATCTCCTTCCTTCCCTCTTCCTTCCCCCCTCTCCTTCCCCCCATCTCCTTCCTTCCCCCTTCCTTCCCCCTCTACTTCCTTCCCCTTTCCTTCCCCCCTCCTTCCCCCCTCTCCTTCCCCCCATCTCCTGCCTTCCCCCCTCTCCTTCCCCCATCTCCTTCCTTCCCCCATCCTTCCCTGCCCCCCTCCTTCTTTCCCCCGGATTTTCCTTCCCCCATCCTTCTTTCCCCCCCTCCTATACCCCATCTCCTTCCTCCCCCCATCTCCTTCCTCGCCCCCCTTACACCCCCCTCTCCTTCCTTCTCCCCATCTCTCCTTCCCCCCTCCCCTTCTCCCCATCTCCTTCATTCTCCCCCTCACTCCTTCCCCCCTCTCCATCACCCCCACCTCCTTCCTTCCCCCCTTCCCCCCTCCTTCCCCCATCACCTTCCTTCCACCCATCTCCTTCCTTCCCCTCTCTCCTCCCCACTTCCTTCCCCCTTCCTTCCCCCCTCTCATTCCACCATCTCTCCTTCCCCCTCTCTTTCCTCCCTCTCTCCTTCCGTCCTCCTTCCTCCCCCCTCCTTCCCCCCTCTCCTTCCCCATCTCCTGTCTTCGCCCCGTCTCCTTCCCCGCCATCTCCTTCCTTCCCCCCATCTCCTTCCTCCCCCCTCCTTCACCCCCTCTCCTTCCATCGCCCCCCTTCACCCCCATCTCCTTCCTTCCCTCCCATCTCCTCCCTTCCCCCATCTCCTTCCTCCCCCCTTCCTTCCCCCTTCCTTCCCCCTCTACTTCCTTCCCCTTTCCTTCCCCCCTCCTTCCCCCCTCTCCTTCCCCCATCTCCTTCCTTCCCCCTCCTTCCCTGCCCCCCTCCTTCCTCCCCCCGTTCTTCCTTCCCCCTCCTTCCTTCCCCTCCTCCTTCACCCCATCTCCTTCCTCCCCCCATCTCCTTCCTCGCCCCCCTTACCCCCCCTCTCCTTCCTTCACCCCCATCTCCTTCCTTCCCTCCCATCTCCTCCCTTCCCCCATCTACTTCCTCCCCCCTTCCTTCCCCCCTCCTTCCCCCCTCACCTTCCCCATCTCCTTCCTCGCCCCCCTTACCCCCCCTCTCCTTCCTTCACCCCCATCTCCTTCCTTCCCTCCCATCTCCTCCCTTCCCCCATCTACTTCCTTCCCCCTTCCTTCCCCCCTCCTTCCCCCCTCACCTTCCCCCACCTTCCCTGCCTCCCTCCTTCCTCCCCGTTCTTCCTTACCCCTCCTTCCTTCCCCTCCTTCTTCACCCCATCTCCTTCCTCACCCCATCTCCTTCCTCGCCCCCCTTACCCCCCCCCCCTCCTTCCTTCTCCCCCATCTCCTTCATTCCGGACCCCTCTCCTTCCCCCCTCTCCTTCACCCCCATCTCCTTCATTCCCCCCCTTTCCCCCTCCTTCCCCCATCATCTTCCTTCCCCCCATCTCCTTCCTTCCCCCCTCACCCCCCCTTCTTTCCCCCTTCCTTCCCCCCTCATTTCCCCTTCTCTCCTTCCCCCTCTCTTTCCTCCCTCTCTCCTTCCCCCTCTCTTTCCTCCCCACTCCTTCACCCCCTCTCCTTCCCCCTTCCTTCCCCCCTCCTTCTCACCCTCTCGTTCCTTCCCCCTTCCTTCCCCCACTCCTTCCGTCCTCCTTCCTCCCCCTTCCCCCCTCTCCTTCCTCCATATCCTGCCTTCGCCCCCTCTCCTTCCCCCATCTCCTTCCTTCCCCCATCTCCTTCCTCCCCCCTCTTTCACCCCCATCTCCTTCCGTCCCCCCATCTCCTTCCTTCCCCCTTCCTTCCCCCCTTTCCTTCCCCCATCTCCTTCCTTCCCCCTTCCTTCCCCTGTCCTTCCCCCATCTCTTGCCTTCCCCCTCCTTCCCCCATCTCCTTCTTTCCCCCCTCCTTCCCCCACTCTCCTTCCCCACTCTCCTACCCGCACTCCCCTTCCCCCCTCTCCTTCCTTCCCCCTTCCTGCCCCCTTCTTCCCCCCTCCTTCCCACCCTCCTTCCCTCCCATCTCCTTCCTTCCCCCTTTCCTTCCCCCGTCCTTCCTTCCCCCCTCCTTCACTCCATCTCCTTCCTTCCCCCCTCCTTCCCCCACTCTCCTTCCCCAACTCTGCTTCCCCTCTCTCCTTCCCCCACTCCTTCCTTCCACCCTCCTTACCCCCTCCTTCCCTCCCATCTCCTTCCTTCCCCCTTTCCTTCCCCCATCCTTCCTCCCCCCTCCTTCCCCCCTCTCCTTCCCCATCTCCTTCCTTCCCCCCTCCTTCCCCCACTCTCCTTCCCCCACTCTCCTTCCCCCACTCTCCTTCCCCTCTCTCCTTCCTCCACTCCTTCCTTCCACCCTCCTTACCCCCTCCTTCCCTCCCATCTCCTTCCTTCCCCCTTTCCTTCCCCCATCCTTCCTCCCGCCTCCTTCCCCCCTCTCCTTCCCCCGCTCTCCTTCATTCCCCCTTCCTCCCCCCACCTGCCTCCCTCCTTCCTTCCCCCGTCCTTCCTTCCCCCCTCTCCTTCCCGCATCTCCTTCCTTCCCCCTTCCTTCCCCACTCCTTCCCCCGCTCTCCTTCATTCCCCCTTCCTCCCCCCACCTGCCTCCCTCCTTCCTTCCCCCTTCCTTCCCCCATCCTTCCCCCTTCCCCCATCTCCTTCCTTCCCCGTCTCCTTCCTCCCCCCTCTCCTTCCCCCCTCCTTCCTTCCCTCCCTCCTTCCTTCCCTGCCTCCTTCCTCCACCCTTCTTCCCACTCTCCTTCCCCTTCACCTTCCTTCCCCCTCTCCTTCCTTCCCCCCACTCTCCTTCCTTCCCCCCTCTCCTTCCTTCCCCCCTCCTTCCTTACCCCGCTCCTTCCTTCCCCCTCTCCTTCCTTCCGCCATCTCCTTCCTCCCCCCTCCTTCCCCCCTCTCCTTCCTGCATCTCCTTCCTTCCCCCTTCCTTCCCCACTCCTTCCCCCGCTCTCCTTCATTCCCTCTTCCTACCCCCACCTGCCTCCCTCCTTCCTTCCCCCTTCCTTCCCCCATCATTCCCCCTTCCCCATCTCCTTCCTTCCCCCGTCTCCTTCCTCCCCCTCTCCTTCCCCCTCCTTCCTTCCCTCCCTCCTTCCTCCACCCTTCTTCCCCCTCTCCTTTCCCCCTCTCCTTCCTTTCCCCCCTCCTTCCTTCCCTCCCCTCTCCTTCACCCCTTCTCTTGCGCCCCTCTCCTTCCCCCTCTCCTTCCTTCCACCCCACTCTCCTTCCTTCCCCCTCTCCTTCCTTCCCCCTCCTTCCTTACCCCGCTCCTTCCTTCCCCCTCTCCTTCCTTCCCCCTCTCCTTCCTTCCCCCATCTCCTTCCTTCCCCCATCTCCTTCCTTCCCCATCTCCTTCCTTCCCCCTTCCTTCCCCCCTCTCCTTCCCCATCTCCTTCCTTCCCCCTTCCTTCACCCCTCCTTCCCCCTCTCCTTTCTTCCCCCTTCCTTCCCCATCCTACCCCCCCCTCCTTCATTCCCCCTTCCTCCCCCCACCTGCCCCCCTCCTTCCTTTCCCCTTCCTTCCTCCATCCTTCCCCCCTTCCCCATCTCTTTCCTTCCCCCATCTCCTTCCTCCTCCCCTCTACTTCCCCCTCCTTCCTTCCCTCCCTCCTTCCTCCCCCTTCTTCCCCCTCTCCTTCCCCCTCTCCTTCTTTTCCCCCCTCCTTCCTTCCTTCCCCTCTCCTTCCTCCCCTCGCCTTCCCCCATCTCCTGCCTTCACCCCCTCTCCTTCCACCCCTCTCCTTCCCCCCTCTCCTTCCTTCCCCCCACTCTCCTTCTTTCCCCCCTCTCCCTTCCTTCCCCCCTCTCCTTCCTTCCCCCCTCCTTCCTTCCCCCTCTCCTTCCTTCCCCCATCTCCTTCCTTCCCCCCATTTCCTACCTTCCGCCATCTCCTTCCTTCCCCCATCTCCTTCCTTCCCCATTCCTTCCCCCCTCCTTCCCCATCTCCTTTCTTCCCCCTTCCTTCCCCCCTCCTTCCCTCCCTCTCCTTCCCTCCCTCTCCTTCCTTCCCCACTCTCCTTGCTTCCTTCCCTCTCCCTTCCTTCCCCCTCCTTCCTTACCCCCTTCCTTCCTTCCCTCCCTCTCCCTTCCTTCCCCCCATTTCCTTCCTTCCCCCATCTCCTTCCTTCCCCCATCTCCTTCCTTCCCCCCATCTCCTTGCCTCCCTCCTTCCCCCCTCTCCTTCCCCCTTCCGTACTCCCCCTCTCCTTCCCCCATTTCCTTCCTTTCCCCTCACATTCCTTCCCCCTTCCTTCCCCCCTCCATCCCCCCTCTCCTTCTGCCCATCTCCTGCCTCCCCCCCTCACCCCGATCTCCTTCTTTCCCCCATCTCTTTCCTCCCCCTCCTTCAACTCCCTCTCCTTTCTTCTCCCCATCTCCTTCCTTCCCCCCATCTCCTTCATTCCTCCTTTCTTCCCCCCTCTCCTTCCCCCATCTCCTTCCTTCCCTCTTCCTTCCCCCCTCTCCTTCCCCCCATCTCCTTCCTTCCCCCTTCCTTCCCCCTCTACTTCCTTCCCCTTTCCTTCCCCCCTCCTTCCCCCCTCTCCTTCCCCCCATCTCCTGCCTTCCCCCCTCTCCTTCCCCCATCTCCTTCCTTCCCCCATCCTTCCCTGCCCCCCTCCTTCTTTCCCCCGGATTTTCCTTCCCCCATCCTTCTTTCCCCCCCTCCTATACCCCATCTCCTTCCTCCCCCCATCTCCTTCCTCGCCCCCCTTACACCCCCCTCTCCTTCCTTCTCCCCATCTCTCCTTCCCCCCTCCCCTTCTCCCCATCTCCTTCATTCTCCCCCTCACTCCTTCCCCCCTCTCCATCACCCCCACCTCCTTCCTTCCCCCCTTCCCCCCTCCTTCCCCCATCACCTTCCTTCCACCCATCTCCTTCCTTCCCCTCTCTCCTCCCCACTTCCTTCCCCCTTCCTTCCCCCCTCTCATTCCACCATCTCTCCTTCCCCCTCTCTTTCCTCCCTCTCTCCTTCCGTCCTCCTTCCTCCCCCCTCCTTCCCCCCTCTCCTTCCCCATCTCCTGTCTTCGCCCCGTCTCCTTCCCCGCCATCTCCTTCCTTCCCCCCATCTCCTTCCTCCCCCCTCCTTCACCCCCTCTCCTTCCATCGCCCCCCTTCACCCCCATCTCCTTCCTTCCCTCCCATCTCCTCCCTTCCCCCATCTCCTTCCTCCCCCCTTCCTTCCCCCTTCCTTCCCCCTCTACTTCCTTCCCCTTTCCTTCCCCCCTCCTTCCCCCCTCTCCTTCCCCCATCTCCTTCCTTCCCCCTCCTTCCCTGCCCCCCTCCTTCCTCCCCCCGTTCTTCCTTCCCCCTCCTTCCTTCCCCTCCTCCTTCACCCCATCTCCTTCCTCCCCCCATCTCCTTCCTCGCCCCCCTTACCCCCCCTCTCCTTCCTTCACCCCCATCTCCTTCCTTCCCTCCCATCTCCTCCCTTCCCCCATCTACTTCCTCCCCCCTTCCTTCCCCCCTCCTTCCCCCCTCACCTTCCCCATCTCCTTCCTCGCCCCCCTTACCCCCCCCTCTCCTTCCTTCACCCCCATCTCCTTCCTTCCCTCCCATCTCCTCCCTTCCCCCATCTACTTCCTTCCCCCTTCCTTCCCCCCTCCTTCCCCCCTCACCTTCCCCCACCTTCCCTGCCTCCCTCCTTCCTCCCCGTTCTTCCTTACCCCTCCTTCCTTCCCCTCCTTCTTCACCCCATCTCCTTCCTCACCCCATCTCCTTCCTCGCCCCCCTTACCCCCCCCCCCTCCTTCCTTCTCCCCCATCTCCTTCATTCCGGACCCCTCTCCTTCCCCCCTCTCCTTCACCCCCATCTCCTTCATTCCCCCCCTTTCCCCCTCCTTCCCCCATCATCTTCCTTCCCCCCATCTCCTTCCTTCCCCCCTCACCCCCCCTTCTTTCCCCCTTCCTTCCCCCCTCATTTCCCCTTCTCTCCTTCCCCCTCTCTTTCCTCCCTCTCTCCTTCCCCCTCTCTTTCCTCCCCACTCCTTCACCCCCTCTCCTTCCCCCTTCCTTCCCCCCTCCTTCTCACCCTCTCGTTCCTTCCCCCTTCCTTCCCCCACTCCTTCCGTCCTCCTTCCTCCCCCTTCCCCCCTCTCCTTCCTCCATATCCTGCCTTCGCCCCCTCTCCTTCCCCCATCTCCTTCCTTCCCCCATCTCCTTCCTCCCCCCTCTTTCACCCCCATCTCCTTCCGTCCCCCCATCTCCTTCCTTCCCCCTTCCTTCCCCCCTTTCCTTCCCCCATCTCCTTCCTTCCCCCTTCCTTCCCCTGTCCTTCCCCCATCTCTTGCCTTCCCCCTCCTTCCCCCATCTCCTTCCTTCCCCCATCTCCTTCCTCCCCCCTTCCTTCCCCCCTCTCCTTCCCCCCAACTCCTTCCTTCCCCCTTCCTTCCCCCATCCTTCCTTCCCCCTTCCTTCCCCATCCTTCCTTCCCCCTTCCTTCCCCCCTCTCCTTCCCCCTTCCCTATCCCCTCTCCTTCCCCCTCTCCCCTTCCCCCCTTCATTCCCCCCTCTCTCTTTCCCCCTCTCTCCTTCCCCCTTCCCTATCCCCTCTCCTTCCCCCTCTCCCCTTCCCCCCTTCATTCCCCCCTCTCTCTTTCCCCCTCTCTCCTTCCCCCTTCCTTCCCCCTCTCCTTCCCCCCTCTCTCCTTCCCCTCTCCTTCCTCCCTCTTTGTCCCCCTTCCTGCCCACACTCCTTTCCCCCACTCTCCTTTCACCTTCCACCCTCCCATCCCCTTCCCCTCTCTCTCTCTCCCCCTTCCTTCCCCCTTCCTCCTTCCTTCCCACCCCTCCTTCCCTCTTCCTTCTCCCCTCCTTCCCTCCCCATCTCCTTCCCCCTTCCTTCCCCATCCTTCCCCCATCTCCTTCCCCCATCTCCTTCCCCCATCTCCTTCCCCTCTCCTTCCCCCTATCTCCTTGCCCCTATCTCCTACCCCGCTATCTCCTTCCCAACTATCTCCTTCCCACTTATCTCCTTCCCCCTTCCTTCCCCCTCCTTCCCCCATCTCCTTCCCCCTTCCTTCCCCTCTCCTTCCCCCCATCGCCTTCCCCCATCTCCTTCCCCCATCTCCTTCCCCCTTCCTTCCCCTCTCCTTCCCCCCATCGCCTTCCCCCATCTCCTTCCCCCCATCTCCTCCCCCCAATCTTCTTCTACCCCATCTCCTTCCCCCTTCCTTCCCCCCTCTCCTTCCCCCTATTTCCTTCCTCCCTCTCCTTCCCCCTTATCTCCTTCCTCCCCTCTCCTTCCCCCTTCCTTCCCCCTTCCCCTATCTCCTTGCCCCCTCCTTCCCCCCTTATCGCCTTCCCCCTTCCTTGCCCCCTTCCCCCATCTCCTTCCCCCCATCTCCTTCCCCCTTCCTTCCCCCCTCCTTCCCCATCTCCTTCCCCCATCTCCTTCCCCCTTCCTCCCCCATCTCCTTCCCCCTTTCTCCCCCCCATCTCCTTCCCCTCTCCTTCCTCCCCATCTCCTTCCCACATCTCCTTCCCACTATCTCCTTCCCCCTATCTCCTTCCCCCTTCCTTCCCCACATCTCCTTCCCCCTTCCTTCCCCCATCTCCTTCCCCCTTCCTCCGCCCATCTCCTTCCCCCTTCCTCCGCCCATCTCCTTCCCCCATCTCCTTCCCCCATCTCCTTCCCCCTTCCTTCCCCCATCTCCTTCCCCCTTCCTTCCCCCCATCTCCTTCCCCCTTCCTCCCCCATCTCCTTCCCCCTTCCTTCCCCCCTCCTTCTCCCCATCTTCTTCCCCCTTCCTTCCCCCTCTCTCCTTCTCCCCTCTCTCCTTCCTTTTCTTTCCACCCCTCCTTCTCCCGTCTCTCCTTCCCCCACTCCTCCCCCTCTCCTTCTCCCTTCCTTACCCCCTCTCCTTCTTCCCTCTCTCCTCCCACTTCCTTCCCCGCTCTCCTTCTGTCCTCTATTCTGCCCCCTGCTTTCCCTCCCCTCTATCCTTCCCCCCTCTCTCCTCCCCCTATCTTTCACCCTCTCCTTATCCCCCCTTTCCCCCTTTCGTTCTCTACTCTCTCATTCCCCCTTCCTTCCCCTCTCTCCTTCTCCCCTGTCTCCTTTCCCCTTCCTTTACCCCCCTCCTTCTCCCCTCTCTCGTTGCCCCTCCCCTTCCCCCGTCTCCTTCGCCCCTCTCTCCTTCTCCCCTCTCTCCTTCGCCAGTTCTTCCCCTCTGTCCTTTCTCTCTCTCTCCTTCCCACCTCTCTATTTCTCCACCTCTCCTTCCCACTTCCTTCCCCTCTCTCCTACCCCCTTCAATTATGCCCCTCTCCTTATCCCCTGTCTCCTTCCCCCTTCCTTCACCCCCCCTTCTCCCTTCTCTCGTTGCCCCCTCCTTCCCCTCTCTCCTTCTCCCCTCTCTCCTTCTCCCCTCTCTCCTTCGCCGGTTCTTCCCCTCTGTCCTTTCTCTCTCTCTCCTTCTCACCTCTCTCTTTCTCCATTGCTCCTTCCCCCTTCCTTCCCCTCTCTCCTACCCCCTTCCTTTACCCCCTCCTTCTCCCCTCTCTCCTTCTC
Organism: Chiloscyllium punctatum; assembly: GCF_047496795.1. Classification (NCBI taxonomy): domain Eukaryota; kingdom Metazoa; phylum Chordata; class Chondrichthyes; order Orectolobiformes; family Hemiscylliidae; genus Chiloscyllium; species Chiloscyllium punctatum. The sequence goes on from NC_092768.1 coordinate 60,563,767, forward strand.
CCTTCCTTACCCCCTCTCCTTCTCCCCTCTCTCCTTCCCCCTTCCTCCCCTCTCTCTTTCTCCCCTCTCTCCTTCCCCCTTCCTTCCCTCTCTCCTTCCCCCCTCTCCTTCCCTCTCCTTCCCTCTCTCCTTCTCCCCTCTCTCCTTCCCCTTCCTTCCCTCTCCCCTTCCCCCTCTTCTCATTCGCCCCCGTCTCCTTCCCCCTTGCTCCTTCTACCCCTCTGTCCTTCCCCACTCTCTCCTTTCCCCCTCTCTAATTCCCCCTTCATTCCTGTCTCTCCTTCTCCCCTCTCTCTCCTTCCCCCTTCTCTCCTTCCCCCTTCTCTCCTTCCCCTCTCCCCTTCCCTCCCCTCTTTTTTGCCCCTCTCCTTCCCCCCTCGCTCCTTCCTCCCCTCTGTCCTTCCTCACTCTCTACGTCCCCCCTCTCTCCTTCCACCCTCTCCTTCCCCACATCTACGTTTCGCCCTCTCCTTCGCCCCCCCTTCACTCTATCTCCTTCTGACAACCCTCCTCCCCCTCTCTTTCACTCCCTGTCCATTCGCCCTTCCCCCCTCTCCTTCCACCGTTCCCCTCTCTCCTTACCACACTCTTTCCCTCAGTCTTTCCCCCAACTCCTTCTGACATCTCTCCTCTCCACTCTCTGCCTCCGTCTCCTTACCCCTCTCCTTCCCCCTCCTTCTCCCTCTACTTTCCCCCTTTCCCCTACTCACCTTCACCCCATTCCCCCTCTTCTTCCCCCTCTCCTTCCCCCGCTCTCCTTCCCCCGACTCTCAAACCCCTCTCTCTCCTTCCCATATCTTCCCATATTTCCCCTTCCCATATCTTCTTCCCCCTCTCCTTACCCCATCTCTACTTTCACCCTCTCTCTGTCCGCCCCCTTCCCCCACTCTCCTTCCCCCCTCTCCTTCTCCCCCTTTCCCACCCTCTCCTTCCCCCCTCTGCTTCCCCCTCACCTTACTCCATCTCTACTTTCATCCCCTCTCCTTCCCCTTTCCTTCCCCCCTCTCCTCACCACCTCTCTCCTTCCCCCCCTCCTTCCCCACCTCTCCTTCCCCACCTCTCCTTACCCCTCTCTCCTTCCCCACCTCACATTACACCCCTTCCCCTCTCCTTTCCCCCCTCCCTCCCCCCTCTCCTCCCCTGCTCCTTCCCCCATCTCCATCTTATCCCTCTATCCCTCCCTCCTTCCCCCACTCTCTCTCTGTCTGTATCTTGTGTTCTTTTACCCCTTTGTCTCAAACACCATCACCTTGTGCTGCAAAATATTTCCATCTCCCCCACTTCAAATACCCACGAGTCACATTGCTGTGTGTGGGACAGTTTTATTCGTTTAAAATATCAACAAAAGAAGCTGGAGAGGGTGTGAGAGAGGGGACAGAGAGAGAGAGAGAGAGAGACATACGGACAGACAGAGAGATCCCCTCCCTGATACTCCGGGAATTGAATTGAACGGGCCAACCTGTGTCTTATTGATGTGATTATCACATTTGATCACCCAGGTCTGTACACATCCCACATTACTCTGACATTAGAACAAGTCTTTGGGGAGAGTTTCTCATTTAAGGTTTTAATTCCCTTCTTGGGGAGTCTGGTCTGTCAGACATTTTCTGCGGATTCATATATTTGTAATAAATCGCAAGTCCCCAATTACTTTAACCCCAGACTTCAAATCTGTTTTATAAATGACAGGGCCGCAATCCGACAGGAACCAGTTACCCAGAGGCCCCTAAAACCCAGGGTCCCCCAGAGAAGATTAAACCTCGGGGTAAATAAACACACAACTCACTGTGGGTCCCCACAGGGTGCAGCCTGTCGACCAGGCCTCAGGCCTCAGGCCCGTGCTCCCCCTCTGGAGGTTGTTCTTTCCTGGCCTCGAACATTTTGGATCTTCATGTTGCAGATTTCCAAATAAAGGTTCCTCAGGATAAAAGAGAGAAAAGATCACGTGAAAGGGGGAGCGAGAGCATTTTGAAGGCAAGCTTAAAATCCCAGGTTTAAAATCACCCCCGTCCATCCCCAATGTATCAAAATATCGAACACAGTCAACAGTGGAACATGGTGTTGGAGCAGATCTTCCCAGGGATTGGAGGAGGATAGTGAGGGAAAGACATCAGATTCTTACACTCTGCAGTGACCTGGGATCAATTGCCTTTTACTGAAAACAGTTCCCAACTTGTATGTGCCTGTAGCTCCCTCCAATCTGAAACCCCCATTACCCTCTATCCTGTCTCCTCTCTCTGAGCCAATGGTGTCTTCATTCTGTTACTGACCATTCAGTCCCTTCAGACACAGCAAGATCCCACAAGTAGCAGTGGGACCACAGACAGGTTGTGTGTTTCACTGATGCTGGTTAAGGGTTCAATTCTGGCCTCAGGATGACAGATATCCTGCTGTTTGACAAATTCAAACCAGTTCCCACATTGTTTCTTCTCTACGCACTCTCTCTCTCTCTCTCTCTCTCTCTCTCCACCCTCCCCTTCTCCATCTCTAACCTTTTTCCCTTTCTCTGATTTAACCTTGTACATGGTAATCTTTATCTTACCTTTTAAAAGATTGCAACATTTATATTTGACAATATTCCCTCTGATAAACAGTTTCCCAGCAGTCTCTGTGCCAGCAATGCTGTGGGCCATTGACGCACAGGGAGATCCCACAGGGTACTCCCTTCCTGCTCCTGAATGTGCTCCAATCCCACTTTCTGTCCAACAAGAGACTGTGGATATCTTTGAGACTCCTGTTTTGTTTTTTTTTAAATCACCCCCTCCATCCCAGGATTTAATTTTGTGGATGGTACTTTCTAGAAGGAAGTGATTGGAGCTGGGCGGTGATGGGATGTTGGAGAGTCCCGTTCTCTCCCCACTCCCCCAGATCCTGTCTCCCTTTCACAGCCCAGCTACAAAGACACATCTTATCCCTCTATCGCTCCCTCCTTCCCACACACATTCCCTGTCTTTGTCTGCATCTTGTCTTTTTTTACCCCTTTGTCTCAAAAACAATCACCTTGTGCTGCAAAATATTTCCATCTCCCCCACTTCAAATACCCACGAGTCACATTGCTGTGTGTGGGACGGTTTTATTTGTTTAAAATATCATCAAAAGAAGCTGGAGAGGGTGTGAGAGAGGGGACAGAGAGAGAGAGAGAGAGAGAGAGAGAGAGAGAGAGAGAGATCCCCTCCCAGATACTCAGGGGTTGGGCCAACCTGGGTCTTATTTATGGGATTATCACATTTGGTCACCCTTCTTGCAATGTAGGCCACTCTGCAGGTGGTTTGAGACACAGCAAGATCCCACAAGTAGTATTACTCTGATATTAGAACAAGTCTTTGGATAGAGTTTCTCATTTAAGGTTTTAATTCCCTCTTTGGGGGAGTCCTGTCTGTCAGACACTCACTGGGGATTGATGTGTTTGTGTCAAATCCCAGGGCCCTGGTTACTTTAACCCCACTCTTCAAACCTGTTTTAAAACCAACAGGGCCACAATCCGACAGGAGCCAATTAACCAGAGGCCCCTAAAACCCAGGGTCCCCAAAAGGAGATTAATCCTTGAGGTAAATAAACACAGAATCCCGCCCACACAGTGCAGCTTATCAACCAGGCCTCAGGCCTCAGGACAGTGTCCCCTCTGGAGAAAGCTGTTGTTCAAAGGTCTCCTGATCCTAAAGTTTCTCTCTTTGAATCTTCAAGTGGCCCGTGGGAGGAAAGAGACAGCATTAGTTGAAAGGAGGAAAATCATTACAGAATGATTGCACAGCAAGATCCCAGGTTTTCCTCTCTCAGTGACACAGACAATCTCTCAGCAACATCCAAACACAAATATATCGGGCAATGAGCTGCATTTTTATGCTAAAGCCTTGGAAAAACTTTGAAATGATGGGTTAGCTGATTAAAACACTCACTGCCTGCAATGGTAGCATTGGGGGAGTTGGTGCACAGCAAGATCCCACATGCTACAATGCAGCAGCAGCTAACTACTCTGACCATTTCCCCCCTCTGTGATGCTGCTTCAGTTTAATTATTTCCTGTCACCCCAGAATCAAACATTGCAGCAACTTCACAATCTCAAAATGCCTCTCCCTCTCTCTCCCCTTCTGTTTCCTTTGCTCGCTCGATTTTTTAAACGTTTCTCTCACTCTCTTTCTCTCACTGTTGAATTTTCTCATCGTACCCTCTCGATAACCCACATCACTCTGACTTTATGAGAAGTCTTCAGAGAGGGTCACAGCATTTGGGTTTTAATTCCCCCTCGGGGAGTCCTGCCTCTCAGATCCTGGCGATTGACATTCTTTAACCCCAGGCTTCAAATCTGTTTTTAAAATGACAGGGCCGCAATCTGACAGGAGCCAGTTACCCAGAGGCCCCTAAAACCCAGGGTCCCCCAGAGGAGATTAAACCTCGGGGTAAATAAACACACAACTCACTGTGGGCCCCCATGGGGTGCAGCCTGTCAACCAGGCCTCAGGCCTCAGGCCCGTGCTCCCCCTCTGGAGGTTGTTCTTTCCTGGACTCGAACATTTTGGATCTTCACGTTGCAGCTTTCCAAACAAAAGTTCTTCAGGATAAAAGGGAGAAAAATTTAGTTGAATGGGGGAGCGAGAGCATTATGCAGGCAAGTTACACAGCAAGATCCCAGAGTTAAAAGCACCCCTGCCCATCCCCAATGTATTAATGTATCGAACACAGTCAGCAGTTAGGATGGAACATGGTGTGGGAGCAGATCTTCCCAGGGATTGGAAGGGGATAGTGAGGGAAAGGCATCAGATTCTTACACTCTGCAGTGACCTGGGATCAATTACCTTTTACTGAAAACAGTTCCCAACTTGTATGTGCCTGTAGCTCCCTCCAGTCTGAAACCCTCATGACCCTCTATCCTGTCTCCTATCTCTGAGCCAATGGTGTCTTCATTCTGTTACTGACCCTTCAGTCCCACTGGGATCATTTTTTCTCACCTTCTCTCATCCACATGAAGGAATTGGACCCTGACAATTCCATTTACACTGTCTCCCATCAATCTTCATAGGATCCATATCACAGAGGTTAGACAGTGTTCCCAGCAAACACTCCCAGGGCAGAGGGAGCACAGGGTTCCAGACAAAATAAAGCTCCCATTAAACTGTCCCCATTTAAATCCCCAGGGCAGGTAGAGAATGGGGTCAGATACAGAGTAAATCTCCCTCTACACTGCAGCATTTCAAATTCCCAGGCCATTTTGAGCTCGGTGTTAGGTACTGATTAAATCTCCCACTTCCCCCATCCTGTTCACATCAAACTCAATCAGGATAGCTCCATCACTGGGTTAGATACAGAGGATGTGTCTGTTTGGATTTCAGCCCCAATCCAGTTGGTGATGATCACGACCTTGTTAAGTGTGTTTGGGAATGGGGAGGGAGCTGTTAGGAGGGTGATGGTGGGATAGTGGGGAGCAGAGCTACCTTCCAAGCATTTGACCTGGGTTTGATTCCCGGCCATTACAGTGTCGCGATTGGTAAATAGCCTTTAAAAGGAAAAGCCCTGGAATGAAACGAGGAAATAAATCTTTCATTCTGTGGTAAACCGGATCTGTCAGATTGCTCCTTGCTTTTCCTGGTGATGGTTCCTGTGAATTGCAGTGTGGAACCGGGCAGCATTGCTCGGCATCTCAGAAGCTTTCCCCTCTGCTGCTTCCCATTTCTTATTGAAATATTGGGTACAGCACAAGGATGGGTTTGTTTTGTTCGAAAAGTGAGAGACTGCTCCCGTCAGGAACCTGAAATAATTACAGAAGCCGCTGGAAACACTGAACAGTCCCAACAGTTTCTGTAGTGGTGGGGAGGGAGGATTAATGTGTCAAATCTACACAAGGATAAAATAAACTCCAGCCTCAAAACAGTCAGAAATCCTGACTCTGCAAACATCCTTGTAAATCTTTTCTGAATCTTTACAAGTTTCACACCATTCTCCCGAGAGCAGAAAGACCAGAATTGTGTGGTTTATGGAATGTTACTATATCCGAACAGTTGCTGTTTATAGTTAAATAATGTTCATTTAGTTAAGTTTTCCAATCGAGTTCGGTTTGTCCAATCTTTCTTCCTTATGTTTGTGTTCCAACGATAGTGTGGAGTAAAGTGTGTTTTGATTCCAGCCTGGCAGTTTGACCAATCACATTGTAACGCCTTACACTTCCCTTCAGGAAATCAGGAAAAGGGGTCGAGACCATTTCCTTAAGGCAGAGGATTTTGGTCTGGTTCATAACATCCTCAATGTCATCAATCCATGTCCCTCCAGCCCTGAGCAATGATGTTTACAGATTAATGGAGGATACACAGACACATTCATCGGGATTATCTTGGACAGGAATCATTTGGGAATGATATTCCTCAGACCATCAACTCTCAGCTCGGTCAAGGATAAAGGCCAAGAATCCGGCACAATTGGGAAACAGCCCATTTCCCGGGAGACTGAGAGGTCACTAACAGAGTGGGAGCTGGAGAGTCAGGAACAGAATAACAGGGACAGTCCGCTCTGTTCACTGACCCTTCACCCCTCAGTGAATCCAGTGTCAGGAATGACTGCTATTAGTCAGACTGACAGAATGTGATCAGATACACACACTGTCCTTCCACATCATCAATATCTCCCAGCTCCCACCCTGTCTCAGCTCATCTGCCCCTCTGACATCTTCAATATTTTCATCGGGGCAGCATTAAGTGCCGTGCTTTGAGCTGAGCTGTCTTACCTTCTGTACTCTCTCTCTAAACGGCTCCAATTCCCCCTGATCCCTCTCCGGTTTAAGATGCTCCTTGACATCTGCCCCAATGAATGAGGTAGACCGTCACCTGACCCACCCAGAGAAGATCAGACTGACCCCACTCTGTCAATGTAACACACCCAGGGAAGAGCAGACTGACCCCACTCTGTCAATGAAACCCACCCAGGGAAGAGCAGACTGACCCGACTCTGTCAATGTAACCCACCCAGGGAAGAGCAGACTGACCCCACTCTGTCAATGTAACCCACCCAGGGAAGAGCAGACTGACCACACTGTGTCAATGTAACACACCCAGGGAAGATCAGATTGATCCGACTCATTCAATGTAACATACCCAGGGAAGAGCAGACTGACCCCACTCGGTCAATGTAACACACCCATGGAAGAGCAGACTGACCCCACTCTGTCAATGTAACCCACCCAGGGAAGAGCAGACTGACCACACTGTGTCAATGTAACACACCCAGGGAAGATCAGATTGATCCGACTCATTCAATGTAACATACCCAGGGAAGACCAGACTGACCCCAATCTGTCAATCTAACACACCGAGGGAAGCGCAGACTGACCCCACTCTGTCAATGTAACAAACCCAGGGAAGAGCAGACTGACCCCACTCTGTCAATGTAACACACCCAGGGAAGACCAGACTGAACTCACTCTGTCAGTGTAACACACCCAGGGAAGAGCAGACTGACCCCACTCTGTCAATGTAACACACCCAGGGAAGAGCAGACTGACCCCACTCTGTCAATGTAACCCACCAGGGAAGACCAGACTGACCCCACTCTGTCAATGTAACACACCCAGGGAGGAGCAGACTGACCCCACTCTGTCAATGTAACACACCCAGGGAAGAGCAGACTGACCCCACTGTGTCAATGTAACACACCCAGGGAAGATCAGATTGATCCGACTCATTCAATGTAACATACCCAGGGAAGAGCAGACTGACCCCACTCGGTCAATGTAACACACCCATGGAAGAGCAGACTGACCCCACTCTGTCAATGTAACACACCCAGGGAAGAGCAGATTGACACCACTCTGTCATTGTAACCCACCCAGGGAAGACCAGACTGACCCCAATCTGTCAATCTAACACACCGAGGGAAGCGCAGACTGACCCCACTCTGTCAATGTAACACACCCAGGGAGGAGCAGACTGACACCACTCTGTCAATGTAACACACCCAGGGAAGAGCAGATTGACCCCACTCTGTCAGTGGAACACACCCAGGGAAGAGCAGACTGACCCCACTCTGTCAATGTAACACACCGAGGGAAGCGCAGACTGACCCCACTCTGTCAATGTAACACACCCAGGGAGGAGCAGACTGACACCACTCTGTCAATGTAACAAGCCAAGAGAATAGCAGACTGACCCCACTCTGTCAATTTACCACACACAGGGAAGAGCAGACTGACACCACTCTGTAAATGTAACTCACCCAGAGAAGGGCAGACTGACCTCACTCTGTCAATGTAACACACCCAGGGAAGAGCAGACTGACACTACTCTGTCAATGTAACACACCCAGGGAAGAGCAGACTGACCCAATATGTCAATGTAACACACCCAAGGAAGAGCACACTGACCTCACTCTGTCAATGTAACACACCCAGGGAAGAGCAGACTGAACCCACTCTGTCAATATAACACACCCAGAGAAGATCAGATTGACCCCACTCTATCAATGTAACATACCCAGGGAAGAGCAGACTGACCCAATCTGTCAATGTAACACACCCAAGGAAGAGCACTCTGACCTCATTCTGTCAATGTAACCCACCCAGGGAAAAGCAGACTGACCCCACTCTGTCAATGTAACACACCCAGGGAAGAGCAGACTGACCCCACTCTGTCAATCTAACACACCCAGGGAAGAGCAGACTGACCCCACTCTGTCAATCAAATACACCCAGGGAAGAGCAAACTGACCTCACTCTGTCAATGTAACAGACCCAGGGAAGAGCACACTGACCTCACTCTGTCAATGTAACACACCCAGGGAAGAGCAGACTGAACCAATCTGTCAATGTAACACACCCAGTGAAGAGCAGATTGACCCCATTCTGTCAATCTAACACACCCAGGGAAGAGCAGACTGATAACATTCTGTCAATGTAAACACACAGGGAAAAGCAGACTGAACCCACTCTGTCAATGTAACCCACCCAGGGAAGAGCAGACTGACCCCACTCTTTCAATCTAACACACCCAGGAAAAAGCAGACTGAACCCACTCTGTCAATGTAACACACCCAGGGAAGAGCAGTACGACCCCACTCAGTCAATGGAACACACTCAGGGAAAAGCAGACTGACCCCACTCTGTCAATATAACACACCCAGGGAAGAGCAGACTGACCCCACTCTGTCAATCTAACACACCCAGGGAAGAGCAGACTGACCACACTCTGTCAATGTAACACACCCAGGGAAGAGCAGACTGACCCCAATCTGTCAATCTAACACACCCAGAGAAGGGCAGACTGACCCCACTCTATCAATGTAAGACACGAAGGGAAGAGCAGACTGACACTACTCTGTCAGTGTAACACACCCAAGGAAGAGCACACTGACCTCATTCTGTCAATGTAACCCACCCAGGGAAAAGCAGACTGACCCCACTCTGTCAATGTAACCCACCCAGGGAAGAGCAGACTGACCCCACTCTGTCAATGTAACCCACCAGGGAAGACCAGACTGACCCCACTCTGTCAATGTAACACACCCAGGGAGGAGCAGACTGACCCCACTCTGTCAATGTAACACACCCAGGGAAGAGCAGACTGACCCCACTGTGTCAATGTAACACACCCAGGGAAGATCAGATTGATCCGACTCATTCAATGTAACATACCCAGGGAAGAGCAGACTGACCCCACTCGGTCAATGTAACACACCCATGGAAGAGCAGACTGACCCCACTCTGTCAATGTAACACACCCAGTGAAGAGCAGACTGACCCCATTCTGTCAATCTAACACACCCAGGGAAGAGCAGACTGATCACATTCTGTAAATGTAACACACACAGGGAAAAGCAGACTGAACCCACTCTGTCAATGTAACCCACCCAGGGAAGAGCAGACTGACCCCACTCTTTCAATCTAACACACTCAGGGAAGAGCAGACTGATCACATTCTGTCACTGTAACACACCCAGGGAAAAGCAGACTGAACCCACTCTGTCAATGTAACACACCCAGGGAAGAGCAGTACGACCCCACTCAGTCAATGGAACACACCCAGGGAAAAGCAGACTGACCCCACTCTGTCAATGTAACACACCCAGGGAAGAGCAGACTGACCCCAATCTGTCAATCTAACACACCCAGGGAAGAGCAGACTGACCACACTCTGTCAACGTAACACACACAGGGAAGATCAGACTGACCCCACTCTGTCAATCGAACACACCCAGGGAAGAGCAGACTGATCACATTCTGTCAATGTAACACAACCAGGGAAGAGCAGACGAACCCCAATCTGTCAATATAACACACCCAATTAAGAGCAGACTGACCCCAATCTGTCAATGTAACACACCCAGGGAAGAGCAGACTGAACCCACTCTGTCAATGTAACACACCCAGGGAAGAGCAGACTGACCCCACTCTGTCAATGTAACACAACCAGGGAAGAGCAGACTGAACCCACTCTGTCAATGTAACACACCCAGGGAAGTGCAGACTGGCCTCACTCTGTCAATGTAACACACCCAGGGAAGTGCAGACTGGCCTCACTCTGTCAATGTAACACAAACAGGGAAGAGCAGACTGACCCAACTCTGTCAATGTAACACACCCAGGGAAGAGCAGACTGACAATACTCTGTCAATGTAACACACCCAGGGAGGAGCAGACTGACCCCACACTGTCAATGTAACACACCCAGGGAAGAGCAGACTGACCCAATATGTCAATGTAACGCACCCACAGAAGAGCACACTGACCTCACTCTGTCAATGTAACACAACCAGGGAAGAGCAGACTGACCTCACTCTGTCAATGTAACACACCCAGGGAAGAGCAGACTGAACCCACTCTGTCAATATAACACACCCAGAGAAGATCACATTGACCCCACTCTATCAATGTAACATACCCAGGGAAGAGCAGACTGACCCAATCTGTCAATGTAAAACACCCAAGGAAGAGCACACTGACCTCATTCTGTCAATGTAACCCACCCAGGGAAAAGCAGACTGACCCCACTCTGTCAATCAAACACACCCAGGGAAGAGCAGACTGACCCCACTCTGTCAATCTAACACACCCAGGGAAGAGCACACTGACCCCACTCTGTCAATCTAACACACCCAGGGAAGAGCACACTGACCTCACTCTGTCAATGTAACAGACCCAGCGAAGAGCACACTGACCTCACTCTGTCAATGTAACACACCCAGGGAAGAGCAGACTGAACCAATCTGTCAATGTAACACACCCAGTGAAGAGCAGACTGACCCCATTCTGTCAATCTAACACACCCAGGGAAGAGCAGACTGATCACATTCTGTCAATGTAACACACCCAGGGAAAAGCAGACTGAACCCACTCTGTCAATGTAACACACCCAGGGAAGAGCAGACTGACCCCACTCTGTCAATCTAACACACCCAGGGAAGAGCAGACTGACCACACTCTGTCAACGTAACACACACAGGGAAGATCAGACTGACCCCACTCTGTCAATGTAACACACCCAGGGAAGAGCAGACTGACCCCACTCTGTCAATCTAACACACCCAGGGAAGAGCAGACTGACCCCACTCTGTCAATGTAACACAACCAGCGAAGAGCAGACTGACCTCACTCTGTCTATATAACCCATGCAGGGAAGAGCAGACTGACCCCACTCTGTCAATTTAACACACCCAGGGAAGTGCAGACTGGCCTCACTCTGTCAATGTAACAAAACCAGGGAAGAGCAGACGAACCCCAATCTGTCAATATAACACACCCAATTAAGAGCAGACTGACCCCACTCTGTCAATGTAACACACACAGGGAAGATCAGACTGACCCCACTCTGTCAATGTAACACACCCAGGGAAGAGCAGACTGATCCTACTCTGTCAATGTAACACACCCAGGGAACAGCAGACTGAACCCACTCTGTCAATGTAACACACCCAGGGAAGAGCAGACTGAACCCACTCTGTCAATGTAACACAACCAGGGAAGAGCAGACTGACCCCACTCTGTCAATGTAACACAACCAGGGAAGAGCAGACTGAACCCACTCTGTCAATGTAACACACCCAGGGAAGTGCAGACTGGCCTCACTCTGTCAATGTAACACACCCAGGGAAGTGCAGACTGGCCTCACTCTGTCAATGTAACACAAACAGGGAAGAGCAGACTGACCCAACTCTGTCAATGTAACACACCCAGGGAAGAGCAGACTGACACTACTCTGTCAATGTAACACACCCAGGGAGGAGCAGACTGACCCCACACTGTCAATGTAACACACCCAGGGAAGAGCAGACTGACCCAATATGTCAATGTAACACACCCACAGAAGAGCACACTGACCTCACTCTGTCAATGTAACACAACCAGGGAAGAGCAGACTGACCTCACTCTGTCAATGTAACACACCCAGGGAAGAGCAGACTGAACCCACTCTGTCAATATAACACACCCAGAGAAGATCAGATTGACCCCACTCTATCAATGTAACATACCCAGGGAAGAGCACACTGACCTCATTCTGTCAATCTAACACACCCAGGGAAGAGCAGACTGACCCCACTCTGTCAATCTAACACACCCAGGGAAGAGCAGACTGACCCCACTCTGTCAATCTAACACACCCAGGGAAGAGCACACTGACCTCACTCTGTCAATGTAACAGACCCAGGGAAGAGCACACTGACCTCACTCTGTCAATGTAGCACACCCAGGGAAGAGCAGACTGAACCAATCTGTCAATGTAACACACCCAGTGAAGAGCAGACTGACCCCATTCTTTCAATCTAACACACCCAGGGAAGAGGAGACTGATCACACTCTGTTAATGTAACACACCCAGGGAAAAGCAGACTGAACCCACTCTGTCAATGTAACACACCCAGGGAAGAGCAGACTGACCCCACTCTGTAAATATAACACACCCAGGGAAGAGCAGACTGACCCCACTCTGTCAATCTAACACACCCAGGGAAGAGCAGACTGACCACGCTCTGTCAACGTAACACACACAGAGAAGATCAGACTGACCCCACTCTGTCAATGTAACACCCAGGGAAGAGCAGACTGACCCCACTCTGTCAATCTAACACACCCAGGGAAGTGCAGACTGGCCTCACTCTGTCAATGTAACACAACCAGGGAAGAGCAGACGAACCCCAATCTGTCAATATAACACACCCAATTAAGAGCAGACTGACCCCACTCTGTCAATGTAACACACCCAGGGAAGAGCAGACTGATCCTACTCTGTCAATGTAACACACCCAGGGAACAGCAGACTGAACCCACTCTGTCAATGTAACACACCCAGGGAAGAGCAGACTGAACCCACTCTGTCAATGTAACACACCCAGGGAAGAGCAGACTGACCCCACTCTGTCAATGTAACACAACCAGGGAAGAGCAGACTGAACCCACTCTGTCAATGTAACACACCCAGGGAAGTGCAGACTGGCCTCACTCTGTCAATGTAACACACCCAGGGAAGTGCAGACTGGCCTCACTCTGTCAATGTAACACAACCAGGGAAGAGCAGACTGACCTCACTCTGTCAATGTAACACACCCAGGGAAGAGCAGACTGACACTACTCTGTCAATGTAACACACCCAGGGAGGAGCAGACTGACCCCACACTGTCAATGTAACAGACGCAGGGAAGAGCAGACTGACCCAATATGTCAATGTAACACACCCAAGGAAGAGCACACTGACCTCACTCTGTCAATGTAACACAACCAGGGAAGAGCAGACTGACCTCACTCTGTCAATGTAACACACCCAGGGAAGAGCAGACTGAACCCACTCTGTCAATATAACACACCCAGAGAAGATCACATTGACCCCACTCTATCAATGTAACATACCCAGGGAAGAGCAGACTGACCCAATCTGTCAATGTAACACACCCAAGGAAGAGCACACTGACCTCATTCTGTCAATGTAACCCACCCAGGGAAAAGCAGACTGACCCCACTCTGTCAATGTAACACACCCAGGGAAGAGCAGACTGACCCCACTCTGTCAATCTAACACACCCAGGGAAGAGCAGACTGACCCCACTCTGTCATTCTAACGCACCCAGGGAAGAGCAGACTGACCACACTCTGTCAACGTAACACACACAGGGAAGATCAGACTGACCCCACTCTGTCAATGTAACACACCCAGGGAAGAGCAGACTGACCCCACTCTGTCAATCTAACACACCCAGGGAAGAGCAGACTGACCCCACTCTGTCAATGTTACACAACCAGCGAAGAGCAGACTGACCTCACTCTGTCTATATAACCCATGCAGGGAAGAGCAGACTGACCCCACTCTGTCAATTTAACACACCCAGGGAAGTGCAGACTAGCCTCACTCTGTCAATGTAACACAACCAGGGAAGAGCAGACGAACCCCAATCTGTCAATATAACACACCCAATTAAGAGCAGACTGACGCCACTCTGTCAATGTAACACACCCAGGGAAGAGCAGACTGATCCTACTCTGTCAATGTAACACACCCAGGGAACAGCAGACTGAACCCACTCTGTCAATGTAACACACCCAGGGAAGAGCAGACTGAACCCACTCTGTGAATGTAACACACCCAGGGAAGAGCAGACTGACCCCACTCTGTCAATGTAACACAACCAGGGAAGAGCAGACTGAACCCACTCTGTCAATGTAACACACCCAGGGAAGTGCAGACTGGCCTCACTCTGTCAATGTAACACACCCAGGGAAGTGCAGACTGGCCTCACTCTGTCAATGTAACACAAACAGGGAAGACCAGACTGACCCCACTCTGTCAATGTAACACAACCAGGGAAGACGAGACTGACCCCACTCTGTCAATGTAACCCACCCAGGGAAGAACAGACTGACCCCACACTGTCAATGTAACACACCCAGGGAAGAGCAGACTGACCCAATATGTCAATGTAACACACCCACAGAAGAGCACACTGACCTCACTCTGTCAATGTAACACAACCAGGGAAGAGCAGACTGACCTCACTCTGTCAATGTAACACACCCAGGGAAGAGCAGACTGAACCCACTCTGTCAATATAACACACCCAGAGAAGATCAGATTGACCCCACTCTATCAATGTAACATGCCCAGGGAAGAGCAGACTGACCCAATCTGTCAATGTAACACACCCAAGGAAGAGCACACTGACCTCATTCTGTCAATGTAACCCACACAGGGAAAAGCAGACTGACCCCACTCTGTCAATCTAACACACCCAGGGAAGAGCAGACTGACCCCACTCTGTCAATCTAACACACCCAGGGAAGAGCAGACTGACCCCACTCTTTCAATCTAACACACCCAGGGAAGAGGAGACTGATCACATTCTGTTAATGTAACACACCCAGGGAAAAGCAGACTGAACCCACTCTGTCAATGTAACACACCCAGGGAAGAGCAGACTGACCCCACTCTGACAATATAACACACCCAGGGAAGAGCAGACTGACCCCACTCTATCAATCTAACACACCCAGGGAAGAGCAGACTGACCACGCTCTGTCAACGTAACACACACAGAGAAGATCAGACTGACCCCACTCTGTCAATGTAACACACCCAGGGAAGAGCAGACTGACCCCACTCTGTCAATCTAACACACCCAGGGAAGTGCAGACTGGCCTCACTCTGTCAATGTAACACAACCAGGGAAGAGCAGACGAACCCCAATCTGTCAATATAACGCACCCAAATAAGAGCAGACTGACCCCACTCTGTCAATGTAACACACCCAGGGAAGAGCAGACTGATCCTACTCTGTCAATGTAACACACCCAGGGAAGAGCAGACTGAACCCACTCTGTCAATGTAACACACACAGGGAAGAGCAGACTGAACCCACTCTGTCAATGTAACACACCCAGGGAAGAGCAGACTGACCCCACTCTGTCAATGTAACACAACCAGGGAAGAGCAGACTGAACCCACTCTGTCAATGTAACACACCCAGGGAAGTGCAGACTGGCCTCACTCTGTCAATGTAACACACCCAGGGAAGTGCAGACTGGCCTCACTCTGTCAATGTAACACAACCAGGGAAGAGCAGACTGACCCCACTCTGTCAATGTAACACACCCAGGGAAGAGCAGACTGACACTACTCTGTCAATGTAACACACCCAGGGAGGAGCAGACTGACCCCACACTGTCAATGTAACAGACTCAGGGAAGAGCAGACTGACCCAATATGTCAATGTAACACACCCAAGGAAGCGCACACTGACCTCACTCTGTCAATGTAACACAACCAGGGAAGAGCAGACTGACCTCACTCTGTCAATGTAACACACCCAGGGAAGAGCAGACTGAACCCACTCTGACAATATAACACACCCAGAGAAGATCACATTGACCCCACTCTATCAATGTAACATACCCAGGGAAGAGCAGACTGACCCAATCTGTCACTGCAACACACCCAAGGAAGAGCACACTGACCTCATTCTGTCAATGTAACCCACCCAGGGAAAAGCAGACTGACACCACTCTGTCAATGTAACACACCCAGGGAAGAGCAGACTGACCCCACTCTGTCAATCTAACACACCCAGGGAAGAGCAGACTGACACCACTCTGTCAATCTAACACACCCAGGGAAGAGCACACTGACCTCACTCTGTCAATGTAACAGACCCAGGGAAGAGCACACTGACCTCACTCTGTCAATGTAACACACCCAGGGAAGAGCAGACTGAACCAATCTGTCAATGTAACACACCCAGTGAAGAGCAGACTGACCCGACTCTGTCAGTGTAACACACCCAGGGAAGAGCAGACTGACCTCACTCTGTCAATGTAACACACACTGGGAAGGGCAGACTGACCTCACTCTGTCAATATAACACACCCAGGGAAGAGCAGATTGACCCCACTCTATCAATGTAACATACCAAGGGAAGAGCAGACTGACCGCAATCTGTCAATGTAACACACCCAGGGAAGAGCAGACTGACCTCACTCTGTCAATGTAACACACCCAGGGAAAGGCAGACTGACCCCACTCTGTCAGTGTAACACACCCAGGGAAGAGCAGACTGACCCCACTCTGTCAATGTAACACACCCAGTGAAGAGCAGACTGACCTCACTCTGTCAATGTAACACACTCAGGGAAGAACAGACTGAACACACTCTGTCAATATAACACACCCAGAGAAGATCAGATTGACCCCACTCTATCAATGTAACATACCCAGGGAAGAGCAGACTGACCTCACACTGTCAATGTAACAGACCCAAGGAAGAGCAGACTGACCTCACACTGTCAATGTAACAGACCCAGGGAAGAGCAGACTGACCCCACTCTGTCAATGTAACACACCCAGGGAAGAGCAGACTGGCCCCACTCTGTCAATGTAACACACCCAGGGAAGAGCAGACTGACCTCACTCTGTCAATGTAACACCCAGGGAAGAGCAGACCGACCCCTTTCTGTCAATGTGACACACCCAGTGTTCGTTCAGATTGACCCCACTGTGTCAATGTAACACACCCAGGTAAGAGCAGACTGACCTCACTCTGTCAATGTAACACACCGAGGGAAGAGCAGACTGACCTCACTCTGTCAATGTAACACACCCAGGGAAGAGCAGACTGAACCCACTCTGTCAATGTAACACACCCAGGGAAGAGCAGACTGACCCCACTCTGTCAATGTAACACACCCAGGGAAGAGCAGACTGACCCCACTCTGTCAATGTAACACACCCAGGGAAGAGCAGACTGACCCCACTCTGTCAATGTAACACCCAGGGAAGAGCAGACTGACCTCACTCTGTCAATGTAACACACCCAGGGAAGAGCAGACTGAACCCACTCTGTCAATGTAACACACCCAGGGAAGAGCAGACTGACCCCACTCTGTCAATGTAACACACCCAGGGAAGAGCAGACTGACCCCACTCTGTCAATGTAACACACCCAGGGAAGAGCAGACTGACCCCGCTCTGTCAATGTAACACCCAGGGAAGAGCAGACTGACCCCTTTCTGTCAATGTGACACACCCAGTGTTCGTTCAGATTGACCCCACTGTGTCAATGTAACATACCTAGGGAAGAGCAGACTAACCGCAATCTGTAAATGTAACACTCCGAGGTAAGAGCAGACTGACCTCACTCTGTCAATGTAACACACCAAGGGAAGAGCAGACTGACCTAACTCTGTCAATGTTACACGCCCAGGGAAAAGCAGATTGACCCCACTCTGTCAATCTAACACACACAGGGAAAAGCAGACTGACCCCACTCTGTCAATGTAACACACCCAGGGAAGAGCAGACTGACCCCACTCTGTCAATCTAACACACCCAGGGAAGAGCAGACTGACCTCACTCTGTCAATGTAACACACCCAGGGAAGGGCAGACTGACCCCAGTCTGACAATGTAACACACCCACGGAAGAATAGACTGACCTCACTCTGTCAATGTAAGCCACCAGGGAAGAGCAGACGGACCTCACACCGTCAATGTAACACACCCAGGGAAGAGCAGACTGACCTCACCCTCTGTCAATGTACCACACTCAGGGAACAGCAGACTGACCCGATTCGGTCAATGTACCACACCCAGTGAAGAGCAGACTGACCCGACTCTGTCAGTGTAACACACCCAGGTAATAGCAGACTGACCCCACTCAGTCAATGTAACACACCCAGTGAATAGCAGACTGACCTCACTCTGTCAATGGAACACACTCAGGGAAGAACAGACTGAACCCACTCTGTCAATATAACACACACAGAGAAGATCAGATTGACCCCACTCTATCAATGTAACATACACAGGGAAGAGCAGACTGACCTCACACTGTCAATGTAACAGACCCAAGGAAGAGCAGACTGACCTCACACTGTCAATGTAACAGACCCAGGGAAGAGCAGACTGACCCCACTCTGTCAATGTATCAGACCCAGGGAAGACCAGACAGACTCCACTCTGTCAATGTAACACACCCAGGGAAGAGCAGACTGACCCCATTCTGTCAATGTAACACACCCATGGAAGAGCAGACTGACTCCACACTGTCATTGTAACCCACCCAGTGAAGACCAGACTGACCCCACTCTGTCAATGTAACCCACCCAGGGAAGATCAGACTAACCTCACTCTGTCAATGTAACACACCCAGGGAAGAACACACTGACCCCACTCAGTCACTGAATCACAACCAGCGAAGAGCAGACTGACCCCACTCTGTCATTGTAACCCACCCAGGTAAAAAAAAACAGACTGACCCCACACTGTCAATGTAACACACCCAGTGATTAGCAGACTGACCCTACTCTGTCAATGTAACACACCCAGGTAAGAGCAGACTGACCTCACTCTGTCAATGTAACACACCCAAGGAAGAGCAGACTGACCTCACTCTGTCAATGTAAAACACCCAGGGAAGAGCAGACTGACCTCACTCTGTCAATGTAACACACCCAGGGTAGAGCAGACAGACCCCACTCTGTCAATGTAACACACTCAGGTAAAAAAAAACAGACTGACCCCACACTGTCAATGTAACACACCCAGTGAATAGCAGACTGACCCCACTCTGTCAATGTAACACACCCAGGGAAGACCAGACTGACCCCACTCTGTCAATGTAACACACCCAGGTAAGAGCAGACTGACCTCACTCTGTCAATGTAACACACCCAAGGAAGAGCAGACTGACCTCACTCTGTCAATGTAACACACCCAGGGAAGAGCAGACTGACCCCACTCTGTCAATGTAACACACCCAGGGAAGAGCAGACTGACCCCACTCTGTCAATGTAACACACCCAGGGAAGAGCAGACTGACCTCACTCTGTCAATGTAACACACCCAGGGAACAGCAGACTGAACCCACTCTGTCAGTGTAACACACCCAGGGAAGAGCAGACTGACCCCACTCTGTCAATGTAACACACCCAGTCAATAGCAGACTGACCTCACTCTGTCAATGTATCACACCCAGGGAAGAGCAGACTGACCCCACTCTGTCAATGTAACACAACCAGGGAAGACCAGACTGACCCCACTCTGTCAACGTAACCCACCCAGGGAAGAACAGACAGACCACACTCTGTCATTGTAACACACCCAGGGAAGATCAGACTGACCCCACTCAGTCAATGAATTACCACCAGCGAGGAGCAGACTGACCCCTCGCTGTCAGTGTAACACACCCAGGGAAGAGCAGACAGACCCCACTCTGTCAATGTAACACAACCAGGGAAGAGCAGACTGACCCCACTCTGTCAATGTAACCCACCCAGGGAAGAACAGACTGAAACCACTCTGTCAATGTAACACACCCAGTGAAGAGCAGACTGACCTCACTCTGTCAATGTAACACACCCAGGGAACAGCAGACTGAACCCACTCTGTCAATGTAACACACCCAGGGAAGAGCAGACAGACCCCACTCTGTCAATGTAACATACCCAGGGAAGAGCAGACTGGCCCCACTCTGTCAATGTAACACACCCAGGGAAGAGCAGACTGACCCCACTCTGTCAATGTAACACCCACGGAAGAGCAGACTGAGTCCTTTCTGTCAATGTGACACACTCAGTTTTCGTTCAGATTGACCCCACTGTGTCAATGTAACATACCCAGGGAACAGCAGACTAACCGCAATCTGTCAATGTTACACACCCAGGTAAGAGCAGACTGACCTCACTCTGTCAATGTAACACACCCAGGGAAGAGCAGACTGACCTCACTCTGTCAATGTAAAACACCCAGGGAAGAGCAGACTGACCTCACTCTGTCAATGTAACACCCAGGGAAGAGCAGACTGACCCCTTTCTGTCAATGTGACAC
This sequence comes from Chiloscyllium punctatum, assembly GCF_047496795.1. Taxonomy (NCBI): domain Eukaryota; kingdom Metazoa; phylum Chordata; class Chondrichthyes; order Orectolobiformes; family Hemiscylliidae; genus Chiloscyllium; species Chiloscyllium punctatum. Next base: position 60,584,543 of record NC_092768.1, read on the forward strand.
ACCCAGTGTTCGTTCAGATTGACCCCACTGTGTCAATGTAACATACCCAGGGAAGAGCAGACTAACCGCAATCTGTCAATGTAACACACCCAGGGAAGAGCAGACTGACCTCACTCTGTCAATGTAACACACCCAGGGAAGAGCAGACTGAACCCACTCTGTCAATGTAACACACCCAGGGAAGAGCAGACTGACCCCACTCTGTCAATGTAACACCCAGGGAAGAGCAGACTGAACCCACTCTGTCAATGTAACACACCCAGGGAAGAGCAGACTGACCCCACTCTGTCAATGTAACACACCCAGGGAAGAGCAGACTGGCCCCACTCTGTCAATGTAACACACCCAGGGAAGAGCAGACTGACCCCACTCTGTCAATGTAACACCCACGGAAGAGCAGACTGAGTCCTTTCTGTCAATGTGACACACTCAGTGTTCGTTCAGATTGACCCCACTGTGTCAATGTAACACACCCAGGTAAGAGCAGACTGAACCCACTCTGTCAATGTACCACACCCTGGGAAGAGCAGACTGACCCCACTCTGTCAATGTAACACACCCAGGGAAGATCAGACTGACCCCACTCAGTCAATGAATTACAACCAGCGAAGAGCAGACTGACCCCCCTCTGTCAGTGTAACACACCCAGGGAAGAGCAGACTGACACCACTCTGTCAATGTAACACAACCAGGGAAGACCAGACTGACCCCACTCTGTCAATGTAACCCACCCAGGGAAGAACAGACTGACCCCACTCTGTCAATGTAACACACCCAGGGAAGAGCAGACTGACCCGACTCTGTCAGTGTAACACACCCAGGGAAGAGCAGACTGACCCCACTCTGTCAATGTAACACACCCAGGTAAGAGGAGACTGACCTCACTCTGTCAATGTCACACACCCACGGAAGAGTAGACTGACCTCACTCTATCAATGTAAAACACCCAGGGAAGACCAGACTGACCCGACTCGGCCAATGTAAACCACCCAGGGAAGAGCAGACTGACCCACTCTGTCATTGCAACCCACCCAGGGAAGACCAGACAGACCCCACTCTGTCAATGTAACACACCCAGGGAAGAGCAGACTGACCTTACTCTGTCAATGTAAAACACCCAGGGAAGAGCAGACTGACCTCACTCTGTAAATGTAACACACCCAGGGAAGAGCAGACTGAACCCACTCTGTCAATGTAACACACCCAGGGAAGAGCAGACTGACCCCACTCTGTCAATGTAACACACCCAGGGAAGAGCAGACTGACCCACTCTGTCATTGCAACCCACCCAGGGAAGAGCAGACTGGCCCCACTCTGTCAATGTACCACACCCTGGGAAGAGCAGACTGACCCCACTCTGTCAATGTAACACACCCAGGGAAGATCAGACTGACCCCACACAGTCAATGAATTACAACCAGCGAAGAGAAGACTGACCCCTCTCTGTCAGTGTAACACACCCAGGGAAGAGCAGACTGACACCACTCTGTCAATGTAACACAACCAGGGAAGACCAGACTGACCCCACTCTGTCAATGTAACCCACCCAGGGAAGAACAGACTGACCCCACTCTGTCAATGTAACACACCCAGGGAAGAGCAGACTGACCCGACTCTGTCAGTGTAACACACCCAGGGAAGAGCAGACTGACCCCACTCTGTCAATGTAACACAACCAGTGAATAGCAGACTGACCTCACTCTGTCAATGTAACACACCCAGGGAAGAGCAGACTGACCCCACTCTGTCAATGTAACACCCAGGGAAGAGCAGACTGACCCCTTTCTGTCAATGTGACACACCCAGTGTTCGTTCAGATTAACCCCACTGTGTCAATGTAACACACCCAGGTAAGAGCATACTGACCTCACTCTGTCAATGTAACACACCGAGGGAAGAGCAGACTGACCTCACTCTGTCAATGTAACACACCCAGGGAAGAGCAGACTGAACCCACTCTGTCAATGTAACACACCCAGGGAGAGAAGACTGACCCCACTCTGTCAATGTAACACACCCAGGGAAGACCAGACTGACCCCACTCTGTCAATGTAACACACCCAGGGAAGAGCAGACTGACCCCACTCTGTCAATGTAACACCCAGCTAAGAGCAGACTGACCTCTCTCTGTCAATGTAACACACCCAGGGAAGAGCAGACTGAACCCACTCTGTCAATGTAACACACCCAGGGAAGAGCAGACTGTCCCCACTCTGTCAATGTAACACACCCAGGGAAGAGCAGACTGACCCCACTCTGTCAATGTAACACACCCAGGGAAGAGCAGACTGACCCCACTCTGTCAATGTAACACCCAGGGAAGAGCAGACTGACCCCTTTCTGTCAATGTGACACACCCAGTGTTCGTTCAGATTGATCCCACTGTGTCAATGTAACATACCCAGGGAAGAGCAGACTAACCGCAATCTGTCAATGTAACACACCCAGGTAAGAGCAGACTGACCTCACTCTGTCAATGTAACACACCCAGGGAAGAGCAGACTGACCTAACTCTGTCAATGTAACACGCCCAGGGAAAAGCAGACTGACCCCACTCTGTCAATCTAACACACCCAGGGAAGAGAAGACTGACCCCACTCTGTCAATGTAACCCACCCAGGGAAGAGCAGACTGACCCCACTCTGTCAATGTAACACACCCAGGGAAGAGCAGACTAACCACATTTGTCAATGTAACACACCCAGGAAAGAGCAGACTGACACCACTCTGTCAATGTAACACACCCAGGGAAAAGCAGACTGACCCCACTCTGTCAATTTAACACACCCAGGGAAGAGCACACTGACCTCACTCTGTCAATGTAACACACCCAGGGGAGAGCAGACTGACCACATTCTGTCAATGTAACACACCCAGGGAAGAGCAGACTGACACCACTCTGTCAATGTAACACACCCAGGGAAAAGCAGACTGACCCCACTCTGTCAATCTAACACACCCAGGGAAGAGCACACTGACCTCACTCTGTCAATGTATCACAACCAGGGAAGAGCATGACTGACCCCACTCTGTCAATGTAACACACCCAGGGAAGAGCAGACTGACCCCACTCTGTCAATGTAACACACCCAGGGAAGAGCAGACTGACCCCACTCTGTCAATCTTACAAACCCAGGGAAGAGCAGACTGACCCCACTCTGTCAATGTAACACACCCAGGGAAAAGCAGACTGACCCCACTCTGTCAATCTAACAGCCAGGGAAAAGCAGACTCTCCCCACTCTGTCAATCTAACACACCCAGGGAAGAGCAGACTGACCTCACTCTGTCAATGTAACACACCCAGGGAAGGGCAGACTGACCCCAGTCTGACAATGTAACACACCCAGGGAAGAATAGACTGACCTCACTCTGTCAATGTAAGCCACCAGGGAAGAGCAGACGGACCTCACACCGTCAATGTAACACACCCAGGGAAGAGCAGACTGACCTCACCCTATGTCAATGTACCACACCCAGGGAACAGCAGACTGACCCGATTCGGTCAATGTACCACACCCAGTGAAGAGCAGACTAACCCGACTCTGTCAGTGTAACACACCCAGGTAAGAGCAGACTGACCCCACTCTGTCAATGTAACACACCTAGGGAAGAGCAGACTAACCACATTCTGTCAATGTAACACACCCAGGGAAGAGCAGACTGACACCACTCTGTCAATGTAACACACCCAGGGAAAAGCAGACTGACCCCACTGTGTCAATTTAACACACCCAGGGAAGAGCACACTGACCTCACTCTGTCAATGTCACGCACCCAGGGAAGAGCAGACTGAACCAATTTGTCAATGTAACACACCCAGTGAAGAGCAGACTGACCCCACTCTGTCAATCTTACAAACCCAGGGAATGCAGACTGACCCCACTCTGTCAATGTAACACACCCAGGGAAAAGCAGACTGACCCCACTCTGTCAATCTAACACCCAGGGAAAAGCAGACTGACCCCACTCTGTCAATCTAACACACCCAGGGAAAAGCAGACTGACCCCACTCTGTCAATGTAACACACCCAGGGAAGACCAGACTGACCCCACTCTGTCAATGTAACACACCCAGGGAAGAGCAGATTGACCTCACTCTGTCAATGTAACACACCCAAGGAAGAGCAGACTGACCTCACTCTATCAATGTAACACACCCAGGGAAGACCAGACTGACCCCACTCGGCCAATGTAAACAACCCAGGGAAGAGCAGACTGACCCCACTCTGTCAATGTAACACACCCAGGGAAGAGCAGACAGACCCACTCTGTCATTGCAACCCACCCAGGGAAGACCAGACAGACCCCACTCTGTCAATGTAACACACCCAGGAAAGAGCAGACTGACCTCACTCTGTCAATGTAAAACACCCAGGGAAGAGCAGACTGACCTCACTCTGTAAATGTAACACACCCAGGGAAGAGCAGACTGAACCCACTCTGTCAATGTAACAGACCCAGGGAAGAGCAGACTGACCGCACTCTGTCAATGTAACACACCCAGGGAAGAGCAGACTGGCCCGACTCTGTCAATGTACCACACCCTGGGAAGAGCAGACTGACCCCACTCTGTCAATGTAACACACCCAGGGAAGATCAGACTGACCCCACTCAGTCAATGAATTACAATCAGCAAAGAGCAGACTGACCCCTCTCTGTCAGTGTAACACACCCAGGGAAGAGCAGACTGACCCCACTCTGTCAATGTAACACAACCAGGGAAGACGAGACTGACCCCACTCTGTCAATGTAACCCACCCAGGGAAGAACAGACTGACCCCACTCTGTCAATGTAACACACCCAGGGAAGAGCAGACTGAACCCACTCTGTCAAGAGAACACACCCAGAGAAGATCAGATTGACCCCACTCTATCAAGGTAACATAGACAGGGAAGAGCAGACTGACCTCACACTGTCAATGTAACAGACCCAAGGAAGAGCAGACTGACCTCACACTGTCAATGTAACAGACGCAGGGAAGAGCAGACTGACCCCACTCTGTCAATGTATCAGACCCAGGGAAGACCAGACTGATCCCACTCTGTCAATGTAACACACCCAGGGAAGAGCAGACTGACCCCATTCTGTCAATGTAACACACCCAGGGAAGACCAGACTGACCCCACTCTGTCAATGTAACCCACCCAGGTAAAAAAAAACAGACTGACCCCACACTGTCAATGTAACACTCCCAAGGAAGAGCTGACTGACCTCACTCTGTCAATGTAAAACACCCAGGGAAGAGCAGACTGACCTCACTCTGTCAATGTAACACACCCAGGGAAGAGCAGACTGACCCCACTCTGTCAATGTAACACCCAGGGAAGAGCAGACTGACCTCACTCTGTCAATGTAACACCCCCAGGGAAGAGCCGACTGAACCCACTCTGTCAATGTAACACACCCAGGGAAGAGCAGACTGACCCCACTCTGTCAATGTAACACACCCAGGGAAGAGCAGACTGACCCCACTCTGTCAATGTAACAAACCCAGGGAAGAGCAGACTGACCCCACTCTGTCAATGTAACACCCAGGGAAGAGCAGACTGACCCCTTTCTGTCAATGTGACACACCCAGTGTTCGTTCAGATTGACCCCACTGTGTCAATGTAACATACCCAGGGAAGAGCAGACTAACCGCAATCTGTCAATGTAACACTCCGAGGTAAGAGCAGACTGACCTCACTCTGTCAATGTAACAGACCCAGGGAAGAGCAGACTGACCTCACTCTGTCAATGTAACACGCCCAGGGAAAGGCAGACTGACCCCACTCTGTCACTGTAACACACCCAGGGAAGAGCAGACTGACCCCACTCTGTCAATGTAACCCACGCAGGGAAAACCAGACTGACCCCACTCTGTCAATCTAACACACCCAGGGAAGAGAAGCCTGACCCCACTCTGTCAATGTAACCCACCCAGGGAAGAGCAGACTGACCCCACTCTGTCAATGTAACACACCCAGGAAAGAGCAGACGAACCACATTCTGTCAATGTAACACACCCAGGGATGAGCAGACTGACACCACTCTGTCAATGTAACACACCCAGGGAAGAGCAGACTGACCCCACTCTGTCAATCTTACAAACCCAGGGAAGAGCAGACTGACCCCACTCTGTCAATGTAACACACCCAGGGAAAAGCAGACTGACCCCACTCTGTCAATCTAACACACCCAGGGAAAAGCATACTGACCCCACTCTGTCAATCTAACACACCCAGGGAAGAGCAGACTGACCCCACTCTGTCAATGTAACACACCCAGGGAAGAGCAGACTGACCCCACTCTGTCAATCTAACACACCCAGGGAAGAGCAGACTGACCTCACTCTGTCAATGTAACACACCCAGGGAAGGGCAGACTGACCCCAGTCTGACAATGTAACACACCCAGGGAAGAATAGACTGACCTCACTCTGTCAATGTAAGCCACCAGGGAAGAGCAGACGGACCTCACACCGTCAATGTAACACACCCAGGGAAGAGCAGACTGATCTCACCCTCTGTCAATTTACCACACCCAGGGAACAGCAGACTGACCCGATTCGGTCAATGTACCACACCCAGTGAAGAGCAGACTGACCCGACTCTGTCAGTGTAACACACCCAGGTAAGAGCAGACTGAACCCACTCTGTCAATGTAACACACCCAGTGAATAGCAGACTGACCTCACTCTGTCAATGTAACACACCCAGGGAAGAGCAGACTGACCCCACTCTGTCAATGTAACACACCCAGGGAAGACCAGACTGATCCCACTCTGTCAATGTAACACCCAGGGAAGAGCAAACTGATCTCACTCTGTCAATTTAACACACCCAGGGAAGAGCAGATTGACCCCACTGTGTCAATGTAACATACCCAGGGAAGAGCAGATTGAACCCACTCTGTCAATGTAACACACCCAGGGAAGAGCAGACTGACCCCACTCTGTCAATGTAACACACCCAGGGAAGAGCAGACTGACCACAATCTGTCAATGTAACACACCCAGGGATGAGCAGACTGACCTCACTCTGTCAATCTAACACACCCAGGGAAGAGCAGACTGACCCCACTCTGTCAATGTAACACACCCAGGGAAGAGCAGACTGACCCCACTCTGTCAATGTAACACCCAGGGAAGAGCAGACTGACCTCACTCTGTCAATGTAACGCACCCAGGGAAGAGCAGACTGAACCAATCTGTCAATCTAACACACCCAGGGAAAAGCAGACTGACCCCACTCTGTCAATGTAACACCCAGGGAAGAGCAGACTGACCTCACTCTGTCAATGTAACACACCCAGGGAAGGGCAGACTGACCCCAGTCTGACAATGTAAAACACCCAGGGAAGAATAGACTGACCTCACTCTGTCAATGTAAGCCACCAGGGAAGAGCAGACGGACCTCACACCGTCAATGTAACACACCCAGGGAAGGGCAGACTGACCCCACTCTGTCAATGTAACACACCCAGGGAAGAGCAGACTGACCACAATCTGTCAATGTAACACACCCAGGGATGAGCAGACTGACCTCACTCTGTCAATCTAACACACCCAGGGAAGAGCAGACTGACCCCACTCTGTCAATGTAACACACCCAGGGAAGAGCAGACTGACCCCACTCTGTCAATGTAACACCCAGGGAAGAGCAGACTGACCTCACTCTGTCAATGTAACGCACCCAGGGAAGAGCAGACTGAACCAATCTGTCAATCTAACACACCCAGGGAAAAGCAGACTGACCCCACTCTGTCAATCTAACACACCCAGCGAAAAGCAGACTGACCCCACTCTGTCAATGTAACACACCCAGGGAAGGGCAGACTGACCCCACTCTGTCAATCTAACACACCCAGGGAAGAGCAGACTGACCTCACTCTGTCAATGTAACACACCCAGGGAAGGGCAGACTGACCCCAGTCTGACAATGTAAAACACCCAGGGAAGAATAGACTGACCTCACTCTGTCAATGTAAGCCACCAGGGAAGAGCAGACGGACCTCACACCGTCAATGTAACACACCCAGGGAAGAGCAGACTGACCTCACCCTCTGTCAATGTACAACACCCAGGGAACAGCAGACTGACCCGATTCGGTCAATGTACCACACCCAGTGAAGAGCAGACTGACCCGACTCTGTCAGTGTAACACACCCAGGGAAGAGCAGACTGACCCCACTCTGTCAATGTAACACACCGAGTGAATAGCAGACTGACCTCACTCTGTCAATGTAACACACTCAGGGAAGAACAGACTGAACCCACTCTGTCAATATAACACACCCAGAGAAGATCAGATTGACACCACTCTATCAATGTAACATACACAGGGAAGAGCAGACTGATCTCACACTGTCAATGTAACAGACCCAAGGAAGAGCAGACTGACCTCACACTGTCAATGTAACAGACCCAGAGAAGAGCAGACTGACCCCACTCTGTCAATGTATCAGACCCAGGGAAGACCAGACTGATCCCACTCTGTCAATGTAACACACCCAGGGAAGAGCAGACTGACCCCATTCTGTCAATGTAACACACCCATGGAAGAGCAGACTGACTCCACACTGTCATTGTAACCCACCCAGGGAAGACCAGACTGACCCCACTCTGTCAATGTAACCCACCCAGGGAAGATCAGACTGACCACACTCTGTCAATGTAACACACCCAGGGAAGAACACACTGACCCCACTCAGTCAATGAATCACAACCAGCGAAGAGCAGACTGACCCCACTCTGTCATTCTAACCCACCCAGGGAAGACCAGACTGACCCCACTCTGTCAATGTAACCCACCCAAATAAAAAAAAACAGACTGACCCCACACTGTCAATGTAACAGACCCAAGGAAGAGCAGACTGACCTCACACTATCAATGTAACAGACCCAGGGAAGAGCAGACTGACCCCACTCTGTCAATGTATCAGACCCAGGGAAGACCAGACTGATCCCACTCTGTCAATGTAACACACCCAGTCAATAGCAGACTGACCTCACTCTGTCAATGTAACACACCCAGGGAAGAGCAGACTGACCTCACTCTGTCAATGTAACACACCCAGGGAAGAGCAGACTGACCTCACTCTGTCAATGTAACACACCCAGGGAAGAGCAGACTGACCACACTCTGTCAATGTAACACACCCAGGGAAGAAGACACTGACCCCACTCAGTCAATGAATCACAACCAGCGAAGAGCAGACGGACCCCACTCTGTCATTGTAACCCACCCAGGGAAGACCAGACTGACCCCACTCTGTCAATGAAACCCACCCAGGTAAAAAAAAAACAGACTGACCCCACACTGTGAATGTAACACACCCATAGAAGAGCAGACTGACCTCACTCTGTCAATGTAAAACACCCAGGGAGGAGCAGACTGACCTCACTCTGTCAATGTAACACACTCAGGGAAGAGCAGACTGACCTCACTCTGTCAATGTAAAACACCCAACGAGGAGCAGACTGACCTCACTCTGTCAATGTAACACACCCAGGGATGAGCAGACTGACCCCACTCTGTCAATGTAACACACCCAGGGAAGAGCAGACTGACCCCACTCTGTCAATGTAACACCCAAGGAAGAGCAGACTGACCTCACTCTGTCAATGTAACACACCCAGGGAAGAGCAGACTGACTCCACTCTGTCAATGTAACACACCCAGGGAAGAGCAGACTGACCCCACTCTGTCAATGTAACACCCAGGGAAGAGCAGACTGACCCCTTTCTGTCAATGTGACACACCCAGTGTTCGTTCACATTGACACCACTGTGTCAATTTAACATACCCAGGGAAGAGCAGACTAACCGCAATCTGTCAATGTAACACTCCGAGGTAAGAGCACACTGACCTCACTCTGTCAATGTAACACACCCAGGGAAGAGCAGACTGACCTCACTCTGTCAATGTAACACGCCCAGGGAAAGGCAGACTGACCCCACTCTATCAATCTAACACACCCAGGGAAGAGAAGACTGACCCCACTCTGTCAATGTAACCCACCCAGGGAAGAGCAGACTGACCCCACTCTGTCAATGTAACACACCCAGGGAAGAGCAGACTGACCACATTCTGTCAATGTAACACACCCAGGGAAGAGCAGACTGACACCACTCTGTCAATGTAACACACCCAGGGAAAAGCAGACTGACCCCACTCTGTCAATCTAACACACCCAGGGAAGAGCACACTGACCTCACTCTGTCAATGTAACACACCCAGGGAAGAGCAGACTGACCACATTCTGTCAATGTAACACACCCAGGGAAGAGCAGACTGACACCACTCTGTCAATGTAACACACCCAGGGAAGAGCAGACTGACCCCACTCTGTCAATCTAACACACCCAGTGAAGAGCACACTGACATCACTCTGTCAATGTAACACAACCAGGGAAGAGCAGACTGACCTCTCTCTGTCAATGTATCGCACCCAGGGAAGAGCAGACTGAACCAATCTGTCAATGTAACACACCGAGTGAAGAGCAGACTGACCCCACTCTGTCAAACTTACAAACCCAGGGAAGAGCAGACTGACCCCACACTGTCAATCTAACATACCCAGGGAAAAGCAGACTGACCCCACTCTGTCAATCTAACACACCCAGGGAAAAGCAGACTGACCCCACTCTGTCAATCTAACACACCCAGGGAAAAGCAGACTGACCCCACTCTGTCAATGTAACACACCCAGGGAAGAGCAGACTGACCCCACTCTGTCAATCTAACACACCCAGGGAAGAGCAGACTGACCTCACTCTGTCAATGTAACACACCCAGGGAAGGGCAGACTGACCCCAGTCTGACAATGTAACACACCCAGGGAAGAATAGACTGACCTCACTCTGTCAATGTAAGCCACCAGGTAAGAGCAGACGGACCTCACACCGTCAATGTAACACACCCAGGGAAGAGCAGACTGACCTCACCCTCTGTCAATGTACAACACCCAGGGAACAGCAGACTGACCCGATTCGGTCAATGTACCACACCCAGTGAAGAGCAGACTGACCCGACTCTGTCAGTTTAACACACCCAGGTAAGAGCAGACTGACCCCACTCTGTCAATGTAACACACCGAGTGAATAGCAGACTGACCTCACTCTGTCAATGTAACACACTCAGGGAAGAACAGACTGAACCCACTCTGTCAATATAACACACCCAGAGAAGATCAGATTGACACCACTCTATCAATGTAACATACATAGGGAAGAGCAGACTGACCTCACACTGTCAATGTAACAGACCCAAGGAAGAGCAGACTGACCTCACACTGTCAATGTAACAGACCCAGGGAAGAGCACACTGACCGCACTCTGTCAATGTATCAGACCCAGGGAAGACCAGACTGATCCCACTCTGTCAATGTAACACACCCAGGGAAGAGCAGACTGACCCCATTCTGTCAATGTAACACACCCATGGAAGAGCAGACTGACTCCACGCTGTCATTGTAACCCACCCAGGGAAGACCAGACTGACCCCACTCTGTCAATGTAACCCACCCAGGTAAGATCAGACTGACCACACTCTGTCAATGTAACACACCCAGGGAAGAACACACTGACCCCACTCAGTCAATGAATCACAACCAGCGAAGAGCAGACTGACCCCACTCTGTCATTGTAACCCACCCAGGGAAGACCAGACTGACCCCACTCTGTCAATGTAACACACCCAAGGAAGAGCTGACTGACCTCACTCTGTCAATGTAAAACACCCAGGGAGGAGCAGACTGACCTCACTCTGTCAATGTAACACACCCAGGGAAGAGCAGACTGACCCCACTCTGTCAATGTAACACACCCAGGGAAGAGCAGACTGACCCCACTCTGTCAATGTAACACCCAGGGAAGAGCAGACTGAACCAATCTGTCAATGTAACACACCCAGTGAAGAGCAGACTGACCCCACTCTGTCAATCTTACAAACCCAGGGAAAAGCAGACTGACCCCACTCTGTCAATCTAACACACCCAGGGAAAAGCAGACTGACCCCACTCTGTCAATCTAACACACCCAGGGAAAAGCAGACTGAGCCCACTCTGTCAATGTAACACACCCAGGGAAGAGCAGACTGACCCCACTCTGTCAATCTAACACACCCAGGGAAGAGCAGACTGACCTCACTCTGTCAATGTAAGCCACCAGGGAAGAGCAGACGGACCTCACACTGTCAATGTAACACACCCAGGGAAGAGCAGACTGACCTCACCCTCTGTCAATGTACAACACCCAGGGAACAGCAGACTGACCCGATTCGGTCAATGTACCACACCCAGTGAAGAGCAGACTGACCCGACTCTGTCAGTGTAACACACCCAGGTACGAGCAGACTGACCCCACTCTGTCAATGTAACACACCGAGTGAATAGCAGACTGACCTCACTTTGTCAATGTAACACACTCAGGGAAGAACAGACTGAACCCACTCTGTCAATATAACACACCCAGAGAAGATCAGATTGACACCACTCTATCAATGTAACATACACAGGGAAGAGCAGACTGACCTCACACTGTCAATGTAACAGACCCAAGGAAGAGCAGACTGACCTCACACTGTCAATGTAACAGACCCAGGAAAGAGCAGACTGACCGCACTCTGTCAATGTATCAGACCCAGGGAAGACCAGACTGATCCCACTCTGTCAATGTAACACACCCAGGGAAGAGCAGACTGACCCCATTCTGACAATGTAACACTCCCATGGAAGAGCAGACTGACTCCACACTGTCATTGTAACCCACCCGGGGAAGACCAGACTGACCCCACTCTGTCAATGTAACACACCCAGGGAAGAACACACTGACCCCACTCAGTCAATGAATCACAACCAGCGAAGAGCAGACTGACCCCACTCTGTCATTGTAACCCACCCAGGGAAGACCAGACTGACCCCACTCTGTCAATGTAACCCACCCAGGTAAAAAAAAACAGACTGACCCCACACTGTCAATGTAACACACCCAAGGAAGAGCAGACTGACCTCACTCTGTCAATGTAAAACACCCAGGGAGGAGCAGACTGACCTCACTCTGTCAATGTAACACACCCAGGGAAGAGCAGACTGACCCCACTCTGTCAATGTAACACACCCAGAGAAGACCAGACTGATCCCACACTGTCAATGTAACACACCCAGGGAAGAGCAGACTGACCCCTCTCTGTCAGTGTAAAACACCCGGGAAGAGCAGACTGACTCCACTCTGTCAATGTAACACAACCAGGGAAGACCAGACTGACCCCACTCTGTCAATGTAACACACCCAGGGAAGAGCAGACTGACCCCACTCTGTCAATGTAACACCCAGGGAAGAGCAGACTGACCCCTTTCTGTCAATGTGACACACCCAGTGTTCGTTCAGATTGACCCCACTGTGTCAATGTAACATACCCAGGGAAGAGCAGACTAACCGCAATCTGTCAATGTAACACTCCGAGGTAAGAGCAGACTGACCTCACTCTGTCAATGTAACACACCCAGGGAAGAGCAGACTGACCTCACTCTGTCAATGTAACACGCCCAGGGAAAAGCAGACTGACCCCACTCTGTCAATCTAACACACCCAGGGAAGAGAAGACTGACCCCACTCTGTCAATGTAACCCACCCAGGGAAGAGCAGACTGACCCCACTCTGTCAATGTAACACACCCAGGGAAGAGCAGACTAACCACATTCTTTCAATGTAACACACCCAGGGAAGAGCAGACTGACACCACTCTGTCAATGTAACACACCCAGGGAAAAGCAGACTGACCCCACTCTGTCAATCTAACACACCCAGGGAAGAGCACACTGACCTCACTCTGTCAATCTAACACACCCAGTGAAGAGCACACTGACCTCACTCTGTCAATGTAACACAACCAGGGAAGAGCAGACTGACCTCTCTCTGTCAATGTAACGCACCCAGGGAAGAGCAGACTGAACCAATCTGTCAATGTAACACACCCAGTGAAGAGCAGACTGACCCCACTCTGTCAATGTAACACACCCAGGGAAGAGCAGACTGAGCCCACTCTGTCAATGTAACACACCCAGGGAAGAGCAGACTGACCCCACTCTGTCAATCTAACACACCCAGGGAAAAGCAGACTGACCCCACTCTGTCAATCTAACACAACCAGGGAAAAGCAGACTGACCCGACTCTGTCAATCTAACACACCCAGGGAAAAGCAGACTGACCCCACTCTGTCAATGTAACACACCCAAGGAAGAGCAGACTGACCTCACTCTGTCAATGTAAAACATCCAGGGAGGAGCAGACTGACCTCACTCTGTCAATATAACACACCCAGAAAAGAGCAGACTGACCCCACTCTGTCAATGTAACACACCCAGAGAAGACCAGACTGATCCCACACTGTCAATGTAACACACCCAGGGAAGAGCAGACTGACCCCTCTCTGTCAGTGTAAAACACCCAGGGAAGAGCAGACTGACTCCACTCTGTCAATGTAACACAACCAGGGAAGACCTGACTGACCCCACTCTGTCAATGTAACACCCAGGGAAGAGCAGACTGACCCCTTTCTGTCAATGTGACACACCCAGTGTTCGTTCAGATTGACCCCACTGTGTCAATGTAACATACCCAGGGAAGAGCAGACTAACCGCAATCTGTCAATGTAACACTCCGAGGTAAGAGCAGACTGACCTCACTCTGTCAATGTAACACACCCAGGGAAGAGCAGACTGACCTCACTCTGTCAATGTAACACGCCCAGGGAAAAGCAGACTGACCCCACTCTGTCAATCTAACACACCCAGGGAAGAGAAGACTGACCCCACTCTGTCAATGTAACCCACCCAGGGAAGAGCAGACTGACCCCACTCTGTCAATGTAACACACCCAGGGAAGAGCAGACTAACCACATTCTTTCAATGTAACACACCCAGGGAAGAGCAGACTGACACCACTCTGTCAATGTAACACACCCAGGGAAAAGCAGACTGACCCCACTCTGTCAATCTAACACACCCAGGGAAGAGCACACTGACCTCACTCTGTCAATGTAACACAACCAGGGAAGAGCAGACTGACCTCACTCTGTCAATGTAACACAACCAGGGAAGAGCAGACTGACCTCTCTCTGTCAATGTAACGCACCCAGGGAAGAGCAGACTGAACCAATCTGTCAATGTAACACACCCAGTGAAGAGCAGACTGACCCCACTCTGTCAATGTAACACACCCAGGGAAGAGCAGACTGAGCCCACTCTGTCAATGTAACACACCCAGGGAAGAGCAGACTGACCCCACTCTGTCAATCTAACACACCCAGGGAAAAGCAGACTGACCCCACTCTGTCAATCTAACACAACCAGGGAAAAGCAGACTGACCCGACTCTGTCAATCTAACACACCCAGGGAAAAGCAGACTGACCCCACTCTGTCAATGTAACACACCCAAGGAAGAGCAGACTGACCTCACTCTGTCAATGTAAAACATCCAGGGAGGAGCAGACTGACCTCACTCTGTCAATATAACACACCCAGAAAAGAGCAGACTGACCCCACTCTGTCAATGTAACACACCCAGAGAAGACCAGACTGATCCCACACTGTCAATGTAACACACCCAGGGAAGAGCAGACTGACCCCTCTCTGTCAGTGTAAAACACCCAGGGAAGAGCAGACTGACTCCACTCTGTCAATGTAACACAACCAGGGAAGACCTGACTGACCCCACTCTGTCAATGTAACACACCCAGGGAAGAGCAGACTGACCCCACTCTGTCAATGTAACACCCAGGGAAGAGCAGACTGACCCCTTTCTGTCAATGTGACACACCCAGTGTTCGTTCAGATTGACCCCACTGTGTCAATGTAACATACCCAGGGAAGAGCAGACTAACCGCAATCTGTCAATGTAACACTCCGAGGTAAGAGCAGACTGACCTCACTCTGTCAATGTAACACACCCAGGGAAGAGCAGACTGACCTCACTCTGTCAATGTAACACGCCCAGGGAAAAGCAGACTGACCCCACTCTGTCAATCTAACACACCCAGGGAAGAGAAGACTGACCCCACTCTGTCAATGTAACCCACCCAGGGAAGAGCAGACTGACCCCACTCTGTCAATGTAACACACCCAGGGAAGAGCAGACTAACCACATTCTTTCAATGTAACACACCCAGGGAAGAGCAGACTGACACCACTCTGTCAATGTAACACACCCAGGGAAAAGCAGACTGACCCCACTCTGTCAATGTAACACACCCAGGTAAGAGGAGACTGACCTCACTCTGTCAATGTAACACACCCAGTGAAGAGCACACTGACCTCACTCTGTCAATGTAACACAACCAGGGAAGAGTAGACTGACCTCTCTCTGTCAATGTAACGCACCCAGGGAAGAGCAGACTGAACCAATCTGTCAATGTAACACACCCAGTGAAGAGCAGACTGACCCCACTCTGTCAATGTAACACACCCAGGGAAGAGCAGACTGAGCCCACTCTGTCAATGTAACACACCCAGGGAAGAGCAGACTGACCCGACTCTGCCAATCTAACACACCCAGGGAAAAGCAGACTGACCCCACTCTGTCAATGTAACACACCCAGGGAAGAGCAGACTGACCCCACTCTGTCAATCTAACACACCCAGGGAAGAGCAGACTGACCTCACTCTGTCAATGTAACACACCCAGGGAAGGGCAGACTGACCCCAGTCTGACAATGTAACACACCCAGTGAAGAATAGACTGACCCCACTCAGTCAATGGATCACAACCAGCGAAGAGCAAACTGACCCCACTCTGTCATTGTAACCCACCCAGGGAAGACCAGACTGACCCCACTCTGTCAATGTAACCCGCCCAGGTAAAAAAAAACAGACTGACCCCACACTGTCAATGTAACACACCCAAGGAAGAGCTGACTGACCTCACTCTGTCAATGTAAAACACCCAGGGAGGAGCAGACTGACCTCACTCTGTCAATGTAACATACCCAGGGAAGAGCAGACTAACCCCACTCTGTCAATGTAACACACCCAGGGAAGAGCAGACTGACCCCACTCTGTCAATGTAACACCCAGGGAAGAGCAGACTGACCTCACTCTGTCAATGTAACACACCCAGGGAAGAGCAGACTGACCCCACTCTGTCAATGTATCACACCCAGAGAAGAGCAGACTGACCCCACTCTGTCAACGTAACGCACCCAGGGAAGAGCAGACTGACCCCTCTCTGTCAATGTAACACACCCAGGGAAGAGCAGACTGACCCCACTCTGTCAATGTAACACACCCAGGGAAGAGCAGACTGACCCCACTCTGTCAATGTAACACCCAGGGAAGAGCAGACTGACCCCACTCTGTCAATGTGACACACCCAGTGTTCGTTCAGATTGACCCCACTGTGTCAATGTAACATACCCAGGGAAGAGCAGACTAACCGCAATCTGTCAATGTAACACTCCGAGGTAAGAGCAGACTGACCTCACTCTGTCAATGTAACCCACCCAGGGAAGAGCAGGCTGACCTCACTCTGTCAATGTAACACGCCCAGGGAAAGGCAGACTGACCCGACTCTATCAGTGTAACACAACCAGGTAAGAGCAGACTGACCCCACTCTGTCAATGTAACACACCGAGTGAATAGCAGACTGACCTCACTCTGTCAATGTAACACACTCAGGGAAGAACAGACTGAACTCACTCTGTCAATATAACACACCCAGAGAAGATCAGATTGACACCACTCTATCAATGTAACATACACAGGGAAGAGCAGACTGACCTCACACTGTCAATGTAACAGACCCAAGGAAGAGCAGACTGACCTCACACTGTCAATGTAACAGACCCAGGGAAGAGCACACTGACCACACTCTGTCAATGTATCAGACCCAGGGAAGACCAGACTGATCCCACTCTGTCAATGTAACACACCCAGGGAAGAGCAGACTGACCCCATTCTGTCAATGTAACACACCCATGGAAGAGCAGACTGATCCCACTCTGTCAATGTAACCCACCCTGGTAAGATCAGACTGACCACAATCTGTCAATGTAACACACCCAGGGAAGAACACACTGACCCCACTCAGTCAATGGATCACAACCAGCGAAGAGCAAACTGACCCCACTCTGTCATTGTAACCCACCCAGGGAAGACCAGACTGACCCCACTCTGTCAATGTAACCCGCCCAGGTAAAAAAAAACAGACTGACCCCACACTGTCAATGTAACACACCCAAGGAAGAGCTGACTGACCTCACTCTGTCAATGTAAAACACCCAGGGAGGAGCAGACTGACCTCACTCTGTCAATGTAACACACCCAGGGAAGAGCAGACTGACCCCACTCTGTCAATGTAACACACCCAGGGAAGAGCAGACTGACCCCACTCTGTCAATGTAACACACCCAGGGAAGAGCAGACTGACCTCACTCTGTCAATGTAACATACCCAGGGAAGAGCAGACTGACCCCACTCTGTCAATGTATCACACCCAGAGAAGAGCAGACTGACCCCACTCTGTCAATGTAACGCACCCAGGGAAGAGCAGACTGACCCCACTCTGTCAATGTAACACACCCAGGGAAGAGCAGACTGACCCCACTCTGTCAATGTAACACCCAGGGAAGAGCAGACTGACCCCTTTCTGTCAATGTGACACACCCAGTGTTCGTTCAGATTGACCCCACTGTGTCAATGTAACATACCCAGGGAAGAGCAGGCTAACCGCAATCTGTCAATGTAACACTCCGAGGTAAGAGCAGACTGACCTCACTCTGTCAATGTAACACACCCAGGGAAGAGCAGACTGACCTCACTCTGTCAATGTAACACGCCCAGGGAAAGGCAGACTGACCCCACTCTGTCACTGTAACACACCCAGGGAAGAGCAGACTGACCACACTCTGTCAATGTAACCCACCCAGGGAAAAGCAGACTGACCCCACTCTGTCAATCTAACACACCCAGGGAAGAGAAGACTGACCCCACTCTGTCAATGTAACCCACCCAGGGAAGAGCAGACTGACCCCACTCTGTCAATGTAACACACCCAGGGAAGAGCAGACTAACCACATTCTGTCAATGTAACACACCCAGGGATGAGCAGACTGACACCACTCTGTCAATGTAACACACCCAGGGAAAAGCAGACTGACCCCACTCTGTCAATCTAACACACCCAGGGAAGAGCACACTGACCTCACTCTGACAATGTAACACACCCAGGGAAGAGCAGACTGACCACATTCTGTCAATGTAACACACCCAGGGAGGAGCAGACTGACCTCACTCTGTCAATATAACACACCCAGAAAAGAGCAGACTGACCCCACTCTGTCAATGTAACACACCCAGAGAAGACCAGACTGATCCCACACTGTCAATGTAACACACCCAGGGAAGAGCAGACTGACCCCTCTCTGTCAGTGTAAAACACCCAGGGAAGAGCAGACTGACTCCACTCTGTCAATGTAACACAACCAGGGAAGACCTGACTGACCCCACTCTGTCAATGTAACACACCCAGGGAAGAGCAGACTGACCCCACTCTGTCAATGTAACACCCAGGGAAGAGCAGACTGACCCCTTTCTGTCAATGTGACACACCCAGTGTTCGTTCAGATTGACCCCACTGTGTCAATGTAACATACCCAGGGAAGAGCAGACTAACCGCAATCTGTCAATGTAACACTCCGAGGTAAGAGCAGACTGACCTCACTCTGTCAATGTAACACACCCAGGGAAGAGCAGACTGACCTCACTCTGTCAATGTAACACGCCCAGGGAAAAGCAGACTGACCCCACTCTGTCAATCTAACACACCCAGGGAAGAGAAGACTGACCCCACTCTGTCAATGTAACCCACCCAGGGAAGAGCAGACTGACCCCACTCTGTCAATGTAACACACCCAGGGAAGAGCAGACTAACCACATTCTTTCAATGTAACACACCCAGGGAAGAGCAGACTGACACCACTCTGTCAATGTAACACACCCAGGGAAAAGCAGACTGACCCCACTCTGTCAATGTAACACACCCAGGTAAGAGGAGACTGACCTCACTCTGTCAATGTAACACACCCAGTGAAGAGCACACTGACCTCACTCTGTCAATGTAACACAACCAGGGAAGAGTAGACTGACCTCTCTCTGTCAATGTAACGCACCCAGGGAAGAGCAGACTGAACCAATCTGTCAATGTAACACACCCAGTGAAGAGCAGACTGACCCCACTCTGTCAATGTAACACACCCAGGGAAGAGCAGACTGAGCCCACTCTGTCAATGTAACACACGCAGGGAAGAGCAGACTGACCCCACTCTGTCAATCTAACACACCCAGGGAAAAGCAGACTGACCCCACTCTGTCAATCTAACACAACCAGGGAAAAGCAGACTGACCCCACTCTGTCAATCTAACACACCCAGGGAAAAGCAGACTGACCCCACTCTGTCAATGTAACACACCCAGGGAAGAGCAGACTGACCCCACTCTGTCAATCTAACACTCCCAGGGAAGAGCAGACTGACCTCACTCTGTCAATGTAACACACCCAGGGAAGGGCAGACTGACCCCAGTCTGACAATGTAACACACCCAGTGAAGAATAGACTGACCTCACTCTGTCAATGTAAGCCACCAGAGAAGAGCAGACGGACCTCACACCGTCAATGTAACACACTCAGGGAAGAACAGACTGAACCCACTCTGTCAATATAACACACCCAGAGAAGATCAGATTGACACCACTCTATCAATGTAACATACACAGGGAAGAGCAGACTGACCTCACACTGTCAATGTAACAGACCCAAGGAAGAGCAGACTGACCTCACACTGTCAATGTAACAGACCCAGGGAAGAGCACACTGACCACACTCTGTCAATGTATCAGACCCAGGGAAGACCAGACTGATCCCACTCTGTCAATGTAACACACCCAGGGAAGAGCAGACTGACCCCATTCTGTCAATGTAACACACCCATGGAAGAGCAGACTGATCCCACTCTGTCAATGTAACCCACCCTGGTAAGATCAGACTGACCACAATCTGTCAATGTAACACACCCAGGGAAGAACACACTGACCCCACTCAGTCAATGGATCACAACCAGCGAAGAGCAAACTGACCCCACTCTGTCATTGTAACCCACCCAGGGAAGACCAGACTGACCCCACTCTGTCAATGTAACCCGCCCAGGTAAAAAAAAACAGACTGACCCCACACTGTCAATGTAACACACCCAAGGAAGAGCTGACTGACCTCACTCTGTCAATGTAAAACACCCAGGGAGGAGCAGACTGACCTCACTCTGTCAATGTAACACACCCAGGGAAGAGCAGACTGACCCCACTCTGTCAATGTAACACACCCAGGGAAGAGCAGACTGACCCCACTCTGTCAATGTAACACCCAGGGAAGAGCAGACTGACCTCACTCTGTCAATGTAACATACCCAGGGAAGAGCAGACTGACCCCACTCTGTCAATGTATCACACCCAGAGAAGAGCAGACTGACCCCACTCTGTCAATGTAACGCACCCAGGGAAGAGCAGACTGACCCCACTCTGTCAATGTAACACACCCAGGGAAGAGCAGACTGACCCCACTCTGTCAATGTAACACACCCAGGGAAGAGCAGACTGACCCCACTCTGTCAATGTAACACCCAGGGAAGAGCAGACTGACCCCTTTCTGTCAATGTGACACACCCAGTGTTCGTTCAGATTGACCCCACTGTGTCAATGTAACATACCCAGGGAAGAGCAGACTAACCGCAATCTGTCAATGTAACACTCCGAGGTAAGAGCAGACTGACCTCACTCTGTCAATGTAACACACCCAGGGAAGAGCAGACTGACCTCACTCTGTCAATGTAACACGCCCAGGGAAAGGCAGACTGACCCCACTCTGTCACTGTAACACACCCAGGGAAGAGCAGACTGACCACACTCTGTCAATGTAACCCACCCAGGGAAAAGCAGACTGACCCCACTCTGTCAATCTAACACACCCAGGGAAGAGAAGACTGACCCCACTCTGTCAATGTAACCCACCCAGGGAAGAGCAGACTGACCCCACTCTGTCAATGTAACACACCCAGGGAAGAGCAGACTAACCACATTCTGTCAATGTAACACACCCAGGGATGAGCAGACTGACACCACTCTGTCAATGTAACACACCCAGGGAAAAGCAGACTGACCCCACTCTGTCAATCTAACACACCCAGGGAAGAGCACACTGACCTCACTCTGACAATGTAACACACCCAGGGAAGAGCAGACTGACCACATTCTGTCAATGTAACACACCCAGGGAAGAGCAGACTGACACCACTCTGTCAATGTAACACACCCAGGGAAAAGCAGACTGACCCCACTCTGTCAATCTAACACACCCAGTGAAGAGCACACTGACCTCACTCTGTCAATGTAACACAACCAGGGAAGAGCAGACTGACCTCTCTCTGTCAATGTAACGCACCCAGGGAAGAGCAGACTGAACCAATCTGTCAATGTAACACACCCAGTGAAGAGCAGACTGACCCCACTCTGTCAATCTTACAAGCCCAGGGAAGAGCAGACTGACCCCACTCTGTCAATGTAACACACCCAGGGAAAAGCAGACTGACCCCACTCTGTCAATCTAACACACCCAGGGAAAAGAAGACTGACCCCACTCTGTCAATCTAACACACCCAGGGAAAAGCAGACTGACCCCACTCTGTCAATGTAACACACCCAGGGAAGAGCAGACTGACCTCACTCTGTCAATGTAACACACCCAGGGAAGGGCAGACTGACCCCAGTCTGACAATGTAACACACCCAGGGAAGAATAGACTGACCTCACTCTGTCAATGTAAGCCACCAGGGAAGAGCAGACGGACCTCACACCGTCAATGTAACACACCCAGGGAAGAGCAGACTGACCTCACCCTCTGTCAATGTACCACACCCAGTGAATAGCAGACCGACCTCACTCTGTCAATGTAACATACACAGGGAAGAGCAGACTGAAATCACACTGTCAATGTAACAGACCCAAGGAAGAGCAGACTGACCTCACACTGTCAATGTAACAGACCCAGGGAAGAGCAGACTGACCCCACTCTGTCAATGTATCAGACCCAGGGAAGTCCAGACTGACCCCACTCTGTCAATGTAACCCTCCTAGGGAAGATCAGACTGACCTCACTCTGTCAATGTAACACACCCAGGGAAGAACACACTGACCCCACTCAGTCAATGAATCACAACCAGCGAAGAGCAGACTGACCCCACTCTGTCATTGTAACCCACCCAGGGAAGACCAGACTGACCCCACTCTGTCAATGTAACCCACCCAGGTAAAAAAAAACAGACTGACCCCACACTGTCAATGTAACACACCCAGTGAATAGCAGACTGACCACACTCTGTCAATGTAACACACCCAGGGAAGACCAGACTGACCCCACTCTGTCAATGAAACACACCCAGAGAAGACCAGACTGATCCCACACTGTCAATGTAACACACCCAGGGAAGAGCAGACTGACCCCTCTCTGTCAGTGTAAAACACCCAGGGAAGAGCAGACTGACTCCACTCTGTCAATGTAACACAACCAGGGAAGACCAGACTGACCCCACTCGGTCAATGTAACCCACCCAGGGAAGAACAGACTGACCCCACTCTGTCAATGTAACACATCCAGGGAAGAGCAGACTGACCCACTCTGTCATTGCAACCCACCCAGGGAAGACCAGACTGACCCCACTCTGTCAACGTAACCCACCCAGGGAAGAACAGACAGACCCCACTCTGTCAATATAACACACCCAGGGAAGAGCAGACTGACCCACTCTGTCATTGCAACCCACCCAGGGAAGACCAGACTGACCCCACTCTGTCAACGTAACCCACCCAGGGAAGAACAGACAGACCCAACTCGGTCAATGTAACACACCCAGGGAAGATCAGACTGACCCCACTCAGTCAATGAATTACAACCAGCGAAGAGCAGACTGACCCCTCGCTGTCAGTGTAACACACCCAGAGAAGAGCAGACTGACCCCACTCTGTCAATGTAACACATCCAGGGAAGGCCAGATTGACCCCACTCTGTCAATGTAACCCACCCAGGGAAGAACAGACTGAAACCACTCTGTCAATCTAACACACCCAGGGAAGAGCAGACTGACCTCATCTGTCAATGTAACACAACCAGGGAAGAGTAGACTGACCCCACTCTGTCAATGTAACCCACCCAGGAAAGAGCAGACTGACCCCACTCTGTCAATGTAACACTCCCAGGGAAGAGCAGACTGACCCCACTCTGTCAATGTAACACACCCAGGGAAGAGCAGACTGACCCAACTCTGTCAATGTACCACACCCGGGGACAGCAGACTGATCCAACTCGGTCATTGTACCACACCGAGTGAAGAGCAGACTGTCCCGACTCTGTCAGTGTAACACACCCAGGGAAGAGCAGACTAACACTACTCTGTCAATGTAACACACCCAGGGAAGAGCAGACTGAACCCACTCTGTCAATCTAACACACCCAGGGAAGAGAAGACTGACCCCACTCTGTCAATGTAACCCACCCAGGGAAGAGCAGACTGACCCCACTCTGTCAATGTAACACACCCAGGGAAGAGCAGACTAACCACATTCTGTCAATGTAACACACCCAGGGAAGAGCAGACTGACACCACACTGTCAATGTAACACACCCAGGGAAAAGCAGACTGACCCCACTCTGTCAATCTAACACACCCAGGGAAGAGCACACTGACCTCACTCTGTCAATGTAACACACCCAGGGAAGAGCAGACTGACCACATTCTGTCAATGTAACACACCCAGGGAAGAGCAGACTGACACCACTCTGTCAATGTAACACACCCAGGGAAGAGCAGACTGACCCCACTCTGTCAATCTAACACACCCAGTGAAGAGCACACTGACATCACTCTGTCAATGTAACACAACCAGGGAAGAGCAGACTGACCTCTCTCTGTCAATGTAACGCACCCAGGGAAGAGCAGACTGAACCAATCTGTCAATGTAACACACCGAGTGAAGAGCAGACTGACCCCACTCTGTCAATCTTACAAACCCAGGGAAGAGCAGACTGACCCCACACTGTCAATCTAACATACCCAGGGAAAAGCAGACTGACCCCACTCTGTCAATCTAACACACCCAGGGAAAAGCAGACTGACCCCACTCTGTCAATCTAACACACCCAGGGAAAAGCAGACTGACCCCACTCTGTCAATGTAACACACCCAGGGAAGAGCAGACTGACCTCACTCTGTCAATGTAACACACCCAGGGAAGGGCAGACTGACCCCAGTCTGACAATGTAACACACCCAGTGAAGAATAGACTGACCTCACTCTGTCAATGTAAGCCACCAGGTAAGAGCAGACGGACCTCACACCGTCAATGTAACACACCCAGGGAAGAGCAGACTGACCTCACCCTCTGTCAATGTACAACACCCAGGGAACAGCAGACTGACCCGATTCGGTCAATGTACCACACCCAGTGAAGAGCAGACTGACCCGACTCTGTCAGTGTAACACACCCAGGTAAGAGCAGACTGACCCCACTCTGTCAATGTAACACACCGAGTGAATAGCAGACTGACCTCACTCTGTCAATGTAACACACTCAGGGAAGAACAGACTGAACCCACTCTGTCAATATAACACACCCAGAGAAGATCAGATTGACACCACTCTATCAATGTAACATACACAGGGAAGAGCAGACTGACCTCACACTGTCAATGTAACAGACCCAAGGAAGAGCAGACTGACCTCACACTGTCAATGTAACAGACCCAGGGAAGAGCACACTGACCGCACTCTGTCAATGTATCAGACCCAGGGAAGACCAGACTGATCCCACTCTGTCAATGTAACACACCCAGGGAAGAGCAGACTGACCCCAAACTGTCAATGTAACACACCCATGGAAGAGCAGACTGACTCCACGCTGTCATTGTAACCCACCCAGGGAAGACCAGACTGACCCCACTCTGTCAATGTAACCCACCCAGGTAAGATCAGACTGACCACACTCTGTCAATGTAACACACCCAGGGAAGAACACACTGACCCCACTCAGTCAATGATTCACAACCAGCGAAGAGCAGACTGAACCCACTCTGTCATTGTAACCCACCCAGGGAAGACCAGACTGACCCCACTCTGTCAATGTAACCTGCCCAGGTAAAAAAAAACAGACTGACCCCACACTGTCAATGTAACACACCCGGGGACAGCAGACTGATCCAACTCGGTCATTGTACCACACCGAGTGAAGAGCAGACTGTCCCGACTCTGTCAGTGTAACACACCCAGGGAAGAGCAGACTAACACTACTCTGTCAATGTAACACACCCAGGGAAGAGCAGACTGAACCCACTCTGTCAATCTAACACACCCAGGGAAGAGAAGACTGACCCCACTCTGTCAATGTAACCCACCCAGGGAAGAGCAGACTGACCCCACTCTGTCAATGTAACACACCCAGGGAAGAGCAGACTAACCACATTCTGTCAATGTAACACACCCAGGGAAGAGCAGACTGACACCACACTGTCAATGTAACACACCCAGGGAAAAGCAGACTGACCCCACTCTGTCAATCTAACACACCCAGGGAAGAGCACACTGACCTCACTCTGTCAATGTAACACACCCAGGGAAGAGCAGACTGACCACATTCTGTCAATGTAACACACCCAGGGAAGAGCAGACTGACACCACTCTGTCAATGTAACACACCCAGGGAAGAGCAGACTGACCCCACTCTGTCAATCTAACACACCCAGTGAAGAGCACACTGACATCACTCTGTCAATGTAACACAACCAGGGAAGAGCAGACTGACCTCTCTCTGTCAATGTAACGCACCCAGGGAAGAGCAGACTGAACCAATCTGTCAATGTAACACACCGAGTGAAGAGCAGACTGACCCCACTCTGTCAATCTTACAAACCCAGGGAAGAGCAGACTGACCCCACACTGTCAATCTAACATACCCAGGGAAAAGCAGACTGACCCCACTCTGTCAATCTAACACACCCAGGGAAAAGCAGACTGACCCCACTCTGTCAATCTAACACACCCAGGGAAAAGCAGACTGACCCCACTCTGTCAATGTAACACACCCAGGGAAGAGCAGACTGACCTCACTCTGTCAATGTAACACACCCAGGGAAGGGCAGACTGACCCCAGTCTGACAATGTAACACACCCAGTGAAGAATAGACTGACCTCACTCTGTCAATGTAAGCCACCAGGTAAGAGCAGACGGACCTCACACCGTCAATGTAACACACCCAGGGAAGAGCAGACTGACCTCACCCTCTGTCAATGTACAACACCCAGGGAACAGCAGACTGACCCGATTCGGTCAATGTACCACACCCAGTGAAGAGCAGACTGACCCGACTCTGTCAGTGTAACACACCCAGGTAAGAGCAGACTGACCCCACTCTGTCAATGTAACACACCGAGTGAATAGCAGACTGACCTCACTCTGTCAATGTAACACACTCAGGGAAGAACAGACTGAACCCACTCTGTCAATATAACACACCCAGAGAAGATCAGATTGACACCACTCTATCAATGTAACATACACAGGGAAGAGCAGACTGACCTCACACTGTCAATGTAACAGACCCAAGGAAGAGCAGACTGACCTCACACTGTCAATGTAACAGACCCAGGGAAGAGCACACTGACCGCACTCTGTCAATGTATCAGACCCAGGGAAGACCAGACTGATCCCACTCTGTCAATGTAACACACCCAGGGAAGAGCAGACTGACCCCAAACTGTCAATGTAACACACCCATGGAAGAGCAGACTGACTCCACGCTGTCATTGTAACCCACCCAGGGAAGACCAGACTGACCCCACTCTGTCAATGTAACCCACCCAGGTAAGATCAGACTGACCACACTCTGTCAATGTAACACACCCAGGGAAGAACACACTGACCCCACTCAGTCAATGATTCACAACCAGCGAAGAGCAGACTGAACCCACTCTGTCATTGTAACCCACCCAGGGAAGACCAGACTGACCCCACTCTGTCAATGTAACCTGCCCAGGTAAAAAAAAACAGACTGACCCCACACTGTCAATGTAACACACCCAAGGAAGAGCTGACTGACCTCACTCTGTCAATGCAAAACACCCAGGGAGGAGCAGACTGACCTCACTCTGTCAATGTAACACACCCAGGGAAGAGCAGACTGACCCCACTCTGTCAATGTAACACCCAGGGAAGAGCAGACTGAACCAATCTGTCAATGTAACACACCCAGTGAAGAGCAGACTGACCCCACTCTGTCAATCTTACAAACCCAGGGAAAAGCAGACTGACCCCACTCTGTCAATCTAACACACCCAGGGAAAAGCAGACTGACCCCACTCTGTCAATCTAACACACCCAGGGAAAAGCAGACTGACCCCACTCTGTCAATCTAACACACCCAGGGAAGAGCAGACTGACCTCACTCTGTCAATGTAACACACCCAGGGAAGGGCAGACTGACCCCAGTCTGACAATGTAACACACCCAGGGAAGAATAGACTGACCTCACTCTGTCAATGTAAGCCACCAGGGAAGAGCAGACGGACCTCACACCGTCAATGTAACACACCCAGGGAAGAGCAGACTGACCTCACACTCTGTCAATGTTCAACACCCAGGGAACAGCAGACTGACCCGATTCGGTCAATGTACCACACCCAGTGAAGAGCAGACTGAACCGACTCTGTCAGTGTAACACACCCAGGTAAGAGCAGACTGACCCCACTCTGTCAATGTAACACACCGAGTGAATAGCAGACTGACCTCACTCTGTCAATGGAACACACTCAGGGAAGAACAGACTGAACCCACTCTGTCAATATAACACACCCAGAGAAGATCAGATTGACACCACTCTATCAATGTAACATACACAGGGAAGAGCAGACTGACCTCACACTGTCAATGTAACAGACCCAAGGAAGAGCAGACTGACCTCACACTGTCAATGTAACAGACCCAGGAAAGAGCAGACTGACCGCACTCTGTCAATGTATCAGACCCAGGGAAGACCAGACTGATCCCACTCTGTCAATGTAACACACCCAGGGAAGAGCAGACTGACCCCATTCTGACAATGTAACACTCACATGGAAGAGCAGACTGACTCCACACTGTCATTGTAACCCACCCAGGGAAGACCAGACTGACCCCACTCTGTCAATGTAACCCACCCAGGGAAGATCAGACTGACCACACTCTGTCAATGTAACACACCCAGGGAAGAACACACTGACCCCACTCAGTCAATGAATCACAACCAGCGAAGAGCAGACTGACCCCACTCTGTCATTGTAACCCACCCAGGGAAGACCAGACTGACCCCACTCTGTCAATGTAACCCACCCAGGTAAAAAAAAACAGACTGACCCCACACTGTCAATGTAACACACCCAAGGAAGAGCAGACTGACCTCACTCTGTCAATGTAAAACACCCAGGGAGGAGCAGACTGACCTCACTCTGTCAATATAACACACCCAGGGAAGAGCAGACTGACCCCACTCTGTCAATGTAACACACCCAGAGAAGACCAGACTGATCCCACACTGTCAATGTAACACACCCAGGGAAGAGCAGACTGACCCCTCTCTGTCAGTGTAAAACACCCAGGGAAGAGCAGACTGACTCCACTCTGTCAATGTAACACAACCAGGGAAGACCAGACTGCCCCCACTCGGTCAATGTAGCCCACCCAGGGAAGAACAGACTGACCCCACTCTGTCAATGTAACACATCCAGGGAAGAGCAGACTGACCCACTCTGTCATTGCAACCCACCCAGGGAAGACCAGACTGACCCCACTCTGTCAACGTAACCCACCCAGGGAAGAACAGACAGACCCCACTCTGTCAATAGAACACACCCAGGGAAGAGCAGACTGACCCACTCTGTCATTGCAACCCACCCAGGGAAGTCCAGACTGACCCCACTCTGTCAACGTAACCCACCCAGGGAAAAACAGACAGACCCAACTCGGTCAATGTAACACACCCAGGGAAGATCAGACTGACCCCACTCAGTCAATGAATTACAACCAGCGAAGAGCAGACTGACCCCTCGCTGTCAGTGTAACACACCCAGAGAAGAGCAGACTGACCCCACTCTGTCAATGTAACACATCCAGGGAAGGCCAGATTGACCCCACTCTGTCAATGTAACCCACCCAGGGAAGAACAGACTGAAACCACTCTGTCAATCTAACACACCCAGGGAAGAGCAGACTGACCACACTCTGTCAATGTAACACAACCAGGGAAGAGTAGACTGACCCCACTCTGTCAATGTAACCCACCCAGGAAAGAGCAGACTGACCCCACTCTGTCAATGTAACACTCCCAAGGAAGAGCAGACTGACCCCACTCTGTCAATGTAACACACCCAGGGAAGAGCAGACTGACCCAACTCTGTCAATGTACCACACCCGGGGACAGCAGACTGAACCAACTCGGTCATTGTACCACACCGAGTGAAGAGCAGACTGTCCCGACTCTGTCAGTGTAACACACCCAGGGAAGAGCAGACTAACACTACTCTGTCAATGTAACACACCCAGGGAAGAGCAGACTGAACCCACTCTGTCAATCTAACACACCCAGGGAAGAGAAGACTGACCCCACTCTGTCAATGTAACACACCCAGGGAAAAGCAGACTGACCCCACTCTGTCAATCTAACACACCCAGGGAAGAGCACACTGACCTCACTCTGTCAATGTAACACACCCAGGGAAGAGCAGACTGACCACATTCTGTCAATGTAACACACCCAGGGAAGAGCAGACTGACACCACTCTGTCAATGTAACACACCCAGGGAAGAGCAGACTGACCTCACTCTGTCAATCTAACACACCCAGTGAAGAGCACACTGACATCACTCTGTCAATGTAACACAACCAGGGAAGAGCAGACTGACCTCTCTCTGTCAATGTAACGCACCCAGGGAAGAGCAGACTGAACCAATCTGTCAATGTAACACACCGAGTGAAGAGCAGACTGACCTCACTCTGTCAAACTTACAAACCCAGGGAAGAGCAGACTGACCCCACACTGTCAATCTAACATACCCAGGGAAAAGCAGACTGACCCCACTCTGTCAATCTAACACACCCAGGGAAAAGCAGACTGACCCCACTCTGTCAATCTAACACACCCAGGGAAGAGCAGACTGACCTCACTCTGTCAATGTAACACACCCAGGGAAGGGCAAACTGACCCCAGTCTGACAATGTAACACACCCAGGGAAGAATAGACTGACCTCACTCTGTCAATGTAAGCCACCAGGTAAGAGCAGACGGACCTCACACCGTCAATGTAACACACCCAGGGAAGAGCAGACTGACCTCACCCTCTGTCAATGTCCAACACCCAGGGAACAGCAGACTGACCCGATTCGGTCAATGTACCACACCCAGTGAAGAGCAGACTGACCCGACTCTGTCAGTGTAACACACCCAGGTAAGAGCAGACTGACCCCACTCTGTCAATGTAACACACCGAGTGAATAGCAGACTGACCTCACTCTGTCAATGTAACACACTCAGGGAAGAACAGACTGAACCCACTCTGTCAATATAACACACCCAGAGAAGATCAGATTGACACCACTCTATCAATGTAACATACACAGGGAAGAGCAGACTGACCTCATACTGTCAATGTAACAGACCCAAGGAAGAGCAGACTGACCTCACACTGTCAATGTAACAGACCCAGGGAAGAGCACAGTGACCGCACTCTGTCAATGTATCAGACCCAGGGAAGACCAGACTGATCCCACTCTGTCAATGTAACACACCCAGGGAAGAGCAGACTGACCCCATTCTGTCAATGTAACACACCCATGGAAGAGCAGACTGACTCCACGCTGTCATTGTAACCCACCCAGGGAAGACCAGACTGACCCCACTCTGTCAATGTAACCCACCCAGGTAAGATCAGACTGACCCCACTCTGTCAATGTAACCCACCCAGGGAAGAGCAGACTGACCCCACTCAGTCAATGAATCACAACCAGCGAAGAGCAGACTGACCCCACTCTGTCATTGTAACCCACCCAGGGAAGACCAGACTGACCCCACTCTGTCAATGTAACCCGCCCAGGTAAAAAAAAACAGACTGACCCCACACTGTCAATGTAACACACCCAAGGAAGAGCTGACTGACCTCACTCTGTCAATGTAAAACACCCAGGGAGGAGCAGACTGACCTCACTCTGTCAATGTAACACACCCAGGGAAGAGCAGACTGACCCCACTCTGTCAATGTAACACACCCAGGGAAGAGCAGACTGACCCCACTCTGTCAATGTAACACCCAGGGAAGAGCAGACTGAACCAATCTGTCAATGTAACACACCCAGTGAAGAGCAGACTGACCCCACTCTGTCAATCTTACAAACCCAGGGAAAAGCAGACTGACCCCACTCTGTCAATCTAACACACCCAGGGAAAAGCAGACTGACCCCACTCTGTCAATCTAACACACCCAGGGAAAAGCAGACTGAACCCACTCTGTCAATGTAACACACCCAGGGAAGAGCAGACTGACCCCACTCTGTCAATCTAACACACCCAGGGAAGAGCAGACTGACCTCACTCTGTCAATGTAACACACCCAGGGAAGGGCAGACTGACCCCAGTCTGACAATGTAACACACCCAGGGAAGAATAGACTGACCTCACTCTGTCAATGTAAGCCACCAGGGAAGAGCAGACGGACCGCACACCGTCAATGTAACACACCCAGGGAAGAGCAGACTGACCTCACCCTCTGTCAATGTACAACACCCAGGGAACAGCAGACTGACCCGATTCGGTCAATGTACCACACCCAGTGAAGAGCAGACTGACCCGACTCTGTCAGTGTAACACACCCAGGTAAGAGCAGACTGACCCCACTCTGTCAATGTAACACACCGAGTGAATAGCAGACTGACCTCACTCTGTCAATGGAACAAACTCAGGGAAGAACAGACTGAACCCACTCTGTCAATATAACACACCCAGAGAAGATCAGATTGACACCACTCTATCAATGTAACATACACAGGGAAGAGCAGACTGACCTCACACTGTCAATGTAACAGACCCAAGGAAGAGCAGACTGACATCACACTGTCAATGTAACAGACCCAGGAAAGACCAGACTGACCCCACTCTGTCAATGTAACCCACCCAGGTAAAAAAAAACAGACTGACCCCACACTGTCAATGTAACACACCCAAGGAAGAGCAGACTGACCTCACTCTGTCAATGTAAAACACCCAGGGAGGAGCAGACTGACCTCACTCTGTCAATATAACACACCCAGGGAAGAGCAGACTGACCCCACTCTGTCAATGTAACACACCCAGAGAAGACCAGACTGATCCCACACTGTCAATGTAACACACCCAGGGAAGAGCAGACTGACCCCTCTCTGTCAGTGTAAAACACCCAGGGAAGAGCAGACTGACTCCACTCTGTCAATGTAACACAACCAGGGAAGACCAGACTGACCCCACTCGGTCAATGTAGCCCACCCAGGGAAGAACAGACTGACCCCACTCTGTCAATGTAACACATCCAGGGAAGAGCAGACTGACCCACTCTGTCATTGCAACCCACCCAGGGAAGACCAGACTGACCCCACTCTGTCAACGTAACCCACCCAGGGAAGAACAGACAGACCCCACTCTGTCAATAGAACACACCCAGGGAAGAGCAGACTGACCCACTCTGTCATTGCAACCCACCCAGGGAAGTCCAGACTGACCCCACTCTGTCAACGTAACCCACCCAGGGAAAAACAGACAGACCCAACTCGGTCAATGTAACACACCCAGGGAAGATCAGACTGACCCCACTCAGTCAATGAATTACAACCAGCGAAGAGCAGACTGACCCCTCGCTGTCAGTGTAACACACCCAGAGAAGAGCAGACTGACCCCACTCTGTCAATGTAACACATCCAGGGAAGGCCAGATTGACCCCACTCTGTCAATGTAACCCACCCAGGGAAGAACAGACTGAAACCACTCTGTCAATCTAACACACCCAGGGAAGAGCAGACTGACCTCATCTGTCAATGTAACACAACCAGGGAAGAGTAGACTGACCCCACTCTGTCAATGTAACCCACCCAGGAAAGAGCAGACTGACCCCACTCTGTCAATGTAACACTCCCAAGGAAGAGCAGACTGACCCCACTCTGTCAATGTAACACACCCAGGGAAGAGCAGACTGACCCAACTCTGTCAATGTACCACACCCGGGGACAGCAGACTGATCCAACTCGGTCATTGTACCACACCGAGTGAAGAGGAGACTGTCCCGACTCTGTCAGTGTAACACACCCAGGGAAGAGCAGACTAACACTACTCTGTCAATGTAACACACCCAGGGAAGAGCAGACTGAACCCACTCTGTCAATCTAACACACCCAGGGAAGAGAAGACTGACCCCACTCTGTCAATGTAACACACCCAGGGAAAAGCAGACTGACCCCACTCTGTCAATCTAACACACCCAGGGAAGAGCACACTGACCTCACTCTGTCAATGTAACACACCCAGGGAAGAGCAGACTGACCACATTCTGTCAATGTAACACACCCAGGGAAGAGCAGACTGACACCACTCTGTCAATGTAACACACCCAGGGAAGAGCAGACTGACCCCACTCTGTCAATCTAACACACCCAGTGAAGAGCACACTGACATCACTCTGTCAATGTAACACAACCAGGGAAGAGCAGACTGACCTCTCTCTGTCAATGTAACGCACCCAGGGAAGAGCAGACTGAACCAATCTGTCAATGTAACACACCGAGTGAAGAGCAGACTGACCCCACTCTGTCAAACTTACAAACCCAGGGAAGAGCAGACTGACCCCACACTGTCAATCTAACATACCCAGGGAAAAGCAGACTGACCCCACTCTGTCAATCTAACACACCCAGGGAAAAGCAGACTGACCCCACTCTGTCAATCTAACACACCCAGGGAAAAGCAGACTGACCCCACTCTGTCAATGTAACACACCCAGGGAAGAGCAGACTGACCCCACTCTGTCAATCTAACACACCCAGGGAAGAGCAGACTGACCTCACTCTGTCAATGTAACACACCCAGGGAAGGGCAGACTGACCCCAGTCTGACAATGTAACACACCCAGGGAAGAATAGACTGACCTCACTCTGTCAATGTAAGCCACCAGGTAAGAGCAGACGGACCTCACACCGTCAATGTAACACACCCAGGGAAGAGCAGACTGACCTCACCCTCTGTCAATGTACAACACCCAGGGAACAGCAGACTGACCCGATTCGGTCAATGTACCACACCCAGTGAAGAGCAGACTGACCCGACTCTGTCAGTGTAACACACCCAGGTAAGAGCAGACTGACCCCACTCTGTCAATGTAACACACCGAGTGAATAGCAGACTGACCTCACTCTGTCAATGTAACACACTCAGGGAAGAACAGACTGAACCCACTCTGTCAATATAACACACCCAGAGAAGATCAGATTGACACCACTCTATCAATGTAACATACACAGGGAAGAGCAGACTGACCTCACACTGTCAATGTAACAGACCCAAGGAAGAGCAGACTGACCTCACACTGTCAATGTAACAGACCCAGGGAAGAGCACACTGACCGCACTCTGTCAATGTATCAGACCCAGGGAAGACCAGACTGATCCCACTCTGTCAATGTAACACACCCAGGGAAGAGCAGACTGACCCCATTCTGTCAATGTAACACACCCATGGAAGAGCAGACTGACTCCACGCTGTCATTGTAACCCACCCAGGGAAGACCAGACTGACCTCACTCTGTCAATGTAACCCACCCAGGTAAGATCAGACTGACCACACTCTGTCAATGTAACACACCCAGGGAAGAACACACTGACCCCACTCAGTCAATGAATCACAACCAGCGAAGCGCAGACTGACCCCACTCTGTCATTGTAACCCACCCAGGGAAGACCAGACTGACCCCACTCTGTCAATGTAACCCGCCCAGGTAAAAAAAAACAGACTGACCCCACACTGTCAATGTAACACACCCAAGGAAGAGCTGACTGACCTCACTCTGTCAATGTAAAACACCCAGGGAGGAGCAGACTGACCTCACTGTGTCAATGTAACACACCCAGGGAAGAGCAGACTGACCCCACTCTGTCAATGTAACACACCCAGGGAAGAGCAGACTGACCCCACTCTGTCAATGTAACACCCAGGGAAGAGCAGACTGAACCAATCTGTCAATGTAACACACCCAGTGAAGAGCAGACTGACCCCACTCTGTCAATCTTACAAACCCAGGGAAAAGCAGACTGACCCCACTCTGTCAATCTAACACACCCAGGGAAAAGCAGACTGACCCCACTCTGTCAATCTAACACACCCAGGGAAAAGCAGACTGACCCCACTCTGTCAATGTAACACACCCAGGGAAGAGCAGACTGACCCCACTCTGTCAATCTAACACACCCAGGGAAGAGCAGACTGACCTCACTCTGTCAGTGTAAAACACCCAGGGAAGAGCAGACTGACTCCACTCTGTCAATGTAACACAACCAGGGAAGACCAGACTGACCCCACTCTGTCAATGTAACACACCCAGGGAAGAGCAGACTGACCCCACTCTGTCAATGTAACACCCAGGGAAGAGCAGACTGACCCCTTTCTGTCAATGTGACACACCCAGTGTTCGTTCAGATTGACCCCACTGTGTCAATGTAACATACCCAGGGAAGAGCAGACTAACCGCAATCTGTCAATGTAACACTCCGAGGTAAGGGCAGACTGACCTCACTCTGTCAATGTAACACACCCAGGGAAGAGCAGACTGACCTCACTCTGTCAATGTAACACGCCCAGGGAAAAGCAGACTGACCCCACTCTGTCAATCAAACACACCCAGGGAAGAGAAGACTGACCCCACTCTGTCAATGTAACCCACCCAGGGAAGAGCAGACTGACCCCACTCTGTCAATGTAACACACCCAGGGAAGAGCAGACTAACCACATTCTTTCAATGTAACACACCCAGGGAAGAGCAGACTGACACCACTCTGTCAATGTAACACACCCAGGGAAAAGCAGACTGAACCCACTCTGTCAATCTAACACACCCAGGGAAGAGCACACTGACCTCACTCTGTCATTCTAACACACCCAGTGAAGAGCACACTGACCTCACTCTGTCAATGTAACACAACCAGGGAAGAGCAGACTGACCTCTCTCTGTCAATGTAACGCACCCAGGGAAGAGCAGACTGAACCAATCTGTCAATGTAACACACCCAGTGAAGAGCAGACTGACCCCACTCTGTCAATGTAACACACCCAGGGAAGAGCAGACTGAGCCCACTCTGTCAATGTAACACACCCAGGGAAGAGCAGACTGACCCCACTCTGTCAATCTAACACACCCAGGGAAAAGGAGACTGACCCCACTCTGTCAATCTAAAACAACCAGGGAAAAGCAGACTGACCCGACTCTGTCAATCTAACACACCCAGGGAAAAGCAGACTGACCCCACTCTGTCAATGTAACACACCCAGGGAAGAGCAGACTGACCCCACTCTGTCAATCTAACACACCCAGGGAAGAGCAGACTGACCTCACTCTGTCAATGTAACACACCCAGTGAAGGGCAGACTGACCCCAGTCTGACAATGTAACACACCCAGTGAAGAATAGACTGACCTCACTCTGTCAAAGTAAGCCACCAGAGAAGAGCAGACGGACCTCACACCGTCAATGTAACACACCCAGGGAAGAGCAGACTGACCTCACCCTCTGTCAATGTACAACACCCAGGGAACAGCAGACTGACCCGATTCGGTCAAAGTACCACACCCAGTGAAGAGCAGACTGACCCGACTCTGTCAGTGTAACACACCCAGGTAAGAGCAGACTGACCCCACTCTGTCAATGTAACACACCGAGTGAATAGCAGACTGACCTCACTCTGTCAATGTAACACACTCAGGGAAGAACAGACTGAACCCACTCTGTCAATATAACACACCCAGAGAAGATCAGATTGACACCACTCTATCAATGTAACATACACAGGGAAGAGCAGACTGACCTCACACTGTCAATGTAACAGACCCAAGGAAGAGCAGACTGACCTCACACTGTCAATGTAACACACCCAGGGAAGAGCACACTGACCGCACTCTGTCAATGTATCAGACCCAGGGAAGACCAGACTGACCTCACTCTGTCAATGTAACACACCCAGGGAAGAGCAGACTGACCCCATTCTGTCAATGTAACACACCCATGGAAGAGCAGACTGACTCCACGCTGTCATTGTAACCCACCCAGGGAAGACCAGACTGACCCCACTCTGTCAATGTAACCCACCCAGGTAAGATCAGACTGACCACAATCTGTCAATGTAACACACCCAGGGAAGAACACACTGACCCCACTCAGTCAATGGATCACAACCAGCGAAGAGCAAACTGACCCCACTCTGTCATTGTAACCCACCCAGGGAAGACCAGACTGACCACACTCTGTCAATGTAACCCACCCAGGGAAAAGCAGACTGACCCCACTCTGTCAATCTAACACACCCAGGGAAGAGAAGACTGACCCCACTCTGTCAATGTAACACACCCAGGGAAGAACACACTGACCCCACTCAGTCAATGAATCACAACCAGCGAAGAGCAGACTGACCCCACTCTGTCATTGTAACCCACCCAGGGAAGACCAGACTGACCCCACTCTGTCAATGTAACCCGCCCAGGTAAAAAAAAACAGACTGACCCCACACTGTCAATGTAACACACCCAAGGAAGAGCTGACTGACCTCACTCTGTCAATGTAAAACACCCAGGGAGGAGCAGACTGACCTCACTCTGTCAATGTAACACACCCAGGGAAGAGCAGACTGACCCCACTCTGTCAATGTAACACACCCAGGGAAGAGCAGACTGACCCCACTCTGTCAATGTAACACCCAGGGAAGAGCAGACTGAACCAATCTGTCAATGTAACACACCCAGTGAAGAGCAGACTGACCCCACTCTGTCAATCTTACAAACCCAGGGAAAAGCAGACTGACCCCACTCTGTCAATCTAACACACCCAGGGAAAAGCAGACTGACCCCACTCTGTCAATCTAACACACCCAGGGAAAAGCAGACTGAACCCACTCTGTCAATGTAACACACCCAGGGAAGAGCAGACTGACCCCACTCTGTCAATCTAACACACCCAGGGAAGAGCAGACTGACCTCACTCTGTCAATGTAACACACCCAGGGAAGGGCAGACTGACCCCAGTCTGACAATGTAACACACCCAGGGAAGAATAGACTGACCTCACTCTGTCAATGTAAGCCACCAGGGAAGAGCAGACGGACCGCACACCGTCAATGTAACACACCCAGGGAAGAGCAGACTGACCTCACCCTCTGTCAATGTACAACACCCAGGGAACAGCAGACTGACCCGATTCGGTCAATGTACCACACCCAGTGAAGAGCAGACTGACCCGACTCTGTCAGTGTAACACACCCAGGTAAGAGCAGACTGACCCCACTCTGTCAATGTAACACACCGAGTGAATAGCAGACTGACCTCACTCTGTCAATGGAACAAACTCAGGGAAGAACAGACTGAACCCACTCTGTCAATATAACACACCCAGAGAAGATCAGATTGACACCACTCTATCAATGTAACATACACAGGGAAGAGCAGACTGACCTCACACTGTCAATGTAACAGACCCAAGGAAGAGCAGACTGACATCACACTGTCAATGTAACAGACCCAGGAAAGACCAGACTGACCCCACTCTGTCAATGTAACCCACCCAGGTAAAAAAAAACAGACTGACCCCACACTGTCAATGTAACACACCCAAGGAAGAGCAGACTGACCTCACTCTGTCAATGTAAAACACCCAGGGAGGAGCAGACTGACCTCACTCTGTCAATATAACACACCCAGGGAAGAGCAGACTGACCCCACTCTGTCAATGTAACACACCCAGAGAAGACCAGACTGATCCCACACTGTCAATGTAACACACCCAGGGAAGAGCAGACTGACCCCTCTCTGTCAGTGTAAAACACCCAGGGAAGAGCAGACTGACTCCACTCTGTCAATGTAACACAACCAGGGAAGACCAGACTGACCCCACTCGGTCAATGTAGCCCACCCAGGGAAGAACAGACTGACCCCACTCTGTCAATGTAACACATCCAGGGAAGAGCAGACTGACCCACTCTGTCATTGCAACCCACCCAGGGAAGACCAGACTGACCCCACTCTGTCAACGTAACCCACCCAGGGAAGAACAGACAGACCCCACTCTGTCAATAGAACACACCCAGGGAAGAGCAGACTGACCCACTCTGTCATTGCAACCCACCCAGGGAAGTCCAGACTGACCCCACTCTGTCAACGTAACCCACCCAGGGAAAAACAGACAGACCCAACTCGGTCAATGTAACACACCCAGGGAAGATCAGACTGACCCCACTCAGTCAATGAATTACAACCAGCGAAGAGCAGACTGACCCCTCGCTGTCAGTGTAACACACCCAGAGAAGAGCAGACTGACCCCACTCTGTCAATGTAACACATCCAGGGAAGGCCAGATTGACCCCACTCTGTCAATGTAACCCACCCAGGGAAGAACAGACTGAAACCACTCTGTCAATCTAACACACCCAGGGAAGAGCAGACTGACCTCATCTGTCAATGTAACACAACCAGGGAAGAGTAGACTGACCCCACTCTGTCAATGTAACCCACCCAGGAAAGAGCAGACTGACCCCACTCTGTCAATGTAACACTCCCAAGGAAGAGCAGACTGACCCCACTCTGTCAATGTAACACACCCAGGGAAGAGCAGACTGACCCAACTCTGTCAATGTACCACACCCGGGGACAGCAGACTGATCCAACTCGGTCATTGTACCACACCGAGTGAAGAGGAGACTGTCCCGACTCTGTCAGTGTAACACACCCAGGGAAGAGCAGACTAACACTACTCTGTCAATGTAACACACCCAGGGAAGAGCAGACTGAACCCACTCTGTCAATCTAACACACCCAGGGAAGAGAAGACTGACCCCACTCTGTCAATGTAACACACCCAGGGAAAAGCAGACTGACCCCACTCTGTCAATCTAACACACCCAGGGAAGAGCACACTGACCTCACTCTGTCAATGTAACACACCCAGGGAAGAGCAGACTGACCACATTCTGTCAATGTAACACACCCAGGGAAGAGCAGACTGACACCACTCTGTCAATGTAACACACCCAGGGAAGAGCAGACTGACCCCACTCTGTCAATCTAACACACCCAGTGAAGAGCACACTGACATCACTCTGTCAATGTAACACAACCAGGGAAGAGCAGACTGACCTCTCTCTGTCAATGTAACGCACCCAGGGAAGAGCAGACTGAACCAATCTGTCAATGTAACACACCGAGTGAAGAGCAGACTGACCCCACTCTGTCAAACTTACAAACCCAGGGAAGAGCAGACTGACCCCACACTGTCAATCTAACATACCCAGGGAAAAGCAGACTGACCCCACTCTGTCAATCTAACACACCCAGGGAAAAGCAGACTGACCCCACTCTGTCAATCTAACACACCCAGGGAAAAGCAGACTGACCCCACTCTGTCAATGTAACACACCCAGGGAAGAGCAGACTGACCCCACTCTGTCAATCTAACACACCCAGGGAAGAGCAGACTGACCTCACTCTGTCAATGTAACACACCCAGGGAAGGGCAGACTGACCCCAGTCTGACAATGTAACACACCCAGGGAAGAATAGACTGACCTCACTCTGTCAATGTAAGCCACCAGGTAAGAGCAGACGGACCTCACACCGTCAATGTAACACACCCAGGGAAGAGCAGACTGACCCCACTCTGTCAATGTAACACACCCAGGGAAGAGCAGACTGAGCCCACTCTGTCAATGTAACACACCCAGGGAAGAGCAGACTGACCCCACTCTGTCAATCTAACACACCCAGGGAAAAGGAGACTGACCCCACTCTGTCAATCTAAAACAACCAGGGAAAAGCAGACTGACCCGACTCTGTCAATCTAACACACCCAGGGAAAAGCAGACTGACCCCACTCTGTCAATGTAACACACCCAGGGAAGAGCAGACTGACCCCACTCTGTCAATCTAACACACCCAGGGAAGAGCAGACTGACCTCACTCTGTCAATGTAACACACCCAGTGAAGGGCAGACTGACCCCAGTCTGACAATGTAACACACCCAGTGAAGAATAGACTGACCTCACTCTGTCAAAGTAAGCCACCAGAGAAGAGCAGACGGACCTCACACCGTCAATGTAACACACCCAGGGAAGAGCAGACTGACCTCACCCTCTGTCAATGTACAACACCCAGGGAACAGCAGACTGACCCGATTCGGTCAAAGTACCACACCCAGTGAAGAGCAGACTGACCCGACTCTGTCAGTGTAACACACCCAGGTAAGAGCAGACTGACCCCACTCTGTCAATGTAACACACCGAGTGAATAGCAGACTGACCTCACTCTGTCAATGTAACACACTCAGGGAAGAACAGACTGAACCCACTCTGTCAATATAACACACCCAGAGAAGATCAGATTGACACCACTCTATCAATGTAACATACACAGGGAAGAGCAGACTGACCTCACACTGTCAATGTAACAGACCCAAGGAAGAGCAGACTGACCTCACACTGTCAATGTAACACACCCAGGGAAGAGCACACTGACCGCACTCTGTCAATGTATCAGACCCAGGGAAGACCAGACTGACCTCACTCTGTCAATGTAACACACCCAGGGAAGAGCAGACTGACCCCATTCTGTCAATGTAACACACCCATGGAAGAGCAGACTGACTCCACGCTGTCATTGTAACCCACCCAGGGAAGACCAGACTGACCCCACTCTGTCAATGTAACCCACCCAGGTAAGATCAGACTGACCACAATCTGTCAATGTAACACACCCAGGGAAGAACACACTGACCCCACTCAGTCAATGGATCACAACCAGCGAAGAGCAAACTGACCCCACTCTGTCATTGTAACCCACCCAGGGAAGACCAGACTGACCACACTCTGTCAATGTAACCCACCCAGGGAAAAGCAGACTGACCCCACTCTGTCAATCTAACACACCCAGGGAAGAGAAGACTGACCCCACTCTGTCAATCTAACACACCCAGTGAAGAGCACACTGACATCACTCTGTCAATGTAACACAACCAGGGAAGAGCAGACTGACCTCTCTCTGTCAATGTAACGCACCCAGGGAAGAGCAGACTGAACCAATCTGTCAATGTAACACACCGAGTGAAGAGCAGACTGACCCCACTCTGTCAAACTTACAAACCCAGGGAAGAGCAGACTGACCCCACACTGTCAATCTAACATACCCAGGGAAAAGCAGACTGAACCAATCTGTCAATGTAACACACCCAGTGAAGAGCAGACTGACCCCACTCTGTCAATCTTACAAACCCAGGGAAAAGCAGACTGACCCCACTCTGTCAATCTAACACACCCAGGGAAAAGCAGACTGACCCCACTCTGTCAATCTAACACACCCAGGGAAAAGCAGACTGACCCCACTCTGTCAATGTAACACACCCAGGGAAGAGCAGACTGACCCCACTCTGTCAATCTAACACACCCAGGGAAGAGCAGACTGACCTCACTCTGTCAGTGTAAAACACCCAGGGAAGAGCAGACTGACTCCACTCTGTCAATGTAACACAACCAGGGAAGACCAGACTGACCCCACTCTGTCAATGTAACACACCCAGGGAAGAGCAGACTGACCCCACTCTGTCAATGTAACACCCAGGGAAGAGCAGACTGACCCCTTTCTGTCAATGTGACACACCCAGTGTTCGTTCAGATTGACCCCACTGTGTCAATGTAACATACCCAGGGAAGAGCAGACTAACCGCAATCTGTCAATGTAACACTCCGAGGTAAGGGCAGACTGACCTCACTCTGTCAATGTAACACACCCAGGGAAGAGCAGACTGACCTCACTCTGTCAATGTAACACGCC
The DNA here is from genome assembly GCF_047496795.1 of Chiloscyllium punctatum. Lineage (NCBI taxonomy): Eukaryota > Metazoa > Chordata > Chondrichthyes > Orectolobiformes > Hemiscylliidae > Chiloscyllium > Chiloscyllium punctatum. The sequence goes on from NC_092768.1 coordinate 60,628,736, forward strand.
CAGGGAAAAGCAGACTGACCCCACTCTGTCAATCTAACACACCCAGGGAAGAGAAGACTGACCCCACTCTGTCAATGTAACCCACCCAGGGAAGAGCAGACTGACCCCACTCTGTCAATGTAACACACCCAGGGAAGAGCAGACTAACCACATTCTTTCAATGTAACACACCCAGGGAAGAGCAGACTGACACCACTCTGTCAATGTAACACACCCAGGGAAAAGCAGACTGAACCCACTCTGTCAATCTAACACACCCAGGGAAGAGCACACTGACCTCACTCTGTCATTCTAACACACCCAGTGAAGAGCACACTGACCTCACTCTGTCAATGTAACACAACCAGGGAAGAGCAGACTGACCTCTCTCTGTCAATGTAACGCACCCAGGGAAGAGCAGACTGAACCAATCTGTCAATGTAACACACCCAGTGAAGAGCAGACTGACCCCACTCTGTCAATGTAACACACCCAGGGAAGAGCAGACTGAGCCCACTCTGTCAATGTAACACACCCAGGGAAGAGCAGACTGACCCCACTCTGTCAATCTAACACACCCAGGGAAAAGGAGACTGACCCCACTCTGTCAATCTAAAACAACCAGGGAAAAGCAGACTGACCCGACTCTGTCAATCTAACACACCCAGGGAAAAGCAGACTGACCCCACTCTGTCAATGTAACACACCCAGGGAAGAGCAGACTGACCCCACTCTGTCAATCTAACACACCCAGGGAAGAGCAGACTGACCTCACTCTGTCAATGTAACACACCCAGTGAAGGGCAGACTGACCCCAGTCTGACAATGTAACACACCCAGTGAAGAATAGACTGACCTCACTCTGTCAAAGTAAGCCACCAGAGAAGAGCAGACGGACCTCACACCGTCAATGTAACACACCCAGGGAAGAGCAGACTGACCTCACCCTCTGTCAATGTACAACACCCAGGGAACAGCAGACTGACCCGATTCGGTCAAAGTACCACACCCAGTGAAGAGCAGACTGACCCGACTCTGTCAGTGTAACACACCCAGGTAAGAGCAGACTGACCCCACTCTGTCAATGTAACACACCGAGTGAATAGCAGACTGACCTCACTCTGTCAATGTAACACACTCAGGGAAGAACAGACTGAACCCACTCTGTCAATATAACACACCCAGAGAAGATCAGATTGACACCACTCTATCAATGTAACATACACAGGGAAGAGCAGACTGACCTCACACTGTCAATGTAACAGACCCAAGGAAGAGCAGACTGACCTCACACTGTCAATGTAACACACCCAGGGAAGAGCACACTGACCGCACTCTGTCAATGTATCAGACCCAGGGAAGACCAGACTGACCTCACTCTGTCAATGTAACACACCCAGGGAAGAGCAGACTGACCCCATTCTGTCAATGTAACACACCCATGGAAGAGCAGACTGACTCCACGCTGTCATTGTAACCCACCCAGGGAAGACCAGACTGACCCCACTCTGTCAATGTAACCCACCCAGGTAAGATCAGACTGACCACAATCTGTCAATGTAACACACCCAGGGAAGAACACACTGACCCCACTCAGTCAATGGATCACAACCAGCGAAGAGCAAACTGACCCCACTCTGTCATTGTAACCCACCCAGGGAAGACCAGACTGACCCCACTCTGTCAATGTAACCCGCCCAGGTAAAAAAAAACAGACTGACCCCACACTGTCAATGTAACACACCCAAGGAAGAGCTGACTGACCTCACTCTGTCAATGTAAAACACCCAGGGAGGAGCAGACTGACCTCACTGTGTCAATGTAACACACCCAGGGAAGAGCAGACTGACCCCACTCTGTCAATGTAACACACCCAGGGAAGAGCAGACTGACCCCACACTGTCAATGTAACACCCAGGGAAGAGCAGACTGACCTCACTCTGTCAATGTAACACACCCAGGGAAGAGCAGACTGACCCCACTCTGTCAATGTATCACACCCAGAGAAGAGCAGACTGACCCCACTCTGTCAATGTAACGCACCCAGGGAAGAGCAGACTGACCCCACTCTGTCAATGTAACACACCCAGGGAAGAGCAGACTGACCCCACTCTGTCAATGTAACACACCCAGGGAAGAGCAGACTGACCCCACTCTGTCAATGTAACACCCAGGGAAGAGCAGACTGACCCCTTTCTGTCAATGTGACACACCCAGTGTTCGTTCAGATTGACCCCACTGTGTCAATGTAACATACCCAGGGAAGAGCAGACTAACCGCAATCTGTCAATGTAACACTCCGAGGTAAGAGCAGACTGACCTCACCCTGTCAATGTAACACACCCAGGGAAGAGCAGACTGACCTCACTCTGTCAATGTAACACGCCCAGGGAAAGGCAGACTGACCCCACTCTGTCACTGTAACACACCCAGGGAAGAGCAGACTGACCACACTCTGTCAATGTAACCCACCCAGGGAAAAGCAGACTGACCCCACTCTGTCAATCTAACACACCCAGGGAAGAGAAGACTGACCCCACTCTGTCAATGTAACCCACCCAGGGAAGAGCAGACTGACCCCACTCTGTCAATGTAACACACCCAGGGAAGAGCAGACTAACCACATTCTGTCAATGTAACACACCCAGGGATGAGCAGACTGACACCACTCTGTCAATGTAACACACCCAGGGAAAAGCAGACTGACCCCACTCTGTCAATCTAACACACCCAGGGAAGAGCACACTGACCTCACTCTGACAATGTAACACACCCAGGGAAGAGCAGACTGACCACATTCTGTCAATGTAACACACCCAGGGAAGAGCAGACTGACACCACTCTGTCAATGTAACACACCCAGGGAAAAGCAGACTGACCCCACTCTGTCAATCTAACACACCCAGTGAAGAGGACACTGACATCACTCTGTCAATGTAACACAACCAGGGAAGAGCAGACTGACCTCTCTCTGTCAATGTAACGCACCCAGGGAAGAGCAGACTGAACCAATCTGTCAATGTAACACACCCAGTGAAGAGCAGACTGACCCCACTCTGTCAATCTTACAAACCCAGGGAAGAGCAGACTGACCCCACTCTGTCAATGTAACACACCCAGGGAAAAGCAGACTGACCCCACTCTGTCAATCTAACACACCCAGGGAAAAGAAGACTGACCCCACTCTGTCAATCTAACACACCCAGGGAAAAGCAGACCGACCCCACTCTGTCAATGTAACACACCCAGGGAAGAGCAGACTGACCCCACTCTGTCAATCTAACACACCCAGGGAAGAGCAGACTGACCTCACTCTGTCAATGTAAGCCACCAGGGAAGAGCAGACGGACCTCACACCGTCAATGTAACACACCCAGGGAAGAGCAGACTGACCTCACCCTCTGTCAATGTACCACACCCAGTGAATAGCAGACCGACCTCACTCTGTCAATGTAACACACACAGGGAAGAGCAGACTGAAATCACACTGTCAATGTAACAGACCCAGGGAAGAGCAGACTGACCCCACTCTGTCAATGTATCAGACCCAGGGAAGTCCAGACTGACCCCACTCTGTCAATGTAACCCTCCTAGGGAAGATCAGACTGACCTCACTCTGTCAATGTAACACACCCAGGGAAGAACACACTGACCCCACTCAGTCAATGAATCACAACCAGCGAAGAGCAGACTGACACCACTCTGTCAATGTAACACACCCAGGGAAAAGCAGACTGACCCCACTCTGTCAATCTAACACACCCAGTGAAGAGGACACTGACATCACTCTGTCAATGTAACACAACCAGGGAAGAGCAGACTGACCTCTCTCTGTCAATGTAACGCACCCAGGGAAGAGCAGACTGAACCAATCTGTCAATGTAACACACCCAGTGAAGAGCAGACTGACCCCACTCTGTCAATCTTACAAACCCAGGGAAGAGCAGACTGACCCCACTCTGTCAATGTAACACACCCAGGGAAAAGCAGACTGACCCCACTCTGTCAATCTAACACACCCAGGGAAAAGAAGACTGACCCCACTCTGTCAATCTAACACACCCAGGGAAGAGCAGACTGACCTCACTCTGTCAATGTAAGCCACCAGGGAAGAGCAGACGGACCTCACACCGTCAATGTAACACACCCAGGGAAGAGCAGACTGACCTCACCCTCTGTCAATGTACCACACCCAGTGAATAGCAGACCGACCTCACTCTGTCAATGTAACACACACAGGGAAGAGCAGACTGAAATCACACTGTCAATGTAACAGACCCAGGGAAGAGCAGACTGACCCCACTCTGTCAATGTATCAGACCCAGGGAAGTCCAGACTGACCCCACTCTGTCAATGTAACCCTCCTAGGGAAGATCAGACTGACCTCACTCTGTCAATGTAACACACCCAGGGAAGAACACACTGACCCCACTCAGTCAATGAATCACAACCAGCGAAGAGCAGACTGACACCACTCTGTCAATGTAACACACCCAGGGAAAAGCAGACTGACCCCACTCTGTCAATCTAACACACCCAGTGAAGAGGACACTGACATCACTCTGTCAATGTAACACAACCAGGGAAGAGCAGACTGACCTCTCTCTGTCAATGTAACGCACCCAGGGAAGAGCAGACTGAACCAATCTGTCAATGTAACACACCCAGTGAAGAGCAGACTGACCCCACTCTGTCAATCTTACAAACCCAGGGAAGAGCAGACTGACCCCACTCTGTCAATGTAACACACCCAGGGAAAAGCAGACTGACCCCACTCTGTCAATCTAACACACCCAGGGAAAAGAAGACTGACCCCACTCTGTCAATCTAACACACCCAGGGAAAAGCAGACCGACCCCACTCTGTCAATGTAACACACCCAGGGAAGAGCAGACTGACCCCACTCTGTCAATCTAACACACCCAGGGAAGAGCAGACTGACCTCACTCTGTCAATGTAAGCCACCAGGGAAGAGCAGACGGACCTCACACCGTCAATGTAACACACCCAGGGAAGAGCAGACTGACCTCACCCTCTGTCAATGTACCACACCCAGTGAATAGCAGACCGACCTCACTCTGTCAATGTAACACACACAGGGAAGAGCAGACTGAAATCACACTGTCAATGTAACAGACCCAGGGAAGAGCAGACTGACCCCACTCTGTCAATGTATCAGACCCAGGGAAGTCCAGACTGACCCCACTCTGTCAATGTAACCCTCCTAGGGAAGATCAGACTGACCTCACTCTGTCAATGTAACACACCCAGGGAAGAACACACTGACCCCACTCAGTCAATGAATCACAACCAGCGAAGAGCAGACTGACCCCACTCTGTCATTGTAACCCACCCAGGGAAGACCAGACTGACCCCACTCTGTCAATGTAACCCACCCAGGTAAAAAAAAACAGACTGACCCCACACTGTCAATGTAACACACCCAGTGAATAGCAGACTGACCACACTCTGTCAATGTAACACACCCAGGGAAGACCAGACTGACCCCACTCTGTCAATGTAACACACCCAGAGAAGACCAGACTGATCCCACACTGTCAATGTAACACACCCAGGGAAGAGGAGACTGACCCCTCTCTGACAGTGTAAAACACCCAGGGAAGAGCAGACTGACTCCACTCTGTCAATGTAACACAACCAGGGAAGACCAGACTGACCCCACTCGGTCAATGTAACCCACCCAGGGAAGAACAGACTGACCCCACTCTGTCAATGTAACACATCCAGGGAAGAGCAGACTGACCCACTCTGTCATTGCAACCCACCCAGGGAAGACCAGACTGACCCCACTCTGTCAACGTAACACACCCAGGGAAGAACAGACAGACCCCACTCTGTCAATATAACACACCCAGGGAAGAGCAGACTGACCCACTCTGTCATTGCAACCCACCCAGGGAAGACCAGACTGACCCCACTCTGTCAACGTAACCCACCCAGGGAAGAACAGACAGACCCAACTCGGTCAATGTAACACACCCAGGGAAGATCAGACTGACCCCACTCAGTCAATGAATTACAACCAGCGAAGAGCAGACTGACCCCTCGCTGTCAGTGTAACACACCCAGGGAAGAGCAGACTGACCTCACTCTGTCAATGTAACACACCCAGGGAAGAGCAGACTGACCCCACTCTGTCAATGTATCACACCCAGAGAAGAGTAGACTGACCCCACTCTGTCAATGTAACACACCCAGGGAACAGCAGACTGACCCCACTCTGTCAATGTAACACACCCAGGGAAGAGCAGACTGACCCCACTCTGTCAATGTAACACACCCAGGGAAGAGCAGACTGACCCCACTCTGTCAATGTAACACCCAGGGAAGAGCAGACTGACCCCTTTCTGTCAATGTGACACACCCAGTGTTCGTTCAGATTGACCCCACTGTGTCAATGTAACATACCCAGGGAAGAGCAGACTAACCGCAATCTGTCAATGTAACACTCCGAGGTAAGAGCAGACTGACCTCACTCTGTCAATGTAACACACCCAGGGAAGAGCAGACTGACCTCACTCTGTCAATGTAACACGCCCAGGGAAAGGCAGACTGACCCCACTCTGTCACTGTAACACACCCAGGGAAGAGCAGACTGACCACACTCTGTCAATGTAACCCACCCAGGGAAAAGCAGACTGACCCCACTCTGTCAATCTAACACACCCAGGGAAGAGAAGACTGACCCCACTCTGTCAATGTAACCCACCCAGGGAAGAGCAGACTGACCCCACTCTGTCAATGTAACACACCCAGGGAAGAGCAGACTAACCACATTCTGTCAATGTAACACACCCAGGGATGAGCAGACTGACACCACTCTGTCAATGTAACACACCCAGGGAATTGCAGACTGACCCCACTCTGTCAATCTAACACACCCAGGGAAGAGCACACTGACCTCACTCTGACAATGTAACACACCCAGGGAAGAGCAGACTGACCACATTCTGTCAATGTAACACACCCAGGGAAGAGCAGACTGACACCACTCTGTCAATGTAACACACCCAGGGAAAAGCAGACTGACCCCACTCTGTCAATCTAACACACCCAGTGAAGAGCACACTGACATCACTCTGTCAATGTAACACAACCAGGGAAGAGCAGACTGACCTCTCTCTGTCAATGTAACGCACCCAGGGAAGAGCAGACTGAACCAATCTGTCAATGTAACACACCCAGTGAAGAGCAGACTGACCCCACTCTGTCAATCTTACAAACCCAGGGAAGAGCAGACTGACCCCACTCTGTCAATGTAACACACCCAGGGAAAAGCAGACTGACCCCACTCTGTCAATCTAACACACCCAGGGAAAAGAAGACTGACCCCACTCTGTCAATCTAACACACCCAGGGAAAAGCAGACTGACCCCACTCTGTCAATGTAACACACCCAGGGAAGAGCAGACTGACCCCACTCTGTCAATCTAACACACCCAGGGAAGAGCAGACTGACCTCACTCTGTCAATGTAAGCCACCAGGGAAGAGCAGACGGACCTCACACCGTCAATGTAACACACCCAGGGAAGAGCAGACTGACCTCACTTTCTGTCAATGTACCACACCCAGTGAATAGCAGACCGACCTCACTCTGTCAATGTAACACACACAGGGAAGAGCAGACTGAAATCACACTGTCAATGTAACAGACCCAGGGAAGAGCAGACTGACCCCACTCTGTCAATGTATCAGACCCAGGGAAGTCCAGACTGACCCCACTCTGTCAATGTAACCCTCCTAGGGAAGATCAGACTGACCTCACTCTGTCAATGTAACACAGCCAGGGAAGAACACACTGACCCCACTCAGTCAATGAATCACAACCAGCGAAGAGCAGACTGACCCCACTCTGTCATTGTAACCCACCCAGGGAAGACCAGACTGACCCCACTCTGTCAATGTAACCCACCCAGGTAAAAAAAGACAGACTGACCCCACACTGTCAATGTAACACACCCAGTGAATAGCAGACTGACCACACTCTGTCAATGTAACACACCCAGGGAAGACCAGACTGACCCCACTCTGTCAATGTAACACACCCAGAGAAGACCAGACTGATCCCACACTGTCAATGTAACACACCCAGGGAAGAGCAGACTGACCCCTCTCTGTCAGTGTAAAACACCCAGGGAAGAGCAGACTGACTCCACTCTGTCAATGTAACACAACCAGGGAAGACCAGACTGACCCCACTCGGTCAATGTAACCCACCCAGGGAAGAACAGACTGACCCCACTCTGTCAATGTAACACATCCAGGGAAGAGCAGACTGACCCACTCTGTCATTGCAACCCACCCAGGGAAGACCAGACTGACCCCACTCTGTCAACGTAACCCACCCAGGGAAGAACAGACAGACCCCACTCTGTCAATATAACACACCCAGGGAAGAGCAGACTGACCCACTCTGTCATTGCAACCCACCCAGGGAAGACCAGACTGACCCCACTCTGTCAACGTAACCCACCAAGGGAAGAACAGACAGACCCAACTCGGTCAATGTAACACACCCAGGGAAGATCAGACTGACCCCACTCAGTCAATGAATTACAACCAGCGAAGAGCAGACTGACCCCTCGCTGTCAGTGTAACACACCCAGAGAAGAGCAGACTGACCCGACTCTGTCAGTGTAACACACCCAGGTAAGAGCAGACTGACCCCACTCTGTCAATGTAACACACCGAGTGAATAGCAGACTGACCTCACTCTGTCAATGTAACACACTCAGGGAAGAACAGACTGAATCCACACTGTCAATATAACACACCCAGAGAAGATCAGATTGACACCACTCTATCAATGTAACATACACAGGGAAGAGCAGACTGACCTCACACTGTCAATGTAACAGACCCAAGGAAGAGCAGACTGACCTCACACTGTCAATGTAACAGACCCAGGGAAGAGCACACTGACCGCACTCTGTCAATGTATCAGACCCAGGGAAGACCAGACTGATCCCACTCTGTCAATGTAACACACCCAGGGAAGAGCAGACTGACCCCATTCTGTCAATGTAACACACCCATGGAAGAGCAGACTGACTCCACGCTGTCATTGTAACCCACCCAGGGAAGACCAGACTGACCCCACTCTGTCAATGTAACCCACCCAGGTAAGATCAGACTGACCACAATCTGTCAATGTAACACACCCAGGGAAGAACACACTGACCCCACTCAGTCAATGGATCACAACCAGCGAAGAGCAAACTGACCCCACTCTGTCATTGTAACCCACCCAGGGAAGACCAGACTGACCCCACTCTGTCAATGTAACCCGCCCAGGTAAAAAAAAACAGACTGACCCCACACTGTCAATGTAACACACCCAAGGAAGAGCTGACTGACCTCACTCTGTCAATGTAAAACACCCAGGGAGGAGCAGACTGACCTCACTGTGTCAATGTAACACACCCAGGGAAGAGCAGACTGACCCCACACTGTCAATGTAACACCCAGGGAAGAGCAGACTGACCTCACTCTGTCAATGTAACACACCCAGGGAAGAGCAGACTGACCCCACTCTGTCAATGTATCACACCCAGAGAAGAGCAGACTGACCCCACTCTGTCAATGTAACGCACCCAGGGAAGAGCAGACTGACCCCACTCTGTCAATGTAACACACCCAGGGAAGAGCAGACTGACCCCACTCTGTCAATGTAACACACCCAGGGAAGAGCAGACTGACCCCACTCTGTCAATGTAACACCCAGGGAAGAGCAGACTGACCCCTTTCTGTCAATGTGACACACCCAGTGTTCGTTCAGATTGACCCCACTGTGTCAATGTAACATACCCAGGGAAGAGCAGACTAACCGCAATCTGTCAATGTAACACTCCGAGGTAAGAGCAGACTGACCTCACTCTGTCAATGTAACACACCCAGGGAAGAGCAGACTGACCTCACTCTGTCAATGTAACACGCCCAGGGAAAGGCAGACTGACCCCACTCTGTCACTGTAACACACCCAGGGAAGAGCAGACTGACCACACTCTGTCAATGTAACCCACCCAGGGAAAAGCAGACTGACCCCACTCTGTCAATCTAACACACCCAGGGAAGAGAAGACTGACCCCACTCTGTCAATGTAACCCACCCAGGGAAGAGCAGACTGACCCCACTCTGTCAATGTAACACACCCAGGGAAGAGCAGACTAACCACATTCTGTCAATGTAACACACCCAGGGATGAGCAGACTGACACCACTCTGTCAATGTAACACACCCAGGGAATTGCAGACTGACCCCACTCTGTCAATCTAACACACCCAGGGAAGAGCACACTGACCTCACTCTGACAATGTAACACACCCAGGGAAGAGCAGACTGACCACATTCTGTCAATGTAACACACCCAGGGAAAAGCAGACTGACCCCACTCTGTCAATCTAACACACCCAGTGAAGAGCACACTGACATCACTCTGTCAATGTAACACAACCAGGGAAGAGCAGACTGACCTCTCTCTGTCAATGTAACGCACCCAGGGAAGAGCAGACTGAACCAATCTGTCAATGTAACACACCCAGTGAAGAGCAGACTGACCCCACTCTGTCAATCTTACAAACCCAGGGAAGAGCAGACTGACCCCACTCTGTCAATGTAACACACCCAGGGAAAAGCAGACTGACCCCACTCTGTCAATCTAACACACCCAGGGAAAAGAAGACTGACCCCACTCTGTCAATCTAACACACCCAGGGAAAAGCAGACTGACCCCACTCTGTCAATGTAACACACCCAGGGAAGAGCAGACTGACCCCACTCTGTCAATCTAACACACCCAGGGAAGAGCAGACTGACCTCACTCTGTCAATGTAAGCCACCAGGGAAGAGCAGACGGACCTCACACCGTCAATGTAACACACCCAGGGAAGAGCAGACTGAAATCACACTGTCAATGTAACAGACCCAGGGAAGAGCAGACTGACCCCACTCTGTCAATGTATCAGACCAGGGAAGTCCAGACTGACCCCACTCTGTCAATGTAACCCTCCTAGGGAAGATCAGACTGACCTCACTCTGTCAATGTAACACACCCAGGGAAGAACACACTGACCCCACTCAGTCAATGAATCACAACCAGCGAAGAGCAGACTGACCCCACTCTGTCATTGTAACCCACCCAGGGAAGACCAGACTGACCCCACTCTGTCAATGTAACCCACCCAGGTAAAAAAAAACAGACTGACCCCACACTGTCAATGTAACACACCCAGTGAATAGCAGACTGACCACACTCTGTCAATGTAACACACCCAGGGAAGACCAGACTGACCCCACTCTGTCAATGTAACACACCCAGAGAAGACCAGACTGATCCCACACTGTCAATGTAACACACCCAGGGAAGAGCAGACTGACCCCTCTCTGTCAGTGTAAAACACCCAGGGAAGAGCAGACTGACTCCACTCTGTCAATGTAACACACACAGGGAAGAGCAGACTGAAATCACACTGTCAATGTAACAGACCCAGGGAAGAGCAGACTGACCCCACTCTGTCAATGTATCAGACCCAGGGAAGTCCAGACTGACCCCACTCTGTCAATGTAACCCTCCTAGGGAAGATCAGACTGACCTCACTCTGTCAATGTAACACACCCAGGGAAGAACACACTGACCCCACTCAGTCAATGAATCACAACCAGCGAAGAGCAGACTGACCCCACTCTGTCATTGTAACCCACCCAGGGAAGACCAGACTGACCCCACTCTGTCAATGTAACCCACCCAGGTAAAAAAAAACAGACTGACCCCACACTGTCAATGTAACACACCCAGTGAATAGCAGACTGACCACACTCTGTCAATGTAACACACCCAGGGAAGACCAGACTGACCCCACTCTGTCAATGTAACACACCCAGAGAAGACCAGACTGATCCCACACTGTCAATGTAACACACCCAGGGAAGAGCAGACTGACCCCTCTCTGTCAGTGTAAAACACCCAGGGAAGAGCAGACTGACTCCACTCTGTCAATGTAACACAACCAGGGAAGACCAGACTGACCCCACTCGGTCAATGTAACCCACCCAGGGAAGAACAGACTGACCCCACTCTGTCAATGTAACACATCCAGGGAAGAGCAGACTGACCCACTCTGTCATTGCAACCCACCCAGGGAAGACCAGACTAACCCCACTCTGTCAACGTAACCCACCCAGGGAAGAACAGACAGACCCCACTCTGTCAATATAACACACCCAGGGAAGAGCAGACTGACCCACTCTGTCATTGCAACCCACCCAGGGAAGACCAGACTGACCCCACTCTGTCAACGTAACCCACCCAGGGAAGAACAGACAGACCCAACTCGGTCAATGTAACACACCCAGGGAAGATCAGACTGACCCCACTCAGTCAATGAATTACAACCAGCGAAGAGCAGACTGACCCCTCGCTGTCAGTGTAACACACCCAGAGAAGAGCAGACTGACCCCACTCTGTCAATGTAACACATCCAGGGAAGGCCAGATTGACCCCACTCTGTCAATGTAACCCACCCAGGGCAGAACAGACTGAAACCACTCTGTCAATCTAACACACCCAGGGAAGAGCAGACTGACCTCATCTGTCAATGTAACCCACCCAGGAAAGAGCAGACTGACCCCACTCTGTCAATGTAACACTCCCAGGGAAGTGCAGACTGACCCCACTCTGTCAATGTAACACACCGAGTGAAGAGCAGACTGACCCAACTCTGTCAATGTACCACACCCGGGGACAGCAGACTGATCCAACTCGGTCATTGTACCACACCGAGTGAAGAGCAGACTGTCCCGACTCTGTCAGTGTAACACACCCAGGGAAGAGCAGACTAACCCTACTCTGTCAATGTAACACACCCAGGGAAGAGCAGACTGAACCCACTCTGTCAATGTAACACAACCAGGGAAGACAAGACTGACCCCACTCGGTCAATGGAACCCACCCAGGGAAGAACAGACTGACCCCACTCTGTCAACGTAACCCACCCAGGGAAGAACAGACAGACCCCACTCTGTCAATGTAACACACCCAGGGAAGATCAGCCTGATCCGACTCTGTCAGTGTAACACACCCAGGGAAGAGCAGACTGACCCCACTCTGTCAATGTAACACACCCAGTGAATAGCAGACTGACCTCACTCTGTCAATATAACACACCCAGGGAAGAGCAGATTGACCCCACACTGTCAATGTAACCCACCCAGGTAAGATCAGACTGACCACAATCTGTCAATGTAACACACCCAGGGAAGAAAACACTGACCCCACTCAGTCAATGGATCACAACCAGCGAAGAGCAAACTGACCCCACTCTGTCATTGTAACCCACCCAGGGAAGACCAGACTGACCCCACTCTGTCAATGTAACCCGCCCACGTAAAAAAAAACAGACTGACCCCACACTGTCAATGTAACACACCCAAGGAAGAGCTGACTGACCTCACTCTGTCAATGTAAAACACCCAGGGAGGAGCAGACTGACCTCACTCTGTCAATGTAACACACCCAGGGAAGAGCAGACTGACCCCACTCTGTCAATGTAACACACCCAGGGAAGAGCAGACTGACCCCACTCTGTCAATGTAACACCCAGGGAAGAGCAGACTGACCTCACTCTGTCAATGTAACACACCCAGGGAAGAGCAGACTGACCCCACTCTGTCAATGTATCACACCCAGAGAAGAGCAGACTGACCACACTCTGTCAATGTAACGCACCCAGGGAAGAGCAGACTGACCCCACTCTGTCAATGTAACACACCCAGGGAAGAGCAGACTGACCCCACTCTGTCAATGTAACACACCCAGGGAAGAGCAGACTGACCCCACTCTGTCAATGTAACACCCAGGGAAGAGCAGACTGACCCCTTTCTGTCAATGTGACACACCCAGTGTTCGTTCAGATTGACCCCACTGTGTCAATGTAACATACCCAGGGAAGAGCAGACTAACCGCAATCTGTCAATGTAACACTCCGAGGTAAGAGCAGACTGACCTCACTCTGTCAATGTAACACACCCAGGGAAGAACAGACTGACCTCACTCTGTCAATGTAACACACCCAGGGAAGAGCAGACTGACCCCACTCTTTCAATGTAACACACCCAGGGAAGAGCAGACTGACCACACTCTGTCAATGTAACCCACCCAGGGAAAAGCAGACTGACGCCACTCTGTCAATCTAACACACCCAGGGAAGAGAAGACTGACCCCACTCTGTCAATGTAACCCACCCAGGGAAGAGCAGACTGACCCCACTCTGTCAATGTAACACACCCAGGGAAGAGCAGACTAACCACATTCTGTCAATGTAACACACCCAGGGATGAGCAGACTGACACCACTCTGTCAATGTAACACACCCAGGGAAAAGCAGACTGACCCCACTCTGTCAATCTAACACACCCAGTGAAGAGCACACTGACCTCACTCTGTCAATGTAACACAACCAGGGAAGAGCAGACTGACCTCTCTCTGTCAATGTAACGCACCCAGGGAAGAGCAGACTGAACCAATCTGTCAATGTAACACACCCAGTGAAGAGCAGACTGACCCCACTCTGTCAATCTTGCAAACCCAGGGAAGAGCAGACTGACCCCACTCTGTCAATGTAACACACCCAGGGAAAAGCAGACTGACCCCACTCTGTCAATCTAACACACCCAGGGAAAAGAAGACTGACCCCACTCTGTCAATCTAACACACCCAGGGAAAAGCAGACTGACCCCACTCTGTCAATGTAACACACCCAGGGAAGAGCAGACTGACCCCACTCTGTCAATCTAACACACCCAGGGAAGAGCAGACTGACCTCACTCTGTCAATGTAACACACCCAGGGAAGGGCAGACTGACCCCAGTCTGACAATGTAACACACCCAGGGAAGAATAGACTGACCTCACTCTGTCAATGTAAGCCACCAGGGAAGAGCAGACGGACCTCACACCGTCAATGTAACACACCCAGGGAAGAGCAGACTGACCTCACCCTCTGTCAATGTACCACACCCAGTGAATAGCAGACCGACCTCACTCTGTCAATGTAACATACACAGGGAAGAGCAGACTGAAATCACACTGTCAATGTAACAGACCCAAGGAAGAGCAGACTGACCTCACACTGTCAATGTAACAGACCCAGGGAAGAGCAGACTGACCCCACTCTGTCAATGTATCAGACCCAGGGAAGTCCAGACTGACCCCACTCTGTCAATGTAACCCTCCTAGGGAAGATCAGACTGACCTCACTCTGTCAATGTAACACACCCAGGGAAGAACACACTGACCCCACTCAGTCAATGAATCACAACCAGCGAAGAGCAGACTGACCCCACTCTGTCATTGTAACCCACCCAGGGAAGACCAGACTGACCCCACTCTGTCAATGTAACGCACCCAGGTAAAAAAAAACAGACTGACCCCACTCTGTCAATCTAACACACCCAGGGAAGAGCACACTGACCTCACTCTGACAATGTAACACACCCAGGGAAGAGCAGACTGACCACATTCTGTCAATGTAACACAACCAGGGAAGAGCAGACTGACCTCTCTCTGTCAATGTAACGCACCCAGGGAAGAGCAGACTGAACCAATCTGAAAATGTAACACACCCAGAGAAGAGCAGACTGACCCCACTCTGTCAATCTTACAAACCCAGGGAAGAGCAGACTGACCCCACTCTGTCAATGTAAGCCACCAGGGAAGAGCAGACGGACCTCACACCGTCAATGTAACACACCCAGGGAAGAGCAGACTGACCTCACTTTCTGTCAATGTACCACACCCAGTGAATAGCAGACCGACCTCACTCTGTCAATGTAACACACACAGGGAAGAGCAGACTGAAATCACACTGTCAATGTAACAGACCCAGGGAAGAGCAGACTGACCCCACTCTGTCAATGTATCAGACCCAGGGAAGTCCAGACTGACCCCACTCTGTCAATGTAACCCTCCTAGGGAAGATCAGACTGACCTCACTCTGTCAATGTAACACACCCAGGGAAGAACACACTGACCCCACTCAGTCAATGAATCACAACCAGCGAAGAGCAGACTGACCCCACTCTGTCATTGTAACCCACCCAGGGAAGACCAGACTGACCCCACTCTGTCAATGTAACCCACCCAGGTAAAAAAAAACAGACTGACCCCACACTGTCAATGTAACACACCCAGTGAATAGCAGACTGACCACACTCTGTCAATGTAACACACCCAGGGAAGACCAGACTGACCCCACTCTGTCAATGTAACACACCCAGAGAAGACCAGACTGATCCCACACTGTCAATGTAACACACCCAGGGAAGAGCAGACTGACCCCTCTCTGTCAGTGTAAAACACCCAGGGAAGAGCAGACTGACTCCACTCTGTCAATGTAACACAACCAGGGAAGACCAGACTGACCCCACTCGGTCAATGTAACCCACCCAGGGAAGAACAGACTGACCCCACTCTGTCAATGTAACACATCCAGGGAAGAGCAGACTGACCCACTCTGTCATTGCAACCCACCCAGGGAAGACCAGACTGACCCCACTCTGCCAACGTAACCCACCCAGGGAAGAACAGACAGACCCCACTCTGTAAATATAACACACCCAGGGAAGAGCAGACTGACCCACTCTGTCATTGCAACCCACCCAGGGAAGACCAGACTGACCCCACTCTGTCAACGTAACCCACCCAGGGAAGAACAGACAGACCCAACTCGGTCAATGTAACACACCCAGGGAAGATCAGACTGACCCCACTCAGTCAATGAATTACAACCAGCGAAGAGCAGACTGACCCCTCGCTGTCAGTGTAACACACCCAGAGAAGAGCAGACTGACCCCACTCTGTCAATGTAACACATCCAGGGAAGGCCAGATTGACCCCACTCTGTCAATGTAACCCACCCAGGGAAGAACAGACTGAAACCACTCTGTCAATCTAACACACCCAGGGAAGAGCAGACTGACCTCATCTGTCAATGTAACCCACCCAGGAAAGAGCAGACTGACCCCACTCTGTCAATGTAACACTCCCAGGGAAGTGCAGACTGACCCCACTCTGTCAATGTAACACACCCAGGGAAGAGCAGACTGACCCAACTCTGTCAATGTACCACACCCGGGGACAGCAGACTGATCCAACTCGGTCATTGTACCACACCGAGTGAAGAGCAGACTGTCCCGACTCTGTCAGTGTAACACACCCAGGGAAGAGCAGACTAACCCTACTCTGTCAATGTAACACACCCAGGGAAGAGCAGACTGAACCCACTCTGTCAATGTAACACAACCAGGGAAGACAAGACTGACCCCACTCGGTCAATGGAACCCACCCAGGGAAGAACAGACTGACCCCACTCTGTCAACGTAACCCACCCAGGGAAGAACAGACAGACCCCACTCTGTCAATGTAACACACCCAGGGAAGATCAGCCTGATCCGACTCTGTCAGTGTAACACACACAGGGAAGAGCAGACTGACCCCACTCTGTCAATGTAACACACCCAGTGAATAGCAGACTGACCTCACTCTGTCAATATAACACACCCAGGGAAGAGCAGATTGACCCCACACTGTCAATGTAACCCACCCAGGTAAGATCAGACTGACCACAATCTGTCAATGTAACACACCCAGGGAAGAAAACACTGACCCCACTCAGTCAATGGATCACAACCAGCGAAGAGCAAACTGACCCCACTCTGTCATTGTAACCCACCCAGGGAAGACCAGACTGACCCCACTCTGTCAATGTAACCCGCCCAGGTAAAAAAAAACAGACTGACCCCACACTGTCAATGTAACACACCCAAGGAAGAGCTGACTGACCTCACTCTGTCAATGTAAAACACCCAGGGAGGAGCAGACTGACCTCACTCTGTCAATGTAACACACCCAGGGAAGAGCAGACTGACCCCACTCTGTCAATGTAACACACCCAGGGAAGAGCAGACTGACCCCACTCTGTCAATGTAACACCCAGGGAAGAGCAGACTGACCTCACTCTGTCAATGTAACACACCCAGGGAAGAGCAGACTGACCCCACTCTGTCAATGTATCACACCCAGAGAAGAGCAGACTGACCCCACTCTGTCAATGTAACGCACCCAGGGAAGTGCAGACTGACCCCACTCTGTCAATGTAACACACCCAGGGAAGAGCAGACTGACCCCACTCTGTCAATGTAACACACCCAGGGAAGAGCAGACTGACCCCACTCTGTCAATGTAACACCCAGGGAAGAGCAGACTGACCCCTTTCTGTAAATGTGACACACCCAGTGTTCGTTCAGATTGACCCCACTGTGTCAATGTAACATACCCAGGGAAGAGCAGACTAACCGCAATCTGTCAATGTAACACTCCGAGGTAAGAGCAGACTGACCTCACTCTGTCAATGTAACACACCCAGGGAAGAACAGACTGACCTCACTCTGTCAATGTAACACGCCCAGGGAAAGGCAGACTGACCCCACTCTGTCACTGTAACACACCCAGGGAAGAGCAGACTGACCACACTCTGTCAATGTAACCCACCCAGGGAAAAGCAGACTGACCCCACTCTGTCAATCTAACACACCCAGGGAAGAGAAGACTGACCCCACTCTGTCAATGTAACCCACCCAGGGAAGAGCAGACTGACCCCACTCTGTCAATGTAACACACCCAGGGAAGAGCAGACTAACCACATTCTGTCAATGTAACACACCCAGGGATGAGCAGACTGACACCACTCTGTCAATGTAACACACCCAGGGAAAAGCAGACTGACCCCACTCTGTCAATCTAACACACCCAGTGAAGAGCACACTGACCTCACTCTGTCAATGTAACACGCCCAGGGAAGAGCAGACTGACCTCTCTCTGTCAATGTAACGCACCCAGGGAAGAGCAGACTGAACCAATATGTCAATGTAACACACCCAGTGAAGAGCAGACTGACCCCACTCTGTCAATCTTACAAACCCATTGAAGAGCAGACTGACCCCACTCTGTCAATGTAACACACCCAGGGAAAAGCAGACTGACCCCACTCTGTCAATCTAACACACCCAGGGAAAAGAAGACTGACCCCTCTCTGTCAATCTAACACACCCAGGGAAAAGCAGACTGACCCCACTCTGTCAATGTAACACACCCAGGGAAGAGCAGACTGACCCCACTCTGTCAATCTAACACACCCAGGGAAGAGCAGACTGACCTCACTCTGTCAATGTAACACACCCAGGGAAGGGCAGACTGACCCCAGTCTGACAATGTAACACACCCAGGGAAGAATAGACTGACCTCACTCTGTCAATGTAAGCCACCAGGGAAGAGCAGACGGACCTCACACCGTCAATGTAACACACCCAGGGAAGAGCAGACTGACCTCACCCTCTGTCAATGTACCACACCCAGTGAATAGCAGACCGACCTCACTCTGTCAATGTAACATACACAGGGAAGAGCAGACTGAAATCACACTGTCAATGTAACAGACCCAAGGAAGAGCAGACTGACCTCACACTGTCAATGTAACAGACCCAGGGAAGAGCAGACTGACCCCACTCTGTCAATGTATCAGACCCAGGGAAGTCCAGACTGACCCCACTCTGTCAATGTAACCCTCCTAGGGAAGATCAGACTGACCTCACTCTGTCAATGTAACACACCCAGGGAAGAACACACTGACCCCACTCAGTCAATGAATCACAACCAGCGAAGAGCAGACTGACCCCACTCTGTCATTGTAACCCACCCAGGGAAGACCAGACTGACCCCACTCTGTCAATGTAACGCACCCAGGTAAAAAAAAACAGACTGACCCCACACTGTCAATGTAACACACCCAGTGAATAGCAGACTGACCACACTCTGTCAATGTAACACACCCAGGGAAGACCAGACTGACCCCACTCTGTCAATGTAACACACCCAGAGAAGACCAGACTGATCCCACACTGTCAATGTAACACACCCAGGGAAGAGCAGACTGAACCCTCTCTGTCAGTGTAAAACACCCAGGGAAGAGCAGACTGACTCCACTCTGTCAATGTAACACAACCAGGGAAGACCAGACTGACCCCACTCGGTCAATGTAACCCACCCAGGGAAGAACAGACTGACCCCACTCTGTCAATGTAACACATCCAGGGAAGAGCAGACTGACCCACTCTGTCATTGCAACCCACCCAGGGAAGACCAGACTGACCCCACTCTGTCAACGTAACCCACCCAGGGAAGAACAGACAGACCCAACTCGGTCAATGTAACACACCCAGGGAAGATCAGACTGACCCCACTCAGTCAATGAATTACAACCAGCGAAGAGCAGACTGACCCCTCGCTGTCAGTGTAACACACCCAGGGAAGGCCAGATTGACCCCACTCTGTCAATGTAACCCACCCAGGGAAGAACAGACTGAAACCACTCTGTCAATCTAACACACCCAGGGAAGAGCAGACTGACCTCATCTGTCAATGTAACACAACCAGGGAAGAGTAGACTGACTCCACTCTGTCAATGTAACCCACCCAGGAAAGAGCAGACTGACCCCACTCTGTCAATGTAACACACCCAGGGAAGAGCAGACTGACCCCACTCTGTCAATGTAACACACCCAGGGAAGAGCAGACTGACCCAACTCTGTCAATGTACCACACCCGGGGACAGCAGACTGATCCAACTCGGTCATTGTACCACACCGAGTGAAGAGCAGACTGTCCCGACTCTGTCAGTGTAACACACCCAGGGAAGATCAGACTGACCACACTCAGTCAATGAATTACAACCAGCGAAGAGCAGACTGACCCCTCGCTGTCAGTGTAACACCCAGGGAAGAGCAGACTGATCCCACTCTGTCAATGTAACACAACCAGGGAAGACCAGACTGACCCCACTCTGTCAATGTAACCCACCCAGGGAAGAGCAGACTGAAACCACTCTGTCAATGTAACACACCCAGGGAAGAGCAGACTGACTCGACTCTGTCAGTGTAACACACCCAGGGAAGAGCAGACTGACCCCACTCTGTCAATGTAACACACCCAGTGAATAGCAGACTGACCTCACTCTGTCAATGTAACATACACAGGGAAGAGCAGACTGACCTCACACTGTCAATGTAACACACCCAGGGAAGAGCAGACTGACCCCACTCTGTCAATGTATCAGACCCAGGGAAGACCAGACTGACCCCACTCTGTCAATGTAACCCACCCAGGGAAGATCAGACTGACCTCACTCTGTCAATGTAACACACCCAGGGAAGAACACACTGACCCCACTCAGTCAATGAATCACAACCAGCGAAGAGCAGACTGACCCCACTCTGTCATTGTAACCCACCCAGGGAAGACCAGACTGACCCCTTTCTGTCAATGTAACCCACCCAGGTAAAAAAAAAACAGACTGACCCCACACTGTCAATGTAACACACCCAGTGAATAGCAGACTGACCACACTCTGTCAATGTAACACACCCAGGGATGACCAGACTGACCCCACTCTGTCAATGTAACACACCCAGAGAAGACCAGACTGATCCCACACTGTCAATGTAACACACCCAGGGAAGAGCAGACTGACCCCTCTCTGTCAGTGTAAAACACCCAGGGAAGAGCAGACTGACTCCACTCTGTCAATGTAACACAACCAGGGAAGACCAGACTGACCCCACTCGGTCAATGTAACCCACCCAGGGAAGAACAGACTGACCCCACTCTGTCAATGTAACACATCCAGGGAAGAGCAGACTGACCCACTCTGTCATTGCAACCCACCCAGGGAAGACCAGACTGACCCCACTCTGTCAACGTAACCCACCCAGGGAAGAACAGACAGACCCCACTCTGTCAATATAACACACCCAGGGAAGAGCAGACTGACCCACTCTGTCATTGCAACCCACCCAGGGAAGACCAGACTGACCCCACTCTGTCAACGTAACCCACCCAGGGAAGAACAGACAGACCCAACTCGGTCAATGTAACACACCCAGGGAAGATCAGACTGACCCCACTCAGTCAATGAATTACAACCAGCGAAGAGCAGACTGACCCCTCGCTGTCAGTGTAACACACCCAGAGAAGAGCAGACTGACCCCACTCTGTCAATGGAACACATCCAGGGAAGGCCAGATTGACCCCACTCTGTCAATGTAACCCACCCAGGAAAGAGCAGACTGACCCCACTCTGTCAATGTAACACTCCCAGGGAAGAGCAGACTGACCCCACTCTGTCAATGTAACACACCCAGGGAAGAGCAGACTGACCCAACTCTGTCAATGTAC
The DNA here is from genome assembly GCF_047496795.1 of Chiloscyllium punctatum. Classification (NCBI taxonomy): domain Eukaryota; kingdom Metazoa; phylum Chordata; class Chondrichthyes; order Orectolobiformes; family Hemiscylliidae; genus Chiloscyllium; species Chiloscyllium punctatum. The sequence goes on from NC_092768.1 coordinate 60,651,018, forward strand.
CACACCCGGGGACAGCAGACTGATCCAACTCGGTCAATGTACCACACCGAGTGAAGAGCAGACTGTCCCGACTCTGTCAGTGTAACACACCCAAGGAAGAGCAGACTAACACTACTCTGTCAATGTAACACACCCAGGGAAGAGCAGACTGAACCCACTCTGTCAATGTAACACAACCAGGGAAGACAAGACTGACCCCACTCGGTCAATGGAACCCACCCAGGGAAGAACAGACTGACCCCACTCTGTCAACGTAACCCACCCAGGGAAGAACAGACAGACCCCACTCTGTCAATGTAACACACCCAGGGAAGATCAGCCTGATCCGACTCTGTCAGTGTAACACACCCAGGGAAGAGCAGACTGACCCCACTCTGTCAATGTAACACACCCAGTGAATAGCAGACTGACCTCACTCTGTCAATATAACACACCCAGGGAAGAGCAGATTGACCCCACTCTATCAATGTAACATACCAAGGGAAGAGCAGACTGACCTCAATCTGTCAATGTAACAAACCCAGGGAAGAGCAGACTGACCTCGCTCTGTCAATGTAACACACCCAGGGAAGAGCAGACTGACCCGATTCGGTCAATGTACCACACCCAGTGAAGAGCAGACTGACCCGACTCTGTCAAAGTTACAAACCCAGGGAAGAGCAGACTGACCTCACTCTGTCAATGTAACACACCCAGGGAAGGGCAGCCTGACCCCAGTCTGACAATGTAACAACCCAGGGAAGAATAGACAGACCCCACTCTGTCAATGTAAGCCCCTAGGGAAGAGCAGACTGACCCCACCCTCTGTCAATGTACCACACCCAGGGAACTGCAGACTGACCCGATTCGGTCAATGTACCACACCCAGTGAAGAGCAGACTGACCCGACTCTGTCAGTGTAACACACCCAGGGAAGAGCAGACTGACCCCACTCTGTCAATGTAACACACCCAGTGAATAGCAGACTGACCTCACTCTGTCAATGTAACAGACCCAAGGAAGAGCAGACTGACCTCACACTGTCAATGTAACAGACCCAGCGAAGAGCAGACTGACTCCACACTGTCATTGTAACCCACGCAGGGAAGACCAGACTGACCGCACTCTGTCAATGTAACCCACCCAGGGAAGATCAGACTGACCTCACTCTGTCAATGTAACACACCCAGCGAAGAGCAGACTGACTCCACACTGTCATTGTAACCCACCCAGGGAAGACCAGACTGACCGCACTCTGTCAATGTAACCCACCCAGGGAAGATCAAACTGACCCCACTCTGTCAATGTAACCCACCCAGGGAAGATCAGACTGACCTCACTCTGTCAATGTAACACACCCAGGGAAGAACACACTGACCCCACTCAGTCAATGAATCACAACCAGCGAAGAGCAGACTGACCCCACTCTGTAAATGTAACCCACCCAGGGAAGACCAGACTGACCCACTCTGTCAATGTAACCCATCCAGGTAAAAAAAAAACAGACTGACCCCACACTGTCAATGTAACATACCCAGTGAATAAAGGACTGACCACACTCTGTCAATGTAACACACCCAGGGAAGACCAGACTGACCCCACACTGTCAATGTAACACACCCAGGGAAGAGCAGACTGACCCACTCTGTCATTGCAACCCACCCAGGGAAGACCAGACTGACCCCACTCTGTCAACGTAACCCACCCAGGGAAGAACAGACAGATCCCACTCTGTCAATGTAACACACCCAGGGAAGATCAGACTGACCCCACTCAGTCAATGAATTACAACCAGCGAAGAGCAGACTGACCCCTCGCTGTCAGTGTAACACACCCAGGGAAGAGCAGACTGACCCCACTCTGTCAATGTAACACAACCAGGGAAGACCAGACTGACCCCACTCTGTCAATGTAACCCACCCAGGGAAGAACAGACTGAAACCACTCTGTCAATGTAACACACCCAGGGAAGAGCAGACTGACCCGACTCTGTCAGTGTAACACACCCAGGGAAGAGCAGACTGACCCCACTCTGTCAATGTAACACACTCAGTGAATAGCAGACTGACCTCACTCTGTCAATGTAACACACCGTGGGAAGATCAGACTGACCCCACTCTGTCAATGTAAAACACCCAGGGAAGAGCAGACTGACCTCACTCTGTCAATGTAACACACCCAGGGAACAGCAGACTGAACCCACTCTGTCAATGTAACACACCCAGGGAAGGGCAGACAGACCCCACTCTGTCAATGTAACCCACCCAGGGAAGAGCAGACTGGCCCCACTCTGTCAATGTAACACACCAAGGGAAGAGCAGACTGACCCCACTCTGTCAATGTAACACCCACGGAAGAGCAGACTGACCTCACTCTGTCAATGTAACACACCCAGGAAAGAGCAGACTGACCCCACTCTGTCAATGTAACACACCCAGGGAAGATCAGACTGACCCCACTCTGTCAATGTAACACACCCAGAGAAGACCAGACTGATCCCACACTGTCATTGTAACACACCCAGGGAGGAGCAGACTGACCCCACTCTGTCAATGTAACACAACCAGGGAAGACCAGACTGACCCAATCGGTCAATGTAACCCACCCAGGGAAGAACAGACTGACCCCACTCTGTCAATATAACACACCCAGGGAAGAGCAGACTGACCCACTCTGTCATTGCAACCCACCCAGGGAAGACCAGACTGACCCCACTCTGTCAACGTAACCCACCCAGGGAAGAACAGACTGACCCCACTCTGTCAATGTAACACACCCAGGGAAGATCAGACTGACCCCACTCAGTCAATGAATTACAACCAGCGAAGAGCAGACTGACCCCTCGCTATCAGTGTAACACACCCAGGGAAGAGCAGACTGACCCCACTCTGTCAATGTAACACAACCAGGGAAGACCAGACTGACCCCACTCTGTCAATGTAACCCACCCAGGGAAGAACAGACTGAAACCACTCTGTCAATGTAACACACCCAGGGAAGAGCAGACTGACCCGACTCTGTCAGTGTAACACACCCAGGGAAGAGCAGACTGACCCCACTCTGTCAATGTAACATACCCAGTGAATAGCAGACTGACCTCACTCTGTCAATGTAACACACCGTGGGAAGATCAGACTGACCCCACTCTGTCAATGTAAAACACCCAGGGAAGAGCAGACTGACCTCACTCTGACAATGTAACACACCCAGGGAACAGCAGACTGAACCCACTCTGTCAATGTAACACACCCAGGGAAGGGCAGACACACCCCACTCTGTCAATGTAACCCACCCAGGGAAGAGCAGACTGGCCCCACTCTGTCAATGTAACACACCAAGGGAAGAGCAGACTGACCCCACTCTGTCAATGTAACACCCACAGAAGAGCAGACTGACCTCACTCTGTCAATGTAACACACCCAGGAAAGAGCAGACTGACCCCACTCTGTCAATGTAACACACCCAGGGAAGATCAGACTGACCCCACTCTGTCAATGTGACACACTCAGTGTTCGTTCAGATTGACCCCACTGTGTCAATGTAACATACCCAGGGAAGAGCAGACTAACCGCAATCTGTCAATGTAACACACCCAGCGAAGAGCAGACTGACCTCACTCTGTCAATGTACGCTACCAGGGAAGAGCAGACGGACCTCACACCGTCAATGTAACACACCCAGGGAAGAGCAGACTGACCTCACCCTCTGTCAATGTACCACACCCAGGGAACAGCAGACTGACCCGACTCTGTCAGTGTAACATACCCAGGGAAGAGCAGACTGACCTCACCCTCTGTCAATGTACCACACCCAGTGAAGAGCAGACTGACCCGACTCTGTCAGTGTAACATACCCAGGGAAGAGCAGACTAACCGCAATCTGTCAATGTAACACACCCAGGTAAGAGCAGACTGACCTCACTCTGTCAATGTAACACACCCAGGGAAGAGCAGACTGACCTCACTCTGTCAATGTAACACACCCAGGGAAGAGCAGACTGACCCCACTCTGTCAATGTAACACACCCAGGGAAGAGCAGACTGAACCCACTCTGTCAATGTAACACACCCAGGGAAGAGCAGACTGACCCCACACTGTCAATGTAACACACCCAGGGAAGAGCAGACTGACCCCACTCTGTCAATGTAACACCCAGGGAAGAGCAGACTGACCCCACTCTGTCAATGTAACACACCCAGGGAAGATCAGACTGACCCCACTCAGTCAATGAATTACAACCAGCGAAGAGCAGACTGACACCTCTCTGTCAGTGTAACACACCCAGGGAAGAGCAGACTGACCCCACTCTGTCAATGTAACACAACCAAGGAAGACCAGACTGACCCCACTCTGTCAATGTAACCCACCCAGGGAAGAACAGACTGACCCCACTCTGTCAATGTAACATACCAAGGGAAGAGCAGACTGACCTCACTCTGTCAATGTAACACACCCAGGGAAGGGCAGACTGACCCCAGTCTGACAATGTAACAACCCAGGGAAGAATAGACAGACCCCACTCTGTCAATGTAAGCCCCTAGGGAAGAGCAGACTGACCCCACCCTCTGTCAATGTACCACACCCAGGGAACCGCAGACTGACCCGATTCGGTCAATGTACCACACCCAGTGAAGAGCAGACTGACCCGACTCTGTCAGTGTAACACACCCAGGGAAGAGCAGACTGACGCCACTCTGTCAATGTAACACACCCAGTGAATAGCAGACTGACCTCACTCTGTCAATGTAACAGACCCAAGGAAGAGCAGACTGACCTCACACTGTCAATGTAACAGACCCAGGGAAGAGCAGACTGACCCCACTCTGTCAATGTATCAGACCCAGGGAAGACCAGACTGACCTCACTCTGTCAATGTAACACACCCAGCGAAGAGCAGACTGACTCCACACTGTCATTGTCACCCACCCAGGGAAGACCAGACTGACCGCACTCTGTCAATGTAACCCACCCAGGGAAGATCAGACTGACCCCACTCTGTCAATGTAACCCACCCAGGGAAGATCAGACTGACCTCACTCTGTCAATGTAACACACCCAGGGAAGAACACACTGACCCCACTCAGTCAATGAATCACAAACAGCGAAGAGCAGACTGACCCCACTCTGTCATTGTAACCCACCCAGGGAAGACCAGACTGACCCCACTCTGTCAATGTAACCCATCCAGGTAAAAAAAAAACAGTCTGACCCCACACTGTCAATGTAACATACCCAGTGAATAAAGGACTGACCACACTCTGTCAATGTAACACACCCAGGGAAGACCAGACTGACCCCACACTGTCAATGTAACACACCCAGAGAAGAGCAGACTGACCCACTCTGTCAATGTAACACACCCAGGGAAGAGCAGACTGACCCCACTCTGTCAATGTAACACAACCAGGGAAGAGCAGACTGACCCCACTCGGTCAATGTAACCCACCCAGGGAAGAACAGACTGACCCCACTCTGTCAAGGTAACACACCCAGGGAAGAGCAGACTGACCCACTCTGTCATTGCAACCCACCCAGGGAAGACCAGACTGACCCCACTCTGTCAACGTAACCCACCCAGGGAAGAACAGACAGTCCCCACTCTGTCAATGTAACACACCCAGGGAAGATCAGACTGACCCCACTCAGTCAATGAATTACAACCAGCGAAGAGCAGACTGACCCCTCGCTGTCAGTGTAACACACCCAGGGAAGAGCAGACTGAACCCACTCTATCAATGTAACACACCCAGGGAAGAGCAGACTGACCCCACACTGTCAATGTAACACACCCAGGGAAGAGCAGACTGACCCCACTCTGTCAATGTAACACCCAGGGAAGAGCAGACTGACCCCACTCTGTCAATGTAACACACCCAGGGAATATCAGACTGACCCCACTCAGTCAATGAATTACAACCAGCAAAGAGCAGACTGACACCTCTGTCAGTGTAACACACCCAGGGAAGAGCAGACTGACCCCACTCTGTCAACGTAACCCACCCAGGGAAGAACAGACAGACCCCACTCTGTCAATGTAACACACCCAGGGAAGATCAGACTGACCCCACTCAGTCAATGAATTACAACCAGCGAAGAGCAGACTGACCCCTCGCTATCAGTGTAACACACCCAGGGAAGAGCAGACTGACCCCACTCTGTCAATGTAACACAACCAGGGAAGACCAGACTGACCCCACTCTGTCAATGTAACCCACCCAGGGAAGAACAGACTGAAACCACTCTGTCAATGTAACACACCCAGGGAAGAGCAGACTGACCCGACTCTGTCAGTGTAACACACCCAGGGAAGAGCAGACTGACCCCACTCTGTCAATGTAACACACCCAGTGAATAGCAGACTGACCTCACTCTGTCAATGTAACACACCGTGGGAAGATTAGACTGACCCCACTCTGTCAATGTAAAACACCCAGGGAAGAGCAGACTGACCTCACTCTGACAATGTAACACACCCAGGGAACAGCAGACTGAACCCACTCTGTCAATGTAACACACCCAGGGAAGGGCAGACAGACCCCACTCTGTCAATGTAACCCACCCAGGGAAGAGCAGACTGGCCCCACTCTGTCAATGTAACACACCAAGTGAAGAGCAGACTGACCCCACTCTGTCAATGTAACACCCACAGAAGAGCAGACTGACCTCACTCTGTCAATGTAACACACCCAGGAAAGAGCAGACTGACCCCACTCTGTCAATGTAACACACCCAGGGAAGATCAGACTGACCCCACTCTGTCAATGTGACACACTCAGTGTTCGTTCAGATTGACCCCACTGTGTCAATGTAACATACCCAGGGAAGAGCAGACTACCCGCAATCTGTCAATGTAACACACCCAGCGAAGAGCAGACTGACCTCACTCTGTCAATGTACGCCACCAGGGAAGAGCAGACGGACCTCACACCGTCAATGTAACACACCCAGGGAAGAGCAGACTGACCTCACCCTCTGTCAATGTACCACACCCAGGGAACAGCAGACTGACCCGATTCGGTCAATGTACCACACCCAGTGAAGAGCAGACTGACCCGACTCTGTCAGTGTAACATACCCAGGGAAGAGCAGACTAACCGCAATCTGTCAATGTAACACACCCAGGTAAGAGCAGACTGACCTCACTCTGTCAAAGTAACACACCCAGGGAAGAGCAGACTGACCTCACTCTGTCAATGTAACACACCCAGGGAAGAGCAGACTGACCCCACTCTGTCAATGTAACACACCCAGGGAAGAGCAGACTGAACCCACTCTGTCAATGTAACACACCCAGGGAAGAGCAGACTGACCCCACACTGTCAATGTAACACACCCAGGGAAGAGCAGACTGACCCCACTCTGTCAATGTAACACCCAGGGAAGAGCAGACTGACCCCACTCTGTCAATGTAACACACCCAGGGAAGATCAGACTGACCCCACTCAGTCAATGAATTACAACCAGCGAAGAGCAGACTGACACCTCTCTGTCAGTGTAACACACCCAGGGAAGAGCAGACTGACCCCACTCTGTCAATGTAACACAACCAAGGAAGACCAGACTGACCCCACTCTGTCAATGTAACCCACCCAGGGAAGAACAGACTGACCCCACTCTGTCAATGTAACACACCCAGGGAAGAGCAGTCTGACCCCACTCTGTCAATGTAACATACCAAGGGAAGAGCAGACTGACCTCACTCTGTCAATGTAACACACCCAGGGAAGGGCAGACTGACCCCAGTCTGACAATGTAACAACCCAGGGAAGAATAGACAGACCCCACTCTGTCAATGTAAGCCCCTAGGGAAGAGCAGACTGACCCCACCCTCTGTCAATGTACCACACCCAGGGAACCGCAGACTGACCCGATTCGGTCAATGTAACACACCCAGGGAAGAGCAGACTGACGCCACTCTGTCAATGTAACACACCCAGTGAATAGCAGACTGACCTCACTCTGTCAATGTAACAGACCCAAGGAAGAGCAGACTGACCTCACACTGTCAATGTAACAGACCCAGGGAAGAGCAGACTGACCCCACTCTGTCAATGTATCAGACCCAGGGAAGACCAGACTGACCTCACTCTGTCAATGTAACACACCCAGCGAAGAGCAGACTGACTCCACACTGTCATTGTCACCCACCCAGGGAAGACCAGACTGACCGCACTCTGTCAATGTAACCCACCCAGGGAAGATCAGACTGACCCCACTCTGTCAATGTAACCCACCCAGGGAAGATCAGACTGACCTCACTCTGTCAATGTAACACACCCAGGGAAGAACACACTGACCCCACTCAGTCAATGAATCACAACCAGCGAAGAGCAGACTGACCCCACTCTGTCATTGTAACCCACCCAGGGAAGACCAGACTGACCCTACTCTGTCAATGTAACCCATCCAGGTAAAAAAAAAACAGTCTGACCCCACACTGTCAATGTAACATACCCAGTGAATAAAGGACTGACCACACTCTGTCAATGTAACACACCCAGGGAAGACCAGACTGACCCCACACTGTCAATGTAACACACCCAGAGAAGAGCAGACTGACCCACTCTGTCAATGTAACACACCCAGGGAAGAGCAGACTGACCCCACTCTGTCAATGTAACACAACCAGGGAAGAGCAGACTGACCCCACTCGGTCAATGTAACCCACCCAGGGAAGAACAGACTGACCCCACTCTGTCAATGTAACACACCCAGGGAAGAGCAGACTGACCCACTCTGTCATTGCAAGCCACCCAGGGAAGACCAGTCTGACCCCACTCTGTCAACGTAACCCACCCAGGGAAGAACAGACTGACCCCACTCTGTCAATGTAACACACCCAGGGAAGAGCAGACTGAACCCACTCTATCAATGTAACACACCCAGGGAAGAGCAGACTGACCCCACACTGTCAATGTAACACACCCAGGGAAGAGCAGACTGACCCCACTCTGTCAATGTAACACCCAGGGAAGAGCAGACTGACCCCACTCTGTCAATGTAACGCACCCAGGGAATATCAGACTGACCCCACTCAGTCAATGAATTACAACCAGCAAAGAGCAGACTGACACCTCTGTCAGTGTTACACACCCAGGGAAGAGCAGACTGACCCCACTCTGTCAATGTAACACAACCAAGGAAGATCAGACTGACCCCACTCTGTCAATGTAACCCACCCAGGGAAGAACAGACTGACCCCACTCTGTCAATGTAACACACCCAGGGAAGAGCAGTCTGACCCCACTCTGTCAATGTAACACACCCAGGGAAGAGCAGACTGACCCGACTCTGTCAGTGTAACACACCCAGGGAAGATCAGACTGACCCCACTCTGTCAATGTAACACACCCAGTGAATAGCAGACTGACCTCACTCTGTCACTGTAACATACCCAGGGAAGAGCAGACTGACCCCTTTCTGTCAATGTGACACACCCAGTGTTCGTTCAGATTGACCCCACTGTGTCAATGTAACATACCCACGGAAGAGCAGACTAACCGCAATCTGTCAATGTAACACACCCAGGTAAGAGCAGACTGACATCACTCTGTCAATTTAACACACCCAAGGAAGAGCAGACTGACCACACTCTGTCAATGTAAAGCACCCAGGGAAGAGTAGACTGACCTCACTCTGACAATGTAACACACCCAGGGAAGAGCAGACTGAACTGACTCTGTCAATGTAACACACCCAGGGAAGAGCAGACTGACCCCACTCTGTCAATGTAACACACCCAGGGAAGAGCAGACTGACCCCACTCTGTCAATGTAACACACCCAGGGAAGAGCAGACTGACCCCACTCTGTCAATGTAACACCCAGGGAAGAGCAGACTGACCTCACTCTGGCAATGTAACACACCCAGGGAACAGCAGACTGAACCCACTCTGTCAATGTAACACACCCAGGGAAGAGCAGACTGACCCCACTCTGTCAATGTAACACACCCAGGGAAGAGCAGACTGACCTCACTCTGTCAATGTAACACCCACGGAAGAGCAGACTGACCCCTTTCTGTCAATGTGACACACCCAGTTTTCGTTCAGATTGACCCCACTGTGTCAATGTAACATACCCAGGGAAGAGCAAACTAACCGCAATCTGTCAATGTAACACACCCAGGTAAGAGCAGACTAACCTCACTCTGTCAATGTAACACACCCAGGGAAGAGCAGACTGACCTCACTCTGTCAATGTAACACGCCCAGGGAAAAGCAGACTGACCCCACTCTGTCAATCTAACACACCCAGGGAAGAGAAGACTGACCCCACTCTGTCAATGTAACCCACCCAGGGAAGAGCAGACTGACCCCACTCTGTCATTGTAACACACCCAGGGAAGAGCAGACTAACCACATTCTGTCAATGTAACACACCCAGGGAAGAGCAGACTGACACCACTCTGTCAATGTAACACACCCAGGGAAGAGCAGACTGACCCCACTCTGTCAATCTAACACACACAGGGAAGAGCACACTGACCTCACTCTGTCAATGTAACACACCCAAGGAAGAGCAGACTGACACCACTCTGTCAATGTAACACACCCAGGGAAGAGCAGACTGACACCACTCTGTCAATGTAACACACCCAGGGAAAAGCAGACTGACCCCACTCTGTCAATCTAACACACCCAGGGAAGAGCACACTGACCTCACTCTGTCAATGTAACACAACCAGGGAAGAGCAGACTGACCTCACTCTGTCAATGTAACGCACCCAGGGAAGAGCAGACTGAACCAATCTGTCAATGTAACACACCCAGTGAAGAGCAGACTAACCCCACTCTGTCAATCTTACAAACCCAGGGAAGAGCAGACTGACCCCACTCTGTCAATGTAACACACCCAGGGAAAAGCAGACTGACCCCACTCTGTCAATCTAACACACCCAGGGAAAAGCAGACTGACCCCACTCTGTCAATGTAACACACCCAGGGAAGAGCAGACTGACACCACTCTGTCAATCTAAGACACCCAGGGAAGAGCAGACTGACCTCACTCTGTCAATGTGACACACCCAGGGAAGGGCAGACTGACCCCAGTCTGACAATGTAACACACCCAGGGAAGAATAGACTGACCTCACTCTGTCAATGTAAGCCACCAGGGAAGAGCAGACGGACCTCACACCGTCAATGTAACACACCCAGGGAAGAGAGACTGAACTCACCCTCTGTCAATGTACCACACCCAGGGAACAGCAGACTGACCCGATTCGGTCAATGTACCACACCCAGTGAAGAGCAGACTGACCCGACTCTGTCAGTGTAACACACCAAGGTAAGAGCAGACTGACCAAACTCTGTCAATGTAACAGACCCAAGGAAGAGCAGACTGACCTCACACTGTCAATGTAACAGACCCAGGGAAGAGCAGACTGACCCCACTCTGTCAATGTATCAGACCCAGGGAAGACCACACTGACCCCACTCTGTCAATGTAACACACCCAGGGAAGAGCAGACTGACCCCATACTGTCAATGTAACACACCCATGGAAGAGCAGACTGACTCCACACTGTCATTGTAACCCACCCAGGGAAGACCAGACTGACCCCACTCTGTCAATGTAACACACCCAGTGAATAGCAGACTGTCCCCACTCTGTCAATGTAACACACCCAGGGAAGACCAGACTGACCCCACTCTGTCAATGTAACTCACCCAGAGAAGACCAGACTGATCCCACACTGTCAATGTAACACACCCAGGGAAGAGCAGACTGACCCCTCTCTGTCAGTGTAACACACACAGGGAAGAGCAGACTGACCCCACTCTGTCAATGTAACACAACCAGGGAAGACCAGACTGACCCCACTCGGTCAATGTAACCCACCCAGGGAAGAACAGACTGACCCCACTCTGTCAATGTAACACACCCAGGGAAGAGCAGACTGACCCACTCTGTCATTGCAACCCACCCAGGGAAGACCAGACTGACCCCACTCTGTCAGCGTAACACACCCAGGGAAGAACAGACAGACCCCACTCTGTCAATGTAACACACCCAGGGAAGATCAGACTGACCCTACTCAGTTAATGAATTACAACCAGCGGAGAGCAGACTGAACCCTCTCTGTCAGTGTAACACACCCAGAGAAGAGCAGACTGACCCCACTCTGTCAATGTAACACAACCAGGGAAGACCAGACTGACCCCACTCTGTCAATGTATTCCCACCCAGGGAAGAACAGACTGACCCCACTCTGTCAATGTAACACACCCAGTGAATAGCATACTGACCTCACTCTGTCAATGTAAAACACCCAGGGAAGAGCAGACTGACCTCACTCTTTCAATGTAACACACCCAGGGAACAACAGACTGACCCGATTCGGTCAATGTACCACACCCAGTGAAGAGCAGACTGACCCGACTCTGTCAGTGTAACACACCCAGGTAAGAGCAGACTGACCCCACTCTGTCATTGTAACACACCCAGTGAATAGCAGACTGACCTCACTCTGTCAATGTAACACACTCAGGGAAGAACAGACTGAACCCACTCTGTCAATATAACACACCCAGAGAAGATCAGATTGACTCCACTCTATCAATGTAACATACACAGGGAAGAGCAGACTGACCTCACACTGTCAATGTAACAGACCCAAGGAAGAGCAGACTGACCTCACACTGTCAATGTAACACACCCAGGGAAGAGCTGACTGACCTCACTCTGTCAATGTAACACACCCAGGGAAGAGACGACTGACCCCACTCTGTCAATGTAACACACCCAGGGAAGAGCAGACTGACCCCACTCTGTCAATGTAACACCCAGGGAAGAGCAGACTGACTCCTGTCTGTCAATGTGACACACTCAGTGTTCGTTCAGATTGACCCCACTGTGTCAATGTAACATACCCTGGGAAGAGCAGATTAACCGCAATCTGTCAATGTAACACACCCAGGTATGACCAGACCAACCTCACTCTGTCAATGTAACACACCCAGGGAAGAGCAGACTGACCTCACTCTGTCAATGTAAAACACTCAGGGAAGAGCAGACTGAGCTCACTCTGTCAATGTAACACACCCAGGGAAGAGCAGACTGAACCCACTCTGTCAATGTAACACACCCAGGGAAGAGCAGACTGACCCCACACTGTCAATGTAACACACCCAGGGAAGAACAGACAGACCCCACTCTGTCAATATAACACACCCAGGGAAGAGCAGACTGACCCCAGTCTGTCAATGTAACAAACCCAGGGAAGAGCAGACTGACCCACTCTGTCATTGCAACCCACCCAGGGAAGATCAGACTGACCCCACTCAGTCAATGAATTACAACCAGCGAAGAGCAGACGGACCCCTCGCTGTCAGTGTAACACACCCAGGGAAGAGCAGACTGACCCCACTCTGTCAATGTAACACAACCAGGCAAGACCAGACTGACCCCACTCTGTCAATGTAACCCACCCAGGGAAGAACAGACTGAAACCACTCTGTCAATGTAACACACCCAGGGAAGAGCAGACTGACCCGACTCTGTCAGTGTAACACACCCTGTGAATAGCAGACTGACCTCACTCTGTCAATGTAACACACCGTGGGAAGATCAGACTGACCCCACTCTGTCAATGTAAAACACCGAGGGAAGAGCAGACTGACCTCACTCTGTCAATGTAACACACCCAGGGAACAGCAGACTGAACCCACTCTGTCAATGTAACACACCCAGGGAAGAGCAGACTGGCCCCACTCTGTCAATGTAACACACCCAGGGAAGAGCAGACTGAAACCACTCTGTCAATGTAACACCCACGGAAGAGCAGACTGACCTCACTCTGTCAATGTAACACACCTAGGGAAAAGCAGACTGACCCCCCTCTGTCAATGTAACACACCCAGGGAAGATCAGCCTGATCCCACTCTGTCAATGTAACACACCCAGGGAAGAGCAGACGGACCTCACACCGTCAATGTAACACACCCAGGGAAGAGCAGACTGACCTCACTCTCTGTCAATGTACCGCACCCAGGGAACAGCAGACTGACCCGATTCGGTCAATGTACCACACCCAGTGAAGAGCAGACTGACCCGACTCTGTCAGTGTAACATACCCAGGGAAGAGCAGACTAACCGCAATCTGTCAATGTAACACAACCAGGTAAGAGCAGACTGACCTCACTCTGTCAATGTAACACACCCAGGGAAGAGCAGACGGACCCCACTCTGTCAATGTAACACACCCAGGGAAGAGCAGACTGATCCCACTCTGTCAATGTAACACACCCAGGGAAGAGCAGACTGAACCCACTCTGTCAATGTAACACCCAGGGAAGAGCAGACTGACCTCACTCTGTCAAAGTAACACACCCAGGGAAGAGCAGACTGAACCCACTCTGTCAATGTAACACACCCAGGGAAGAGCAGACTGACCCCACTCTGTCAATGTAACACACCCAGGGAAGAGCAGACTGACCCCTCTCTGTCAATATAACACACCCAGGGAAGAGCAGACTGACCCCACTCTGTCAATGTCACACCCACGGAAGAGCAGACTGACCCCTTTCTGTCAATGTGACACTCCCAGTGTTCGTTCAGATTGACCCCACTGTGTCAATGTAACATACCCAGGGAAGAGCAGACTAACCGCGATCTGTCAATGTAACACACCCAGGTAAGAGCAGAGTGACCTCACTCTGTCAATGTAACACACCCAGGGAAGAGCAGACTGACCTCCCTCTGTCAATGTAACACGCCCAGGGAAAAGCAGACTGACCCCACTCTGTCAATCTAACACACCCAGGGAAGAGAAGACAGACCCCACTCTGTCAATGTAACACACCCAGGGAAGATCAGACTGACGCCACTCAGTCAATGAATTACAACCAGCGAAGAGCAGACTGACCCCTCGCTGTCAGTGTAACACACCCAGAGAAGAGCAGACTGACCCCACTCTGTCAATGTAACCCACCAAGGGAAGAACAGACTGACCCCACTCTGTCAATGTAACACACCCATTGAATAGCAGACTGACCTCACTCTGTCAATGTAACACACCGTGGGAAGATCAGACTGACCCCACTCTGTCAATTAAAACACCGAGGGAAGAGCAGACTGACCTCACTCTTTCAATGTAACACACCCAGGGAACAGCAGACTGACCCGATTCGGTCAATGTACCACACCCAGTGAAGAGCAGACTGACCCGACTCTGTCAGTGTAACACACCCAGGTAAGAGCAGACTGACCCCACTCTGTCAATGTAACACACCGAGTGAATAGCAGACTGACCTCACTCTGTCAATGTAACACACTCAGGGAAGAACAGACTGAACCCACTCTGTCAATATAACACACCCAGAGAAGATCAGATTGACACCAATCTATCAATGTAACATACACAGGGAAGAGCAGACTGACCTCACACTGTCAATGTAACAGACCCAAGGAAGAGCAGACTGACCTCACACTGTCAATGTAACAGACCCAGGGAAGAGCAGACTGACGCCACTCTGTCAATGTATCAGACCCAGGGAAGTCCAGACTGACCCCACTCTGTCAATGTAACACATCCAAGGAAGAGCTGACTGACCTCACTCTGTCAATGTAAAACACCCAGGGAAGAGTAGACTGACTCCTGTCAGTCAATGTAACACACTCAGTGTTCGTTCAGATTGACCCCACTGTGTCAATGTAACATACCCAGGGAAGAGCAGATTAACCGCAATCTATCAATGTAACACACCCAGGTAAGAACAGACCGACCTCACTCTGTCAATGTAACACACCCAGGGAAGAGCAGACTGACCCCACTCTGTCAATGTAACACACCCAGGGAAGAGCAGACTGACCTCACTCTGTCAATGTAACAAACCCAGGGAAGAGCAGACTGAACCCACTCTGTCAATGTAACACACCAAGGGAAGAGCAGACTGACCCCACACTGTCAATTTAACACACCCAGGGAAGAACAGACAGACCCCACTCTGTCAATATAACACACCCAGGGAAGAGCAGACTGACCCCAGTCTGTCAATGTAACACACCCAGGGAAGAGCAGACTGACCCACTCTGTCATTGCAACCCACCCAGGGAAGACCAGACTGACCCCACTCTGTCAACGTAACCCACCCAGGGAAGAACAGACAGACCCCACTCTGTCAATGTAACACACCCAGGGAAGATCAGACTGACCGCACTCAGTCAATGAATTACAACCAGCGAAGAGCAGACGGACCCCTCGCTGTCAGTGTAACCCACCAAGGGAAGAACAGACTGACCCCACTCTGTCAATGTAACACACCCAGTGAATAGCAGACTGACCTCACTCTGTCAATGTAACACACCGTGGGAAGATCAGACTGACCCCACTCTGTCAATGTAAAACACCGAGGGAAGAGCAGACTGACCTCACTCTTTCAATGTAACACACCCAGGGAAGAGCACACTGACCTCACTCTGTCAATGTAACACAACCAGGGAAGATCAGACTGACCTCACTCTGTCAATGAAACACACGCAGGGAAGAACACACTGACCCCACTCAGTCAATGAATCACAACCAGCGAAGAGCAGACTGACCCCACTCAGTCATTGTAACCCACCCAGGGAAGACCAGACTGACCCCACTCTGTCAATGTAACCCACCCAGGTAAAAAAAACAGACTGACCCCACACTGTCAATGTAACACACCCAGTGTCTAGCAGACTGACCCCACTCTGTCAATGGAACACACCCAGGGAAGACCAGACTGACCCCCTCTGTCAATGTAACACACCCAGAGAAGACCAGACTGATCCCACACTGTCAATGTAACACACCCAGGGAAGAGCAGACTGACCCCTCTCTGTCAATGTAACACAACCAGGGAAGACCAGACTGACCCCACTCGGTCAATGTAACCCACCCAGGGAAGAACAGACTGACCCCACTCTGTCAATGTAACACACCCAGGGAAGAGCAGACTGACCCACTCTGTCATTGCAACCCACCCAGTGAACAGCAGACGGACCTCACTCTGTCAACGTAACTCACCCAGGGAAGAACAGACAGACCCCACTCTGTCAATGTAACACACCCAGGGAAAAGCAGACTGACCCCACTCAGTCAATGAATTACAACCAGCGAAGAGCAGACTGACCCCTCGCTGTCAGTGTAACACACCCAGGGAAGAACAGACTGACCCCACTCTGTCAATGTAACACACCCAGTGAATAGCAGACTGACCCCACTCTGTCAATGTAAAACACCCAGTGAAGAGCAGACTGACCTCACTCTTTCAATGTAACACACCCAGGGAACAGCAGACTGAACCCAGTCTGTCAATGTAACACAACCAGGGAAGAGCAGACTGACCTCACTCTGTCAATGTAACGCACCCAGGGAAGAGCAGACTGAACCAATCTATCAATGTAACACACCCAGTGAAGAGCAGACTGACCCCACTCTGTCAATCTTACAAACCCAGGGAAGAGCAGACTGAGCCCACTCTGTCAATGTAACACACCCAGGGAAAAGCAGACTGACCCCACTCTGTCAATCTAACACACCCAGGGAAAAGCAGACTGACCCCACTCTGTCAATCAAACACACCCAGGGAAAAGCAGACTGACCCCACTCTGTCAATGTAACACACCCAGGGAAGAGCAGACTGACCCCACTCTGTCAATCTAACACACCCAGGGAAGAGCAGACTGACCTCACTCTGTCAATGTAACACACCCAGGGAAGGGCAGACTGACCCCAGTCTGACAATGTAACACACCCAGGGAAGAATAGACTGACCTCACTCTGTCAATGTAAGCCACCAGGGAAGAGCAGATGGACCTCACACCGTCAATGTAACACACCCAGGGAAGAGCAGACTGACCTCAACCTCTGTCAATGTACCACACCCAGGGAACAGCAGACTGACCCGATTCGGTCAATGTACCACACCCAGTGAAGAGCAGACTGACCCGACTCTGTCAGTGTAACCCACCCAGGTAAGAGCAGACTGACCCCACACTGTCAATGTTAAACACCCAGTGAATAGCAGACTGACCCCACTCTGTCAATGTAACACACCCAGTGAAGAGCAGACTGACCCGACTCTGAAAGTGTAACACACCCAGGTAAGAGCAGACTGACCCACTCTGTCAATGTAACACACCCAGTGAATAGCAGACTGACCTCACTCTGTCAATGTAACACACTCAGGGAAGAACAGACTGAACCCACTCTGTCAATATAACACACCCAGAGAAGATCAGATTGACCCCACTCTATCAATGTAACATACACAGGGAAGAGCAGACTGACCTCACACTGTCAATGTAACAGACCCAAGGAAGAGCAGACTGACCTCACACTGTCAATGTAACAGACCCAGGGAAGAGCAGACTGACCCCACTCTGTCAATGTATCAGACCCAGGGAAGACCAGACTGACCCCACTCTGTCAATGTAACACACCCAGGGAAGAGCAGACTGACCCCACTCTGTCAATGTAACACCCAGGGAAGAGCAGACTGAACCCACTCTGTCAATTTAACCCACCCAGGTAAATAAAACGGACTGACCCCACACTGTCAATGTTAAACACCCAGTGAATAGCAGACTGACCCCACTCTGTCAATGTAACACACCCAGAGAAGACCAGACTGATCCCACACTGTCAATGTAACACACCCAGGGAAGAGCAGACTGACCCCACTCTGTCAATGTAACCCACCAGGGAAGAACAGACTGACCTCACCCTCTGTCAATGTACCACACCCAGGGAACAGCAGACTGACCCGATTCGGTCAATGTACCACACCCAGGGAAGAGCAGACTGACCCCACTCTGTCAATGTAACACACCCAGGGAAGAGCAGACTGAACCCACTCTGTCAATGTAACACCCAGGGAAGAGCAGACTGACCTCACTCTGTCAAAGTAACACACCCAGGGAAGAGCAGACTGAACCCACTCTGTCAATGTAACACACCCAGGGAAGAGCAGACTGACCCCACTCTGTCAATGTAACACACCCAGGGAAGAGCAGACTGACCCCACTCTGTCAATGTAACACACCCAGGGAAGAGCAGACTGACCCCACTCTGTCAATGTCACACCCACGGAAGAGCAGACTGACCCCTTTCTGTCAATGTGACACACCCAGTGTTCGTTCAGATTGACCCCACTGTGTCAATGTAACATACCCAGGGAAGAGCAGACTAACCGCAATCTGTCAATGTAACACACCCAGGTAAGAGCAGACTGACCTCACTCTGTCAATGTAACACACCCAGGGAAGAGCAGACTGACCTCACTCTGTCAATGTATCACGCCCAGGGAAAAGCAGACTGACCCCACTCTCTCAATCTAACACACCCAGGGAAGAGAAGACTGACCCCACTCTGTCAATGTAACACACCCAGGGAAGAGCAGACTGACCCCACTCTGTCAATCTAACACACCCAGGGAAGAGCACACTGACCTCACTCTGTCAATCTAACACACCCAAGGAAGAGCAGACTGACACCACTCTGTCAATGTAACACACCCAGGGAAGAGCAGACTGACACCACTCTGTCAATGTAACACACCCAGGGAAAAGCAGACTGACCCCACTCTGTCAATCTAACACACCCAGGGAAGAGCACACTGACCTCACTCTGTCAATGTAACACAACCAGGGAAGATCAGACTGACCTCACTCTGTCAATGTAACACACGCAGGGAAGAACACACTGACCCCACTCAGTCAATGAATCACAACCAGCGAAGAGCAGACTGACCCCACTCAGTCATTGTAACCCACCCAGGGAAGACCAGACTGACCCCACTCTGTCAATGTAACCCACCCAGGTAAAAAAAACAGACTGACCCCACACTGTCAATGTAACACACCCAGTGTCTAGCAGACTGACCCCACTCTGTCAATGGAACACACCCAGGGAAGACCAGACTGACCCCCTCTGTCAATGTAACACACCCAGAGAAGACCAGACTGATCCCACACTGTCAATGTAACACACCCAGGGAAGAGCAGACTGACCCCTCTCTGTCAATGTAACACAACCAGGGAAGACCAGACTGACCCCACTCGGTCAATGTAACCCACCCAGGGAAGAACAGACTGACCCCACTCTGTCAATGTAACACACCCAGGGAAGAGCAGACTGACCCACTCTGTCATTGCAACCCACCCAGGGAAGACCAGACTGACCCCACTCTGTCAACGTAACTCACCCAGGGAAGAACAGACAGACCCCACTCTGTCAATGTAACACACCCAGGGAAAAGCAGACTGACCCCACTCAGTCAATGAATTACAACCAGCGAAGAGCAGACTGACCCCTCGCTGTCAGTGTAACACACCCAGGGAAGAACAGACTGACCCCACTCTGTCAATGTAACACACCCAGTGAATAGCAGACTGACCCCACTCTGTCAATGTAAAACACCCAGTGAAGAGCAGACTGACCTCACTCTTTCAATGTAACACACCCAGGGAACAGCAGACTGAACCCAGTCTGTCAATGTAACACAACCAGGGAAGAGCAGACTGACCTCACTCTGTCAATGTAACGCACCCAGGGAAGAGCAGACTGAACCAATCTATCAATGTAACACACCCAGTGAAGAGCAGACTGACCCCACTCTGTCAATCTTACAAACCCAGGGAAGAGCAGACTGACCCCACTCTGTCAATGTAAAACACCCAGTGAAGAGCAGACTGACCTCACTCTTTCAATGTAACACACCCAGGGAACAGCAGACTGAGCCCACTCTGTCAATGTAACACACCCAGGGAAAAGCAGACTGACCCCACTCTGTCAATCAAACACACCCAGGGAAAAGCAGACTGACCCCACTCTGTCAATGTAACACACCCAGGGAAGAGCAGACTGACCCCACTCTGTCAATCTAACACACCCAGGGAAGAGCAGACTGACCTCACTCTGTCAATGTAACACACCCAGGGAAGGGCAGACTGACCCCAGTCTGACAATGTAACACACCCAGGGAAGAATAGACTGACCTCACTCTGTCAATGTAAGCCACCAGGGAAGAGCAGATGGACCTCACACCGCCAATTTAACCCACCCAGGTAAAAAAAACGGACTGACCCCACACTGTCAATGTTAAACACCCAGTGAATAGCAGACTGACCCCACTCTGTCAATGTAACACACCCAGTGAAGAGCAGACTGACCCGACTCTGTCAGTGTAACACACCCAGTTAAGAGCAGACTGACCCACTCTGTCAATGTAACACACACAGTGAATAGCAGACTGACCTCACTCTGTCAATGTAACACACTCAGGGAAGAACAGACTGAACCCACTCTGTCAATATAACACACCCAGAGAAGATCAGATTGACCCCACTCTATCAATGTAACATACACAGGGAAGAGCAGACTGACCTCACACTGTCAATGTAACAGACCCAAGGAAGAGCAGACTGACCTCACACTGTCAATGTAACAGACCCAGGGAAGAGCAGACTGACCCCACTCTGTCAATGTATCAGACCCAGGGAAGACCAGACTGACCCCACTCTGTCAATGTAACACACCCAGGGAAGAGCAGACTGACCCCACTCTGTCAATGTAACACCCAGGGAAGAGCAGACTGACCCCACTCTGTCAATGTAACCCACCCAGGGAAGAACAGACTGACCCCACTCTGTCAATGTAACACACCCAGGGAAGAGCAGACTGACCCACTCTGTCATTGCAACCCACCCAGGGAAGACCAGACTGACCCCACTCTGTCAAAGTAACCCACCCAGGGAAGAACAGACAGACCCCACTCTGTCAATGTAACACACCCAGGGAAGATCAGACTGACCCGACTCAGTCAATGAATTACAACCAGCGAAGAGCAGACTGACCCCTCGCTGTCAGTGTAACACACCCAGAGAAGAGCAGACTGACCCCACTCTTTCAATGTAACACACCCAGGGAAGAGCAGACTGACCCCACTCTGTCAATGTAACACAACCAGGGAAGACCAGACTGACCCCACTCTGTCAATGTAACCCACCCAGGGAAGAACAGACTGACCCCACTCTGTCAATGTAACACACCCAGTGAATAGCAGACTGACCTCACTCTGTCAATGTCACACACCGTGGGAAGATCAGACTGACCCCACTCTGTTAATGTAAAACACCCAGGGAAGAGCAGACTGACCTCACTCTTTCAATGTAACACACCCAGGGAACAGCAGACTGAACCCAGTCTGTCAATGTAACACAACCAGGGAAGAGCACACTGACCTCATTCTGTCAATGTAACACACCCAGGGAAGAGCAGACTGAACCAATCTATCAATGTGACACACCCAGTCAAGAGCAGACTGACCCCACTCTGTCAATCTTACAAACCCCGGAAAGAGCAGACTGACCCCACTCTGTCAATGTAACACACCCAGGGAAAAGCAGACTGACCCCACACTGTCAATGTAACACACCCAGGGAAGAGCAGACTGACACCACTCTGTCAATCTAACACACCCAGGGAAGAGCAGACTGACCCCACTCTGTCAATCTAACACACCCAGGGAAGAGCAGACTGACCCCACTCTGTCAATGTAACACACCCAGGGAAGAGCAGACTGACCCCACTCTGTCAATCTAACACACCCAGGGAAGAGCAGACTGACCTCACTCTGTCAATGTAACACACCCAGGGAAGGGCAGACTGACCCCAGTCTGACAATGTAACACACCCAGGGAAGAATAGACTGACCTCACTCTGTCAATGTAAGCCACCAGGGAAGAGCAGACGGACCTCACACCGTCAATGTAACAGACCCAGGGAAGAGCAGACTGACCCCACTCTGTCAATGTACCAGACCCAGGGAAGACCAGACTAACCCCACTCTGTCAATGTAACACACCCAGGTAAGAACAGACTGACCTCACTCTGTCAATGTAACACACCCAGGGAAGAGCAGACTGACCTCACTCTGTCAATGTAAAACACCCAGGGAAGAGCAGACTGACCTCACTCTGTCAATGTAACACACCCAGGCAAGAGCAGACTGAACCCACTCTGTCAATGTAACACACCCAGGGAAGAGCAGACTGACCCCACACTGTCAATGTAACACACCCAGGGAAGAACAGACAGACCCCACTCTGTCAATATAACACACCCAGAGAAGATCAGATTGACCCCACACTATCAATGTAACATACACAGGGAAGAGCAGACTGACCTCACACTGTCAATGGAACAGACCCAAGGAAGATCAGATTGACCCCACTCTGTCAATGTAACACACCCAGGGAAGAACAGACTGACCCCACTCTGTCAATGTAACACACCCAGGGAAGAGCAGACTGACCCAATCTGTCATTGCAACCAACCCAGGGAAGACCAGACTGACCCCACTCTGTCAACGTAACCACCCAGGGAAGAACAGACAGACCCCACTCTGTCAATGTAACACACCCAGGGAAGATCAGACTGACCCCACTCAGTCAATGAATTACAACCAGCGAAGAGCAGACTGACCCCTCGCTGTCAGTGTAACACACCCAGGGAAGAGTAGACTGACCCCACTCTGTCAATGTAACACAACCAGGGAAGAACAGACTGACCCCACTCTGTCAATGTAACCCACCCAGGGAAGAATAGACTGAAACCACTCTGTCAATGTAACACACCCAGGGAAGAGCAGACTGACCCGACTCTGTCAGTGTAACACACCCAGGGAAGAGCAGACTGACCCCACTCTGTCAATGTAACACACCCAGTGAATAGCAGACTGACCTCACTCTGTCAATGTGACACACCCAGTGTTCGTTCAGATTGACCCCACTGTGTCAATGTAACACACCCAGGGAAGAGCAGACTAACCGCAATCTGTCACTGTAACACACCCAGGTAAGAGCAGACTGACCTCACTCTGTCAATGTAACACACCCAGGGAAGAGCAGACTGACCTCACTCTGTCAATGTAAAACGCCCAGGGAAAAGCAGACTGACCCCACTCTGTCAATCTAACACTCCCAGGGAAGAGAAGACTGACCCCACTCTGTCAATGTAACCCACCCAGGGAAGAGCAGACTGACCCCACTCTGTCATTGTAACACACCCAGGGAAGAGCAGACTAACCACATTCTGTCAATGTAACACACCCAGGGAAGAGCAGACTGACCTCACTCTGTCAATGTAACACACCCAGGGAAGAGCACACTGACCTCACTCTGTCATTGTAACACACCCAGGGAAGAGCAGACTAACCACATTCTGTCAATGTAACACACCCAGGGAAGAGCAGACTGACCTCACTCTGTCAATGTAACCCACCCAGGGAAGAACAGACTGAAACCACTCTGTCAATGTAACACACCCAGGGAAGAGCAGACTGACCCCACTCTGCCAATGTAACACACCCAGTGAATAGCAGACTGACCTCACTCTGTCAATGTAACACACCGTGGGAAGATCAGACTGACCCCATTCTGTCAATGTAAAACACCCAGGGAAGAGCAGACTGACCTCACTCTTTCAATGTAACACACCCAGGGAACAGCAGACTGAACCCACTCTGTCAATGTAACACAACCAGGGAAGAGCAGACTGACCTTACTCTGTCAATGTAACGCACCCAGGGAAGAGCAGACTGAACCAATCTGTCAATGTAACACACCCAGGTAAGAACAGACTGACCCCACTCTGTCAATCTTACAAACCCAGGGAAGAGCAGACTGACCCCACTCTGTAAATGTAACACACCCAGGGAAAAGCAGAATGACCGCACTCTGTCAATCTAACACACCCAGGGAAAAGCAGACTGAGCCCACTCTGTCAATCTAACACACCCAGGGAAAAGCAGACTGACCCCACTCTGTCAATGTAACACACCCAGGGAAGAGCAGACTGACCCCACTCTGTCAATCTAACACACCCAGGGAAGAGCAGACTGACCTCACTCTGTCAATGTAACACACCCAGGGAAGGGCAGACTGACCCCAGTCTGACAACGTAACACACCCAGGGAAGAATAGACTGACCTCACTCTGTCAATGTAAGCCACCAGGGAAGAGCAGACGGACCTCACACTGTCAATGTAACACACCCAGGGAAGAGCAGACTGACCTCACCCTCTGTTAATGTACCACACCCAGGGAAGAGCAGACTGACCCGATTCGGTCAATGTACCACACCCAGTGAAGAGCAGACTGACCCGACTCGTCAGTGTAACACACCCAGGTAAGAGCAGACTGACCTCACTCTGTCAATGTAACACACTCAGGGAAGAACAGACTGAACCCACTCTGTCAATATAACGCACCCAGAGAAGATCAGATCGACCCCACTGTATCAATGTAACAGACCCAAGGAAGAGCAGACTGACCTCACACTGTCAATGTAACAGACCCAGGGAAGAGCAGACTGACGCCACTCTGTCAATGTATCAGACCCAGGGAAGACCAGACTGACCCCACTCTGTCAATGTAACACACCCAGGGAAGAGCAGACTGACCTCACTCTGTCAATGTAAAACAGCCAGGGAAGAGCAGACTGACCCCTCTCTGTCAGTGTGACACACTCAGTGTTCGTTCAGATTGACCCCACTGTGTCAATGTTACATACTCAGGGAAGAGCAGATTAACCGCAATCTGTCAATGTAACACACCCAGGTAAGAACAGACTGACCTCACTCTGTCAATGTAACACACCCAGGGAAGAGCAGACTAAACCCACTCTGTCAATGTAACACACCCAGGGAAGAGCAGACTGACCCCACACTGTCAATGTAACACACCCAGGGAAGAGCAGACTGACCCCACTCTGTCAATGTAACACACCCAGGGAAGAGCAGACTGACCCCACTCTGTCAATGTAACCCTACCAGGTAAAGAAAAACAGACTGACCCCACACTGTCAATGTAACACACCCAGTGAATAGCAGACTGACCCCACTCTGTCAATGTAACACACCCAGGGAAGACCAGACTGACCCCACTCTGTCAATGTAAAACACCCAGAGAAGACCAGACTGATCCCACACTGTCAATGTAACACACCCAGGGAAGAGCAGACTGACCCCTCTCTGTCAGTGTAACACACCCAGGGAAGAGCAGACTGAACCCACTCTGTCAATGTAACACAACCAGGGAAGAGCAGACTGACGCCACTCGGTCAATGTAACCCACCCAGGGAAGAACAGACTGACCCCACTCTGTCAATGTAACACACCCAGGGAAGAGCAGACTGACCCACTCTGTCATTGCAACACACCCAGGGAAGACCAGATTGACCCCACTCTGTCAACGTAACCCACCCAGGGAAGAACAGACAGACCCCACTCTGTCAATGTAACACACCCAGGGAAGAGCAGACTGACCCACTCTGTCATTACAACCCACCCAGGGAAGACCAGGCAGAACCCACTCTGTCAAAGTAAACCACCCAGGGTAGAACAGACAGACCCCACTCTGTCAATGTAACACACCCAGGGAAGATCAGACTGACCCCACTCAGTCAATGAATTACAACCAGCGAAGAGCAGACTGACGCCTCGCTGTCAGTGTAACACACCCAGAGAAGAGCAGACTGACCCCACTCTGTCAATGTAACACAACCAGGGAAGGCCAGACTGACCCCACTCTGTCAATGTAACCCACCCAGGGAAGAACAGACTGACCCCACTCTGTCAATGTAACACACCCAGGGAAGATCAGACTGACCCTACTCTGTCAATGTAAAACACCCAGGGAAGAGCAGACTGACCTCACTCTGTCAATGGAACATACCCAGGGAACAGCAGACTGAACCCACTCTGTCAATGTAACACACCCAGGGAAGAGCAGACTGACCCCACTCTGTCAATGTAACACACCCAGGGAAGAGCAGACTGACCCCACTCTGTCAATGTAACACCCAGGGAAGAGCAGACTGACTCCTATCTGTCAATGTGACACACTCAGTGTTCGTTCAGATTGACCCCACTCTGTCAATGTAACATACCCAGGGAAGAGCAGACTAACCGCAATCTGTCAATGTAACACACCCAGGTAAGAACAGACTGACCTCACTCTGTCAATGTAACACACCCAGTGAAGAGCAGACTGACCCGACTCTGAAAGTGTAACACACCCAGGTAAGAGCAGACTGACCCACTCTGTCAATGTAACACACCCAGTGAATAGCAGACTGACCTCACTCTGTCAATGTAACACACTCAGGGAAGAACAGACTGAACCCACTCTGTCAATATAACACACCCAGAGAAGATCAGATTGACCCCACTCTATCAATGTAACATACACAGGGAAGAGCAGACTGACCTCACACTGTCAATGTAACAGACCCAAG
This sequence comes from Chiloscyllium punctatum, assembly GCF_047496795.1. Taxonomy (NCBI): domain Eukaryota; kingdom Metazoa; phylum Chordata; class Chondrichthyes; order Orectolobiformes; family Hemiscylliidae; genus Chiloscyllium; species Chiloscyllium punctatum. The sequence continues at coordinate 60,678,269 of NC_092768.1, forward strand.
GAAGAGCAGACTGACCTCACACTGTCAATGTAACAGACCCAGGGAAGAGCAGACTGACCCCACTCTGTCAATGTATCAGACCCAGGGAAGACCAGACTGACCCCACTCTGTCAATGTAACACACCCAGGGAAGAGCAGACTGACCCCACTCTGTCAATGTAACACCCAGGGAAGAGCAGACTGAACCCACTCTGTCAATTTAACCCACCCAGGTAAATAAAACGGACTGACCCCACACTGTCAATGTTAAACACCCAGTGAATAGCAGACTGACCCCACTCTGTCAATGTAACACACCCAGAGAAGACCAGACTGATCCCACACTGTCAATGTAACACACCCAGGGAAGAGCAGACTGACCCCACTCTGTCAATGTAACCCACCAGGGAAGAACAGACTGACCTCACCCTCTGTCAATGTACCACACCCAGGGAACAGCAGACTGACCCGATTCGGTCAATGTACCACACCCAGGGAAGAGCAGACTGACCCCACTCTGTCAATGTAACACACCCAGGGAAGAGCACACTGAACCCACTCTGTCAATGTAACACCCAGGGAAGAGCAGACTGACCTCACTCTGTCAAAGTAACACACCCAGGGAAGAGCAGACTGAACCCACTCTGTCAATGTAACACACCCAGGGAAGAGCAGACTGACCCCACTCTGTCAATGTAACACACCCAGGGAAGAGCAGACTGACCCCACTCTGTCAATGTAACACACCCAGGGAAGAGCAGACTGACCCCACTCTGTCAATGTCACACCCACGGAAGAGCAGACTGACCCCTTTCTGTCAATGTGACACACCCAGTGTTCGTTCAGATTGACCCCACTGTGTCAATGTAACATACCCAGGGAAGAGCAGACTAACCGCAATCTGTCAATGTAACACACCCAGGTAAGAGCAGACTGACCTCACTCTGTCAATGTAACACACCCAGGGAAGAGCAGACTGACCTCACTCTGTCAATGTATCACGCCCAGGGAAAAGCAGACTGACCCCACTCTCTCAATCTAACACACCCAGGGAAGAGAAGACTGACCCCACTCTGTCAATGTAACACACCCAGGGAAGAGCAGACTGACCCCACTCTGTCAATCTAACACACCCAGGGAAGAGCACACTGACCTCACTCTGTCAATCTAACACACCCAAGGAAGAGCAGACTGACACCACTCTGTCAATGTAACACACCCAGGGAAGAGCAGACTGACACCACTCTGTCAATGTAACACACCCAGGGAAAAGCAGACTGACCCCACTCTGTCAATCTAACACACCCAGGGAAGAGCACACTGACCTCACTCTGTCAATGTAACACAACCAGGGAAGATCAGACTGACCTCACTCTGTCAATGTAACACACGCAGGGAAGAACACACTGACCCCACTCAGTCAATGAATCACAACCAGCGAAGAGCAGACTGACCCCACTCAGTCATTGTAACCCACCCAGGGAAGACCAGACTGACCCCACTCTGTCAATGTAACCCACCCAGGTAAAAAAAACAGACTGACCCCACACTGTCAATGTAACACACCCAGTGTCTAGCAGACTGACCCCACTCTGTCAATGGAACACACCCAGGGAAGACCAGACTGACCCCCTCTGTCAATGTAACACACCCAGAGAAGACCAGACTGATCCCACACTGTCAATGTAACACACCCAGGGAAGAGCAGACTGACCCCTCTCTGTCAATGTAACACAACCAGGGAAGACCAGACTGACCCCACTCGGTCAATGTAACCCACCCAGGGAAGAACAGACTGACCCCACTCTGTCAATGTAACACACCCAGGGAAGAGCAGACTGACCCACTCTGTCATTGCAACCCACCCAGGGAAGACCAGACTGACCCCACTCTGTCAACGTAACTCACCCAGGGAAGAACAGACAGACCCCACTCTGTCAATGTAACACACCCAGGGAAAAGCAGACTGACCCCACTCAGTCAATGAATTACAACCAGCGAAGAGCAGACTGACCCCTCGCTGTCAGTGTAACACACCCAGGGAAGAACAGACTGACCCCACTCTGTCAATGTAACACACCCAGTGAATAGCAGACTGACCCCACTCTGTCAATGTAAAACACCCAGTGAAGAGCAGACTGACCTCACTCTTTCAATGTAACACACCCAGGGAACAGCAGACTGAACCCAGTCTGTCAATGTAACACAACCAGGGAAGAGCAGACTGACCTCACTCTGTCAATGTAACGCACCCAGGGAAGAGCAGACTGAACCAATCTATCAATGTAACACACCCAGTGAAGAGCAGACTGACCCCACTCTGTCAATCTTACAAACCCAGGGAAGAGCAGACTGACCCCACTCTGTCAATGTAAAACACCCAGTGAAGAGCAGACTGACCTCACTCTTTCAATGTAACACACCCAGGGAACAGCAGACTGAGCCCACTCTGTCAATGTAACACACCCAGGGAAAAGCAGACTGACCCCACTCTGTCAATCAAACACACCCAGGGAAAAGCAGACTGACCCCACTCTGTCAATGTAACACACCCAGGGAAGAGCAGACTGACCCCACTCTGTCAATCTAACACACCCAGGGAAGAGCAGACTGACCTCACTCTGTCAATGTAACACACCCAGGGAAGGGCAGACTGACCCCAGTCTGACAATGTAACACACCCAGGGAAGAATAGACTGACCTCACTCTGTCAATGTAAGCCACCAGGGAAGAGCAGATGGACCTCACACCGTCAATTTAACCCACCCAGGTAAAAAAAACGGACTGACCCCACACTGTCAATGTTAAACACCCAGTGAATAGCAGACTGACCCCACTCTGTCAATGTAACACACCCAGTGAAGAGCAGACTGACCCGACTCTGTCAGTGTAACACACCCAGTTAAGAGCAGACTGACCCACTCTGTCAATGTAACACACACAGTGAATAGCAGACTGACCTCACTCTGTCAATGTAACACACTCAGGGAAGAACAGACTGAACCCACTCTGTCAATATAACACACCCAGAGAAGATCAGATTGACCCCACTCTATCAATGTAACATACACAGGGAAGAGCAGACTGACCTCACACTGTCAATGTAACAGACCCAAGGAAGAGCAGACTGACCTCACACTGTCAATGTAACAGACCCAGGGAAGAGCAGACTGACCCCACTCTGTCAATGTATCAGACCCAGGGAAGACCAGACTGACCCCACTCTGTCAATGTAACACACCCAGGGAAGAGCAGACTGACCCCACTCTGTCAATGTAACACCCAGGGAAGAGCAGACTGACCCCACTCTGTCAATGTAACCCACCCAGGGAAGAACAGACTGACCCCACTCTGTCAATGTAACACACCCAGGGAAGAGCAGACTGACCCACTCTGTCATTGCAACCCACCCAGGGAAGACCAGACTGACCCCACTCTGTCAAAGTAACCCACCCAGGGAAGAACAGACAGACCCCACTCTGTCAATGTAACACACCCAGGGAAGATCAGACTGACCCGACTCAGTCAATGAATTACAACCAGCGAAGAGCAGACTGACCCCTCGCTGTCAGTGTAACACACCCAGAGAAGAGCAGACTGACCCCACTCTTTCAATGTAACACACCCAGGGAAGAGCAGACTGACCCCACTCTGTCAATGTAACACAACCAGGGAAGACCAGACTGACCCCACTCTGTCAATGTAACCCACCCAGGGAAGAACAGACTGACCCCACTCTGTCAATGTAACACACCCAGTGAATAGCAGACTGACCTCACTCTGTCAATGTCACACACCGTGGGAAGATCAGACTGACCCCACTCTGTTAATGTAAAACACCCAGGGAAGAGCAGACTGACCTCACTCTTTCAATGTAACACACCCAGGGAACAGCAGACTGAACCCAGTCTGTCAATGTAACACAACCAGGGAAGAGCACACTGACCTCATTCTGTCAATGTAACACACCCAGGGAAGAGCAGACTGAACCAATCTATCAATGTGACACACCCAGTCAAGAGCAGACTGACCCCACTCTGTCAATCTTACAAACCCCGGAAAGAGCAGACTGACCCCACTCTGTCAATGTAACACACCCAGGGAAAAGCAGACTGACCCCACACTGTCAATGTAACACACCCAGGGAAGAGCAGACTGACACCACTCTGTCAATCTAACACACCCAGGGAAGAGCAGACTGACCCCACTCTGTCAATCTAACACACCCAGGGAAGAGCAGACTGACCCCACTCTGTCAATGTAACACACCCAGGGAAGAGCAGACTGACCCCACTCTGTCAATCTAACACACCCAGGGAAGAGCAGACTGACCTCACTCTGTCAATGTAACACACCCAGGGAAGGGCAGACTGACCCCAGTCTGACAATGTAACACACCCAGGGAAGAATAGACTGACCTCACTCTGTCAATGTAAGCCACCAGGGAAGAGCAGACGGACCTCACACCGTCAATGTAACAGACCCAGGGAAGAGCAGACTGACCCCACTCTGTCAATGTACCAGACCCAGGGAAGACCAGACTAACCCCACTCTGTCAATGTAACACACCCAGGTAAGAACAGACTGACCTCACTCTGTCAATGTAACACACCCAGGGAAGAGCAGACTGACCTCACTCTGTCAATGTAAAACACCCAGGGAAGAGCAGACTGACCTCACTCTGTCAATGTAACACACCCAGGCAAGAGCAGACTGAACCCACTCTGTCAATGTAACACACCCAGGGAAGAGCAGACTGACCCCACACTGTCAATGTAACACACCCAGGGAAGAACAGACAGACCCCACTCTGTCAATATAACACACCCAGAGAAGATCAGATTGACCCCACACTATCAATGTAACATACACAGGGAAGAGCAGACTGACCTCACACTGTCAATGGAACAGACCCAAGGAAGATCAGATTGACCCCACTCTGTCAATGTAACACACCCAGGGAAGAACAGACTGACCCCACTCTGTCAATGTAACACACCCAGGGAAGAGCAGACTGACCCAATCTGTCATTGCAACCAACCCAGGGAAGACCAGACTGACCCCACTCTGTCAACGTAACCACCCAGGGAAGAACAGACAGACCCCACTCTGTCAATGTAACACACCCAGGGAAGATCAGACTGACCCCACTCAGTCAATGAATTACAACCAGCGAAGAGCAGACTGACCCCTCGCTGTCAGTGTAACACACCCAGGGAAGAGTAGACTGACCCCACTCTGTCAATGTAACACAACCAGGGAAGAACAGACTGACCCCACTCTGTCAATGTAACCCACCCAGGGAAGAATAGACTGAAACCACTCTGTCAATGTAACACACCCAGGGAAGAGCAGACTGACCCGACTCTGTCAGTGTAACACACCCAGGGAAGAGCAGACTGACCCCACTCTGTCAATGTAACACACCCAGTGAATAGCAGACTGACCTCACTCTGTCAATGTGACACACCCAGTGTTCGTTCAGATTGACCCCACTGTGTCAATGTAACACACCCAGGGAAGAGCAGACTAACCGCAATCTGTCACTGTAACACACCCAGGTAAGAGCAGACTGACCTCACTCTGTCAATGTAACACACCCAGGGAAGAGCAGACTGACCTCACTCTGTCAATGTAAAACGCCCAGGGAAAAGCAGACTGACCCCACTCTGTCAATCTAACACTCCCAGGGAAGAGAAGACTGACCCCACTCTGTCAATGTAACCCACCCAGGGAAGAGCAGACTGACCCCACTCTGTCATTGTAACACACCCAGGGAAGAGCAGACTAACCACATTCTGTCAATGTAACACACCCAGGGAAGAGCAGACTGACCTCACTCTGTCAATGTAACACACCCAGGGAAGAGCACACTGACCTCACTCTGTCATTGTAACACACCCAGGGAAGAGCAGACTAACCACATTCTGTCAATGTAACACACCCAGGGAAGAGCAGACTGACCTCACTCTGTCAATGTAACCCACCCAGGGAAGAACAGACTGAAACCACTCTGTCAATGTAACACACCCAGGGAAGAGCAGACTGACCCCACTCTGCCAATGTAACACACCCAGTGAATAGCAGACTGACCTCACTCTGTCAATGTAACACACCGTGGGAAGATCAGACTGACCCCATTCTGTCAATGTAAAACACCCAGGGAAGAGCAGACTGACCTCACTCTTTCAATGTAACACACCCAGGGAACAGCAGACTGAACCCACTCTGTCAATGTAACACAACCAGGGAAGAGCAGACTGACCTTACTCTGTCAATGTAACGCACCCAGGGAAGAGCAGACTGAACCAATCTGTCAATGTAACACACCCAGGTAAGAACAGACTGACCCCACTCTGTCAATCTTACAAACCCAGGGAAGAGCAGACTGACCCCACTCTGTAAATGTAACACACCCAGGGAAAAGCAGAATGACCGCACTCTGTCAATCTAACACACCCAGGGAAAAGCAGACTGAGCCCACTCTGTCAATCTAACACACCCAGGGAAAAGCAGACTGACCCCACTCTGTCAATGTAACACACCCAGGGAAGAGCAGACTGACCCCACTCTGTCAATCTAACACACCCAGGGAAGAGCAGACTGACCTCACTCTGTCAATGTAACACACCCAGGGAAGGGCAGACTGACCCCAGTCTGACAACGTAACACACCCAGGGAAGAATAGACTGACCTCACTCTGTCAATGTAAGCCACCAGGGAAGAGCAGACGGACCTCACACTGTCAATGTAACACACCCAGGGAAGAGCAGACTGACCTCACCCTCTGTTAATGTACCACACCCAGGGAAGAGCAGACTGACCCGATTCGGTCAATGTACCACACCCAGTGAAGAGCAGACTGACCCGACTCGTCAGTGTAACACACCCAGGTAAGAGCAGACTGACCTCACTCTGTCAATGTAACACACTCAGGGAAGAACAGACTGAACCCACTCTGTCAATATAACGCACCCAGAGAAGATCAGATCGACCCCACTGTATCAATGTAACAGACCCAAGGAAGAGCAGACTGACCTCACACTGTCAATGTAACAGACCCAGGGAAGAGCAGACTGACGCCACTCTGTCAATGTATCAGACCCAGGGAAGACCAGACTGACCCCACTCTGTCAATGTAACACACCCAGGGAAGAGCAGACTGACCTCACTCTGTCAATGTAAAACAGCCAGGGAAGAGCAGACTGACCCCTCTCTGTCAGTGTGACACACTCAGTGTTCGTTCAGATTGACCCCACTGTGTCAATGTTACATACTCAGGGAAGAGCAGATTAACCGCAATCTGTCAATGTAACACACCCAGGTAAGAACAGACTGACCTCACTCTGTCAATGTAACACACCCAGGGAAGAGCAGACTAAACCCACTCTGTCAATGTAACACACCCAGGGAAGAGCAGACTGACCCCACACTGTCAATGTAACACACCCAGGGAAGAGCAGACTGACCCCACTCTGTCAATGTAACACACCCAGGGAAGAGCAGACTGACCCCACTCTGTCAATGTAACCCTACCAGGTAAAGAAAAACAGACTGACCCCACACTGTCAATGTAACACACCCAGTGAATAGCAGACTGACCCCACTCTGTCAATGTAACACACCCAGGGAAGACCAGACTGACCCCACTCTGTCAATGTAAAACACCCAGAGAAGACCAGACTGATCCCACACTGTCAATGTAACACACCCAGGGAAGAGCAGACTGACCCCTCTCTGTCAGTGTAACACACCCAGGGAAGAGCAGACTGAACCCACTCTGTCAATGTAACACAACCAGGGAAGAGCAGACTGACGCCACTCGGTCAATGTAACCCACCCAGGGAAGAACAGACTGACCCCACTCTGTCAATGTAACACACCCAGGGAAGAGCAGACTGACCCACTCTGTCATTGCAACACACCCAGGGAAGACCAGATTGACCCCACTCTGTCAACGTAACCCACCCAGGGAAGAACAGACAGACCCCACTCTGTCAATGTAACACACCCAGGGAAGAGCAGACTGACCCACTCTGTCATTACAACCCACCCAGGGAAGACCAGGCAGAACCCACTCTGTCAAAGTAAACCACCCAGGGTAGAACAGACAGACCCCACTCTGTCAATGTAACACACCCAGGGAAGATCAGACTGACCCCACTCAGTCAATGAATTACAACCAGCGAAGAGCAGACTGACGCCTCGCTGTCAGTGTAACACACCCAGAGAAGAGCAGACTGACCCCACTCTGTCAATGTAACACAACCAGGGAAGGCCAGACTGACCCCACTCTGTCAATGTAACCCACCCAGGGAAGAACAGACTGACCCCACTCTGTCAATGTAACACACCCAGGGAAGATCAGACTGACCCTACTCTGTCAATGTAAAACACCCAGGGAAGAGCAGACTGACCTCACTCTGTCAATGGAACATACCCAGGGAACAGCAGACTGAACCCACTCTGTCAATGTAACACACCCAGGGAAGAGCAGACTGACCCCACTCTGTCAATGTAACACACCCAGGGAAGAGCAGACTGACCCCACTCTGTCAATGTAACACCCAGGGAAGAGCAGACTGACTCCTATCTGTCAATGTGACACACTCAGTGTTCGTTCAGATTGACCCCACTGTGTCAATGTAACATACCCAGGGAAGAGCAGACTAACCGCAATCTGTCAATGTAACACACCCAGGTAAGAACAGACTGACCTCACTCTGTCAATGTAACACACCCAGGGAAGAGCAGACTGACCTCACTCTGTCAATGTAAAACACCCAGGGAAGAGCAGACTGACCTCACTCTGTCAATGTAACACACCCAGGGAAGAGCAGACTGAACCCACTCTGTCAATATAACACACCCAGGGAAGAGCAGACTGACCCCACACTGTCAATGTAACACACCCAGGGAAGAGCAGACTGGCCCCACTCTGTCAATGTAACACACCCAGGGAAGAGCAGACTGACCCCACTCTGTCAATGTAACACCCAGGGAAGAGCAGACTGACCCCACTCTGTCAATGTAACACACCCAGTGTTCGTTCAGATTAACCCCACTCTGTCAATGTAACACACCCAGGGAAGATCAGACTGACCCCACTCAGTCAATGAGCTACAACCAGCGAAGAGCAGACTGACCCCTCTCTGTCAGTGTAACACACCCAGGGAAGAGCAGACTGACCCCACTCTGTCAATGTAACACAACCAGGGAAGACCAGACTGACCCCACTCTGTCAATGTAACCCACCCAGGGAAGAACAGACTGACCCCACTCTGTCAATGTAACACACCCAGTGAATAGCAGACTGACCTCACTCTGTCAATGTAACACACCGTGGGAAGATCAGACTGACCCCACTCTGTCAATGTAAAACACCGCGGGAAGAGCAGACTGACCTCACTCAGTCAATGTAACACACCCAGGGAAGAGCAGACTGAACCGACTCTGTCAATGTAACACACCCAGGGAAGAGCAGACTGACCCCACTCTGTCAATGTAACACACCCAGGGAAGAGCAGACTGACCCCACTCTGTCAATATAACACACCGTGGGAAGATCAGACTGACCCCACTCTGTCAATGTAAAACACCCAGGGAAGAGCATACTGACCCCTTTCTGTCAATGTGACACACCCAGGGAAGAGCAGACTGACCCCACTCTGTCAATGTAACACACCCAGGGAAGAGCAGACTGAACCCACTCTGTCAATGTAACCCACCCAGGGAAGAGCAGACTGACCCCACTCTGTCAATGTAACACACCCAGGGAAGAGCAGACTGACCTCACTCTGTCAATGTAACACACCCAGGGAAGAGCAGACTGACCACATTCTGTCAATGTAACACACCCAGGGAAGAGCAGACTGTCACCACTCTGTCAATGTAACACACCCAGGGAAGTGCAGACTGACCCCACTCTTTCAATCTAACACACCCAGGGAAGAGCACACTGACCTCACTCTGTCAATGTAACACAACCAGGGAAGAGCAGACTGACCTCACTCTGCCAATGTAACGCACCCAGGGAAGAGCAGACTGAACCCACTCTGTCAATGTTACACACCCAGGGAAGAGCAGACTGACCACACTCTGTCAATGTAACACACCCAGGGAAGAGCAGACTGACCCCACTCTGTCAATGTAACACACCTAGGGAAGAGCAGACAGACCTCACTCTGTCAATATAACACACCCAGGGAAGAGCAGACTGACCCGACTCTGTCAATGTAACACACCCAGGGAAGAGCAGACTGACCCCACTCTGTCAATGTTACACACCCAGGGAAGAGCAGACTGACCCCACACTGTCAATGTAACACACCCAGGGAAGTGCAGACTGGCCTCACCCTGTCAATGTAACACACCCAGGGAAGAGCAGACTGACCCCACTCTGTCAATGTAACACACCCAGGGAAGAGCAGACTGACCCCACTCTGTCAATGTAACACACCCAGGGAAGAGCAGACTGACCCCACTCTGTCAATGTAACACACCCAGGGAAGAGCAGACTGACCACACTCTATCAAAGTAACACACCCAGGGAAGAGCAGACTGACCCCACTCTGTCAATGTAGCACACCCAGGGAAGAGCAGACTGACCCCACACTGTCAATGTAACACACTCAGGGAAGTGCAGACTGGCCTCACCCTGTCAATGGAACACACCCAGGGAAGAGCAGACTGACCCCACTCTGTCAATGTAACACACCCAGTAAAGAGTAGACTGACCCCACTCTGTCATTGTAACCCATCCAGGGAAGAGCAGACAGACCCCTCTCTGTCACTTTAACCCACCCAGGAAAGAGCAGACTGACCACACTCTGTCAATGTAACACACCCAGGGAAGAGCAGACTGACAACACTCTATCAATGTACCACACCCAGGGAAAAGCAGACTGATCCAACTCGGTCAATGTACCACACCAAGTGAAGAGCAGACTGACCCGACTCTGTCAGTGTAACACACCCAGGGAAGAGCAGACTGACACGAATCTGTCAATGTAACACACCCAGGGAAGAGCAGACTGACCTCACTCTGTCAATGTAACACACTCAGGGAAGAGCAGACTGACCTCACTCTGTCAATGTAACACACCCAGGGAAGAGCAGACTGACCTCACTCTGTCAATGTAACACACCCAGGGAAGAGCAGACTGACCCCACTCTGTCAATGTAACACACCCAGGGAAGAGCAGACTGACCCCACTCTGTCAATGTAACACACCCCGGGAAGAGCAGACTGACCTCACACTGTCAATGTAACACACCCAGGGAAGAGCAGACTGACCCAACTCTGTCAATGTAACAGACCCAGGGAAGAGCAGACTGACCTCACACTGTCAATATAACACACCCAGGGAAGAGCAGACTGACCCCATTCTGTCAATGTAACACACACATGGAAGAGCAGATTGACCCCACTCTGTCATTGTAACCCACCCAGGGAATACCAGACTGACCCCACTCTGTCAATGTAACCCACCCAGGGAAGAACACACTGACCGCACTCAGTCAATGAATTACAACCAGCGAAGAGCAGACTGACCCCATTCTGTCAATGTAACACACACATGGAAGAGCAGATTGACCCCACTCTGTCATTGTAACCCACCCAGGGAAGACCAGACTGACCCCACACAGTCAATGTAACACACCCAGGGAAGAGCACTACGACCCCACTAAGTCAATGTAACACACCCAGGGAAGAGCACACTGACCTCACTTGGTCAATTACCACACCCAGGGAAGAGCAGACTGACCCCACTCTGTCAATGTAACACACCCAGGGAAGAGCAGACTGACCCCACTCTGTCAATGTAACACACCCTGGGAAGAGCAGACTGACCCCACTCTGTCAGTGTAACACACCCAGGGAAGAGCAGACTGACCCCACTCTGTCAATGTAGCTCACCCAGGGAAGATCAGACTGACCTCACTCTGTCAATGTAACACACCCAGGGAAGATCAGACTGACCCCACTCTGTCAAAGTAACCCACCAGGGAAGAGCAGACAGACCCCACTCTGTCAATGTAACCCACCAGGGAAGAGCAGACTGACGCCACTCTGTCAATGTAACCCACCCAGGGAAGAGCAGACTGACCACACTCTGTCAATGTAACACACCCAGGGAAGATCAGACTGACCTCACTCTGTCAATGTAACACACCCAGGGAAGATCAGACTGACCCCACTCTGTCAATGTAACCCACCAGAGAAGAGCAGACAGACCCCACTCTGTCAATGTAACCCACCAGGGAAGAGCAGACTGACGCCACTCTGTCAATGTAACCCACCCAGGGAAGAGCAGACTGACCCCACTCTGTCAATCTAACACACCCAGGGAAGAGCAGACTGACCTCACTCTGTCAGTGTAACACACCCAGTGATGGGCAGACTGACCCTACTCTGTCAATGTAACACACCCAGGGAAAAGCAGACTGACCCCACTCTATCAATGTAACACACCCAGGGAAGAGCAGACTGACCTCACACTGTCAATGTAACAGACCCAAGGAAGAGCAGACTGACCTCACTCTGTCAATGTGACACACCCAGGGAAGAGCAGACTGACCCCACTCTGTCAATGTAACACACCCAGGGAAGAGCAGACTGACCCCACTCTGTCAATGTAACACACCCAGGGAAGAGCAGACTGACCTCACTCTGTCAATGTAAAACACCCAGGGAGGAGCAGACTGACAACACTCTGTCAATGTACCACACCCAGGGAACAGCAGACTGATCCAACTCGGTCAATGTACCACACCAAGTGGAGAGCAGACTGACCCGACTCTGTCAGTGTAACACACCCAGGGAAGAGCAGACTGACACTACTCTGTCAATGTAACACAACCAGGGAAGAGCAGACTGACCCCACTCTGTCAATGTAACACACCCAGGGAAGAGCAGACTGACCCCACTCTGTCAATGTAACACAACCAGGGAAGACCAGACTGACCCCACTCTGTCAATGTAACCCACCCAGGGAAGAACAGACTGACCCCACTCTGTCAATGTAACACACCCAGTGAATAACAGACTGACCTCACTCTGTCAATGTAACACAGCGTGGGAAGATCAGACTGACCCCACTCTGTCAATGTAAAACACCGCGGGAAGAGCAGACTGACCTCACTCAGTCAATGTAACACACCCAGGGAAGAGCAGACTGAACCGACTCTGTCAATGTAACACACCCAGGGAAGAGCAGACTGACCCCACTCTGTCAATGTAACACACCCAGGGAAGAGCAGACTGGCCCCACTCTGTCAATATAACACACCGTGGGAAGATCAGACTGACCCCACTCTGTCAATGTAAAACACCCAGGGAAGAGCATACTGACCCCTTTCTGTCAATGTGACACACCCAAGGAAGAGCAGACTGACCCCACTCTGTCAATGTAACACACCCAGGGAAGAGCAGACTGAACCCACTCTGTCAATGTAACCCACCCAGGGAAGAGCAGACTGACCCCACTCTGTCAATGTAACACACCCAGGGAAGAGCAGACTGACCTCACTCTGTCAATGTAACACACCCAGGGAAGAGCAGACTGACCCCACTGTGTCAATGTAACACACCCAGGGAAGAGCAGACTGACCACATTCTGTCAATGTAACACACCCAGGGAAGAGCAGACTGTCACCACTCTGTCAATGTAACACACCCAGGGAAGTGCAGACTGACCCCACTCTTTCAATGTAACACACCTAGGGAAGAGCAGACTGACCCCACTCTGTCAATATAACACACCCAGGGAAGAGCAGACTGACCCGACTCTGTCAATGTAACACACCCAGGGAAGAGCAGACTGACCCCACTCTGTCAATGTTACACACCCAGGGAAGAGCAGACTGACCCCACACTGTCAATGTAACACACCCAGGGAAGTGCAGACTGGCCTCACCCTGTCAATGTAACACACCCAGGGAAGAGCAGACTGACCCCACTCTGTCAATGTAACACACCCAGGGAAGAGCAGACTGACCCCACTCTGTCAATGTTACACACCCAGGGAAGAGCAGACTGACCCCACACTGTCAATGTAACACACCCAGGTAAGTGCAGACTGGCCTCACCCTGTCAATGGAACACACCCAGGGAAGAGCAGACTGACCCCACTCTGTCAATGTAACACACGCAGTAAAGAGTAGACTGACCCCACTCTGTCATTGTAACCCATCCAGGGAAGAGCAGACAGACCCCTCTCTGTCACTTTAACCCACCCAGGAAAGAGCAGACTGACCACACTCTGTCAATGTACCACACCCAGGGAAAAGCAGACTGATCCAACTCGGTCAATGTACCACACCAAGTGAAGAGCAGACTGACCCGACTCTGTCAGTGTAACACACCCAGGGAAGAGCAGACTGACACGACTCTGTCAATGTAACACACCCAGGGAAGAGCAGACTGACCTCACTCTGTCAATGTAACACACTCAGGGAAGAGCAGACTGAACCCACTCTGTCAATATAACACACCCTGGGAAGAGCAGATTGACCCCACTCTATCAATGTAACATACCCAGGGAAGATCAGACTGACCTCACTCTGTCAATGTAACACACCCAGGGAAGAGCAGACTGACCTCACTCTGTCAATGTAACACACCCAGGGAAGAGCAGACTGACCCCACTCTGTCAATGTAACACACCCAGGGAAGAGCAGACTGACCCCACTCTGTCAATGTAACACACCCCGGGAAGAGCAGACTGACCTCACACTGTCAATGTAACACACCCAGGGAAGAGCAGACTGACCCAACTCTGTCAATGTAACAGACCCAGGGAAGAGCAGACTGACCTCACACTGTCAATATAACACACCCAGGGAAGAGCAGACTGACCCCATTCTGTCAATGTAACACACACATGGAAGAGCAGATTGACCCCACTCTGTCATTGTAACCCACCCAGGGAATACCAGACTGACCCCACTCTGTCAATGTAACCCACCCAGGGAAGAACACACTGACCGCACTCAGTTAATGAATTACAACCAGCGAAGAGCAGACTGACCCCACTCTGCCATTGTAACCCACCCAGGGAAGACCAGACTGACCCCACACAGTCAATGTAACACACCCAGGGAAGAGCACTACGACCCCACTAAGTCAATGTAACACACCCAGGGAAGAGCACACTGACCTCACTTGGTCAATTACCACACCCAGGGAAGAGCAGACTGACCCCACTCTGTCAATGTAACACACCCAGGGAAGAGCAGACTGACCCCACTCTGTCAATGTAACACACCCTGGGAAGAGCAGACTGACCCCACTCTGTCAGTGTAACACACCCAGGGAAGAGCAGACTGACCCCACTCTGTCAATGTAGCACACCCAGGGAAGATCAGTCTGACCTCACTCTGTCAAAGTAACACACCCAGGGAAGATCAGACTGACCCCACTCTGTCAATGTAACCCACCAGGGAAGAGCAGACTGACCCCACTCTGTCAATGTAACAGACCCAGGGAAGAGCAGACTGACCACACTCTGTCAATGTAACACACCCAGGGAAGATCAGACTGACCTCACTCTGTCAATGTAACACACCCAGGGAAGATCAGACTGACCCCACTCTGTCAATGTAACCCACCAGGGAAGAGCAGACAGACCCCACTCTGTCAATGTAACCCACCAGGGAAGAGCAGACTGACCCCACTCTGTCAATGTTACACACCCAGGGAAGAGCAGACTGACCCCACTCTGTCAATCTAACACACCCAGGGAAGAGCAGACTGACCTCATTCTGTCAGTGTAACACACCCAGTGATGGGCAGACTGACCCTACTCTGTCAATGTAACACACCCAGGGAAAAGCAGACTGACCCCACTCTATCAATGTAACACACCCAGGGAAGAGCAGACTGAACTCACACTGTCAATGTAACAGACCCAAGGAAGAGCAGACTGACCTCA
Organism: Chiloscyllium punctatum; assembly: GCF_047496795.1. Taxonomy (NCBI): domain Eukaryota; kingdom Metazoa; phylum Chordata; class Chondrichthyes; order Orectolobiformes; family Hemiscylliidae; genus Chiloscyllium; species Chiloscyllium punctatum. The sequence goes on from NC_092768.1 coordinate 60,694,183, forward strand.
CTCTGTCAATGTGACACACCCAGGGAAGAGCAGACTGACCCCACTCTGTCAATGTAACACACCCAGGGAAGAGCAGACTGACCCCACTCTGTCAATGTAACACACCCAGGGAAGAGCAGACTGACCACACTCTATCAAAGTAACACACCCAGGGAAGAGCAGACTGACCCCTTTCTGTCAATGTGACACACCCAGTGTTCGTTCAGATTGACCCCACTGTGTCAATGTAACATACCCAGGGAAGAGCAGACTAACCGCAATCTGTCAATGTAACACACCCAGGGAAGAGCAGACTGACCCCACTCTGTCAATGTAACACACCCAGGGAGGAGCAGACTGACCTCACTCTGTCAATGTAACACACCCAGGGAAGATCAGACTGACCCCACTCTGTCAATGTAACCCACCAGGGAAGAGCAGACAGACCCCACTCTGTCAATGTAACCCACCAGGGAAGAGCAGACTGACCCCACTCTGTCAATGTTACACACCCAGGGAAGAGCAGACTGACCCCACTCTGTCAATCTAACACACCCAGGGAAGAGCAGACTGACCTCACTCTGTCAGTGTAACACACCCAGTGATGGGCAGACTGACCCTACTCTGTCAATGTAACACACCCAGGGAAAAGCAGACTGACCCCACTCTATCAATGTAACACACCCAGGGAAGAGCAGACTAAACTCACACTGTCAATGTAACAGACCCAAGGAAGAGCAGACTGACCTCACTCTGTCAATGTGACACACCCAGGGAAGAGCAGACTGACCCCACTCTGTCAATGTAACACACCCAGGGAAGAGCAGACTGACCCCACTCTGTCAATGTAACACACCCAGGGAAGAGCAGACTGACCACACTCTATCAAAGTAACACACCCAGGGAAGAGCAGACTGACCCCTTTCTGTCAATGTGACACACCCAGTGTTCGTTCAGATTGACCCCACTGTGTCAATGTAACATACCCAGGGAAGAGCAGACTAACCGCAATCTGTCAATGTAACACACCCAGGGAAGAGCAGACTGACCCCACTCTGTCAATGTAACACACCCAGGGAGGAGCAGACTGACCTCACTCTGTCAATGTAAAACACCCAGGGAGGAGCAGACTGACAACACTCTGTCAATGTACCACACCCAGGGAACAGCAGACTGATCCAACTCGGTCAATGTACCACACCAAGTGAAGAGCAGACTGACCCGACTCTGTCAGTGTAACACACCCAGGGAAGAGCAGACTGACACTACTCTGTCAATGTAACACACCCAGGGAAGATCAGACTGACCTCACTCTGTCAATGTAACACACCCAGGGAAGATCAGACTGACCCCACTCTGTCAATGTAACCCACCAGGGAAGAGCAGACAGACCCCACTCTGTCAATGTAACCCACCAGGGAAGAGCAGACTGACCCCACTCTGTCAATGTTACACACCCAGGGAAGAGCAGACTGACCCCACTCTGTCAATCTAACACACCCAGGGAAGAGCAGACTGACCTCACTCTGTCAGTGTAACACACCCAGTGATGGGCAGACTGACCCTACTCTGTCAATGTAACACACCCAGGGAAAAGCAGACTGACCCCACTCTATCAATGTAACACACCCAGGGAAGAGCAGACTGAACTCACACTGTCAATGTAACAGACCCAAGGAAGAGCAGACTGACCTCACTCTGTCAATGTGACACACCCAGGGAAGAGCAGACTGACCCCACTCTGTCAATGTAACACACCCAGGGAAGAGCAGACTGACCCCACTCTGTCAATGTAACACACCCAGGGAAGAGCAGACTGACCACACTCTATCAAAGTAACACACCCAGGGAAGAGCAGACTGACCCCTTTCTGTCAATGTGACACACCCAGTGTTCGTTCAGATTGACCCCACTGTGTCAATGTAACATACCCAGGGAAGAGCAGACTAACCGCAATCTGTCAATGTAACACACCCAGGGAAGAGCAGACTGACCCCACTCTGTCAATGTAACACACCCAGGGAGGAGCAGACTGACCTCACTCTGTCAATGTAAAACACCCAGGGAGGAGCAGACTGACAACACTCTGTCAATGTACCACACCCAGGGAACAGCAGACTGATCCAACTCGGTCAATGTACCACACCAAGTGAAGAGCAGACTGACCCGACTCTGTCAGTGTAACACACCCAGGGAAGAGCAGACTGACACTACTCTGTCAATGTAACACACCCAGGGAAGAGCAGACTGACCTCACTCTGTCAATGTAACACACCCAGGGAAGAGCAGACTGAACCCACTCTGTCAATATAACACACCCTGGGAAGAGCAGATTGACCCCACTCTATCAATGTAACACACCCTGGGAAGAGTAGATTGACCCCACTCTATCAATGTAACACACCCATGGAAGAGCAGACTGACCCCACTCTGTCATTGTAACCCACCCAGGGAATACCAGACTGACCCCACTCTGTCAATGTAACCCACCCAGGGAAGAACACACTGACCGCACTCAGTCAATGAATTACAACCAGCGAAGAGCAGACTGACCCCACTCTGTCATTGTAACCCACCCAGGGAAGACCAGACTGACCCCACACAGTCAATGTAACACACCCAGGGAAGAGCAGGTTGACCCCACTCTATCAATGTCACATACCCAGGGAAGAGCAGAGTGACCCCACTCTGTCAATGTAACACACCCTGGGAAGAGCAGACTGACCTCACACTGTCAATGTAACACACCCAGGGAAGAGCAGACTGACCCAACTCTGTCAATGTAACAGACCCAGGGAAGAGCAGACTGACCTCACACTGTCAATATAACACACCCAGGGAAGAGCAGACTGACCCCATTCTGTCAATGTAACACACCCATGGAAGAGCAGACTGACCCCACTCTGTCATTGTAACCCACCCAGGGAATACCAGACTGACCCCACTCTGTCAATGTAACCCACCCAGGGAAGAACACACTGACCGCACTCAGTCAATGAATTACAACCAGCGAAGAGCAGACTGACCCCACTCTGTCATTGTAACCCACCCAGGGAAGACCAGACTGACCCCACACAGTCAATGTAACACACCCAGGGAAGAGCAGTACGACCCCACTCAGTCAATGTAACACACTCAGGGAAGAGCACACTGACCTCACTTGGTCAATTACCACACCCAGGGAAGAGCAGACTGACCCCACTCTGTCAATGTAACACCCAGGGAAGAGCAGACTGACCCCTTTCTGTCAATGTGACACACCCAGGGAAGAGCAGACTGACCCCACTCTGTCAATGTAACACACCCAGGGAAGAGCAGACTGACCCCACTCTGTCAATGTAACCCACCCAGGGAAGAGCAGACTAACCGCAATCTGTCAATGTAACACACCCAGGTAGGAGCAGACTGACGTCACTCTGTCAATGTAACACACCCAGGGAAGAGCAGACTGACCTCACTCTGTCAATGTAACACGCCCAGGGAAAAGCAGACTGACCCCACTCTGTCAATGCAACCCACCCAGGGAAGAGCAGACTGACCCCACTGTGTCAATGTAACACACCCAGGGAAGAGCAGACTGACCACATTCTGTCAAAGTAACACACCCAGGGAAAAGCAGACGGACCTCACTCTGTCAATGTAACACACCCAGGGAAGTGCAGACTGACCCCACTCTTTCAATCTAACACACCCAGGGAAGAGCAGACTGACCACATTCTGTCAATGTAACACACCAAGGGAAGAGCAGACTGACACCACTCTGTCAATGTAACACACCCAGGGAAGTGCAGACTGACCCCACTCTTTCAATCTAACACACCCAGGGAAGAGCACACTGACCTCACTCTGTCAATGTAACACAACCAGGGAAGAGCAGACTGACCCCACTCTGTCAATGTAATACACCCAGGGAAGAGCAGGCTGACCCCACTCTGTCAATGTGACACACCCAGGGAAGAGCAGGCTGACCCCACTCTGTCAATGTTACTCACCCAGGGAAGAGCAGACTGACCTCACTCTGTCAGTGTAACACACCCAGTGATGGGCAGACTGACCCTACTCTGTCAATGTAACACACCCAGGGAAAAGCAGACTGACCCCACTCTATCAATGTAACCCACCCAGGGAAGAGCAGACTGACCTCACACTGTCAATGTAACAGACCCAAGGAAGAGCAGACTGACCTCACTCTGTCAATGTGACACACCCAGGGAAGAGCAGACTGACCCCACTCTGTCAATGTAACACACCCAGGGAAGAGCAGACTGACCCCACTCTGTCAATGTAACACACCCAGGGAAGAGCAGACTGACCACACTCTATCAAAGTAACACACCCAGGGAAGAGCAGACTGACCCCTTTCTGTCAATGTGACACACCCAGTGTTCGTTCAGATTGACCCAACTGTGTCAATGTAACATACCCAGGGATGAGCAGACTAACTGCAATCTGTCAATGTAACACACCCAGGGAAGAGCAGACTGACCCCACTCTGTCAATGTAACACACCCAGGGAGGAGCAGACTGACCTCACTCTGTCAATGTAAAACACCCAGGGAGGAGCAGACTGACAACACTCTGTCAATGTACCACACCCAGGGAACAGCAGACTGATCCAACTCGGTCAATGTACCACACCAAGTGAAGAGCAGACTGAACCGACTCTGTCAGTGTAACACACCCAGGGAAGAGCAGACTGACACTACTCTGTCAATGTAACACACCCAGGGAAGAGCAGACTGACCTCACTCTGTCAATGTAACACACCCAGGGAAGAGCAGACTGAACCCACTCTGTCAATAAAACACACCCTGGGAAGAGCAGATTGACCCCACTCTATCAATGTAACACACCCTGGGAAGAGCAGGTTGACCCCACTCTATCAATGTCACATACCCAGGGAAGAGCAGAGTGACCCTACTCTGTCAATGTAACACACCCTGGGAAGAGCAGACTGACCTCACACTGTCAATGTAACACACCCAGGGAAGAGCAGACTGACCCAACTCTGTCAATGTAACAGACCCAGGGAAGAGCAGACTGACCTCACACTGTCAATATAACACACCCAGGGAAGAGCAGACTGAACCCATTCTGTCAATGTAACACACCCATGGAAGAGCAGACTGACCCCACTCTGTCATTGTAACCCACCCAGGGAATACCAGACTGACCCCACTCTGTCAATGTAACCCACCCAGGGAAGAACACACTGACCGCACTCAGTCAATGAATTACAACCAGCGAAGAGCAGACTGACCCCACTCTGTCATTGTAACCCACCCAGGGAAGACCAGACTGACCCCACACAGTCAATGTAACACACCCAGGGAAGAGCAGTACGACCCCACTCAGTCAATGTAACACACTCAGGGAAGAGCACACTGACCTCACTTGGTCAATTACCACACCCAGGGAAGAGCAGACTGACCCCACTCTGTCAATGTAACACCCAGGGAAGAGCAGACTGACCCCTTTCTGTCAATGTGACACACCCAGGGAAGAGCAGACTGACCCCACTCTGTCAATGTAACACACCCAGGGAAGAGCAGACTGACCCCACTCTGTCAATGTAACCCACCCAGGGAAGAGCAGACTAACCGCAAACTGTCAATGTAACACACCCAGGTAGGAGCAGACTGACGTCACTCTGTCAATGTAACACACCCAGGGAAGAGCAGACTGACCTCACTCTGTCAATGTAACACGCCCAGGGAAAAGCAGACTGACCCCACTCTGTCAATGCAACCCACCCAGGGAAGAGCAGACTGACCCCACTGTGTCAATGTAACACACCCAGGGAAGAGCAGACTGACCACATTCTGTCAAAGTAACACACCCAGGGAAGATCAGACTGACCCCACTCTGTCAATGTAACACACCCAGGGAAGTGCAGACTGACCCCACTCTTTCAATCTAACACACCCAGGGAAGAGCAGACTGACCACATTCTGTCAATGTAACACACCAAGGGAAGAGCAGACTGACACCACTCTGTCAATGTAACACACCCAGGGAAGTGCAGACTGACCTCACTCTGTCAATGTAACACACCAAGGGAAGAGCAGACTGACCCCACTCTGTCAATGTAACACACCCAGGGAAGAGCAGGCTGACCCCACTCTGTCAATGTTACACACCCAGGGAAGAGCAGACTGACCCCACACTGTCAATGTAACACACCCAGGGAAGAGCAGACTGACCCCACTCTGTCAATGTAACACACCCAGGCAAGAGCAGACTGACCACACTCTGTCAATGTAACACACCCAGGGAAGAGCAGTCTGACCCCACTCTGTCAATGTAACACACCCAGGGAAGAGCAGACAGACCCCACTCTGTCAATGTAACACACCCAGGTAAGAGCAGACTGACCCCACTCTGTCAATGTAACACACCCAGGGAAGAGCAGACTGACCCCACTCAGTCAATGTTACACACCCAGGGAAGAGCAGACTGACCCCACACTGTCAATGTAACACACCCAGGGAAGTGCAGACTGGCCTCACCCTGCCAATGTAACACACCCAGGGAAGAGCAGACTGACCCCACTCTGTCAATGTAACACACCCAGGGAAGAGCAGACTGATCTCACTTTGTCAATGGAACACACCGAGGGAAGTGCAGACTGACCTCACTCTGTCAACGTAACACACCCAGTAAAGAGTATTCTGACCCCACTCTGTCATTGTAACCCATCCAGGGAAGAGCAGACAGACCCCTCTCTGTCACTTTAACCCACCCAGGAAAGAGCAGACTGAACACACTCTGTCAATGTAACACACCCAGGAAAGAACAGACTGACCCCACTCTGTCAATGTAACACACCCAGGAACAGCAGAGTGACCTCACTCTGTCAATGTAACACACCCAGGGAAGAGCAGACTGACCTCAATCTGTCAATGTAAGACACCCAGGGAAGAGCAGACTGACCCCACTCTGTCAATGTAACACCCAGGGAAGAGCAGACTGACCCCACTCTGTCAATGTAACACCCAGGGAAGAGCAGACTGACCTCACTCTATCAATGTAACACACCCAGGGAAGAGCCAACTGAACCCACTCTGTCAATGTAACACACCCAGGGAAGAGCAGACTGACCCCACTCTGTCAATGTAACACCCAGGGAAGAGCAGACTGACCCCACTCTGTCAATGTAACACCCAGGGAAGAGCAGACTGACCTCACTCTATCAATGTAACACACCCAGGGAAGAGCCAACTGAACCCACTCTGTCAATGTAACACACCCAGGGAAGAGCAGACTGACCCCACTCTATCAATGTAACATACACAGGGAAGAGCAGACTGACCTCACACTGTCAATGTAACAGACCCAAGGAAGAGCAGACTGACCTCACACTGTCAATGTAACAGACCCAGGGAAGAGCAGACTGACCCCACTCTGTCAATGTATCAGACCCAGGGAAGACCAGACTGACCCCACTCTGTCAATGTAACACACCCAGGGAAGAGCAGACTGACCCCACTCTGTCAATGTAACACACCCAGGGAAGAGCAGACTGACCCCACTCTGTCAATGTATCAGACCCAGGGAAGAGCAGACTGACCACACTCTATCAAAGTAACACACCCAGGGAAGAGCAGACTGACCCCTTTCTGTCAATGTGACACACCCAGTGTTCGTTCAGATTGACCCCACTGTGTCAATGTAACATACCCAGGGAAGAGCAGACTAACCGCAATCTGTCAATGTAACACACCCAGGGAAGAGCAGACTGACCCCACTCTGTCAATGTAACACACCCAGGGAAGAGCAGACTGACCTCCCTCTGTCAATGAAAAACACCCAGGGAGGAGCAGACTGACAACACTCTGTCAATGTACCACACCAAGTGAAGAGCAGACTGACCCAACTCTGTCAGTGTAACACACCCAGGGAAGAGCAGACTGACACTACTCTGTCAATGTAACACACCCAGGGAAGAGCAGACTGACCTCACTCTGTCAATGTAACACACCCAGGGAAGAGCAGACTGAACCCACTCTGTCAATATGACACACCCTGGGAAGAGCAGATTGACCCCACTCTATCAATGTAACACACCCAGGGAATAGCAGACTGACCCAACTCTGTCAATGTAACAGACCCAGGGAAGAGCAGACTGACCTCACACTGTCAATATAACACACCCAGGGAAGAGCAGACTGACCCCATTCTGTCAATGTAACACACCCATGGAAGAGCAGACTGACCCCACTCTGTCATTGTAACCCACCCAGGGAATACCAGACTGACCCCACTCTGTCAATGTAACCCACCCAGGGAAGAACACACTGACCGCACTCAGTCAATGAATTACAACCAGCGAAGAGCAGACTGACCCCACTCTGTCATTGTAACCCACCCAGGGAAGACCAGACTGACCCCACACAGTCAATGTAACACACCCAGGGAAGAGCAGTACGACCCCACTCAGGAAATGTAACACACCCAGGGAAGAGCACACTGACCTCACTTGGTCAATTACCACACCCAGGGAAGAGCAGACTGACCTCACTCTGTCAATATAACACACCCAGGGAAGAGCAGACTGACCCCACTCGGTCAATGTAACTTACCCAGGGAAGATCAGACTGACCTCACTCTGTCAATGTAACACACCCAGGGAAGAGCAGACTGACCCCACTCTGTCAATGTAACACACCCAGGAAAGAGCAGACTGACCCCACTCTGTCAATGTAACCCACCAGGGAAGAGCAGACTGACCTCACTCTGTCAATGTAACACACCCAGGAAAGAGCAGACTGACCTCACACTGTCAATGTAACAGACCCAAGGAAGAGCAGACTGACCTCACTCTGTCAATGTAACACACCAGGGAAGAGCAGACTGTCCCCACTCTATCAATGTAACACACACAGGGAAGAGCAGACTGACCTCACACTGTCAATGTAACAGACCCAAGGAAGAGCAGACTGACCTCACTCTGTCAATGTAACACACCCAGGGAAGGGCAGACTGACCCCAGTCTGACAATGTAACACACCCAGGGAAGAGCAGACTGACCCGAATCTGTCAGTGTAACACACCCAGGGAAGAGCAGACTGACCTCACTCTGTCAATGTAACACACCCAGTGAATAGCAGACTGACCTCACTCTGTCAATGTAACACACTCAGGGAAGAACAGACTGAACCCACTTGTCAGTATAACACACGCAGAGATGATCAGATTGACCCCACTCTATCAATGTAACATACCCAGGGAAGAGCAGACTGACCTCACACTGTCAATGTAACAGACCCAAGGAAGAGCAGACTGACCTCACACTGTCAATGTAACAGACCCAGGGAAGAGCAGACTGACTCCACCCTGTCAATGTAACACACCCAGGGAAGAGCAGACTGACCCCATTCTGTCAATGTAATACACCCATGGAAGAGCAGACTGACTCCACACTGTCATTGTAACCCACCCAGGGAAGACCAGACTGACCCCACTCTGTCAATGTAACCCACCCAGGGAAGATCAGACTGACCTCACACTGTCAATGGAACACACCCAGGGAAAAACACACTGACCCCACTCAGTCAATGAATCACAACCAGCGAAGAACAGACTGACCCCACTCTGTCATTGTAACCCACCCAGGGAAGACCAGACTGGCCCCACTCTGTCAATGTAACCCACACAGGTTAAAAAAAACAGACTGACCCCACACTGTCAAAGTAACACACCCAGGGAAGAGCACACTGACCTCACTCGGTCAATTACCACACCCAGTGAATAGCAGACTGACCCCACTCTGTCAATGTAACACACACAGGGAAGACCAGACTGACCCCACTCTGTCAATGTAACACAGCCAGGGAAGAGCAGACTGACCCCTCTCTGTCAGTGTAACACACCCAGGGAAGAGCAGACTGACCCCACTCTGCCAATGTAACACAACCAGGGAAGAGCAGACTGACCCCTCTCTGTCAGTGTAACACACCCAGGGAAGAGCAGACTGACCCCACTCTGTCAATGTAACACACCCAGGGAAGAGCAGACTGACCCCTCTCTGTCAGTGTAACACACCCAGGGAAGCGCAGACTGACCCCACTCTGCCAATGTAACACACCCAGGGAAGAGCAGACTGACCCCACTCTGTCAGTGTAACACACCCAGGGAAGAGCAGACTGACCCCACTCTGCCAATGTAACACATCCAGGGAAGAGCAGACTGACCCCTCTTTGTCAGTGTAACACACCCAGGGAAGAGCAGACTGACCCCACTCTGTCAATGTAACACACCCAGAGAAGACCAGACTGATCCCACACTATCAATGTAACACACCCAGGGAAGAGCAGACTGACCCCTCTCTGTCAGTGTAACACACCCAGGGAAGAGCAGACTGACCCCACTCTGCCAATGTAACACAACCAGGGAAGACCAGACTGACCCCACGCTGTCAATGTAACCCACCCAGGGAAGAACAGACTGACCCCACTCTGTCAATTTAACACACCCAGGGAAGAGCAGACTGACCCACTCTGTCATTGCAACCCACCCAGGGACGACTAGACTGACCCCACTCTGTCAATGTAAGCCACCCAGGGAAGAACAGACTGACCCCACTCTGTCAATGTAACACACCCAGGGAAGATCAGACTGACCCCACTCAGTCAATGAATTACAACCAGCGAAGAGCAGACTGACCCCTCTCTGTCAGTGTAACACACCCAGGGAAGAGCAGACTGACTCCTATCTGTCAATGTGACACACTCAGTGTTCGTTCAGATTGACCCCACTGTGTCAATGTAACATACCCAGGGAAGAGCAGATTAACCGCAATCTGTCAATGCAACACACCCAGGTAAGAACAGACTGACCTCACTCTGTCAATGTAACACACCCAGTGAATAGCAGACTGACCTCACTCTGTCAATGTTACACACCCAGGGAAGAGCAGACTGACCCCACTCTGTCAATGTAACACAACCAGGGAAGAGCAGACTGACCCCACTCTGTCAATGTAACACACCCAGGGAAGAGTAGACTGACCTCACTCTGTCAATGTAACACACCCAGGGAAGAGCAGACTGACCTCACTCTGTAAATGTAAAACACCCAGGGAAGAGCAGACTGACCTCACTCTGTCAATGTAACACACCCAGTGAAGAGCAGACTGAACCCACTCTGTCAATGTAACACACCCAGGGAAGAGCAGACTGACCTCACTCTGTCAATGTAACACACCCAGGGAAGAGCAGACTGAACCCACTCTGTCAATGTAACACACCCAGGGAAGAGCAGACTGACCCCACACTGTCAATCTAACACACCCAGGGAAGAGCAGACTGACCCCACTCTGTCAATGTAACACAACCAGGGAAGAGCAGACTGACCCCACTCTGTCAATGTAACCCACCCAGGTAAAAAAAAAACAGACTGACCCCACACTGTCAATGTAACACACCCAGTGAATAGCAGACTGACCCCACTCTGTCAATATAACACACCCAGGGAAGAGCAGACTGACCCCTCTCTGTCAGTGTAACACACCCAGGGAAGAGCAGACTGACCCCACTCTGTCAATGTAACACAACCAGGGAAGACCAGACTGACCCCACTCTGTCAATGTAACACAGCCAGGGAAGAGCAGACTGACCTCACTCTGTCAATGTAACACACCCAGTGAATAGCAGACTTACCTCACTCTGTCAATGTAACACACTCAGGGAAGAACAGACTGAACCCACTCTGTCAGTATAACACACGCAGAGATGATCAGATTGACCCCACTCTATCAATGTAACATACCCAAGGAAGAGCAGACTGACCTCACACTGTCAATGTAACAGACCCAGGGAAGAGCAGACTGACCCCACTCTGTCAATGTAACAGACTCAGGGAAGACCAGACTGACTCCACCCTGTCAATGTAACACACCCAGGGAAGAGCAGACTGACCCCATTCTGTCAATGTAATACACCCATGGAAGAGCAGACTGACTCCACACTGTCATTGTAACCCACCCAGGGAAGACCAGACTGACCCCACTCTGTCAATGTAACCCACCCAGGGAAGATCAGACTGACCTCACACTGTCAATGGAACACACCCAGGGAAAAACACACTGACCCCACTCAGTCAATGAATCACAACCAGCGAAGAGCAGACTGACCCCACTCTGTCATTGTAACCCACCCAGGGAAGACCAGACTGGCCCCACTCTGTCAATGTAACCCACACAGGTAAAAAAAAACAGACTGACCCCACACTGTCAAAGTAACACACCCAGGGAAGAGCACACTGACCTCACTCGGTCAATTACCACACCCAGTGAATAGCAGACTGACCCCACTCTGTCAATGTAACACACACAGGGAAGACCAGACTGACCCCACTCTGTCAATGTAACACAGCCAGGGAAGAGCAGACTGACCCCTCTCTGTCAGTGTAACACACCCAGGGAAGAGCAGACTGACCCCACTCTGCCAATGTAACACAACCAGGGAAGAGCAGACTGACCCCTCTCTGTCAGTGTAACACACCCAGGGAAGAGCAGACTGACCCCACTCTGTCAATGTAACACACCCAGGGAAGAGCAGACTGACCCCTCTCTGTCAGTGTAACACACCCAGGGAAGCGCAGACTGACCCCACTCTGCCAATGTAACACACCCAGGGAAGAGCAGACTGACCCCACTCTGTCAGTGTAACACACCCAGGGAAGAGCAGACTGACCCCACTCTGTCAGTGTAACACACCCAGGGAAGAGCAGACTGACCCCACTCTGCCAATGTAACACACCCAGGGAAGAGCAGACTGACCCCTCTTTGTCAGTGTAACACGCCCAGGGAAGAGCAGACTGACGCCACTCTGTCAATGTAACACACCCAGGGAAGAGCAGACTGAACCCACTCTGTCAATATGACACACCCTGGGAAGAGCAGATTGACCCCACTCTATCAATGTAACACACCCAGGGAATAGCAGACTGACCCAACTCTGTCAATGTAACAGACCCAGGGAAGAGCAGACTGACCTCACACTGTCAATATAACACACCCAGGGAAGAGCAGACTGACCCCATTCTGTCAATGTAACACACCCATGGAAGAGCAGACTGACCCCACTCTGTCATTGTAACCCACCCAGGGAATACCAGACTGACCCCACTCTGTCAATGTAACCCACCCAGGGAAGAACACACTGAACGCACTCAGTCAATGAATTACAACCAGCGAAGAGCAGACTGACCCCACTCTGTCATTGTAACCCACCCAGGGAAGACCAGACTGACCCCACACAGTCAATGTAACACACCCAGGGAAGAGCAGTACGACCCCACTCAGGAAATGTAACACACCCAGGGAAGAGCACACTGACCTCACTTGGTCAATTACCACACCCAGGGAAGAGCAGACTGACCCCACTCTGTCAATATAACACACCCAGGGAAGAGCAGACTGACCCCACTCTGTCAATGTAACTTACCCAGGGAAGATCAGACTGACCTCACTCTGTCAATGTAACACACCCAGGGAAGAGCAGACTGACCCCACTCTGTCAATGTAACACACCCAGGAAAGAGCAGACTGACCCCACTCTGTCAATGTAACCCACCAGGGAAGAGCAGACTGACCTCACTCTGTCAATGTAACACACCCAGGAAAGAGCAGACTGACCTCACACTGTCAATGTAACAGACCCAAGGAAGAGCAGACTGACCTCACTCTGTCAATGTAACACACCAGGGAAGAGCAGACTGTCCCCACTCTATCAATGTAACACACACAGGGAAGAGCAGACTGACCTCACACTGTCAATGTAACAGACCCAAGGAAGAGCAGACTGACCTCACTCTGTCAATGTAACACACCCAGGGAAGGGCAGACTGACCCCAGTCTGACAATGTAACACACCCAGGGAAGAGCAGACTGACCCGACTCTGTCAGTGTAACACACCCAGGGAAGAGCAGACTGACCTCACTCTGTCAATGTAACACACCCAGTGAATAGCAGACTGACCTCACTCTGTCAATGTAACACACTCAGGGAAGAACAGACTGAACCCACTTGTCAGTATAATACACGCAGAGATGATCAGATTGACCCCACTCTATCAATGTAACATACCCAGGGAAGAGCAGACTGACCTCACACTGTCAATGTAACAGACCCAAGGAAGAGCAGACTGACCTCACACTGTCAATGTAACAGACCCAGGGAAGAGCAGACTGACTCCACCCTGTCAATGTAACACACCCAAGGAAGAGCAGACTGACCCCATTCTGTCAATGTAATACACCCATGGAAGAGCAGACTGACTCCACAATGTCATTGTAACCCACCCAGGGAAGACCAGACTGACCCCACTCTGTCAATGTAACCCACCCAGGGAAGATCAGACTGACCTCACACTGTCAATGGAACACACCCAGGGAAAAACACACTGACCCCACTCAGTCAATGAATCACAACCAGCGAAGAGCAGACTGACCCCACTCTGTCATTGTAACCCACCCAGGGAAGACCAGACTGGCCCCACTCTGTCAATGTAACCCACACAGGTAAAAAAAAACAGACTGACCCCACACTGTCAAAGTAACACACCCAGGGAAGAGCACACTGACCTCACTCGGTCAATTACCACACCCAGTGAATAGCAGACTGACCCCACTCTGTCAATGTAACACACACAGGGAAGACCAGACTGACCCCACTCTGTCAATGTAACACAGCCAGGGAAGAGCAGACTGACCCCTCTCTGTCAGTGTAACACACCCAGGGAAGAGCAGACTGACCCCACTCTGCCAATGTAACACAACCAGGGAAGAGCAGACTGACCCCTCTCTGTCAGTGTAACACACCCAGGGAAGAGCAGACTGACCCCACTCTGTCAATGTAACACACCCAGGGAAGAGCAGACTGACCCCTCTCTGTCAGTGTAACACACCCAGGGAAGAGCAGACTGACCCCACTCTGCCAATGTAACACACCCTGGGAAGAGCAGACTGACCCCACTCTGTCAGTGTAACACACCCAGGGAAGAGCAGACTGACCCCACTCTGCCAATGTAACACACCCAGGGAAGAGCAGACTGACCCCTCTTTGTCAGTGTAACACACCCAGGGAAGAGCAGACTGACCCCACTCTGTCAATGTAACACACCCAGAGAAGACCAGACTGATCCCACACTATCAATGTAACACACCCAGGGAAGAGCAGACTGACCCCTCTCTGTCAGTGTAACACACCCAGGGAAGAGCAGACTGACCCCACTCTGCCAATGTAACACAACCAGGGAAGACCAGACTGACCCCACGCTGTCAATGTAACCCACCCAGGGAAGAACAGACTGACCCCACTCTGTCAATTTAACACACCCAGGGAAGAGCAGACTGACCCACTCTGTCATTGCAACCCACCCAGGGACGACTAGACTGACCCCACTCTGTCAATGTAAGCCACCCAGGGAAGAACAGACTGACCCCACTCTGTCAATGTAACACACCCAGGGAAGATCAGACTGACCCCACTCAGTCAATGAATTACAACCAGCGAAGAGCAGACTGACCCCTCTCTGTCAGTGTAACACACCCAGGGAAGAGCAGACTGACTCCTATCTGTCAATGTGACACACTCAGTGTTCGTTCAGATTGACCCCACTGTGTCAATGTAACATACCCAGGGAAGAGCAGATTAACCGCAATCTGTCAATGCAACACACCCAGGTAAGAACAGACTGACCTCACTCTGTCAATGTAACACACCCAGTGAATAGCAGACTGACCTCACTCTGTCAATGTTACACACCCAGGGAAGAGCAGACTGACCCCACTCTGTCAATGTAACACAAACAGGGAAGAGCAGACTGACCCCACTCTGTCAATGTAACACACCCAGGGAAGAGTAGACTGACCTCACTCTGTCAATGTAACACACCCAGGGAAGAGCAGACTGACCTCACTCTGTAAATGTAAAACACCCAGGGAAGAGCAGACTGACCTCACTCTGTCAATGTAACACACCCAGGGAAGAGCAGACTGAACCCACTCTGTCAATGTAACACACCCAGGGAAGAGCAGACTGACCTCACTCTGTCAATGTAACACACCCAGGGAAGAGCAGACTGAACCCACTCTGTCAATGTAACACACCCAGGGAAGAGCAGACTGACCCCACACTGTCAATCTAACACACCCAGGGAAGAGCAGACTGACCCCACTCTGTCAATGTAACACAACCAGGGAAGAGCAGACTGACCCCACTCTGTCAATGTAACCCACCCAGGTAAAAAAAAAACAGACTGACCCCACACTGTCAATGTAACACACCCAGTGAATAGCAGACTGACCCCACTCTGTCAATATAACACACCCAGGGAAGAGCAGACTGACCCCTCTCTGTCAGTGTAACACACCCAGGGAAGAGCAGACTGACCCCACTCTGTCAATGTAACACAACCAGGGAAGACCAGACTGACCCCACTCTGTCAATGTAACACAGCCAGGGAAGAGCAGACTGACCTCACTCTGTCAATGTAACACACCCAGTGAATAGCAGACTTACCTCACTCTGTCAATGTAACACACTCAGGGAAGAACAGACTGAACCCACTCTGTCAGTATAACACACGCAGAGATGATCAGATTGACCCCACTCTATCAATGTAACATACCCAGGGAAGAGCAGACTGACCTCACACTGTCAATGTAACAGACCCAAGGAAGAGCAGATTGACCCCACTCTATCAATGTAACATACCCAGGGAAGACCAGACTGACCCCACTCTGTCAATGTAACACAGCCAGGGAAGAGCAGACTGACCCCTCTCTGTCAGTGTAACACACCCAGGGAAGTGCAGACTGACCCCACTCTGCCAATGTAACACAACCAGGGAAGAGCAGACTGACCCCTCTCTGTCAGTGTAACACACCCAGGGAAGAGCAGACTGACCCCACTCTGTCAATGTAACACACCCAGGGAAGAGCAGACTGACCCCTCTCTGTCAGTGTAACACACCCAGGGAAGCGCAGACTGACCCCACTCTGCCAATGTAACACACCCAGGGAAGAGCAGACTGACCCCACTCTGTCAGTGTAACACACCCAGGGAAGAGCAGACTGACCCCACTCTGCCAATGTAACACACCCAGGGAAGAGCAGACTGACCCCTCTTTGTCAGTGTAACACACCCAGGGAAGAGCAGACTGACGCCACTCTGTCAATGTAACACACCCAGAGAAGACCAGACTGACCCCACTCTGTCAATTTAACACACCCAGGGAAGAGCAGACAGACCCCTCTCTGTCAGTGTAACACACCCAGGGAAGAGCAGACTGACCCCACGCTGTCAATGTAACCCACCCAGGGAAGAACAGACTGACCCCACTCTGTCAATTTAACACACCGAGGGAAGAGCAGACTGACCCACTCTGTCATTGCAACCCACCCAGGGACGACTAGACTGACCCCACTCTGTCAATGTACGCCACCCAGGGAAGAACAGACTGACCCCACTCTGTCAATGTAACACACCCAGGGAAGATCAGACTGACCCCACTCAGTCAATGAATTACAACCAGCGAAGAGCAGACTGACCCCTCTCTGTCAGTGTAACACACCCAGGGAAGAGCAGACTGACTCCTATCTGTCAATGTGACACACTCAGTGTTCGTTCAGATTGACCCCACTGTGTCAATGTAACATACCCAGGGAAGAGCAGAATAACCGCAATCTGTCAATGTAACACACCCAGGTAAGAACAGACTGACCTCACTCTGTCAATGTAACACACCCAGTGAATAGCAGACTGACCTCACTCTGTCAATGTTACACACCCAGGGAAGAGCAGACTGACCCCACTCTGTCAATGTAACTTAACCAGGGAAGAGCAGACTGACCCCACTCTGTCAATGTAACACACCCAGGGAAGAGTAGACTGACCTCACTCTGTCAATGTAACACACCCAGGGAAGAGCAGACTGACCTCACTCTGTAAATGTAAAACACCCAGGGAAGAGCAGACTGACCTCACTCTGTCAATGTAACACACCCAGGGAAGAGCAGACTGACCCCACACTGTCAATCTAACACACCCAGGGAAGAGCAGACTGACCCCACTCTGTCAATGTAACACAACCAGGGAAGAGCAGACTGACCCCACTCTGTCAATGTAACCCACCCAGGTAAAAAAAAAACAGACTGACCCCACTCTGTCAATGTAACACACCCAGTGAATAGCAGACTGACCCCACTCTGTCAATGTAACACACCCAGGGAAGAGCAGACTGACCCCTCTCTGTCAGTGTAACACACCCAGGGAAGAGCAGACTGACCCCACTCTGTCAATGTAACACAACCAGGGAAGACCAGACTGACCCCACTCTGTCAATGTAAACCACCCAGGGAAGAACAGACTGACCCCTCTCTGTCAATGTAACACACCCAGTGAACAGCAGTCCGACCTCACTCTGTCAATGTAACACACCGTGGGAAGATCAGACTGACCCCACTCAGTCAATGTAAAACACCCATGGAAGAGCAGACTGACCCCTCGCTGTCAGTGTAACACACCCAGAGAAGAGCAGACTGACCCCACTCTGTCAATCTAACACAACCAGGGAAGACCAGACTGACCCCACTCTGTCAATGTAAACCACCCAGGGAAGAACAGACTGATACCACTCTGTCAATGTAACACACCCAGGGAACAGCAGACTGAACCCAGTCTGTCAATGTAACACACCCAGGGAAGAGCAGACTGACCCCACTGTGTCAATGTAACACACCCAGGGAAGAGCAGACTGACCACATTCTGTCAAAGTAACACACCCAGGGAAAAGCAGACGGACCTCACTCTGTCAATGTAACACACCCAGGGAAGTGCAGACTGACCCCACTCTTACAATCTAACACACCCAGGGAAGAGCAGACTGACCACATTCTGTCAATGTAACACACCCAGGGAAGAGCAGACTGACACCACTCTGTCAATGTAACACACCCAGGGAAGAGCAGGGTGACCCCACTCTGTCAATGTTACACACCCAGGGAAGAGCAGACTGACCCCACTCTGTCAATGTAACACACCCAGGGAAGAGCAGACTGACCACACTCTGTCAATGTAACACACCCAGGGAAGAGCAGACTGACCCCACTCTGTCAATGTAACACACCCAGGGAAGAGCAGACAGACCCCACTCTGTCAATGTAACACACCCAGGGAAGAGCAGACTGACCCCACTCTGTCAATGTAACACACCCAGGGAAGAGCAGACTGACCCCACTCTGTCAATGTTACACACCCAGGGAAGAGCAGACTGACCCCACACTGTCAATGTAACACACCCAGGGAAGTGCAGACTGGCCTCACCCTGTCAATGTAACACACCCAGGGAAGAGCAGACTGACCCCACTCTGTCGATGTAACACACCGAGGGAAGTGCAGACTGACCTCACTCTGTCAACGTAACACACCCAGTAAAGAGTATTCTGACCCCACTCTGTCATTGTAACCCATCCAGGGAAGGGCAGACAGACCCCTCTCTGTCACTTTAACACACCCAGGAAAGAGCAGACTGAACACACTCTTCAATGTAACACACCCAGGAAAGAGCAGACTGACCCCACTCTGTCAATGTAACCCACCAGGGAAGAGCAGACAGGCCCCACTCTGTCAATGTAACCCACCAGGGAAGAGCAGACTGACCTCACTCTGTCAATGTAACACACCCAGGAAAAAGCAGACTGACCTCACACTGTCAATGTAACAGACCCAAGGAAGAGCAGACTGACCTCACTCTGTCAATGTAACACACCAGGGAAGAGCAGACTGTCCCCACTCTATCAATGTAACACACACAGGGAAGAGCAGACTGACCTCACACTGTCAATGTAACAGACCCAAGGAAGAGCAGACTGACCTCACTCTGTCAATGTAACACACCCAGGGAAGGGCAGACTGACCCCAGTCTGACAATGTAACACACGCAGGGAAGAGCAGACTGACCCGACTCTGTCAGTGTAACACACCCAGGGAAGAGCAGACTGACCTCACTCTGTCAATGTAACACACCCAGTGAATAGCAGACTGACCTCACTCTGTCAATGTAACACACTCAGGGAAGAACAGACTGAACCCACTCTGTCAGTATAACACACGCAGAGATGATCAGATTGACCCCACTCTATCAATGTAAAATACCCAGGGAAGAGCAGACTGACCTCACACTGTCAATGTAACAGACCCAAGGAAGAGCAGACTGACCTAACACTGTCAATGTAACAGACCCAGGGAAGAGCAGACTGACCCCACTCTGTCAATGTAACAGACTCAGGGAAGACCAGACTGACTCCACCCTGTCAATGTAACACACCCAGGGAAGAGCAGACTGACCCCATTCTGTCAATGTAATACACCCATGGAAGAGCAGACTGACTCCACACTGTCATTGTAACCCACCCAGGGAAGACCAGACTGACCCCACTCTGTCAATGTAACCCACCCAGGGAAGATCAGACTGACCTCACACTGTCAATGTAACACACCCAGGGAAAAACACACTGACCCCACTCAGTCAATGAATCACAACAAGCGAAGAGCAGACTGACCCCACTCTGTCATTGTAACCCACCCAGGGAAGACCAGACTGGCCCCACTCTGTCAATGTAACACACACAGGTAAAAAAAAACAGACTGACCCCACACTGTCAATGTAACACACCCAGGGAAGAGCACACTGACCTCACTCGGTCAATTACCACACCCAGTGAATAGCAGACTGACCCCACTCTGTCAATGTAACACACACAGGGAAGACCAGACGGACCCCACTCTGTCAATGTAACACAGCCAGGGAAGAGCAGACTGACCCCTCTCTGTCAGTGTAACACACCCAGGGAAGAGCAGACTGACCCCACTCTGCCAATGTAACACAACCAGGGAAGAGCAGACTGACCCCTCTCTGTCAGTGTAACACACCCAGGGAAGAGCAGACTGACCCCACTCTGTCAATGTAACACACCCAGGGAAGAGCAGACTGACCCCTCTCTGTCAGTGTAACACACCCAGGGAAGCGCAGACTGACCCCACTCAGCCAATGTAACACACCCAGGGAAGAGCAGACTGACCCCACTCTGTCAGTGTAACACACCCAGGGAAGAGCAGACTGACCCCACTCTGCCAATGTAACACACCCAGGGAAGAGCAGACTGACCCCTTTTTGTCAGTGTAACACACCCAGGGAAGAGCAGACTGACCCCACTCTGTCAATGTAACACACCCAGAGAAGACCAGACTGATCCCACACTATCAATGTAACACACCCAGGGAAGAGCAGACTGACCCCTCTCTGTCAGTGTAACACACACAGGGAAGAGCAGACTGACCTCACTCTGTAAATGTAAAACACCCAGGGAAGAGCAGACTGACCTCACTCTGTCAATGTAACACACCCAGGGAAGAGCAGACTGAACCCACTCTGTCAATGTAACACACCCAGGGAAGAGCAGACTGACCTCACTCTGTCAATGTAACACACCCAGGGAAGAGCAGACTGAACCCACTCTGTCAATGTAACACACCCAGGGAAGAGCAGACTGACCCCACACTGTCAATCTAACACACCCAGGGAAGAGCAGACTGACCCCACTCTGTCAATGTAACACAACCAGGGAAGAGCAGACTGACCCCACTCTGTCAATGTAACCCACCCAGGTAAAAAAAAAACAGACTGACCCCACACTGTCAATGTAACACACCCAGTGAATAGCAGACTGACCCCACTCTGTCAATATAACACACCCAGGGAAGAGCAGACTGACCCCTCTCTGTCAGTGTAACACACCCAGGGAAGAGCAGACTGACCCCACTCTGTCAATGTAACACAACCAGGGAAGACCAGACTGACCCCACTCTGTCAATGTAACACAGCCAGGGAAGAGCAGACTGACCTCACTCTGTCAATGTAACACACCCAGTGAATAGCAGACTTACCTCACTCTGTCAATGTAACACACTCAGGGAAGAACAGACTGAACCCACTCTGTCAGTATAACACACGCAGAGATGATCAGATTGACCCCACTCTATCAATGTAACATACCCAGGGAAGAGCAGACTGACCTCACACTGTCAATGTAACAGACCCAAGGAAGAGCAGATTGACCCCACTCTATCAATGTAACATACCCAGGGAAGACCAGACTGACCCCACTCTGTCAATGTAACACAGCCAGGGAAGAGCAGACTGACCCCTCTCTGTCAGTGTAACACACCCAGGGAAGTGCAGACTGACCCCACTCTGCCAATGTAACACAACCAGGGAAGAGCAGACTGACCCCTCTCTGTCAGTGTAACACACCCAGGGAAGAGCAGACTGACCCCACTCTGTCAATGTAACACACCCAGGGAAGAGCAGACTGACCCCTCTCTGTCAGTGTAACACACCCAGGGAAGCGCAGACTGACCCCACTCTGCCAATGTAACACACCCAGGGAAGAGCAGACTGACCCCACTCTGTCAGTGTAACACACCCAGGGAAGAGCAGACTGACCCCACTCTGCCAATGTAACACACCCAGGGAAGAGCAGACTGACCCCTCTTTGTCAGTGTAACACACCCAGGGAAGAGCAGACTGACGCCACTCTGTCAATGTAACACACCCAGAGAAGACCAGACTGACCCCACTCTGTCAATTTAACACACCCAGGGAAGAGCAGACAGACCCCTCTCTGTCAGTGTAACACACCCAGGGAAGAGCAGACTGACCCCACGCTGTCAATGTAACCCACCCAGGGAAGAACAGACTGACCCCACTCTGTCAATTTAACACACCGAGGGAAGAGCAGACTGACCCACTCTGTCATTGCAACCCACCCAGGGACGACTAGACTGACCCCACTCTGTCAATGTACGCCACCCAGGGAAGAACAGACTGACCCCACTCTGTCAATGTAACACACCCAGGGAAGATCAGACTGACCCCACTCAGTCAATGAATTACAACCAGCGAAGAGCAGACTGACCCCTCTCTGTCAGTGTAACACACCCAGGGAAGAGCAGACTGACTCCTATCTGTCAATGTGACACACTCAGTGTTCGTTCAGATTGACCCCACTGTGTCAATGTAACATACCCAGGGAAGAGCAGAATAACCGCAATCTGTCAATGTAACACACCCAGGTAAGAACAGACTGACCTCACTCTGTCAATGTAACACACCCAGTGAATAGCAGACTGACCTCACTCTGTCAATGTTACACACCCAGGGAAGAGCAGACTGACCCCACTCTGTCAATGTAACTTAACCAGGGAAGAGCAGACTGACCCCACTCTGTCAATGTAACACACCCAGGGAAGAGTAGACTGACCTCACTCTGTCAATGTAACACACCCAGGGAAGAGCAGACTGACCTCACTCTGTAAATGTAAAACACCCAGGGAAGAGCAGACTGACCTCACTCTGTCAATGTAACACACCCAGGGAAGAGCAGACTGACCCCACACTGTCAATCTAACACACCCAGGGAAGAGCAGACTGACCCCACTCTGTCAATGTAACACAACCAGGGAAGAGCAGACTGACCCCACTCTGTCAATGTAACCCACCCAGGTAAAAAAAAAACAGACTGACCCCACTCTGTCAATGTAACACACCCAGTGAATAGCAGACTGACCCCACTCTGTCAATGTAACACACCCAGGGAAGAGCAGACTGACCCCTCTCTGTCAGTGTAACACACCCAGGGAAGAGCAGACTGACCCCACTCTGTCAATGTAACACAACCAGGGAAGACCAGACTGACCCCACTCTGTCAATGTAAACCACCCAGGGAAGAACAGACTGACCCCTCTCTGTCAATGTAACACACCCAGTGAACAGCAGTCCGACCTCACTCTGTCAATGTAACACACCGTGGGAAGATCAGACTGACCCCACTCAGTCAATGTAAAACACCCATGGAAGAGCAGACTGACCCCTCGCTGTCAGTGTAACACACCCAGAGAAGAGCAGACTGACCCCACTCTGTCAATCTAACACAACCAGGGAAGACCAGACTGACCCCACTCTGTCAATGTAAACCACCCAGGGAAGAACAGACTGATACCACTCTGTCAATGTAACACACCCAGGGAACAGCAGACTGAACCCAGTCTGTCAATGTAACACACCCAGGGAAGAGCAGACTGACCCCACTGTGTCAATGTAACACACCCAGGGAAGAGCAGACTGACCACATTCTGTCAAAGTAACACACCCAGGGAAAAGCAGACGGACCTCACTCTGTCAATGTAACACACCCAGGGAAGTGCAGACTGACCCCACTCTTACAATCTAACACACCCAGGGAAGAGCAGACTGACCACATTCTGTCAATGTAACACACCCAGGGAAGAGCAGACTGACACCACTCTGTCAATGTAACACACCCAGGGAAGAGCAGGGTGACCCCACTCTGTCAATGTTACACACCCAGGGAAGAGCAGACTGACCCCACTCTGTCAATGTAACACACCCAGGGAAGAGCAGACTGACCACACTCTGTCAATGTAACACACCCAGGGAAGAGCAGACTGACCCCACTCTGTCAATGTAACACACCCAGGGAAGAGCAGACAGACCCCACTCTGTCAATGTAACACACCCAGGGAAGAGCAGACTGACCCCACTCTGTCAATGTAACACACCCAGGGAAGAGCAGACTGACCCCACTCTGTCAATGTTACACACCCAGGGAAGAGCAGACTGACCCCACACTGTCAATGTAACACACCCAGGGAAGTGCAGACTGGCCTCACCCTGTCAATGTAACACACCCAGGGAAGAGCAGACTGACCCCACTCTGTCGATGTAACACACCGAGGGAAGTGCAGACTGACCTCACTCTGTCAACGTAACACACCCAGTAAAGAGTATTCTGACCCCACTCTGTCATTGTAACCCATCCAGGGAAGGGCAGACAGACCCCTCTCTGTCACTTTAACACACCCAGGAAAGAGCAGACTGAACACACTCTTCAATGTAACACACCCAGGAAAGAGCAGACTGACCCCACTCTGTCAATGTAACCCACCAGGGAAGAGCAGACAGGCCCCACTCTGTCAATGTAACCCACCAGGGAAGAGCAGACTGACCTCACTCTGTCAATGTAACACACCCAGGAAAAAGCAGACTGACCTCACACTGTCAATGTAACAGACCCAAGGAAGAGCAGACTGACCTCACTCTGTCAATGTAACACACCAGGGAAGAGCAGACTGTCCCCACTCTATCAATGTAACACACACAGGGAAGAGCAGACTGACCTCACACTGTCAATGTAACAGACCCAAGGAAGAGCAGACTGACCTCACTCTGTCAATGTAACACACCCAGGGAAGGGCAGACTGACCCCAGTCTGACAATGTAACACACGCAGGGAAGAGCAGACTGACCCGACTCTGTCAGTGTAACACACCCAGGGAAGAGCAGACTGACCTCACTCTGTCAATGTAACACACCCAGTGAATAGCAGACTGACCTCACTCTGTCAATGTAACACACTCAGGGAAGAACAGACTGAACCCACTCTGTCAGTATAACACACGCAGAGATGATCAGATTGACCCCACTCTATCAATGTAAAATACCCAGGGAAGAGCAGACTGACCTCACACTGTCAATGTAACAGACCCAAGGAAGAGCAGACTGACCTAACACTGTCAATGTAACAGACCCAGGGAAGAGCAGACTGACCCCACTCTGTCAATGTAACAGACTCAGGGAAGACCAGACTGACTCCACCCTGTCAATGTAACACACCCAGGGAAGAGCAGACTGACCCCATTCTGTCAATGTAATACACCCATGGAAGAGCAGACTGACTCCACACTGTCATTGTAACCCACCCAGGGAAGACCAGACTGACCCCACTCTGTCAATGTAACCCACCCAGGGAAGATCAGACTGACCTCACACTGTCAATGTAACACACCCAGGGAAAAACACACTGACCCCACTCAGTCAATGAATCACAACAAGCGAAGAGCAGACTGACCCCACTCTGTCATTGTAACCCACCCAGGGAAGACCAGACTGGCCCCACTCTGTCAATGTAACACACACAGGTAAAAAAAAACAGACTGACCCCACACTGTCAATGTAACACACCCAGGGAAGAGCACACTGACCTCACTCGGTCAATTACCACACCCAGTGAATAGCAGACTGACCCCACTCTGTCAATGTAACACACACAGGGAAGACCAGACGGACCCCACTCTGTCAATGTAACACAGCCAGGGAAGAGCAGACTGACCCCTCTCTGTCAGTGTAACACACCCAGGGAAGAGCAGACTGACCCCACTCTGCCAATGTAACACAACCAGGGAAGAGCAGACTGACCCCTCTCTGTCAGTGTAACACACCCAGGGAAGAGCAGACTGACCCCACTCTGTCAATGTAACACACCCAGGGAAGAGCAGACTGACCCCTCTCTGTCAGTGTAACACACCCAGGGAAGCGCAGACTGACCCCACTCAGCCAATGTAACACACCCAGGGAAGAGCAGACTGACCCCACTCTGTCAGTGTAACACACCCAGGGAAGAGCAGACTGACCCCACTCTGCCAATGTAACACACCCAGGGAAGAGCAGACTGACCCCTTTTTGTCAGTGTAACACACCCAGGGAAGAGCAGACTGACCCCACTCTGTCAATGTAACACACCCAGAGAAGACCAGACTGATCCCACACTATCAATGTAACACACCCAGGGAAGAGCAGACTGACCCCTCTCTGTCAGTGTAACACACACAGGGAAGAGCAGACTGACCCCACTCTGCCAATGTAACACAACCAGGGAAGACCAGACTGACCCCACGCTGTCAATGTAACCCACCCAGGGAAGAACAGACTGACCCCACTCTGTCAATTTAACACACCCAGGGAAGAGCAGACTGACCCACTCTGTCATTGCAACCCACCCAGGGACGACTAGACTGACCCCACTCTGTCAATGTAAGCCACCCAGGGAAGAACAGACTGACCCCATTCTGTCAATGTAACACACCCAGGGAAGATCAGACTGACCCCACTCAGTCAATGAATTACAACCAGCGAAGAGCAGACTGACCCCTCTCTGTCAGTGTAACACACCCAGGGAAGAGCAGACTGACTCCTATCTGTCAATGTGACACACTCAGTGTTCGTTCAGATTGACCCCACTGCGTCAATGTAACATACCCAGGGAAGAGCAGATTAACCGCAATCTGTCAATGCAACACACCCAGGTAAGAACAGACTGACCTCACTCTGTCAATGTAACACACCCAGTGAATAGCAGACTGACCTCACTCTGTCAATGTTACACACCCAGGGAAGAGCAGACTGACCCCACTCTGTCAATGTAACACAAACAGGGAAGAGCAGACTGACCCCACTCTGTCAATGTAACACACCCAGGGAAGAGTAGACTGACCTCACTCTGTCAATGTAACACACCCAGGGAAGAGCAGACTGACCTCACTCTGTAAATGTAAAACACCCAGGGAAGAGCAGACTGACCTCACTCTGTCAATGTAACACACCCAGTGAAGAGCAGACTGAACCCACTCTGTCAATGTAACACACCCAGGGAAGAGCAGACTGACCTCACTCTGTCAATGTAACACACCCAGGGAAGAGCAGACTGAACCCACTCTGTCAATGTAACACACCCAGGGAAGAGCAGACTGACCCCACACTGTCAATGTAACACACCCAGGGAAGAGCAGACTGACCCCACTCTGTCAATGTAACACAACCAGGGAAGAGCAGACTGACCCCACTCTGTCAATGTAACCCACCCAGGTAAAAAAAAAACAGACTGACCCCACACTGTCAATGTAACACACCCAGTGAATAGCAGACTTACCCCACTCTGTCAATGTAACACACCCAGGGAAGAGCAGACTGACCCCTCTCTGTCAGTGTAACACACCCAGGGAAGAGCAGACTGACCCCACTCTGTCAATGTAACACAACCAGGGAAGACCAGACTGACCCCACTCTGTCAATGTAACACAGCCAGGGAAGAGCTGACTGACCTCACTCTGTCAATGTAACACACCCAGTGAATAGCAGACTGACCTCACTCTGTCAATGTAACACACTCAGGGAAGAACAGACTGAACCCACTCTGTCAGTATAACACACGCAGAGATGATCAGATTGACCCCACTCTATCAATGTAACATACGCAAGGAAGAGCAGACTGACCTCACACTGTCAATGTAACAGACCCAAGGAAGAGCAGACTGACCTCACACTGTCAATGTAACAGACCCAGGGAAGAGCAGACTGACCCCACTCTGTCAATGTAACAGACTCAGGGAAGACCAGACTGACTCCACCCTGTCAATGTAACACACCCAGGGAAGAGCAGACTGACCCCATTCTGTCAATGTAATACACCCATGGAAGAGCAGACTGACTCCACACTGTCATTGTAACCCACCCAGGGAACACCAGACTGACCCCACTCTGTCAATGTAACCCACACAGGTAAAAAAAAAACAGACTGACCCCACTCTGTCAATGTAACACACCCAGGGAAGAGCAGACTGACCCACTCTGTCATTGCAACCCACCCAGGGAAGACCAGACTGACCCCACTCTGTCATCGTAACCCACCCAGGGAAGAACAGACAGATCCCACTCTGTCAATGTAACACACCCAGGGAAGAGCAGACTGACCCACTCTGTCATTGCAACCCACCCAGGGAAAAACCAGACTGACCCCACTCTGTCAACGTAACCAACCCAGGGAAGAACAGACAGACCCCACACTGTCAATGTAACACACCCAGGGAAGATCAGACTGAACCCACTCAGTCAATGAATTACAACCAGCGAAGAGCAGACTGACCCCTCGCTGTCAGTGTAACACACCCAGAGAAGAGCAGACTGACCCCACTCTGTCAATGTAACACAACCAGGGAAGACCAGACTGACCCCACTCTGTCAATGTAAACCACCCAGGGAAGAACAGACTGATACCACTCTGTCAATGTAACACACCCAGGGAAGAGCAGACTGACCCCACTCTGTCAATGTAACACACCCAGTGAACAGCAGACTGACCTCACTCTGTCAATGTAACACACCGTGGGAAGATCAGACTGACCCCACTCAGTCAATGTAAAACACCCATGGAAGAGCAGACTGACCCCTCGCTGTCAGTGTAACACACCCAGAGAAGAGCAGACTGACCCCACTCTGTCAATGTAACACAACCAGGGAAGACCAGACTGACCCCACTCTGTCAATGTAAACCACCCAGGGAAGAACAGACTGATACCACTCTGTCAATGTAACACACCCAGGGAACAGCAGACTGAACCCACTCAGTCAATGTAACACACCCAGGGAAGAGCAGACTGACCCCACTCAATCAATGAATTACAACCAGCGAAGAGCAGACTGAACCCTCTCTGTCAGTGTAACACACCCAGGGAAGAGCAGACTGACCCCACTCTGTCAATGTAACAAAACCAGGGAAGACCAGACTGACTCCACTCTGTCAAAGTAACACACCCAGGGAAGAGCAGACTGACCCCACTCTATCAATGTATCAGACCCAGGGAAGACGAGACTGACCCCACTCTGTCAATGTAACACACCCAGGGAAGAGCAGACTGACCCCACTCTGTCAATGTAACACACCCAGGGAAGAGCAGACTGACCCCACTCTGTCAATGTAACACACCCAGGGAAGAGCAGACTGACCACACTCTATCAAAGTAACACACCCAGGGAAGAGCAGACTGACCCCTTTCTGTCAATGTGACACACCCAGTGTTCGTTCAGATTGACCCCACTGTGTCAATGTAACATACCCAGGGAAGAGCAGACAGACCCCACTCTGTCAATGTAACACACCCAGGGAAGAGCAGACTGACCCCACTCTGTCAATGTAACACACCCAGGGAAGAGCAGACTGACCCCACTCTGTCAATGTTACACACCCAGGGAAGAGCAGACTGACCCCACACTGTCAATGTAACACACCCAGGGAAGTTCAGACTGGCCTCACCCTGTCAATGTAACACACCCAGGGAAGAGCAGACTGACCCCACTCTGTCAATGTAACACACCCAGGGAAGAGCAGACTAATCTCACTCTGTCAATGTAACACACCGAGGGAAGTGCAGACTGACCTCACTCTGTCAACGTAACATACCCAGTAAAGAGTATTCTGACCCCACTCTGTCATTGTAACCCATCCAGGGAAGAGCAGACAGACACCTCTCTGTCACTTTAACCCTCCCAGGAAAGAGCAGACTGAACACACTCTGTCAATGTAACACACCCAGGGAAGAGCAGACTGACCCCACTCTGTCAATGTAACACACCCAGGGAAGAGCAGACTGACCCCACTCTATCAATGTAACATACACAGGGAAGAGCAGACTGACCTCACACTGTCAATGTAACAGACCCAAGGAAGAGCAGACTGACCTCACACTGTCAATGTAACAGACCCAGGGAAGAGCAGACTGACCCCACTCTATCAATGTATCAGACCCAGGGAAGACGAGACTGACCCCACTCTGTCAATGTAACACACCCAGGGAAGAGCAGACTGACCCCACTCTGTCAATGTAACACACCCAGGGAAGAGCAGACTGACCCCACTCTGTCAATGTAACACACCCAGGGAAGAGCAGACTGACCACACTCTATCAAAGTAACACACCCAGGGAAGAGCAGACTGACCCCTTTCTGTCAATGTGACACACCCAGTGTTCGTTCAGATTGACCCCACTGTGTCAATGTATCATACCCAGGGAAGAGCAGACTAACCGCAATCTGTCAATGTAACACACCCAGGGAAGAGCAGACTGACCCCACTCTGTCAATGTAACACACCCAGGGAAGAGCAGACTGACCTCACTCTGTCAATGTAAAACACCCAGGGAGGAGCAGACTGACAACACTCTGTCAATGTACCACACCAACTGAAGAGCAGACTGACCCAACTCTGTCAGTGTAACACACCCAGGGAAGAGCAGACTGACACTACTCTGTCAATGTAACACACCCAGGGAAGAGCAGACTGACCTCACTCTGTCAATGTAACACACCCAGGGAAGAGCAGACTGAACCCACTCTGTCAATATGACACACCCTGGGAAGAGCAGATTGACCCCACTCTATCAATGTAACACACCCAGGGAATAGCAGACTGACCCAACTCTGTCAATGTAACAGACCCAGGGAAGAGCAGACTGACCTCACACTGTCAATATAACACACCCAGGGAAGAGCAGACTGACCCCATTCTGTCAATGTAACACACCCATGGAAGAGCAGACTGACCCCACTCTGTCATTGTAAGCCACACAGGGAATACCAGACTGACCCCACTCTGTCAATGTAACCCACCCAGGGAAGAACACACTGACCGCACTCAGTCAATGAATTACAACCAGCGAAGAGCAGACTGACCCCACTCTGTCATTGTAACCCACCCAGGGAAGACCAGACTGACCCCACACAGTCAATGTAACACACCCAGGGAAGAGCAGTACGACCCCACTCAGTCAATGTAACACACCCAGGGAAGAGCACACTGACCTCACTTGGTCAATTACCACACCCAGGGAAGAGCAGACTGACCCCACTCTGTCAATATAACACACCCAGGGAAGAGCAGACTGACCCCACTCTGTCAATGTAACTTACCCAGGGAAGATCAGACTGACCACACTCTGTCAATGTAACACACCCAGGGAAGAGCAGACTGACCACACTGTGTCAATGTAACACACCCAGGAAAGAGCAGACTGACCCCACTCTGTCAATGTAACCCACCAGGGAAGAGCAGACAGGCCCCACTCTGTCAATGTAACAGACCCAAGGAAGAGAAGACTGACCTCACTCTGTCAATGTTACACACCCAGGGAAGGGCAGACTGACCCCAGTCTGACAATGTAACACACCCAGGGAAGAGCAGACTGACCCGAATCTGTCAGTGTAACACACCCAGGGAAGAGCAGACTGACCTCACTCTGTCAATGTAACACACCCAGTGAATAGCAGACTGACCCCACTCTGTCAATGTAACACACCCAGTGAATAGCAGACTGACCCCACTCTGTCAATGTAACACACCCAGGGAAGAGCAGACTGACCCCACTCTATCAATGTAACATACACAGGGAAGAGCAGACTGACCACACTGTGTCAATGTAACACACCCAGGAAAGAGCAGACTGACCCCACTCTGTCAATGTAACCCACCAGGGAAGAGCAGACAGGCCCCACTCTGTCAATGTAACCCACCAGGGAAGAGCAGACTGACCTCACTCTGTCAATGTAACACACCCAGGGAAGAGCAGACTGACCCCACTCTGTCAATGTAACACACCCAGGGAAGAGCAGACTTACCCCACTCTGTCATTGCAACCCACCCAGGGAAAAACCAGACTGACCCCACTCTGTCAACGTAACCCACCCAGGGAAGAATAGACAGACCCCACACTGTCAATGTAACACACCCAGGGAAGATCAGACTGACCCCACTCAGTCAATGAATTACAACCAGCGAAGAGCAGACTGACCCCTCGCTGTCAGTGTAACACACCCAGAGAAGAGCAGACTGACCCCACTCTGTCAATGTAACACAACCAGGGAAGACCAGACTGACCACACTCTGTCAATGTAAACCACCCAGGGAAGAACAGACTGATACCACTCTGTCAATGTAACACACCCAGGGAAGAGCAGACTGACCTCACTCTGTCAATGTAACACACCCAGTGAACAGCAGACGGACCTCACTCTGTCAATGTAACACACCGTGGGAAGATCAGACTGACCCCACTCAGTCAATGTAAAACACCCATGGAAGAGCAGACTGACCCCTCGCTGTCAGTGTAACACACCCAGAGAAGAGCAGACTGACCCCACTCTGTCAATGTAACACAACCAGGGAAGACCAGACTGACCCCACTCTGTCAATGTAAACCACCCAGGGAAGAACAGACTGATACCACTCAGTCAATGTAAAACACCCATGGAAGAGCAGACTGACCCCTCGCTGTCAGTGTAACACACCCAGGGAAGAGCAGACAGACCCCACTCTGTCAATGTAACACACCCAAGGAAGAGCAGACTGACCCCACTCTGTCAATGTAACACACCCAGGAAAGAGCAGACTGACCCCACTCTGTCAATGTAACACCCAGGGAAGAGCAGACTGACTCCTATCTGTCAATGTGACACAGTCAGTGTTCGTTCAGATTGACCCCACTGTGTCAATGTAACATACCCAGGGAAGAGCAGACTTACCACAATCTGTCAATGTAACACACCCAGGTAAGAACAGACTGACCTCACTCTGTCAATGTAACACACCCAGGGAAGAGCAGACTGACCTCACTCTGTCAATGTAAAACACCCAGGGAAGAGCAGACTGACCTCACTCGGTCAATGTAAAACACCCAGGGAAGAGCAGACTGAACCCACTCTGTCAATGTAACACACCCAGGGAAGAGCAGACTGACCCCACACTGTCAATGTAACACACCCAGGGAAGAGCAGACTGACCCCACTCTGTCAATGTAACACACCCAGGGAAGAGCAGACTGACCCCACTCTGTCAATGTAACACACCCAGTGTTCGTTCAGATTGACCCCACTCTGTCAATGTAACACACCCAGGGAAGATCAGACTGACCCCACTCAATCAATGAATTACAACCAGCGAAGAGCAGACTGAACCCTCTCTGTCAGTGTAACACACCCAGGGAAGAGCAGACTGACTCCACTCTGTCAATGTAACAAAACCAGGGAAGACCAGACTGACTCCACTCTGTCAATGTAACACACCCAGGGAAGAGCAGACTGACCCCACTCTGTCAATGTAACCCACCCAGGGAAGAGCAGACTAACCGCAATCTGTCAATGTAACACACCCAGGTAGGAGCAGACTGACGTCACTCTGTCAATGTAACACACCCAGGGAAGAGCAGACTGACCTCACTCTGTCAATGTAACACGCCCAGGGAAAAGCAGACTGACCCTACTCTGTCAATGCAACCCACCCAGGGAAGAGCAGACTGACCCCACTGTGTCAATGTAACACACCCAGGGAAGAGCAGACTGACCACATTCTGTCAAAGTAACACACCCAGGGAAAAGCAGACGGACCTCACTCTGTCAATGTAACACACCCAGGGAAGTGCAGACTGACCCCACTCTTTCAATCTAACACACCCAGGGAAGAGCAGACTGACCACATTCTGTCAATGTAACACACCCAGGGAAGAGCAGACTGACCCCACTCTGTCAATGTAACACACCCAGGGAAGAGCACACTGACCTCACTCTGTCAATGTAACACAACCAGGGAAGAGAAGACTGACCCCACTCTGTCAATGTAACACACCCAGGGAAGAGCAGGCTGACCCCACACTGTCAATGTTACACACCCAGGGAAGAGCAGACTGACCCCACACTGTCAATGTAACACACCCAGGGAAGAGCAGACTGACCCCACTCTGTCAATGTAACACACCCAGGGAAGAGCAGACTGACCACACTCTGTCAATGTAACACACCCAGGGAAGAGCAGACTGACCCCACTCTGTCAATGTAACACACCCAGGGAAGAGCAGACAGACCCCACTCTGTCAATGTAACACACCCAGGGAAGAGCAGACTGACCCCACTCTGTCAATGTAACACACCCAGGGAAGAGCAGACTGACCCCACTCTGTCAATGTTACACACCCAGGGAAGAGCAGACTGACCCCACACTGTCAATGTAACACACCCAGGGAAGTGCAGACTGGCCTCACCCTGTCAATGTAACACACCCAGGGAAGAGCAGACTGACCCCACTCTGTCAATGTAACACACCCAGGGCAGAGCAGACTGATCTCACTCTGTCAATGTAACACACCGAGGGAAGTGCAGACTGACCACACTCTGTCAACGTAACACACCCAGTAAACAGTATTCTGACCCCACTCTGTCATTGTAACCCATCCAGGGAAGAGCAGACAAACCCCTCTCTGTCACTTTAACCCACCCAGGAAAGAGCAGACTGACCAGACTCTGTCAATGTAACCCACCCAGGGAAGAACAGACTGACCCCACTCTGTCAATGTAACACACCCAGGAACAGCAGAGTGACCTCACTCTGTCAATGTAACACACCCAGGGAAGAGCAGACTGACCTCAATCTGTCAATGTAAGACACCCAGGGAAGAGCAGACTGACCCCACTCTGTCAATGTAAAACCCAGGGAAGAGCAGACTGACCTCACTCTGTCAATGTAACACCCAGGGAAGAGCAGACTGACCTCACTCTGTCAATGTAACACACCCAGGGAAGAGCCAACTGAACCCACTCTGTCAATGTAACACACCCAGGGAAGAGCAGACTGACCCCACTCTGTCAATGTAACACACGAAGGGAAGAGCAGACTGATCCCACTCTATCAATGTAACATACACAGGGAAGAGCAGACTGACCTCACACTGTCAATGTAACAGACCCAAGGAAGAGCAGACTGACCTCACACTGTCAATGTAACGGACCCAGGGAAGAGCAGACTGACCCCACTCTGTCAATGTATCAGACCCAGGGAAGACCAGACTGACCTCACTCTGTCAATGTAACACACTCAGGGAAGAACAGACTGAACCCACTCTGTCAGTATAACACACGCAGAGATGATCAGATTGACCCCACTCTATCAATGCAACACACCCAGGGAAGAGCAGACTGACCCACTCTGTCATTGCAACCCACCCAGGGAAAAAACCAGACTGACCCCACTCTGTCAACGTAACCCACCCAGGGAAGAACAGACACACCCCACACTGTTAATGTAACGCACCCAGGGAAGATCAGACTGACCCCACTCAGTCAATGAATTACAACCAGCGAAGAGCAGACTGACCCCTCGCAGTCAGTGTAACACACCCAGAGAAGAGCAGACTGACCCCACTCTGTCAATGTAACACAACCAGGGAAGACCAGACTGACCCCACTCTGTCAATGTAAACCACCCAGGGAAGAACAGACTGATACCACTCTGTCAATGTAACGCACCCAGGGAAGAGCAGACTGACCCCACTCTGTCAATGTAACACACCCAGTGAACAGCAGACTGACCTCACTCTGTCAATGTAACACACCGTGGGAAGATCAGACTGACCCCACTCAGTCAATGTAAAACACCCATGGAAGAGCAGACTGACCCATCGCTGTCAGTGTAACACACCCAGAGAAGAGCAGACTGACCCCACTCTGTCAATGTAACACAACCAGGGAAGACCAGACTGACCCCACTCTATCAATGTAAACCACCCAGGGAAGAACAGACTGATACCACTCTGTCAATGTAACACACCCAGGGAACAGCAGACTGAACCCACTCTGTCAATGTAACACACCCAGGGAAGAGCAGACAGACCCCACTCTGTCAATGTAACACACCCAAGGAAGAGCAGACTGACCCCACTCTGTCAATGTAACACACCCAGGAAAGAGCAGACTGACCCCACTCTGTCAATGTAACACCCAGGGAAGAGCAGACTGACTCCTATCTGTCAATGTGACACACTCAGTGTTCGTTCAGATTGACCCCACTGTGTCAATGTAACATACCCAGGGAAGAGCAGACTAACCGCAATCTGACAATGTAACACACCCAGGTAAGAACAGACTGACCTCACTCTGTCAATGTAACACACCCAGGGAAGAGCAGACTGACCTCACTCTGTCAATGTAAAACACCCAGGGAAGAGCAGACTGACCTCACTCGGTCAATGTAAAACACCCAGGGAAGAAAAGACTGACCCCACTCTGTCAATGTAACACACCCAGGGAAGAGCAGACTGACCTCACTCTGTCAATGTAACACGCCCAGGGAAAAGCAGACGGAACTCACTCTGTCAATGTAACACACCCAGGGAAGTGCAGACTGACCCCACTCTTTCAATCTAACACACCCAGGGAAGAGCAGACTGACCACATTCTGTCAATGTAACACACCCAGGGAAGAGCAGACTGACACCACTCTGTCAATGTAACACACCCAGGGAAGTGCAGACTGACCCCACTCTTTCAATCTAACACACCCAGGGAAGAGCAGACTGACCCCACTCTGTCAATGTAACACAACCAGGGAAGAGCAGACTGACCCCACTCTGTTAATGTAACACACACAGGGAAGAGCAGGCTGACCCCACTCTGTCAATGTTACACACCCAGGGATGAGCAGACGGACCCCACACTGTCAATGTAACACACCCAGGGAAGAGCAGACTGACCCCACTCTGTCAATGTAACACACCCAGGGAAGAGCAGACTGACCACACTCTGTCAATGTAACACACCCAGGGAAGAGCAGACTGACCCCACTCTGTCAATGTAACACACCCAGGGAAGAGCAGACAGACCCCACTCTGTCAATGTAACACACCCAGGGAAGAGCAGACTGACCCCACTCTGTCAATGTAACACACCCAGGGAAGAGCAGACTGATCCCACTCTGTCAATGTTACACACCCAGGGAAGAGCAGACTGACCCCACACTGTCAATGTAACACACCCAGGGAAGTGCAGACTGGCCTCACCCTGTCAATGTAACACACCCAGGGAAGAGCAGACTGACCCCACTCTGTCAATGTAACACACCCAGGGAAGAGCTGACTGATCTCACTCTGTCAATGTAACACACCCAGGGAAGTGCAGACTGACCTCACTCTGTCAACGTAACACACCCAGTAAAGAGTATTCTGACCCCACTCTGTCATTGTAACCCATCCAGGGAAGAGCAGACAGACCCCTCTCTGTCACTTTAACCCACCCAGGAAAGAGCAGACTGAACACACTCTGTCAATGTAACACACCCAGGGAAGAGCAGACTGACCCCACTCTGTCAATGTAACACACCCAGGGAAGAGCAGACTGACCCCACTCTATCAATGTAACAGACCCAAGGAAGAGCAGACTGACCTCACACTGTCAATGTAACAGACCCAGGGAAGAGCAGACTGACCCCACTCTATCAATGTATCAGACCCAGGGAAGACCAGACTGACCCTACACAGTCAATGTAACACACCCAGGGAAGAGCAGTACGACCCCACTCAGTCAATGTAACACACCCAGGGAAGAGCACACTGACCTCACTTGGTCAATTACCACACCCAGGGAAGAGCAGACTGACCCCACTCTGTCAATATAACACACCCAGGGAAGAGCAGACTGACCCCACTCTGTCATTGTAAACCACCCAGGGAAGATCAGACTGACCACACTCTGTCAATGTAACACACCCAGGGAAGAGCAGACTGACCACACTGTGTCAATGTAACACACCCAGGAAAGAGCAGACTGACCCCACTCTGTCAATGTAACCCACCAGGGAAGAGCAGACAGGCCCCACTCTGTCAATGTAACCCACCAGGGAAGAGCAGACTGACCTCACTCTGTCAATGTAACACACCCAGGGAAGAGCAGACTAACCTCACTCTGTCAATGTAACACACCCAGGGAAGAGCAGACTGTCCCCACTCTATCAATGTAACACACACAGGGAAGAGCAGACTGACCTCACACTGTCAATGTAACAGACCCAAGGAAGAGCAGACTGACCCCACTCTGTCAATGTATCAGACCCAGGGAAGACCAGACTGACCTCACTCTGTCAATGTAACACACTCAGGGAAGAACAGACTGAACCCACTCTGTCAGTATAACACACGCAGAGATGATCAGATTGACCCCACTCTATCAATGCAACACACCCAGGGAAGAGCAGACTGACCCACTCTGTCATTGCAACCCACCCAGGGAAAAAACCAGACTGACCCCACTCTGTCAACGTAACCCACCCAGGGAAGAACAGACACACCCCACACTGTTAATGTAACGCACCCAGGGAAGATCAGACTGACCCCACTCAGTCAATGAATTACAACCAGCGAAGAGCAGACTGACCCCTCGCAGTCAGTGTAACACACCCAGAGAAGAGCAGACTGACCCCACTCTGTCAATGTAACACAACCAGGGAAGACCAGACTGACCCCACTCTGTCAATGTAAACCACCCAGGGAAGAACAGACTGATACCACTCTGTCAATGTAACGCACCCAGGGAAGAGCAGACTGACCCCACTCTGTCAATGTAACACACCCAGTGAACAGCAGACTGACCTCACTCTGTCAATGTAACACACCGTGGGAAGATCAGACTGACCCCACTCAGTCAATGTAAAACACCCATGGAAGAGCAGACTGACCCATCGCTGTCAGTGTAACACACCCAGAGAAGAGCAGACTGACCCCACTCTGTCAATGTAACACAACCAGGGAAGACCAGACTGACCCCACTCTATCAATGTAAACCACCCAGGGAAGAACAGACTGATACCACTCTGTCAATGTAACACACCCAGGGAACAGCAGACTGAACCCACTCTGTCAATGTAACACACCCAGGGAAGAGCAGACAGACCCCACTCTGTCAATGTAACACACCCAAGGAAGAGCAGACTGACCCCACTCTGTCAATGTAACACACCCAGGAAAGAGCAGACTGACCCCACTCTGTCAATGTAACACCCAGGGAAGAGCAGACTGACTCCTATCTGTCAATGTGACACACTCAGTGTTCGTTCAGATTGACCCCACTGTGTCAATGTAACATACCCAGGGAAGAGCAGACTAACCGCAATCTGACAATGTAACACACCCAGGTAAGAACAGACTGACCTCACTCTGTCAATGTAACACACCCAGGGAAGAGCAGACTGACCTCACTCTGTCAATGTAAAACACCCAGGGAAGAGCAGACTGACCTCACTCGGTCAATGTAAAACACCCAGGGAAGAAAAGACTGACCCCACTCTGTCAATGTAACACACCCAGGGAAGAGCAGACTGACCTCACTCTGTCAATGTAACACGCCCAGGGAAAAGCAGACGGAACTCACTCTGTCAATGTAACACACCCAGGGAAGTGCAGACTGACCCCACTCTTTCAA
Source organism: Chiloscyllium punctatum (assembly GCF_047496795.1). Classification (NCBI taxonomy): domain Eukaryota; kingdom Metazoa; phylum Chordata; class Chondrichthyes; order Orectolobiformes; family Hemiscylliidae; genus Chiloscyllium; species Chiloscyllium punctatum. The sequence goes on from NC_092768.1 coordinate 60,734,149, forward strand.
TCTAACACACCCAGGGAAGAGCAGACTGACCACATTCTGTCAATGTAACACACCCAGGGAAGAGCAGACTGACACCACTCTGTCAATGTAACACACCCAGGGAAGTGCAGACTGACCCCACTCTTTCAATCTAACACACCCAGGGAAGAGCAGACTGACCCCACTCTGTCAATGTAACACAACCAGGGAAGAGCAGACTGACCCCACTCTGTTAATGTAACACACACAGGGAAGAGCAGGCTGACCCCACTCTGTCAATGTTACACACCCAGGGATGAGCAGACGGACCCCACACTGTCAATGTAACACACCCAGGGAACAGCAGACTGACCCCACTCTGTCAATGTAACACACCCAGGGAAGAGCAGACTGACCACACTCTGTCAATGTAACACACCCAGGGAAGAGCAGACTGACCCCACGCTGTCAATGTAACACACCCAGGGAAGAGCAGACAGACCCCACTCTGTCAATGTAACACACCCAGGGAAGAGCAGACTGACCCCACTCTGTCAATGTAACACACCCAGGGAAGAGCAGACTGATCCCACTCTGTCAATGTTACACACCCAGGGAAGAGCAGACTGACCCCACACTGTCAATGTAACACACCCAGGGAAGTGCAGACTGGCCTCACCCTGTCAATGTAACACACCCAGGGAAGAGCAGACTGACCCCACTCTGTCAATGTAACACACCCAGGGAAGAGCAGACTGATCTCACTCTGTCAATGTAACACACCCAGGGAAGTGCAGACTGACCTCACTCTGTCAACGTAACACACCCAGTAAAGAGTATTCTGACCCCACTCTGTCATTGTAACCCATCCAGGGAAGAGCAGACAGACCCCTCTCTGTCACTTTAACCCACCCAGGAAAGAGCAGACTGAACACACTCTGTCAATGTAACACACCCAGGGAAGAGCAGACTGACCCCACTCTGTCAATGTAACACACCCAGGGAAGAGCAGACTGACCCCACTCTATCAATGTAACAGACCCAAGGAAGAGCAGACTGACCTCACACTGTCAATGTAACAGACCCAGGGAAGAGCAGACTGACCCCACTCTATCAATGTATCAGACCCAGGGAAGACCAGACTGACCCTACACAGTCAATGTAACACACCCAGGGAAGAGCAGTACGACCCCACTCAGTCAATGTAACACACCCAGGGAAGAGCACACTGACCTCACTTGGTCAATTACCACACCCAGGGAAGAGCAGACTGACCCCACTCTGTCAATATAACACACCCAGGGAAGAGCAGACTGACCCCACTCTGTCATTGTAAACCACCCAGGGAAGATCAGACTGACCACACTCTGTCAATGTAACACACCCAGGGAAGAGCAGACTGACCACACTGTGTCAATGTAACACACCCAGGAAAGAGCAGACTGACCCCACTCTGTCAATGTAACCCACCAGGGAAGAGCAGACAGGCCCCACTCTGTCAATGTAACCCACCAGGGAAGAGCAGACTGACCTCACTCTGTCAATGTAACACACCCAGGGAAGAGCAGACTAACCTCACTCTGTCAATGTAACACACCCAGGGAAGAGCAGACTGTCCCCACTCTATCAATGTAACACACACAGGGAAGAGCAGACTGACCTCACACTGTCAATGTAACAGACCCAAGGAAGAGCAGACTGACCTCACTCTGTCAATGTTACACACCCAGGGAAGGGCAGACTGACCCCAGTCTGACAATGTAACACACCCAGGGAAGAGCAGACTGACCCGACTCTGTTAGTGTAACACACCCAGGGAAGAGCAGACTGACCTCACTCTGTCAATGTAACACACCCAGTGAATAGCAGACTGACCCCACTCTGTCAATGTAACACACCCAGTGAATAGCAGACTGACCCCACTCTGTCAATGTAACACACCCAGGGAAGAGCAGACTGACCCCACTCTATCAATGTAAACCACCCAGGGAAGAACAGACTGATACCACTCTGTCAATGTAACACACCCAGTGAACAGCAGACGGACCTCACTCTGTCAATGTAACACACCGTGGGAAGATCAGACTGACCCCACTCAGTCAATGTAAAACACCCATGGAAGAGCAGACTGACCCCTCGCTGTCAGTGTAACACACCCAGAGAAGAGCAGACTGACCCCACTCTGTCAATGTAACACAACCAGGGAAGACCAGACTGACCCCACTCTGTCAATGTAAACCACCCAGGGAAGAACAGACTGATACCACTCTGTCAATGTAACACACCCAGGGAACAGCAGACTGAACCCACTCTGTCAATGTAACACACCCAGGGAGGAGCAGACAGACCCCACTCTGTCAATGTAACACACCCAAGGAAGAGCAGACTGACCCCACTCTGTCAATGTAACACACCCAGGAAAGAGCAGAGTGACCCCACTCTGTCAATGTAACACCCAGGGAAGAGCAGACTGACTCCTATCTGTCAATGTGACACACTCAGTGTTCGTTCAGATTGACCCCACTGTGTCAATGTAACATACCCAGGGAAGAGCAGACTTACCGCAATCTGTCAATGTAACACACCCAGGTAAGAACAGACTGACCTCACTCTGTCAATGTAACACACCCAGGGAAGAGCAGACTGACCTCACTCTGTCAATGTAAAACACCCAGGGAAGAGCAGACTGACCTCACTCGGTCAATGTAAAACACCCAGGGAAGAGCAGACTGAACCCACTCTGTCAATGTAACACACCCAGGGAAGAGCAGACTGACCCCACACTGTCAATGTAACACACCCAGGGAAGAGCAGACTGACCCCACTCTGTCAATGTAACACACCCAGGGAAGAGCAGACTAACCGCAATCTGTCAATGTAACACACCCAGGGAAGAGCAGACTGACCCCACACTGTCAATGTAACACACCCAGGGAAGAGCAGACTGAACCCACTCTGTCAATGTTACACACCCAGGGAAGAGCAGACTGATCCCACTCTGTCAATGTAACCCACCCAGGGAAGAGCAGACTAACCGCAATCTGTCAATGTAACACACCCAGGTAGGAGCAGACTGACGTCACTCTGTCAATGTAACACACCCAGGGAAGAGCAGACTGACCTCACTCTGTCAATGTAACACGCCCAGGGAAAAGCAGACTGACCCCACTCTGTCAATGCAACCCACCCAGGGAAGAGCAGACTGACCCCACTGTGTCAATGTAACACACCCAGGGAAGAGCAGACTGACCACATTCTGTCAAAGTAACACACCCAGGGAAAAGCAGACGGACCTCACTCTGTCAATGTAACACACCCAGGGAAGAGCAGACTGACCTCACTCGGTCAATGTAAAACACCCAGGGAAGAGCAGACTGTCCCCACTCTTTCAATCTAACACACCCAGGGAAGAGCAGACTGACCACATTCTGTCAATGTAACACACCCAGGGAAGAGCAGACTTACACCACTCTGTCAATGTAACACACCCAGGGAAGTGCAGACTGACCCCACTCTGTCAATGTAACACACCCAGGGAAGAGCAGACTGACCACACTCTGTCAATGTAACACACCCAGGGAAGAGCAGACTGACCCCACTCTGTCAATGTAACACACCCAGGGAAGAGCAGACAGACCCCACTCTGTCAATGTAACACACCCAGGGAAGAGCAGACTGACCCCACTCTGTCAATGTAACACACCCAGGGAAGAGCAGACTGACCCCACTCTGTCAATGTTACACACCCAGGGAAGAGCAGACTGACCCCACACTGTCAATGTAACACACCCAGGGAAGTGCAGACTGGCCTCACCCTGTCAATGTAACACACCCAGGGAAGAGCAGACTGACCCCACTCTGTCAATGTAACACACCCAGGGAAGAGCAGACTAATCTCACTCTGTCAATGTAACACACCGAGGGAAGTGCAGACTGACCACACTCTGTCAACGTAACACACCCAGTAAAGAGTATTCTGACCCCACTCTGTCATTGTAACCCATCCAGGGAAGAGCAGACAGACCCCTCTCTGTCACTTTAACCCACCCAGGAAAGAGCAGACTGACCACACTCTGTCAATGTAACCCACCCAGGGAAGAACAGACTGACCCCACTCTGCCAATGTAACACACCCAGGAACAGCAGAGTGACCTCACTCTGTCAATGTAACACACCCAGGGAAGAGCAGACTGACCTCAATCTGTCAATGTAAGACACCCAGGGAAGAGCAGACTGACCCCACTCTGTCAATGTAACACCCAGGGAAGAGCAGACTGACCCCACTCTGTCAATGTAACACCCAGGGAAGAGCAGACTGACCTCACTCTGTCAATGTAACACACCCAGGGAAGAGCCAACTGAACCCACTCTGTCAATGTAACACACCCAGGGAAGAGCAGACTGACCCCACTCTGTCAATGTAACACACGAAGGGAAGAGCAGACTGATCCCACTCTATCAATGTAACATACACAGGGAAGAGCAGACTGACCTCACACTGTCAATGTAACAGACCCAAGGAAGAGCAGACTGACCTCACACTGTCAATGTAACAGACCCAGGGAAGAGCAGACTGACCCCACTCTGTCAATGTATCAGACCCAGGGAAGACCAGACTGACCTCACTCTGTCAATGTAACACACTCAGGGAAGAACAGACTGAACCCACTCTGTCAGTATAACACACGCAGAGATGATCAGATTGACCCCACTCTATCAATGTAACACACCCAGGGAAGAGCAGACTGACCCACTCTGTCATTGCAACCCACCCAGGGAAAAACCAGACTGACCCCACTCTGTCAACGTAACCCACCCAGGGAAGAACAGACACACCCCACACTGTTAATGTAACGCACCCAGGGAAGATCAGACTGACCCCACTCAGTCAATGAATTACAACCAGCGAAGAGCAGACTGACCCCTCGCAGTCAGTGTAACACACCCAGAGAAGAGCAGACTGACCCCACTCTGTCAATGTAACACAACCAGGGAAGACCAGACTGACCCCACTCTGTCAATGTAAACCACCCAGGGAAGAACAGACTGATACCACTCTGTCAATGTAACACACCCAGGGAAGAGCAGACTGACCCCACTCTGTCAATGTAACACACCCAGTGAACAGCAGACTGACCTCACTCTGTCAATGTAACACACCGTGGGAAGATCAGACTGACCCCACTCAGTCAATGTAAAACACCCATGGAAGAGCAGACTGACCCATCGCTGTCAGTGTAACACACCCAGAGAAGAGCAGACTGACCCCACTCTGTCAATGTAACACAACCAGGGAAGACCAGACTGACCCCACTCTGTCAATGTAAACCACCCAGGGAAGAACAGACTGATACCACTCTGTCAATGTAACACACCCAGGGAACAGCAGACTGAACCCACTCTGTCAATGTAACACACCCAGGGAAGAGCAGACAGACCCCACTCTGTCAATGTAACACACCCAAGGAAGAGCAGACTGACCCCACTCTGTCAATGTAACACACCCAGGAAAGAGCAGACTGACCCCACTCTGTCAATGTAACACCCAGGGAAGAGCAGACTGACTCCTATCTGTCAATGTGACACACTCAGTGTTCGTTCAGATTGACCCCACTGTGTCAATGTAACATACCCAGGGAAGAGCAGACTAACCGCAATCTGTCAATGTAACACACCCAGGTAAGAACAGACTGACCTCACTCTGTCAATGTAACACACCCAGGGAAGAGCAGACTGACCTCACTCTGTCAATGTAAAACACCCAGGGAAGAAAAGACTGAACCCACTCTGTCAATGTAACACACCCAGGGAAGAGCAGACTGACCCCACACTGTCAATGTAACACACCCAGGGAAGAGCAGACTGACCCCACTCTGTCAATGTAACACACCCAGGGAAGAGCAGACTGACCACACTCTGTCAATGTAACACACCCAGTGTTCGTTCAGATTGACCCCACTCTGTCAATGTAACACACCCAGGGAAGATCAGACTGACCGCACTCAATCAATGAATTACAACCAGCGAAGAGCAGACTGAACCCTCTCTGTCAGTGTAACACACCCAGGGAAGAGCAGACTGACTCCACTCTGTCAATGTAACATACACAGGGAAGATCAGACTGACTCCACTCTGTCAATGTAACACACCCAGGGAAGAGCAGACTGACCCCACTCTGTCAATGTAACCCACCCAGGGAAGAGCAGACTAACCGCAATCTGTCAATGTAACACACCCAGGTAGGAGCAGACTGACGTCACTCTGTCAATGTAACACACCCAGGGAAGAGCAGACTGACCTCACTCTGTCAATGTAACACGCCCAGGGAAAAGCAGACTGACCCCACTCTGTCAATGCAACCCACCCAGGGAAGAGCAGACTGACCCCACTGTGTCAATGTAACACACCCAGGGAAGAGCAGACTGACCACATTCTGTCAAAGTAACACACCCAGGGAAGAGCAGACGGACCTCACTCTGTCAATGTAACACACCCAGGGAAGTGCAGACTGACCCCACTCTTTCAATCTAACACACCCAGGGAAGAGCAGACTGACCACATTCTGTCAATGTAACACACCCAGGGAAGAGCAGACTGACACCACTCTGTCAATGTAACACACCCAGGGAAGTGCAGACTGACCCCACTCTTTCAATCTAACACACCCAGGGAAGAGCACACTGACCTCACTCTGTCAATGTAACACAACCAGGGAAGAGCAGACTGACCCCACTCTGTCAATGTAACACACCCAGGGAAGAGCAGGCTGACCCCACACTGTCAATGTTACACACCCAGGGAAGAGCAGACTGACCCCACACTGTCAATGTAACACACCCAGGGAAGAGCAGACTGACCCCACTCTGTCAATGTAACACACCCAGGGAAGAGCAGACTGACCACACTCTGTCAATGTAACACACCCAGGGAAGAGCAGACTGACCCCACTCTGTCAATGTAACACACCCAGGGAAGAGCAGACAGACCGCACTCTGTCAATGTAACACACCCAGGGAAGAGCAGACTGACCCCAATCTGTCAATGTAACACACCCAGGGAAGAGCAGACTGACCCCACTCTGTCAATGTTACACACCCAGGGAAGAGCAGACTGACCCCACACTGTCAATGTAACACACCCAGGGAAGTGCACACTGGCCTCACCCTGTCAATGTAACACACCCAGGGAAGAGCAGACTGACCCCACTCTGTCAATGTAACACACCCAGGGAAGAGCAGACTGATCTCACTCTGTCAATGTAACACACCGAGGGAAGTGCAGACTGACCACACTCTGTCAACGTAACACACCCAGTAAAGAGTATTCTGACCCCACTCTGTCATTGTAACCAATCCAGGGAAGAGCAGACAGACTCCTCTCTGTCACTTTAACCCACCCAGGAAAGAGCAGACTGACCACACTCTGTCAATGTAACCCACCCAGGGAAGAACAGACTGACCCCACTCTGTCAATGTAACACACCCAGGAACAGCAGAGTGACCTCACTCTGTCAATGTAACACACCCAGGGAAGAGCAGACTGACCTCAATCTGTCAATGTAAGACACCCAGGGAAGAGGAGACTGACCCCACTCTGTCAATGTAACACCCAGGGAAGAGCAGACTGACCCCACTCTGTCAATGTAACACCCAGGGAAGAGCAGACTGACCTCACTCTGTCAATGTAACACACCCAGGGAAGAGCCAACTGAACCCACTCTGTCAATGTAACACACCCAGGGAAGAGCAGACTGACCCCACTCTGTCAATGTAACACACCCAGGGAAGAGCAGACTGACCCCACTCTATCAATGTAACATACACAGGGAAGAGCAGACTGACCTCACACTGTCAATGTAACAGACCCAAGGAAGAGCAGACTGACCTCACACTGTCAATGTAACAGACCCAGGGAAGAGCAGACTGACCCCACTCTGTCAATGTATCAGACCCAGGGAAGACCAGACTGATCCCACTCTGTCAATGTAACACACCCAGGGAAGAGCAGACTGACCCCACTCTGTCAATGTAACACATCCAGGGAAGAGCAGACTTACCCCACTCTGTCAATGTAACACACCCAGGGAAGAGCACACTGACCCACTCTGTCATTGCAACCCACCCAGGGAAAAACCAGACTGACCCCACTCTGTCAACGTAACCCACCCAGGGAAGAACAGACAGACCCCACACTGTCAATGTAACACACCCAGGGAAGATCAGACTGACCCCACTCAGTCAATTAATTACAACCAGCGAAGAGCAGACTGAACCCTCGCTGTCAGTGTAACACACCCAGAGAAGAGCAGACTGACCCCACTCTGTCAATGTAACACAACCAGGGAAGACCAGACTGACCCCACTCTGTCAATGTAACACACCCAGAGAAGAGCAGACTGACCCCACTCTCTCAATGTAACACAACCAGGGAAGACCAGACTGACCCCACTCTGTCAATGTAACACACCCAGAGAAGAGCAGACTGACCCCACTCTGTCAATGTAACACAACCAGGGAAGACCAGACTGACCCCACTCTATCAATGTAAACCACCCAGGGAAGAACAGACTGATACCACTCTGTCAATGTAACACACCCAGGGAAGAGCAGACTGACCCCACTCTGTCAATGTAACACACCCAGTGAACAGCAGACTGACCACACTCTGTCAAAGTAACACACCGTGGGAAGATCAGACTGACCCCACTCAGTCAATGTAAAACACCCATGGAAGAGCAGACTGACCCCTCGCTGTCAGTGTAACACACCCAGAGAAGAGCAGACTGACCCCACTCTGTCAATGTAACACAACCAGGGAAGACCAGACTGACCCCACTCTGTCAATGTAAACCACCCAGGGAAGAACAGACTGACCCCTTTCTGTCAATGTGACACACCCAGTGTTCGTTCAGATTGACCCCACTGTGTCAATGTAACAGACCCAAGGAAGAGCAGACTGACCTCACACTGTCAATGTAACATACCCAGGGAAGAGCAGACTAACCGCAATCAGTCTATGTACCACACCAAGTGAAGAGCAGACTGACCCAACTCTGTCAGTGTAACACACCCAGGGAAGAGCAGACTGACACTCCTCTGTCAATGTAACACACCCAGGGAAGAGCAGACTGACCTCACTCTGTCAATGTAACACACCCAGGGAATAGCAGACTGACCCAACTCTGTCAATGTAACAGACCCAGGGAAGAGCAGACTGACCTCACACTGTCAATATAACACACCCAGGGAAGAGCAGACTGACCCCATTCTGTCAATGTAACACACCCATGGAAGAGCAGACTGACCCCACTCTGTCATTGTAACCCACCCAGGGAATACCAGACTGACCCCACTCTGTCAATCTAACCCACCCAGGGAAGAACACACTGACCGCACTCAGTCAATGAATTACAACCAGCAAAGAGCAGACTGACCCCACTCTGTCATTGTAACCCACCCAGGGAAGACCAGACTGACCCCACACAGTCAATGTAACACACCCAGGGAAGAGCAGTACGACCCCACTCAGTCAATGTAACACACCCAGGGAAGAGCACACTGACCTCACTTGGTCAATTACCACACCCAGGGAAGAGCAGACTGACCCCACTCTGTCAATATAACACACCCAGGGAAGAGCAGACTGACCCCACTCTGTCAATGTAACTTACCCAGGGAAGATCAGACTGACCTCACTCTGTCAATGTAACACACCCAGGGAAGAGCAGACTGACCACACTGTGTCAATGTAACACACCCAGGAAAGAGCAGACTGACCCCACTCTGTCAATGTAACCCACCAGGGAAGAGCAGACTGACCCACTCTGTCAATGTAACACACCCAGGGAAGAGCAGACTGACCCCAGTCTGACAATGTAACACACCCAGGGAAGAGCAGACTGACCCGACTCTGTCAGTGTAACAGACTCAGGGAAGAGCAGACTGACCTCACGCTGTCAATGTAACACACCCAGGGAAGAGCAGACTGACCCCACTCTGTCAATGTAACACACCCAGTGAACAGCAGACTGACCTCACTCTGTCAATGTAACACACCGAGGAAAGAGCAGACTGTCCCCACTCTATCAATGTAACACACACAGGGAAGAGCAGACTGACCTCACACTGTCAATGTAACAGACCCAAGGAAGAGCAGACCGACCTCACTCTGTCAATGTAACACACCCAGGGAAGGGCAGACTGACCCCAGTCTGACAATGTAACACACCCAGGGAAGAGCAGACTGACCCGACTCTGTCAGTGTAACACACCCAGGGAAGAGCAGACTGACCCACTCTGTCATTGCAACCCACTCAGGTAAAAACCAGACTGACCCCACTCTGTCAACGTAACCCACCCAGGGAAGAACAGACAGACCCCACACTGTCAATGTAACACACCCAGGGAAGATCAGACTGACCCCACTCAGTCAATTAATTACAAACAGCGAAGAGCAGACTGACCCCTCGCTGTCAGTGTAACACACCCAGAGAAGAGCAGCATGACCCCACTCTGTCAATGTAACACAACCAGGGAAGACCAGACTGACCCCACTCTGTCAATGTAACACACCCAGAGAAGAGCAGACTGACCCCACTCTGTCAATGTAACACAACCAGGGAAGACCAGACTGACCCCACTCTGTCAATGTAACACACCCAGAGAAGAGCAGACTGACCCCACTCTGTCAATGTAACACAACCAGGGAAGACCAGACTGACACCACTCTGTCAATGTAAACCACCCAGGGAAGAACAGACTGATACCACTCTGACAATGTAACACACCCAGGGAAGAGCAGACTGACCCCACTCTGTCAATGTAACACACCCAGTGAACAGCAGACTGACCTCACTCTGTCAAAGTAACACACCGTGGGAAGATCAGACTGACCCCACTCAGTCAATGTAAAACACCCATGGAAGAGCAGACTGACCCCTCGCTGTCAGTGTAACACACCCAGAGAAGAGCAGACTGACCCCACTCTGTCAATGTAACACAACCAGGGAACACCAGACTGACCCCACTCTGTCAATGTAAACCACCCAGGGAAGAACAGACTGATACCACTCTGTCAATGTAACACACCCAGGGAACAGCAGACTGAACCCACTCTGTCAATGTAACACACCCAGTGAAGAGCAGACAGACCCCACTCTGTCAATGTAACACACCCAAGGAAGAGCAGACTGACCCCACTCTGTCAATGCAACCGACCAAGGGAAGAGCAGACTGACCCCACTGTGTCAATGTAACACACCCAGGAAAGAGCAGACTGACCCCACTCTGTCAATGTAACACCCAGGGAAGAGCAGACTGACCCCTTTCTGTCAATGTGACACACTCAGTGTTCGTTCAGATTGACCCCACTGTGTCAATGTTACATACCCAGGGAAGAGCAGACTAACCGCAATCTGTCAATGTAACACACCCAGGTAAGAACAGACTGACCTCACTCTGTCAATGTAACACACCCAGGGAAGAGCAGACTGACCTCACTCTGTCAATGTAAAACACCCAGGGAAGAGCAGACTGACCTCACTCTGTCAATGTAAAACACCCAGGGAAGAGCAGACTGAACCCACTCTGTCAATGTAACACACCCAGGGAAGAGCAGACTGACCCCACACTGTCAATGTAACACACCCAGGGAAGAGCAGACTGACCCCACTCTGTCAATGTAACACACCCAGGGAAGAGCAGACTGACCCCACTCTGTCAATGTAACACACCCAGTGTTCTTTCAGACTGACCTCACTCTGTCAATGTAACACACCCAGGGAAGATCAGACTGACCCCACTCAATCAATGAATTACAACCAGCGAAGAGCAGACTGAACCCTCTCTGTCAGTGTAACACACCCAGGGAAGAGCAGACTGACCCCACTCTGTCAATGTAACAAAACCAGGGAAGACCAGACTGACTCCACTCTGTCAATGTAACACACCCAGGGAAGAGCAGACTGACCCCACTCTGTCAATGTAACCCACCCAGGGAAGAGCAGACTAACCGCAATCTGTCAATGTAACACACCCAGGTAGGAGCAGACTGACGTCACTCTGTCAATGTAACACACCCAGGGAAGAGCAGACTGACCTCACTCTGTCAATGTAACACGCCCAGGGAAAAGCAGACTGACCCCACTCTGTCAATGCAACCCACCCAGGGAAGAGCAGACTGACCCCACTGTGTCAATGTAACACACCCAGGAAAGAGCAGACTGACCCCACTCTGTCAATGTAACACCCAGGGAAGAGCAGACTGACTCCTATCTGTCAATGTGACACACTCAGTGTTCGTTCAGATTGACCCCACTGTGTCAATGTAACATACCCAGGGAAGAGCAGACTAACCGCAATCTGTCAATGTAACACACCCAGGTAAGAACAGACTGACCTCACTCTGTCAATGTAACACACCCAGGGAAGAGCAGACTGACCTCACTCTGTCAATGTAAAACACCCAGGGAAGAGCAGACTGACCTCACTCTGTCAATGTAAAACACCCAGGGAAGAGCAGACTGAACCCACTCTGTCAATGTAACACACCCAGGGAAGAGCAGACTGACCCCACACTGTCAATGTAACACACCCAGGGAAGAGCAGACTGACCCCACTCTGTCAATGTAACACACCCAGGGAAGAGCAGACTGACCCCACTCTGTCAATGTAACAAAACCAGGGAAGACCAGACTGACTCCACTCTGTTAATGTAACACACCCAGGGAAGAGCAGACTGACCCCACTCTGTCAATGTAACCCACCCAGGGAAGAGCAGACTAACCGCAATCTGTCAATGTAACACACCCAGGTAGGAGCAGACTGACGTCACTCTGTCAATGTAACACACCCAGGGAAGAGCAGACTGACCTCACTCTGTCAATGTAACACGCCCAGGGAAAAGCAGACTGACCCCACTCTGTCAATGCAACCCACCCAGGGAAGAGCAGACTGACCCCACTGTGTCAATGTAACACACCCAGGGAAGAGCAGACTGACCACATTCTGTCAAAGTAACACACCCAGGGAAAAGCAGACGGACCTCACTCTGTCAATGTAACACACCCAGGGAAGTGCAGACTGACCCCACTCTTTCAATCTAACACACCCAGGGAAGAGCAGACTGACCACATTCTGTCAATGTAACACACCCAGGGAAAAGCAGACTGACCCCACTCTGTCAATGTAACACACCCAGGGAAGAGCAGACTGACCCCACTCTGTCAATGTAACACACCCAGGGAAGAGCAGACTGACCACACTCTGTCAATGTAACACACCCAGGGAAGAGCAGACTGACCCCACTCTGTCAATGTAACACACCCAGGGAAGAGCAGACTGACCCCACACTGTCAATGTAACACACGCAGGGAAGAGCAGACTGACCCCACTCTGTCAATGTAACACACCCAGGGAAGAGCAGACTGACCACACTCTGTCAATGTAACACACCCAGGGAAGAGCAGACTGACCTCACTCTGTCAATGTAACACGCCAAGGGAAAAGCAGACTGACCCCACTCTGTCAATGCAACCCACCCAGGGAAGAGCAGACTGACCCCACTGTGTCAATGTAACACACCCAGGGAAGAGCAGACTGACCCCACTCTGTCAATGTAACACACCCAGGGAAGAGCAGACAGACCCCACTCTGTCAATGTAACACACCCAGGGAAGAGCAGACTGACCCCACTCTGTCAATGTAACACACCCAGGGAAGAGCAGACTGACCCCACTCTGTCAATGTTACACACCCAGGGAAGAGCAGACTGACCCCACACTGTCAACGTAACACACCCAGGGAAGTGCAGACTGGCCTCACCCTGTCAATGTAACACACCCAGGGAAGAGCAGACTGACCCCACTCTGTCAATGTAACACACCCAGGGAAGAGCAGACTGATCTCACTCTGTCAATGTAACACACCGAGGGAAGTGCAGACTGACCTCACTCTGTCAACGTAACACACCCAGTAAAGAGTTTTCTGACCCCACTCTGTCATTGTAACCCATCCAGGGAAGAGCAGACAGACCCCTCTCTGTCACTTTAACCCTCCCAGGAAAGAGCAGACTGACCACACTCTGTCAATGTAACCCACCCAGGGAAGAACAGACTGACCCCACTCTGTCAATGTAACACACCCAGGAACAGCAGAGTGACCTCACTCTGTCAATGTAACACACCCAGGGAAGAGCAGACTGACCTCAATCTGTCAATGTAAGACACCCAGGGAAGAGCAGACTGACCCCACTCTGTCAATGTAACACCCAGGGAAGAGCAGACTGACCCCACTCTGTCAATGTAACACCCAGGGAAGAGCAGACTGACCTCACTCTGTCAATGTAACACACCCAGGGAAGAGCCAACTGAACCCACTCTGTCAATGTAACACACCCAGGGAAGAGCAGACTGACCCCACTCTGTCAATGTAACACACCCAGGGAAGAGCAGACTCACCCCACTCTATCAATGTAACATACACAGGGAAGAGCAGACTGACCTCACACTGTCAATGTAACAGACCCAAGGAAGAGCAGACTGACCTCACACTTTCAATGTAACAGACCCAGGGAAGAGCAGACTGACCCCACTCTGTCAATGTATCAGACCCAGGGAAGACCAGACTGACCCCACTCTGTCAATGTAACACACCCAGGGAAGAGCAGACTGACCCCACTCTGTCAATGTAACACACCCAGGGAAGAGCAGACTGACCCCACTCTGTCAATGTAACACACCCAGGGAAGAGCAGACTGACCACACTCTATCAAAGTAACACACCCAGGGAAGAGCAGACTGACCCCTTTCTGTCAATGTGACACACCCAGTGTTCGTTCAGATTGACCCCACTGTGTCAATGTAACAGACCCAAGGAAGAGCAGACTGACCTCACACTGTCAATGTAACATACCCAGGGAAGAGCAGACTAACCGCAATCAGTCAATGTACCACACCAAGTGAAGAGCAGACTGACCCAACTCTGTCAGTGTAACACACCCAGGGAAGAGCAGACTGACACTCCTCTGTCAATGTAACACACCCAGGGAAGAGCAGACTGACCTCACTCTGTCAATGTAACACACCCAGGGAAGAGCAGACTGAACCCACTCTGTCAATATGACACACCCTGGGAAGAGCAGATTGACCCCACTCTATCAATGTAACACACCCAGGGAATAGCAGACTGACCCAACTCTGTCAATGTAACAGACCCAGGGAAGAGCAGACTGACCTCACACTGTCAATATAACACACCCAGGGAAGAGCAGACTGACCCCATTCTGTCAATGTAACACACCCAGCAAAGAGCAGACTGACCCCACTCTGTCATTGTAACCCACCCAGGGAAGACCAGACTGACCCCACACAGTCAATGTAACACACCCAGGGAAGAGCAGTACGACCCCACTCAGTCACTGTAACACACCCAGGGAAGAGCACACTGACCTCACTTGGTCAATTACCACACCCAGGGAAGAGCAGACTGACCCCACTCTGTCAATATAACACACCCAGGGAAGAGCAGACTGACCCCACTCTGTCAATGTAACTTACCCAGGGAAGATCAGACTGACCTCACTCTGTCAATGTAACACACCCAGGGAAGAGCAGACTGACCACACTGTGTCAATGTAACACACCCAGGAAAGAGCAGACTGACCCCACTCTGTCAATGTAACCCACCAGGGAAGAGCAGACTGACCCACTCTGTCAATGTAACACACCCAGGGAAGAGCAGACTGACCCCAGTCTGACAATGTAACACACCCAGGGAAGAGCAGACTGACCCGACTCTGTCAGTGTAACAGACTCAGGGAAGAGCAGACTGACCTCACTCTGTCAATGTAACACACCCAGGGAAGAGCAGACTGACCCCACTCTGTCAATGTAACACACCCAGTGAACAGCAGACTGACCTCACTCTGTCAATGTAACACACCCAGGAAAGAGCAGACTGTCCCCACTCTATCAATGTAACACACACAGGGAAGAGCAGACTGACCTCACACTGTCAATGTAACAGTCCCAAGGAAGAGCAGACCGACCTCACTCTGTCAATGTAACACACCCAGGGAAGGGCAGACTGACCCCAGTCTGACAATGTAACACACCCAGGGAAGAGCAGACTGACCCGACTCTGTCAGTGTAACACACCCAGGGAAGAGCAGACTGACCTCACTCTGTCAATGTAACACACCCAGTGAATAGCAGACTGACCTCACTCTGTCAATGTAACACACTCAGGGAAGAACAGACTGAACCCACTCTGTCAATGTAACAGACCCAAGGAAGAGCAGACTGACCTCACACTGTCAATGTAACAGACCCAGGGAAGAGCAGACTGACCCCACTCCGTCAATGTAACAGACTCAGGGAAGACCAGACTGACTCCACTCTGTCAATGTAACACACCCAGGGAAGAGCAGACTGACCCCATTCTGTCAATGTAATACACCCATGGAAGAGCAGACTGACTCCACACTGTCATTGTAACCCACCCAGGGAAGACCAGACTGACCCCACTCTGTCAATGTAACCCACCCAGGGAAGATCAGACTGACCTCACACTGTCAATGTAACACACCCAGGGAAAAACACACTGACCCCACTCAGTCAATGAATCACAACCAGCGAAGAGCAGACTGACCCCACTCTGTCATTGTAACCCACCCAGGGAAGACCAGACTGGCCCAACTCTGTCAATGTAACCCACACAGGTAAAAAAAAACAGACTGACCCCACACTGTCAAAGTAACATACCCAGGGAAGAGCACACTGACCTCACTCGGTCAATTACCACACCCAGTGAATAGCAGACTGACCCCACTCTGTCAATGTAACACACACAGGGAAGACCAGACTGACCCCACTCTGTCAATGTAACACAGCCAGGGAAGAGCAGACTGACCCCTCTCTGTCAGTGTTATACACCCAGGGAAGAGCAGACTGACCCCACTCTGCCAAAGTAACACACCCAGGGAAGAGCAGACTGACCCCACTCTGTCAGTGTAACACACCCAGGGAAGAGCAGACTGACGCCACTCTGCCAATGTAACACACCCAGGGAAGAGCAGACTGACCCCTCTTTGTCAGTGTAACACACCCAGGGAAGAGCAGACTGACCCCACTCTGTCAATGTAACACACCCAGAGAAGACCAGACTGATCCCACACTATCAATGTAACACACCCAGGGAAGAGCAGACTGACCCCTCTCTGTCAGTGTAACACACCCAGGGAAGAGCAGACTGACCCCACTCTGCCAATGTAACACAACCAGGGAAGACCAGACTGACCCCACGCTGTCAATGTAACCCACCCAGGGAAGAACAGACTGACCCCACTCTGTCAATTTAACACACCCAGGGAAGAGCAGACTGACCCCACTCTGTCATTGCAACCCACCCAGGGAAGAGCAGACTGACCCCACTCTGTCAATGTAAGCCACACAGGGAAGAACAGACTGACCCCACTCCGTCAATGTAACACACCCAGGGAAGATCAGACTGACCCCACTCAGTCAATGAATTACAACCAGCGAAGAGCAGACTGACCCCTCTCTGTCAGTGTAACACACCCAGGGAAGAGCAGACTGACTCCTATCTGTCAATGTGACACACTCAGTGTTCGTTCAGATTGACCCCACTGTGTCAATGTAAAATACCCAGGGAAGAGCAGATTAACCGCAATCTGTCAATGTAACACACCCAGGTAAGAACAGACTGACCTCACTCTGTCAATGTAACACACCCAGTGAATAGCAGACTGACCTCACTCTGTCAATGTTGCACACCCAGGGAAGAGCAGACTGACCCGACTCTGTCAATGTAACACAACCAGGGAGGAGCAGACTGACCCCACTCTGTCAATGTAACACACCCAGGGAAGAGTAGACTGACCTCACTCTGTCAATGTAACACACCCAGGGAAGAGCAGACTGACCTCACTCTGTAAATGTAAAACACCCAGGGAAGAGCAGACTGACCTCACTCTGTCAATGTAACACACCCAGGGAAGAGCAGACTGAACCCACTCTGTCAATGTAACACACCCAGGGAAGAGCAGACTGACCCCACACTGTCAATCTAACACACCCAGGGAAGAGCAGACTGACCACACTCTGTCAATGTAACACAACCAGGGAAGAGCAGACTGACCCCACTCTGTCAATGTAACACACCTAGGGAAGAGCAGACTAACCCCTCTCTGTCAGTGTAACACACCCAGGGAAGAGCAGACTGACCTCACTCTGTCAATGTAACACAACCAGGGAAGACCAGACTGACCCCACTCGGTCAATGTAACCCACCCAGGGAAGAACAGACTGACCCCACTCTGTCAATGTAACACATCCAGGGAAGAGCAGACTGACCCACTCTGTCATTGCAACCCACCGAGGGAAGACCAGACTGACCCCACTCTGTCATCGTAACCCACCCAGGGAAGAACAGACAGACCCCACTCTGTCAATGTAACACACCCAGGGAAGAGCAGACTGACCCACTCTGTCATTGCAACCCACCCAGGGAAAAACCAGACTGACCCCACTCTGTCAACATAACCCACCCAGGGAAGAACAGACAGACCCCACACTGTCAATGTAACACACCCAGGGAAGATCAGACTGACCCCACTCAGTCAATGTAAAACACCCATGGAAGAGCAGACTGACCCCTCGCTGTCAGTGTAACACACCCAGAGAAGAGCAGACTGACCCCACTCTGTCAATGTAACACAACCAGGGAAGACCAGACTGAACCCACTCTGTCAATGTAAACCACCCAGGGAAGAACAGACTGATACCACTCTGTCAATGTAACACACCCAGGGAACAGCAGACTGAACCCACTCTGTCAATGTAACACACCCAGGGAAGAGCAGACAGACCCCACTCTGTCAATGTAACACACCCAAGGAAGAGCAGACTGACCCCACTCTGTCAATGTAACACACCCAGGAAAGAGCAGACTGACCCCACTCTGTCAATGTAACACCCAGGGAAGAGCAGACTGACTCCTATCTGTCAATGTGACACACTCAGTGTTCGTTCAGATTGACCCCACTGTGTCAATGTAACATACCCAGGGAAGAGCAGACTAACCACAATCTGTCAATGTAACACACCCAGGTTAGAACAGACTGACCTCACTCTGTCAATGTAACACACCCAGGGAAGAGCAGACTGACCTCACCCTCTGTCAATGTAAAACACCCAGGGAAGAGCAGACTGACCTCACTCTGTCAATGTAAAACACCCAGGGAAGAGCAGACTGAACCCACTCTGTCAATGAAACACAACCAGGGAAGAGCAGACTGACCCCACTCTGTCAATGTAACACACCCAGGGAAGAGTAGACTGACCTCACTCTGTCAATGTAACACACCCAGGGAAGAGCAGACTGACCTCACTCTGTAAATGTAAAACACCCAGGGAAGAGCAGACTGACCTCACTCTGTCAATGTAACACACCCAGGGAAGAGCAGACTGAACCCACTCTGTCAATGTAACACACTCAGGGAAGAGCAGACTGACCTCACTCTGTCAATGTAACACTCCCAGGGAAGAGCAGACTGAACCCACTCTGTCAATGTAACACACCCAGGGAAGAGCAGACTGACCCCACACTGTCAATCTAACACACCCAGGGAAGAGCAGACTGACCAAACTCTGTCAATGTAACACAACCAGGGAAGAGCAGACTGACCCCACTCTGTCAATGTAACCCACCCAGGTAAAAAAAAAACAGACTGACCCCACACTGTCAATGTAACACACCCAGTGAATAGCAGACTGACCCCACTCTGTCAATGTAACACACCCAGGGAAGAGCAGACTGACCCCTCTCTGTCAGTGTAACACACCCAGGGAAGAGCAGACTGACCCCACTCTGTCAATGTAACACAACCAGGGAAGACCACACTGACCCCACTCGGTCAATGTAACCCACCCAGGGAAGAACAGACTGACCCCACTCTGTCAATGTAACACATCCAGGGAAGAGCAGACTGACCCACTCTGTCATTGCAACCCACCAAGGGAAGACCAGACTGACCCCACTCTGTCATCGTAACCCACCCAGGGAAGAACAGACAGACCCCACTCTGTCAATGTAACACACCCAGGGAAGAGCAGACTGACCCACTCTGTCATTGCAACCCACCCAGGGAAAAACCAGACTGACCCCACTCTGTCAACGTAACCCACCCAGGGAAGAACAGACAGACCCCACACTGTCAATGTAACACACCCAGGGAAGATCAGACTGACCCCACTCAGTCAATGAATTACAACCAGCGAAGAGCAGACTGACCCATCGCTGTCAGTGTAACACACCCAGAGAAGAGCAGACTGACCCCACTCTGTCAATGTAACACAACCAGGGAAGACCAGACTGACCCCACTCTGTCAATGTAAACCACCCAGGGAAGAACAGACTGATACCACTCTGTCAATGTAACACACCCAGGGAAGAGCAGACTGACCCCACTCTGTCAATGTAACACACCCAGTGAACAGCAGACTGAACTCACTCTGTCAATGTAACACACCCAGGAAAGAGCAGACTGTCCCCACTCTATCAATGTAACACACACAGGGAAGAGCAGACTGACCTCACACTGTCAATGTAACAGACCCAAGGAAGAGCAGACCGACCTCACTCTGTCAATGTAACACACCCAGGGAAGGGCAGACTGACCCCAGTCTGACAATGTAACACACCCAGGGAAGAGCAGACTGACCCGACTCTGTCAGTGTAACACACCCAGGGAAGAGCAGACTGACCTCACTCTGTCAATGTAACACACCCAGTGAATAGCAGACTGACCTCACTCTGTCAATGTAACACACTCAGGGAAGAACAGACTGAACCCACTCTGTCAGTATAACACACGCAGAGATGATCAGATTGACCCCACCCTGTCAATGTAACATACCCAGGGAAGAGCAGACTGACCTCACACTGTCAATGTAACAGACCCAAGGAAGAGCAGACTGACCTCACACTGTCAATGTAACAGACCCAGGGAAGAGCAGACTGACCCCACTCCGTCAATATAACAGACTCAGGGAAGACCAGACTGACTCCACTCTGTCAATGTAACACACCCAGGGAAGAGCAGACTGACCCCATTCTGTCAATGTAATACACCCATGGAAGAGCAGACTGACTCCACACTGTCATTGTAACCCACCCAGGGAAGACCAGACTGACCCCACTCTGTCAATGTAACCCACCCAGGGAAGATCAGACTGACCTCACACTGTCAATGTAACACACCCAGGGAAAAACACACTGACCCCACTCAGTCAATGAATCACAACCAGCGAAGAGCAGACTGACCCCACTCTGTCATTGTAACCCACCCAGGGAAGACCAGACTGGCCCAACTCTGTCAATGTAAACCACACAGGTAAAAAAAAACAGACTGACCCCACACTGTCAAAGTAACATACCCAGGGAAGAGCACACTGACCTCACTCGGTCAATTACCACACCCAGTGAATAGCAGACTGACCCCACTCTGTCAATGTAACACACACAGGGAAGACCAGACTGACCCCACTCTGTCAATGTAACACAGCCAGGGAAGAGCAGACTGACCCCTCTCTGTCAGTGTAACACACCCAGGGAAGAGCAGACTGACCCCACTCTGCCAAAGTAACACACCCAGGGAAGAGCAGACTGACCCCACTCTGTCAGTGTAACACACCCAGGGAAGAGCAGACTGACGCCACTCTGCCAATGTAACACACCCAGGGAAGAGCAGACTGACCCCTCTTTGTCAGTGTAACACACCCAGGGAAGAGCAGACTGACCCCACTCTGTCAATGTAACACACCCAGAGAAGACCAGACTGATCCCACACTATCAATGTAACACACCCAGGGAAGAGCAGACTGACCCCTCTCTGTCAGTGTAACACACCCAGGGAAGAGCAGACTGACCCCACTCTGCCAATGTAACACAACCAGGGAAGACCAGACTGACCCCACGCTGTCAATGTAACCCACCCAGGGAAGAACAGACTGACCCCACTCTGTCAATTTAACACACCCAGGGAAGAGCAGACTGACCCACTCTGTCATTGCAACCCACCCAGGGAAGAGCAGACTGACCCCACTCTGTCAATGTAAGCCACACAGGGAAGAACAGACTGACCCCACTCCGTCAATGTAACACACCCAGGGAAGATCAGACTGACCCCACTCAGTCAATGAATTACAACCAGCGAAGAGCAGACTGACCCCTCTCTGTCAGTGTAACACACCCAGGGAAGAGCAGACTGACTCCTATCTGTCAATGTGACACACTCAGTGTTCGTTCAGATTGACCCCACTGTGTCAATGTAAAATACCCAGGGAAGAGCAGATTAACCGCAATCTGTCAATGTAACACACCCAGGTAAGAACAGACTGACCTCACTCTGTCAATGTAACACACCCAGTGAATAGCAGACTGACCTCACTCTGTCAATGTTGCATACCCAGGGAAGAGCAGACTGACCCGACTCTGTCAATGTAACACAACCAGGGAAGAGCAGACTGACCCCACTCTGTCAATGTAACACACCCAGGGAAGAGTAGACTGACCTCACTCTGTCAATGTAACACACCCAGGGAAGAGCAGACTGACCTCACTCTGTAAATGTAAAACACCCAGGGAAGAGCAGACTGACCTCACTCTGTCAATGTAACACACCCAGGGAAGAGCAGACTGAACCCACTCTGTCAATGTAACACACCCAGGGAAGAGCAGACTGACCCCACACTGTCAATCTAACACACCCAGGGAAGAGCAGACTGACCACACTCTGTCAATGTAACACAACCAGGGAAGAGCAGACTGACCCCACTCTGTCAATGTAACACACCTAGGGAAGAGCAGACTAACCCCTCTCTGTCAGTGTAACACACCCAGGGAAGAGCAGACTGACCTCACTCTGTCAATGTAACACAACCAGGGAAGACCAGACTGACCCCACTCGGTCAATGTAACCCACCCAGGGAAGAACAGACTGACCCCACTCTGTCAATGTAACACATCCAGGGAAGAGCAGACTGACCCACTCTGTCATTGCAACCCACCGAGGGAAGACCAGACTGACCCCACTCTGTCATCGTAACCCACCCAGGGAAGAACAGACAGACCCCACTCTGTCAATGTAACACACCCAGGGAAGAGCAGACTGACCCACTCTGTCATTGCAACCCACCCAGGGAAAAACCAGACTGACCCCACTCTGTCAACATAACCCACCCAGGGAAGAACAGACAGACCCCACACTGTCAATGTAACACACCCAGGGAAGATCAGACTGACCCCACTCAGTCAATGAATTACAACCAGCGAAGAGCAGACTGACCCATCGCTGTCAGTGTAACACACCCAGAGAAGAGCAGACTGACCCCACTCTGTCAATGTAACACAACCAGGGAAGACCAGACTGACCCATCGCTGTCAGTGTAACACACCCAGAGAAGAGCAGACTGACCCCACTCTGTCAATGTAACACAACCAGGGAAGACCAGACTGACCCCACTCTGTCAATGTAAACCACCCAGGGAAGAACAGACTGATACCACTCTGTCAATGTAACACACCGTGGGAAGATCAGACTGACCCCACTCAGTCAATGTAAAACACCCATGGAAGAGCAGACTGACCCCTCGCTGTCAGTGTAACACACCCAGAGAAGAGCAGACTGACCCCACTCTGTCAATGTAACACAACCAGGGAAGACCAGACTGAACCCACTCTGTCAATGTAAACCACCCAGGGAAGAACAGACTGATACCACTCTGTCAATGTAACACACCCAGGGAACAGCAGACTGAACCCACTCTGTCAATGTAACACACCCAGGGAAGAGCAGACAGACCCCACTCTGTCAATGTAACACACCCAAGGAAGAGCAGACTGACCCCACTCTGTCAATGTAACACACCCAGGAAAGAGCAGACTGACCCCACTCTGTCAATGTAACACCCAGGGAAGAGCAGACTGACTCCTATCTGTCAATGTGACACACTCAGTGTTCGTTCAGATTGACCCCACTGTGTCAATGTAACATACCCAGGGAAGAGCAGACTAACCACAATCTGTCAATGTAACACACCCAGGTTAGAACAGACTGACCTCACTCTGTCAATGTAACACACCCAGGGAAGAGCAGACTGACCTCACCCTCTGTCAATGTAAAACACCCAGGGAAGAGCAGACTGACCTCACTCTGTCAATGTAAAACACCCAGGGAAGAGCAGACTGAACCCACTCTGTCAATGAAACACAACCAGGGAAGAGCAGACTGACCCCACTCTGTCAATGTAACACACCCAGGGAAGAGTAGACTGATCTCACTCTGTCAATGTAACACACCCAGGGAAGAGCAGACTGACCTCACTCTGTAAATGTAAAACACCCAGGGAAGAGCAGACTGACCTCACTCTGTCAATGTAACACACCCAGGGAAGAGCAGACTGAACCCACTCTGTCAATGTAACACACCCAGGGAAGAGCAGACTGACCTCACTCTGTCAATGTAACACTCCCAGGGAAGAGCAGACTGAACCCACTCTGTCAATGTAACACACCCAGGGAAGAGCAGACTGACCCCACACTGTCAATCTAACACACCCAGGGAAGAGCAGACTGACCAAACTCTGTCAATGTAACACAACCAGGGAAGAGCAGACTGACCCCACTCTGTCAATGTAACCCACCCAGGTAAAAAAAAAACAGACTGACCCCACACTGTCAATGTAACACACCCAGTGAATAGCAGACTGACCCCACTCTGTCAATGTAACACACCCAGGGAAGAGCAGACTGACCCCTCTCTGTCAGTGTAACACACCCAGGGAAGAGCAGACTGACCCCACTCTGTCAATGTAACACAACCAGGGAAGACCACACTGACCCCACTCGGTCAATGTAACGCACCCAGGGAAGAACAGACTGACCCCACTCTGTCAATGTAACACATCCAGGGAAGAGCAGACTGACCCACTCTGTCATTGCAACCCACCAAGGGAAGACCAGACTGACCCCACTCTGTCATCGTAACCCACCCAGGGAAGAACAGACAGACCCCACTCTGTCAATGTAACACACCCAGGGAAGAGCAGACTGACCCACTCTGTCATTGCAACCCACCCAGGGAAAAACCAGACTGACCCCACTCTGTCAACGTAACCCACCCAGGGAAGAACAGACAGACCCCACACTGTCAATTTAACACACCCAGGGAAGATCAGACTGACCCCACTCAGTCAATGAATTACAACCAGCGAAGAGCAGACTGACCCATCGCTGTCAGTGTAACACACCCAGAGAAGAGCAGACTGACCCCACTCTGTCAATGTAACACAACCAGGGAAGACCAGACTGACCCCACTCTGTCAATGTAAACCACCCAGGGAAGAACAGACTGATACCACTCTGTCAATGTAACACACCCAGGGAAGAGCAGACTGACCCCACTCTGTCAATGTAACACACCCAGTGAACAGCAGACTGAACTCACTCTGTCAATGTAACACACCCAGGGAAGAACAGACTGACCCCTCGCTGTCAGTGTAACACACCCAGAGAAGAGCAGACTGACCCCACTCTGTCAATGTAACACAACCAGGGAAGACCAGACTGAACCCACTCTGTCAATGTAAACCACCCAGGGAAGAACAGACTGATACCACTCTGTCAATGTAACACACCCAGGGAACAGCAGACTGAACCGACTCTGTCAATGTAACACACCCAGTGAATAGCAGACTGACCTCACTCTGTCAATGTAACACACTCAGGGAAGAACAGACTGAACCCACTCTGTCAGTATAACACACGCAGAGATGATCAGATTGACCCCACTCTATCAATGTAACATACCCAGGGAAGAGCAGACTGACCTCACACTGTCAATGTAACAGACCCAAGGAAGAGCAGACTGACCTCACACTGTCAATGTAACAGACCCAGGGAAGAGCAGACTGACCCCACTCTGTCAATGTAACAGACTCAGGGAAGACCAGACTGACTCCACTCTGTCAATGTAACACACCCATGGAAGAGCAGACTGACTCCACACTGTCATTGTAACCCACCCAGGGAAGACCAGACTGACCCCACTCTGTCAATGTAACCCACCCAGGGAAGATCAGACTGACCTCACACTGTCAATGTAACACAACCAGGGAAAAACACACTGACCCCACTCAGTCAATGAATCACAACCAGCGAAGAGCAGACTGACCCCACTCTGTCATTGTAACCCACCCAGGGAAGACCAGACTGACCCCACTCTGTCAATCTAACACACCCAGGGAAGAGCACACTGACCTCACTCTGTCAATGTAACACAACCAGGGAAGAGCAGACTGACCTCACTCTGTCAATGTAACGCACCCAGGGAAGAGCAGACTGAACCAATTTGGCAATGTAACACACCCAGTGAAGAGCAGACTGACCCCACTCTGTCAATCTTACATACCCAGGGAAGAGCAGACTGACCCGACTCTGTCAGTGTAACACACCCAGGGAAGAGCAGACTGACCTCACACTGTCAATGTAACAGACCCAGGGAAGAGCAGACTGACCGCACTCTGTCAATGTAACAGACTCAGGGAAGACCAGACTGACCCCAGTCCGTCAATGTAACACACCCAGGGAAGAGCAGACTGACCCCATTCTGTCAATGTAATACACCCAGGGAAGAGCAGACTGACCCCACTCTGTCAATGTAACACACCCAGAGAAGACCAGACTGACCCCACTCTGTCAATGTAAACCACCCAGATAAGATCAGACTGACTTCACTCTGTCAATGTAACACACCCAGGGAAAAACACACTGACCCCACTCAGTCAATGAATCACAACCAGCGAAGAGCAGACTGACCCCACTCTGTCATTGTAATCCACCCAGGGAAGACCAGACTGGCCCCACTCTGTCAATGTAACCCACACAGGTAAGAGCAGACTGACCGCACTCTGTCAATGTAACACACCCAGTGAATAGCAGACTGACACCACTCTGTCAATCTAACACACCCAGGGAAGAGCACACTGACCTCACTCTGTCAATGTAACACAACCAGGGAAGAGCAGACTGACCTCACTCTGTCAATGTAACACACCCAGGGAAGAGCAGACTGAACCAATCTGACAATGTAACACACCCAGGGAAGAGCAGACTGACCTCACTCTGTCAATGTAACACACCCAGTGAAGAGCAGACTGACCCCACTCTGTCAATCTAAAACACCCAGGGAAGAGCAGACTGACCCCACTCTGTCAATGTAACACACCCAGGGAAGAGCAGACTGACCCCACTCTGTCAATGTAACACATCCAGGGAAGAGCAGACTGACCCCACTCTGTCATTGTAACCCATGCAGGGAAGAGCAGACAGACCCCTCTCTGTCACTTTAACCCACCCAGGAAAGAGCAGA
Organism: Chiloscyllium punctatum; assembly: GCF_047496795.1. NCBI lineage: Eukaryota > Metazoa > Chordata > Chondrichthyes > Orectolobiformes > Hemiscylliidae > Chiloscyllium > Chiloscyllium punctatum. The sequence continues at coordinate 60,761,554 of NC_092768.1, forward strand.
CTGACCACACTCTGTCAATGTTACACACCCAGGGAAGAGCAGACTGACCCGACTGTTTCAGTGTAACACACACAGGGAAGAGCAGACTGACCTCACTCTGTCAATGTAACACACCCAGTGAATAGCAGACTGACCCGACTCTGTCAGTGTAACACACACAGGGAAGAGCAGACTGAACCCACTCTGTCAATATAACACACCCAGAGAAGATCAGAATCGCTCCACTCTATCAATGTAACATACCCAGGGAAGAGCAGACTGACCTCACACTGTCAATGTAACACACCCATGGAAGAGCAGAATGACCCCACTCTGTCAATGTAACACACACAGTGAATAGCAGACTGACCTCACTCTGTCAATGTAACACACCCAGGGAAGAGCAGACTGACCTCACTCTGTCAATGTAACACACCCAGGGAAGAACAGACTGAACGCACTCTGTCAATATAACACACCCAGAGAAGATCAGATTGACCACACTCTCTCAATGTAACATACCCAGGGAAGAGCAGACTGACCGCAGTCTGTCAATGTAACACACCCAGGGAAGAATAGGCAGATCCCACTCGGTCAATGTAAGCCACCAGGGAAGAGTAGACTGACCTCATACTGTCAATGTAACACACCCAGGGAAGAGCAGACTGACCTCACACTGTCAAAGTAACACACTCAGGGAAGATCAGACTGACCCCACTCTGTCAATGTAACACACCCAGGGAAGAGCAGACTGACCCCACTCTGTCAAGGTAACATGCCCAGGGAAGAGCAGACTGACCCCACTCTGTCAAGGTAACAAACTCAGGGAAGAGCAGACTGACCCCATTCTGTCAATGTAACACACTCAGGGAAGCGCAGACTGACCGCAATCTGTCAATGTAACACACCCAGGGAAGAGCAGAATGACCCCACTCTGTCAATGTAACACACCCAGTGAACAGCAGACTGACCTCACTCGGTCAATTACCACACCCAGTGGAGAGCAGACTGACCCCACTCTGTCAATATAACACACCCAGAGAAGATCAGATTCGCCCCACTCTATCAATGTAACATACCCAGGGAAGAGCAGACTGACCTCACACTGTCAATGTAACACACCCATGGAAGAGCAGAATGACCCCACTCTGTCAATGTAACACATCCAGTGAATAGCAGACTGACCTCACACTGTCAATGTAACACACCCAGGGAAGAGCAGACTGAGCGCAATCTGTCAATGTAACACACCCAGGGAAGAGCAGACTGACCTCACTCTGTCAATGTAACACACCCAGGGAAGAACAGACTGACCCCACTCTGTCAATGTAACATACCCAGGGAAGAGCAGACTGACCTCACACTGTCAATGTAACACACCCATGGAAGAGCAGAATGACCCCACTCTGTCAATGTAACACACCCAGTGAATAGCAGACTGACCTCACTCAGTCAATGTAACACACCCAGGGAAGAGCAGACTGACCTCACTCTGTCAATGTAACACACCCAGGGAAGAACAGACTGAACGCACTCTGTCAATATAACACACCCAGAGAAGATCAGATTGACCCCACTCTCTCAATGTAACATACCCAGGGAAGAGCAGACTGACCGCAGTCTGTCAATGTAACACACCCAGGGAAGAGCAGACTGACCACACTCTATCAAAGTAACACACCCAGGGAAGAATAGGCAGATCCCACTCGGTCAATGTAAGCCACCAGGGAAGAGTAGACTGACCTCATACTGTCAATGTAACACACTCAGGGAAGAGCAGACTGACCTCACACTGTCAAAGTAACACACTCAGGGAAGATCAGACTGACCCCACTCTGTCAATGTAACACACCCAGGGACGAGCAGACTGACCCCACTCTGTCAAGGTAACATACCCAGGGAAGAGCAGACTGACCCCATTCTGTCAATGTAACACACCCATGGAAGAGCAGACTGACCCCACTCTGTCATTGTAACCCACCCAGGGAAGACCAGACTGACCCCACTCTGTCAATGTAACACACCCAGGGAAGAACAGACTGACCCCACACTGTCAATTTATCACACCCAGGGAAGAACAGACTGAACCCACTCTGTCAATGTAACACATTCAGGGAAGAGCAGACTGACCCCACTCTGTCAATGTAACACACTCAGGGAAGAGCAGACTGACCGCAATCTGTCAATGTAACGCACCCAGGGAAGAGCAGACTGACCACACTCTATCAAAGCAACACACCCAGGGAAGAATAGACAGACCCCACTCTGTCAATGTAAGCCACCAGGGAAGAGCAGACTGACCTCACACTGTCAATGTAACACACCCAGGGAAGAGCAGACTGACCTCACACTGTCAATGTAACACACCCAGGGAAGATCAGACTGACCTCACACTGTCAATGGAACACACCCAGGGAAGAGCACACTGACCCCACTCTGTCAATGTAACACCCAGGGAAGAGCAGACTGACCTCACACTGTCAATGGAACACACCCAGGGAATATCAGACTGACCCCACTCTCTCAATGTAACATACCCAGGGAAGACCAGACTGACCTCACACTGTCAATGTAACACACCCAGGGAAGATTAGACTGACCCCACTCTGTCAATGTAACAGACCCAGGAAAGAGCAGACTGACCCCATTCTGTTAAAGTAACACACCCATGGAAGAGCAGACTGACTCCACTCTGTCAATGTAACCCACCCAGGGAAGATCAGACTGACCTCACTCTGTCAATGTAACACACCCAGGGAAGAACACACTGACCCCACTCAGTCAATGAATCACAACCAGCGAAGAGCAGACTGACCCCACTCTATCATTGTAACCCACCCAGGGAAGACCAGACTGACCCCACAGTGTCAATGTAACCCACACAGGGAAGAGCAGACTGACCCCACTCTGTCAATGTAACATATCCAGGGAAGACCAGACTGACTCCACACTGTCAATGTTACACACCCGTGGAAAAGCAGACTGACCCCACTCTGTCAGTGTAACACACCCAGGGAAGAATAGACAGACCCCACTCTGTCAATGTAAGCCACCAGGGAAGAGCAGACTGACCTCACACTGTCAATGTAACACACCCAGGGAAGAGCAGACTGACCTGACACTGTCAATGTAACACACCCAGCGAAGATCTGACTGACCCCACTCTCTCAATGTAACACCCCCAGGGAAGAGCAGACTGACCACACTCTGTCAATGTAACACACCCAGGGAAGAACAGACTGACCTCACACTGTCAATGTAAGCCACCAGGGAAGAGCAGACTGACATCACACTGTCAATTTAACACACCCAGGGAAGAGCAGACTGACCTCACACTGTCAATGTAACACACCCAGGGAAGATCAGACTGACCCCATTCTCTCAATGTAACATACCCAGGGAAGAGCAGACTGACCGCAATCTGTCAATGTAACACACCCAGGTAAAAGCAGACTGACCACACTCTATCAAAGTAACACACCCAGGGAAGAATAGACAGACCCCACTCCGTCAATGTAAGCCACCAGGGAAGAGCAGACTGACCTCACACTGTCAATGTAACACACCCAGGGAAGAGCAGACTGACCTCACTCTGTCAATGTAACATACCCAGGGAAGATCAGACTGACCCCAATCTCTCAATGTAACAGACACAGGGAAGAGCAGACTGACCTCACACTGTCAATGTAACACACCCAGGGAAGAGCAGACTGACCCCACTCTGTCAATGTAACAGACCTAGGTAAGAGCAGACTGACTCCACTCTGTCAATGTAACCCACCCAGGGAAGATCAGACTGACCTCACTCTGTCAATGCAACACACCCAGGGAAGAGCAGACTGACCCCACTCTGTCAATGTAACATATCCTGGGAAGACCAGACTGACCCCACACTGTCAATGTTACACACCCATGGAACAGCAGACTGATCCCACTCTGTCAGTGTAACACACCCAGGGAAGAATAGACAGACCCCACTCTGTCAATGTAACACACCCAGGGAAGAGCAGACTGACCTCACTCTGTCAATGTAACATACCCAGGGAAGATCAGACTGACCCCAATCTCTCAATGTAACAGACACAGGGAAGAGCAGACTGACCCCACTCTGTCAATGTAACTCACCCAGGAAAGAGCAGACTGCCCCCATTCTGTTAAAGTAACACACCCATGGAAGAGCAGACTGACACCACTCTGTCAATGTAACCCACCGAGGGAAGATCAGACTGACCTCACTCTGTCAATGTAACACACCCAGGGAAGAACACACTGACCCCACTCAGTCAATGAATCACAGCCAGCGAAGAGCAGACTGACCCCACTCTATCATTCTAACCAACCCAGGGAAGACCAGACTGACCCCACACTGTCAATGTAACCCACCCAGGGAAGAGCAGACTGACCCCACTCTGTCAATGTAACATATCCATGGAAGACCAGACTGACCCCACACTGTCAATGTTACACACCCATGGAACAGCAGACTGATCCCACTCTGTCAGTGTAACACACCCAGGGAAGAATAGACAGACCCCACTCTGTCAATGTAAGCCACCAGGGAAGAGCAGACTGACCTCATACTGTCAATGTAACACACCCAGGGAAGAGCAGACTGACCTCACACTGTCAATGTAACACACCCAGGGAAGATCAGATTGACCCCACTCTCTCAATGTAACACACCCAGGGAAGAACAGACTGACCACACTCTGTCAATGTAACACACCCAGGGAAGAGCAGACTGACCTCACACTGTCAATGTAACACACCCAGGGAAGATCAGACTGACCCCACTCTGTCAATGTAACACACTCAGGGAAGAGCAGACTGCCTGCAATCTGTCAATATAACACACCCAGGTAAGAGCAGACTGACCACACTCTATCAAAGCAACACACCCAGGGAAGAATAGACAGACTCCACTCTGTTAATGTAAGCCACTAGGGAAGAGCAGACTGACATCACACTGTCAATGTAACACACCCAGGGAAGAGCAGACTGACCTCACACTGTCAATGTAACACACCCAGGGAAGATCAGACTGACCCCACTCTGTCAATGTAACACACTCAGGGAAGAGCAGACTGCCCGCAATCTGTCAATATAACACACCCAGGTAAGAGCAGACTGACCACACTCTATCAAAGCAACACACCCAGGGAAGAATAGACAGACCCCACTCTGTTAATGTAAGCCACCAGGGAAGAGCAGACTGACATCACACTGTCAATGTAACACACCCAGGGAAGGGCAGACTGACCTCACACTGTCAATGTAACACACCCAGGGAAGATCAGACTGACCCCATTCTCTCAATGTAACAAACCCAGGGAAGAGCACACTGACCGCAATCTGTCAATGTAACACACCCAGGTAGGAGCACACTGACCACACTCTATCAAAGTAACACACCCAGGGAAGAATAGACAGACCCCACTCTGTGAATGTAAGCCACCAGGGAAGAGCAGACTGACCTCACACTGTCAATGTAACACACCCCGGGGAAGAGCAGACTGACCTCACTCTGTCAATGTAACATACCCAGGGAAGATCAGACTGACCCCAATCTCTCAATGTAACAGACCCAGGGAAGGGCAGACTGACCTCACACTGTCAATGTAACACACCCAGGGAAGATTAGACTGACCCCACTCTGTCAATGTAACAGACCTAGGTAAGAGCAGACTGACTCCACTCTGTCAATGTAACCCACCCAGGGAAGATCAGACTGACCTCACTCTGTCAATGTAACACACCCAGGGAAGAGCAGACTGACCACACTCTGTCAATGTAACATATCCAGGGAAGACCAGACTGACCCCACACTGTCAATGTAACCCACCCAGGGAAGAGCAGACTGACCCCACTCTGTCAATGTAACATATCCAGGGAAGACCAGACTGACCCCACACTGTCAATATTACACAACCATGGAACAGCAGACTGACCCCACTCTGTCAGTGTAACACACCCAGGGAAGAATAGACAGACCCCACTCTGTCAATGTAAGCCACCAGGGAAGAGCAGACTGACCTCACACTGTCAATGTAACACACCCAGGGAAGAGCAGGCTGACCTCACATTGTCAATGTAACACACCCAGGGAAGATCAGACTGACCCCACTCTCTCAATGTAACACACCCAGGGAAGAGCACACTGACCACACTCTGTCAAAGTAACACACCCAGGGAAGAGCACACTGACCTCACTTGGTCAATGTAACACACCCAGGGAAGATCAGACTGACCCCACTTTGTCAATGTAACACACCCAGGGAAGAGCAGACTGACCACACTCTGTCAATGTAACACACGCAGGAAAGAGCAGACTGACCGCACTCTGTCAATGTAACACACTCAGGGAAGAGCAGACTGACCACACTCTGTCAATGTAACACACCCAGGAAAGAGCAGACTGACCCCATTCTGTCAATGTAACACACCCAGGGAAGAGCACACTGACCTCACTCGGTCAATTACCACACCCAGAGAAGAGCAGACTGACCCCACTCTGTCATTGTATCCCACCCAGGGAAGACCAGACTGACCACACACTGTCAATGTAACCCACCAAGGGAAGAGCAGACTGACCCCACTCTGTCAATGAAACATACCCAGGGAAGACCAGACTGACCCCACACTGTCAATGTAACACACCCATGGAAGATCAGACTGACCCCAGTCTGTCAATGTAACCCACCCAGGGAAGATCAGACTGACCCCACTCTCTCAATGTAACACACCCAGGGAAGAGCAGACTGACCACACTCTGTCAATGTAACACACCCAGAGAAGATCAGATTCGCCCCACTCTGTCAATGTACCACACCCAGGGAACAGCAGACTGAGCGCATTCTGTCAATGTAGCACACCCAGGGAAGAGCAGACTGACCACATTCTATCAAAGTAACACACCCAGGGAAGATCAGACTGACCCCACTCTGTCAAAGTAACACACCCAGGGAAAATCAGACTGACCCCACTCTATCAATGTAACACACCCAGGGAAGAGCAGACTGACCTCACACTGTCAATGTAACAGACCCAGGGAAGAGCAGACTGACTTCACTCTGTCAATGTAACCCACCCAGGGAAGAGCAGACTGACCACACTCTGTCAAAGTAACACACCCAGGGAAGAGCACACTGACCTCACTTGGTCAATGTAACACACCCAGGGAAGATCAGACTGACCCCACTTTGTCAATGTAACACACCCAGGGAAGAGCAGACTGACCACACTCTGTCAATGTAACACACCCAGGAAAGAGCAGACTGACCGCACTCTGTCAATGTAACACACCCACGGAAGAGCCGACTGACCACACTCTGTCAATGTAACACACCCAGGAAAGAACAGACTGACCCCACTCTGTGAATGTAACACACCCAGGGAAGAGCACACTGACCTCACTCGGTCAATTACCACACCCAGTGAAGAGCAGACTGACCCCACTCTGTCATTGTAACCCACCCAGGGAAGACCAGACTGACCCCACACTGTCAATGTAACCCACCCAGGGAAGACCAGACTGACCCCACTCTGTCAATGTAACATACCCAGAGAAGACCAGACTGACCCCACACTGTCAATGTAACACACCCATGGAACAGCAGACTGACCCCACTCTGTCATTGTAACCCACCCAGGGAAGACCAGACTGACCCCACTCTGTCAATGTAACCCACCCAGGGAAGAACAGACTGACCCCACACTGTCAATTTATCACACCCAGGGAAGAACAGACTGAACCCACTCTGTCAATGTAACACACCCAGGGAAGAGCAGACTGACCCCACTTTGTCAATGTAACACACTCAGGGAAGAGCAGACTGACCGCAATCTGTCAATGTAACACACCCAGGGAAGAGCAGACTGACCACACTCTATCAAAGCAACACACCCAAAGAAGAATAGACAGACCCTACTCTGTCAATGTAAGCCACCAGGGAAGAGCAGACTGACCTCACACTGTCAATGTAACACACCCAGGGAAGAGCAGACTGACCTCACACTGTCAATGTAACACACCCAGGGAAGATCAGACTGACCTCACACTGTCAATGGAACACACCCAGGGAATATCAGACTGACCCCACTCTCCAATGTAACAGATCCAGGGAAGAGCAGACTGACCTCACACTGTCAATGTAACACACCCAGGGAAGATTAGACTGACCCCACTCTGTCAATGACACAGACCCAAGGAAAGAGCAGACTGACCCCATTCTGTTAAAGTAACACACCCATGGAAGAGCAGACTGACTCCACTCTGTCAATGTAACCCACCCAGGGAAGATCAGACTGACCTCACTCTATCATTGTAACCCACCCAGGGAAGACCAGACTGACCCCACACTGTCAATGTAACCCACACAGGGAAGAGCAGACTGACCCAATCTGTCAATGTAACATATCCAGGGAAGACCAGACTGACCCCACACTGTCAATGTTACACACCCGTGGAACAGCAGACTGACCCCACTCTGTCAGTGTAACACACCCAGGGAAGAATAGACAGACCCCACTCTGTCAATGTAAGCCACCAGGGAAGAGCAGACTGACCTCACACTGTCAATGTAACACACCCAGGGAAGAGCAGACTGACCTGACACTGTCAAAGTAACACACCCAGCGAAGATCAGACGGACCCCACTCTCTCAATGTAACACACCCAGGGAAGAGCAGACTGACCACACTCTGTCAATGTAACACACCCAGGGAAGAACAGACTGACCTCACACTGTCAATGTAAGCCACCAGGGAAGAGCAGACTGACATCACACTGTCAATTTAACACACCCAGGGAAGAGCAGACTGACCTCACACTGTCAATGTAACACACCCAGGGAAGATAAGACTGACCCCATTCTCTCAATGTAACATACCCAGGGAAGAGCAGATTGACCGCAATCTGTCAATGTAACACACCCAGGTAAAAGCAGACTGACCACACTCTATCAAAGTAACACACGCAGGGAAGAATAGACAGACCCCACTCCGTCAATGTAAGCCACCAGGGAAGAGCAGACTGACCTCACACTGTCAATGTAACACACCCAGGGAAGAGCAGACTGACCTCACTCTGTCAATGTAACATACCCAGGGAAGATCAGACTGACCCCAATCTCTCAATGTAACAGACCCAGGGAAGAGCAGACTGACCTCACACTGTCAATGTAACACACCCAGGGAAGATCAGACTGACCTCACACTGTCAATGGAACACACCCAGGGAATATCAGACTGACCCCACTCTCTCAATGTAACAGATCCAGGGAAGAGCAGACTGACCTCACACTGTCAATGTAACACACCCAGGGAAGATTAGACTGACCTCACACTGTCAATGTAACACACCCAGGGAAGATCAGACTGACCTCACACTGTCAATGGAACACACCCAGGGAATATCAGACTGACCCCAATCTCTCAATGTAACAGACCCAGGGAAGAGCAGACTGACCTCACACTGTCAATGTAACACACCCAGGGAAGATTAGACTGACCCCACTCTGTCAATGTAACAGACCTAGGTAAGAGCAGACTGACTCCACTCTGTCAATGTAACCCACCCAGGGAAGATCAGACTGACCTCACTCTGTCAATGTAACACACCCAGGGAAGAGCAGACTGACCCCACTCTGTCAATGTAACATATCCAGGGAAGACCAGACTGACCCCACACTGTCAATATTACACAACCATGGAACAGCAGACTGACCCCACTCTGTCAGTGTAACACACCCAGGGAAGAATAGACAGACCCCACTCTGTCAATGTAAGCCACCAGGGAAGAGCAGACTGACCTCACACTGTCAATGTAACACACCCAGGGAAGAGAAGGCTGACCTCACACTGTCAATGTAACACACCCAGGGAAGATCAGACTGACCCCACTCTCTCAATGTAACACACCCAGGGAAGAGCAGACTGACCACACTCTGTCAAAGTAACACACCCAGGGAAGAGCTCACTGACCTCACTTGGTCAATGTAACACACCCAGGGAAGATCAGACTGACCCCACTTTGTCAATGTAACACACCCAGGGAAGAGCAGACTGACCACACTCTGTCAATGTAACACACCCAGGGAAGAGCAGACTGACCGCACTCTGTCAATGTAACACACCCAGGGAAGAGCAGACTGACCACACTCTGTCAATGTAACACACCCAGGAAAGAGCAGACTGACCCCACTCTGTGAATGTAACACACCCAGGGAAGAGCACACTGACCTCACTCGGTCAATTACCACACCCAGTGAAGAGCAGACTGAACCCACTCTGTCATTGTAACCCACCCAGGGAAGACCAGAATGACCCCACACTGTCAATGTAACCCACCCAGGGAAGAGCAGACTGACCCCACTCTGTCAATGTAACACACCCAGGGAAGATTAGACTGACCCCACTCTGTCAATGTAACAGACCTAGGTAAGAGCAGACTGACTCCACTCTGTCAATGTAACCCACCCAGGGAAGATCAGACTGACCTCACTCTGTCAATGTAACACACCCAGGGAAGAGCAGACTGACCACACTCTGTGAATGTAACACACCCAGGGAAGAGCACACTGACCTCACTCGGTCAATTACCACACCCAGTGAAGAGCAGACTGACCCCACTCTGTCATTGTAACCCACCCAGGGAAGACCAGACTGACCCCACACTGTCAATGTAACCCACACAGGGAAGAGCAGACTGACCCCACTCTGTCAATGTAACATATCCAGGGAAGACCAGACTGACCCCACACTGTCAATATTACACAACCATGGAACAGCAGACTGACCCCACTCTATCAGTGTAACACACCCAGGGAAGAATAGACAGACCCCACTCTGTCAATGTAAGCCACCCAGGGAAGAGCAGACTGACCCCACTCTGTCAAGGTAACATACCCAGGGAAGAGCACACTGACCCCATTCTGTCAATGTAACACACCCATGGAAGAGCAGACTGACCGCACTCTGTCATTGTAACCCACCCAGGGAAGACCAGACTGACCCCACTCTGTCATTGTAACCCACCCAGGGAAGACCAGACTGACCCCACTCTGTCAATGTAACACACCCAGGGAAGGTCAGACTGACCTCACTGTGTCAATGTAACACACCCAGGGAAGAGCAGACTGACCCCACTCTGTCAATGTAACATATCCAGGGAAGACCAGACTGACCCCACACTGTCAATGTAACCCACCCAGGGAAGAGCAGACTGACCCCACTCTGTCAATGTAACACACCCAGGAAAGAGCAGACTGACCCCACTCTGTGAATGTAACACACCCAGGGAAGAGCACACTGACCTCACTCGGTCAATTACCACACCCAGTGAAGAACAGACTGACCCCACTCTGTCATTGTAACCCACCCAGGGAAGACCAGACTGACCCCACACTGTCAATGTAACCCACCCAGGGAAGAGCAGACTGACCCCACTCTGTCAATGTAACATACCCAGGGAAGACCAGACTGACACCACACAGTCAATGTTACACACCCATGGAACAGCAGACTGACCCCACTCTGTCAGTGTAACACACCCAGGGAAGAATAGACAGACCCCACTCTGTCAATGTAACACACCCAGGGAAGAGCAGACTGACCTCACACTGTCAATGTAACACACCCAGGGAAGATCAGACTGACCCCACTCTCTCAATGTAACACACCCAGGGAAGAGCAGACTGACCCCACTCTGTCAATGTACCACACCCAAGGAACAGCAGACTGAGCGCAATCTGTCAATGTAACAAACCCAGGGAAGAGCAGACTGACCACACTCTATCAAAGTAACACAGCCAGGGCAGATCAGACTGACCCCACTCTGTCAAAGTAACACACCCAGGGAAAATCAGACTGACCGCACTCTGTCAATGTAACACACCCAGGGAAGAGCAGACTGACCTCACACTGTCAATGTAACAGACCCAGGGAAGAGCAGACTGACTTCACTCTTTCAATGTAACCCACCCAGGGAAGAGCAGACTGACCCCACTCTGTCAAGGTAACATACCCAGGGAAGAGCACACTGACCCCATTCTGTCAATGTAACACACCCATGGAAGAGCAGACTGACCCCACTCTGTCATTGTAACCCACCCAGGGAAGACCAGACTGACCCCACTCTTTCAATGTAACCCACCCAGGGAAGAACAGACTGACCCCACACTGTCAATGTAACACACTCAGGGAAGAGCAGACTGACAGCAATCTGTCAATGTAACACACTCAGGGAAGAGCAGACTGACAGCAATCTGTCAATGTAACACACCCAGGTAAGAGCAGACTGACCACACTCTATCAAAGTAACACACCCAGGGAAGAATAGACAGACCCCACTCTGTCAATGTAAGCCACCAGGGAAGAGCAGACTGACCTCACACTGTCAATGTAACACACCCAGGGAAGATCAGACTGACCCCACTCTCTCAAAGTAACAGACCCAGGGAAGAGCAGACTGACCCCACTCTGTCAATGTAACACACCCAGGGAAGAGCAGACTGACCACACTCTGTCAATGTACCACACCCAGGGAACAGCAGACTGACCCGACTCGGTGAATGTACCACACCCAGGGAAGAGCAGACTGACCCCACTCTGTCAATGTAACACATCCATGGAAGAGCACACTGACCCCACTCTGTCAATATAACACACCCAGAGAAGATCAGATTCGCCCCACTCTATCAATGTAACATACCCAGGGAAGAGCAGACTGACCTCACACTGTCAATGTAACACACCCAGGGAAGAGCAGAATGACCCCACTCTGTCAATGTAACACACCCAGTGAATAGCAGACTGACCTCACTCTGTCAATGTAACACACCCAGGGAAGAGCAGACTGACCTCACTCTGTCAATGTAACACACCCAGAGAAGATCAGATTGACCCCACTCTCTCAATGTAACAATACCCAGGGAAGAGCAGATTGACCGCAATCTGTCAATGTAACACACCCAGGGAAGAGCAGACTGACCACACTCTATCAAAGTAACACACCCAGGGAAGGATAGGCAGATCCCACTCAGACAATGTAAGCCACCAGGGAAGAGTAGACTGACCTCATACTATCAATGTAACACACCCAGGGCAGAATAGACTGACCTAACACTGTCAATGTAACACACCCAGGGAAGAGCAGACTGACCACACTCTGTCAATGTAACACACCCAGGAAAGAGCAGACTGACCCCACTCTGTCAATGTAACACACCCAGGGAAGAGCAGACTGACCGCAATCTGTCAATGTAACACACCCAGGTAAGAGCAGACTGACCACACTCTATCAAAGCAACACACCCAGGGAAAAATAGACAGACCCCACTCTGTCAATGTAAGCCACCAGGGAAGAGCAGACTGACCTCACACTGTCAATTTAAAACACCCAGGGAAGAGCAGACTGACCTCACACTGTCAATGTAACACACCCAGGGAAGATCAGACTGACCCCACTCTCTCAATGTAACATACCCAGGGAAGAGCAGACTGACCCCACTCTGTCAATGTAACACACCCAGGAAAGAGCAGACTGACCCCACTCTGTGAATGTAACACACCCAGGGAAGAGCACACTGACCTCACTCGGTCAATTACCACACCCAGTGAAGAACAGACTGACCCCACTCTGTCATTGTAACCCACCCAGGGAAGACCAGACTGACCCCACACTGTCAATGTAACCCACCCAGGGAAGAGCAGACTGACCCCACTCTGTCAATGTAACATACCCAGGGAAGACCAGACTGACACCACACAGTCAATGTTACACACCCATGGAACAGCAGACTGACCCCACTCTGTCAGTGTAACACACCCAGGGAAGAATAGACAGACCCCACTCTGTCAATGTAACACACCCAGGGAAGAGCAGACTGACCTCACACTGTCAATGTAACACACCCAGGGAAGATCAGACTGACCCCACTCTCTCAATGTAACACACCCAGGGAAGAGCAGACTGACCCCACTCTGTCAATGTACCACACCCAAGGAACAGCAGACTGAGCGCAATCTGTCAATGTAACAAACCCAGGGAAGAGCAGACTGACCACACTCTATCAAAGTAACACAGCCAGGGAAGATCAGACTGACCCCACTCTGTCAAAGTAACACACCCAGGGAAAATCAGACTGACCCCACTCTGTCAATGTAACACACCCAGGGAAGAGCAGACTGACCTCACACTGTCAATGTAACAGACCCAGGGAAGAGCAGACTGACTTCACTCTTTCAATGTAACCCACCCAGGGAAGAGCAGACTGACCCCACTCTGTCAAGGTAACATACCCAGGGAAGAGCACACTGACCCCATTCTGTCAATGTAACACACCCATGGAAGAGCAGACTGACCCCACTCTGTCATTGTAACCCACCCAGGGAAGACCAGACTGACCCCACTCTGTCAATGTAACCCACCCAGGGAAGAACAGACTGACCCCACACTGTCAATGTATCACACCCAGGGAAGAGCAGACTGACCCCACTCTGTCAATGTAACACACTCAGGGAAGAGCAGACTGACAGCAATCTGTCAATGTAACACACCCAGGTAAGAGCAGACTGACCACACTCTATCAAAGTAACACACCCAGGGAAGAATAGACAGACCCCACTCTGTCAATGTAAGCCACCAGGGAAGAGCAGACTGACCTCACACTGTCAATGTAACACACCCAGGGAAGATTAGACTGACCCCACTCTGTCAATGTAACACACCCAGGGAAGATCAGACTGACCCCACTCTCTCAAAGTAACAGACCCAGGGAAGAGCAGACTGACCCCACTCTGTCAATGTAACACACCCAGGGAAGAGCAGAGTGACCACACTCTGTCAATGTACCACACCCAGGGAACAGCAGACTGACCCGACTCGGTGAATGTACCACACCCAGGGAAGAGCAGACTGACCCCACTCTGTCAATGTAACACATCCATGGAAGAGCACACTGACCCCACTCTGTCAATATAACACACCCAGAGAAGATCAGATTCGCCCCACTCTATCAATGTAACATACCCAGGGAAGAGCAGACTGACCTCACACTGTCAATGTAACACACCCAGGGAAGAGCAGAATGACCCCACTCTGTCAATGTAACACACCCAGTGAATAGCAGACTGACCTCACTCTGTCAATGTAACACACCCAGGGAAGAGCAGACTGACCTCACTCTGTCAATGTAACACACCCAGAGAAGATCAGATTGACCCCACTCTCTCAATGTAACAATACCCAGGGAAGAGCAGATTGACCGCAATCTGTCAATGTAACACACCCAGGGAAGAGCAGACTGACCACACTCTATCAAAGTAACACACCCAGGGAAGAATAGGCAGATCCCACTCAGACAATGTAAGCCACCAGGGAAGAGTAGACTGACCTCATACTATCAATGGAACACACCCAGGGCAGAATAGACTGACCTAACTCTGTCAATGTAACACACCCAGGGAAGAGCAGACTGACCGCACTCTGTCAATGTAACACACCCAGGAAAGAGCAGACTGACCCCACTCTGTCAATGTAACACACCCAGGGAAGAGCAGACTGACCGCAATCTGTCAATGTAACACACCCAGGTAAGAGCAGACTGACCACACTCTATCAAAGCAACACACCCAGGGAAAAATAGACAGACCCCACTCTGTCAATGTAAGCCACCAGGGAAGAGCAGACTGACCTCACACTGTCAATTTAACACACCCAGGGAAGAGCAGACTGACCTCACACTGTCAATGTAACACACCCAGGGAAGATCAGACTGACCCCACTCTCTCAATGTAACATACCCAGGGAAGAGCAGACTGACCGCAATTTGTCAATGTAACACATCCAGGTAAGAGCAGACTGACCACACTCTATCAAAGTAACACACCCAGGGAAGAATAGACAGACCCCACTCTGTCAATGTAAGGCACCAGGGAAGAGCAGACTGACCTCACACTGTCAATGTAACACACCCAGGGAAGAGCAGACTGACCTCACACTGTCAATGTAACACACCCAGGGAAGATCAGACTGACCCCACTCTCTCAATGGAACAGACCCAGGGAAGAGCAGACTGACCTCACACTGTCAATGTAACACACCCAGGGAAGATCAGACTGACCCCACTCTGTCAATGTAACAGACCCAGGTAAGAGCAGACTGACCCCACTCTGTCAATGTAACACACCCAGGAAAGAGCAGACTGACCCCATTCTGTTAAAGTAACACACCCATGGAAGAGCAGACTGACCCCACACTGTCAATGTAACCCACCCAGAGAAGAGCAGACTGACCCCACTCTGTCAATGCAACATATCCATGGAAGACCAGACTGACCCCACACTGTCAATGTTACACACCCATGGAACAGCAGACTGATCCCACTCTGTCAGTGTAACACACCCAGGGAAGAATAGACAGACGCCACTCTGTCAATGTAAGCCACCAGGGAAGAGCAGACTGACCTCACACTGTCAATGTAACACACCCAGGCAAGAGCAGACTGACCTCACACTGTCAACGTAACACACCCAGGGAAGATCAGACTGACCCCACTCTCTCAATGTAACACACCCAGGGAAGAGCAGACTGACCACACTCTGTCAATGTAACACACCCAGGGAAGAGCAGACTGACCTCACACTGTCAATGTAACACACCCAGGGAAGATCAGACTGACCCCACTCTGTCAATGTAACACACTCAGGGAAGAGCAGACTGACCCCAATCTGTCAATGTAACACACCCAGGTAAGAGCAGACTGACCACACTCTATCAAAGTAACACACCCAGGGAAGAATAGACAGACCCCACTCTGTCAATGTAAGCCACCAGGGAAGAGCAGACTGACCTCACACTGTCAATGTAACACACCCAGGGAAGAGCAGACTGACCTCACTCTGTCAATGTAACATACCCAGGGAAGATCAGACTGACACCAATCTCTCAATGTAACAGACCCAGGGAAGAGCAGACTGACCTCACACTGTCAATGTAACACATCCAGGGAAGATTAGACTGACCCCACTCTGTCAATGTAACAGACCTAGGTAAGAGCAGACTGACTCCACTCTGTCAATGTAACACACCCAGGAAAGAGCAGACTGACCCCACTCTGTCAATGTAACACACCCAGGGAAGAGCAGACTGACCGCAATCTGTCAATGTAACACACCCAGGTAAGAGCAGACTGACCACACTCTATCAAAGCAACACACCCAGGGAAAAATAGACAGACCCCACTCTGTCAATGTAAGCCACCAGGGAAGAGCAGACTGACCTCACACTGTCAATTTAACACACCCAGGGAAGAGCAGACTGACCTCACACTGTCAATGTAACACACCCAGGGAAGATCAGACTGACCCCACTCTCTCAATGTAACATACCCAGGGAAGAGCAGACTGACCGCAATTTGTCAATGTAACACATCCAGGTAAGAGCAGACTGACCACACTCTATCAAAGTAACACACCCAGGGAAGAATAGACAGACCCCACTCTGTCAATGTAAGGCACCAGGGAAGAGCAGACTGACCTCACACTGTCAATGTAACACACCCAGGGAAGAGCAGACTGACCTCACACTGTCAATGTAACACACCCAGGGAAGATCAGACTGACCCCACTCTCTCAATGGAACAGACCCAGGGAAGAGCAGACTGACCTCACACTGTCAATGTAACACACCCAGGGAAGATCAGACTGACCCCACTCTGTCAATGTAACAGACCCAGGTAAGAGCAGACTGACCCCACTCTGTCAATGTAACACACCCAGGAAAGAGCAGACTGACCCCATTCTGTTAAAGTAACACACCCATGGAAGAGCAGACTGACCCCACACTGTCAATGTAACCCACCCAGAGAAGAGCAGACTGACCCCACTCTGTCAATGCAACATATCCATGGAAGACCAGACTGACCCCACACTGTCAATGTTACACACCCATGGAACAGCAGACTGATCCCACTCTGTCAGTGTAACACACCCAGGGAAGAATAGACAGACGCCACTCTGTCAATGTAAGCCACCAGGGAAGAGCAGACTGACCTCACACTGTCAATGTAACACACCCAGGCAAGAGCAGACTGACCTCACACTGTCAACGTAACACACCCAGGGAAGATCAGACTGACCCCACTCTCTCAATGTAACACACCCAGGGAAGAGCAGACTGACCACACTCTGTCAATGTAACACACCCAGGGAAGAGCAGACTGACCTCACACTGTCAATGTAACACACCCAGGGAAGATCAGACTGACCCCACTCTGTCAATGTAACACACTCAGGGAAGAGCAGACTGACCCCAATCTGTCAATGTAACACACCCAGGTAAGAGCAGACTGACCACACTCTATCAAAGTAACACACCCAGGGAAGAATAGACAGACCCCACTCTGTCAATGTAAGCCACCAGGGAAGAGCAGACTGACCTCACACTGTCAATGTAACACACCCAGGGAAGAGCAGACTGACCTCACTCTGTCAATGTAACATACCCAGGGAAGATCAGACTGACACCAATCTCTCAATGTAACAGACCCAGGGAAGAGCAGACTGACCTCACACTGTCAATGTAACACATCCAGGGAAGATTAGACTGACCCCACTCTGTCAATGTAACAGACCTAGGTAAGAGCAGACTGACTCCACTCTGTCAATGTAACCCACCCAGGGAAGATCAGACTGACCTCACTCTGTCAATGTAACACACCCAGGGAAGAGCAGACTGACCCCACACTGTCAATGTAACCCACCCAGGGAAGAGCAGACTGACCCCACTCTGTAAATGTAACATATCCAGGGAAGACCAGACTGACCCCACACTGTCAATGTTACACACCCATGGAACAGCAGACTGACCCCACTCTCTCAATGTAACACACCCAGGGAAGATCAGACTGACCCCACTCTCTCAATGTAACACACCCAGGGAAGAGCAGACTGACCACACTCTGTCAATGTAACACACCCAGAGAAGATCAGATTCGCCCCACTCTGTCAATGTACCACACCCAGGGAACAGCAGACTGAGCGCAATCTGTCAATGTAACACACCCAGGGAAGAGCAGACTGACCACACTCTATCAAAGTAACACACCCAGGGAAGATCAGACTGACCCCACTCTGTCAAAGTAACACACCCAGGGAAAATCAGACTGACCCCACTCTGTCAATGTAACACACCCAGGGAAGAGCAGACTGACCTCACACTGTCAATGTAACAGACCCAGGGAAGAGCAGATTGACCTCACTCTGTCAATGTAACCCACCCAGGAAAGAGCACACTGACCGCATTCTGTCAATGTAACACACCTAGGGAAGAGCAGACTGACCCCACTCTGTCAAGGTAACATACCCAGGGAAGAGCACACTGACCCCATTCTGTCAATGTAACACACCCATGGAAGATCAGACTGACCCCACTCTGTCAATGTAACCCACCCAGGGAAGAACAGACTGACCCCACACTGTCAATGTATCACACCCAGGGAAGAACAGACTGAACCCACCCTGTCAATGTAACACACCCAGGGAAGAGCAGACTGACCCCACTCTGTCAATGTAACACACTCAGGGAAGAGCAGACTGACAGCAATCTGTCAATGTAACACACCCAGGTAAGAGCAGACTGACCACACTCTATCAAAGTAACACACCCAGGGAAGAATAGACGGACCCCACTCTGTCAATGTAAGCCACCAGGGAAGAGCAGACTGACCTCACACTGTCAATGTAACACACCCAGGGAAGATCAGACTGACGCCACTCTCTCAACGTAACACACCCAGGGAAGAGCAGACTGACCACACTCTGTCAATGTAACACACCCAGGGAAGAGCACACTGACCTCACTTGGTCAATGTAACACCCCCAGGGAAGATCAGACTGACCCCACTTTGTCAATGTAACACACCCAGGGAAGAGCAGACTGACCACACTCTGTCAATGTAACACACCCAGGAAAGAGCAGACTGACCCCACTCTGTCAATGTAACACACCCAGGGAAGAGCAGACTGACCACACTCTGTCAATGTAACACACCCAGGAAAGAGCAGACTGACCCCACTCTGTGAAAGTAACACACCCTGGGAAGAGAAGTACGACCCCACTCAGTCAATGTAACACCCCCAGGAAAGAGCACACTGACCTCACTCGGTCAATTACCACACCCAGTGAAGAGCAGACTGACCCCACTCTGTCATTGTAACCCACCCAGGGAAGACCAGACTGACCCCACACTGTCAATGTAACCCACCCAGGGAAGAGCAGACTGACCCCACTCTGTCAATGTAACATTCCCAGGGAAGACCAGACTGACCCCACACTGTCAATGTTACACACCCATGGAACAGCAGACTGACCCCACTCTGTCAGTGTAACACACCCAGGGAAGAAAAGACAGACACCCCTCGGTCAATGTAAGCCACAAGGGAAGAGTAGACTGACCTCATACTGTCAATGTAACACACCCAGGGAAGAGCAGACTGACCTCACACTATCAATGTAACACACCCAGGGAAGAGCAGACTGACCCCACTCTGTCAAGGTAACATACCCAGGGAAGAGCAGACTGACCCCATTCTGTCAATGTAACACACCCATGGAAGAGCAGACTGACCCCACTCTGTCATTGTAACCCACCCAGGGAAGAACAGACTGACCCCACACTGTCAATGTATCACACCCAGGGAAGAGCAGACTGACCATACTCTGTCAAAGCAACACACCCAGGGAAGAATAGACAGACCCCACTCTGTCAATGTAAGCCACCAGGGAAGAGCAGACTGACCTCACACTGTCAATATAACACACCCAGGGAAGAGCAGACTGACCTCACACTGTCAATGTAACACACCCAGGGAAGATCAGACTGACCCCACTCTCTCAATGTAACATACCCAGGGAAGAGCAGACTGACCTCACACTGTCAATGTAACACACGCAGGGAAGGTTTGACTGACCCCACTCTGTCAATGTAACAGACCCAGGTAAGAGCAGACTGACCCCACTCTGTCAATGTAACACACCCAGGAAAGGGCAGACTGACCCCATTCTGTTAAAGTAACACACCCATTGAAGAGCAGACTGACTCCACTCTGTCAATGTAACCCACCCAGGGAAGATCAGACTGACCTCACTCTGTCAATGTAACACACCCAGGGAAGAACACACTGACCCCACTCAGTCAATGAATCACAACCAGCGAAGAGCAGACTGACCCCACTCTATCATTGTAACCCACCCAGGGAAGACCAAACTGACCCCACACTGTCAATGTAACCCACCCAGAGAAGAGCAGACTGACCCCACTCTGTCAATGTAACATATCCATGGAAGACCAGACTGACCCCACACTGTCAATGTAAGCCACAGGTGAAGAGCAGACTGACCACACTCTGTCAACGTAACACACCCAGGAAAGAGCAGACTGACCCCACTCTGTGAAAGTAACACACCCAGGGAAGAGCAGTACGACCCCACTCAGTCAATGTAACACCCCCAGGGAAGAGCACACTGACCTCACTCGGTCAATTACCACACCCAGTGAAGAGCAGACTGACCCCACTCTGTCATTGTAACCCACCCAGGGAAGACCAGACTGACCCCACACTGTCAATGTAACCCACACAGGGAAGAGCAGACTGACTCCACTCTGTCAATGTAACATACCCAGGGAAGACCAGACTGACCCCACACTGTCAATGTTACACACCCATGGAACAGCAGACTGACCCCACTCTGTCAGTGTAACACACCCATGGAAGAATAGACAGACCCCACTCGGTCAATGTAAGCCACCAGGGAAGAGTAGACTGACCTCATACTGTCAATGTAACACAACCAGGGAAGAGCAGACTGACCTCACACTATCAATGTAACACACCCAGGGAAGAGCAGACTGACCCCACTCTGTCAAGGTAACATACCCAAGGAAGAGCAGACTGACGCCATTCTGTCAATGTAACACACCCATGGAAGAGCAGACTGACCCCACACTGTCAATGTATCACACCCAGGGAAGAACAGACTGAACCCACTCTGTCAATGTAACACACCCAGGGAAGAACAGACTGAACCCACTCTGTCAATGTAACACACCCAGGGAAGAGGAGACTGACCATACTCTGTCAAAGCAACACACCCAGGGAAGAATAGACAGACCCCACTCTGTCAATGTAAGCCACCAGGGAAGAGCAGACTGACCTCACACTGTCAATGTAACACACCCAGGGAAGAGCAGACTGACCTCACACTGTCAATGTAACACACCCAGGGAAGATCAGACTGACCCCACTCTCTCAATGTAACATACCCAGGGAAGAGCAGACTGACTGCAATTTGTCAATGTAACACACCCAGGTAAGAGCAGACTGACCACACTCTATCAAAGTAACACACCCAGGGAAGAATAGACAGAGCCCACTCTGTCAATGTAACATACCCAGGGAAGACCAGACTGACCTCACACTGTCAATGTAACACACCCAGGGAAGAGCAGACTGACCTCACACTGTCAATGTAACACACCCAGGGAAGATCAGACTGACCCCAAACTCTCAATGTAACAGACCCAGGGAAGAGCAGACTGACCTCACACTGTCAATGTAACACACCCAGGGAAGGTTCGACTGACCCCACTCTGTCAATGTAACAGACCCAGGTAAGAGCAGACTGACCCCACTCTGTCAATGTAACACACCCAGGAAAGAGCAGACTGACCCCATTCTGTTAAAGTAACACACCCATGGAAGAGCAGACTGACTCCACTCTGTCAATGTAACCCACCCAGGGAAGATCAGACTGACCTCACTCTGTCAATGTAACACACCCAGGGAAGAACACACTGACCCCACTCAGTCAATGAATCACAACCAGCGAAGAGCAGACTGACCCCACTCTATCATTGTAACCCACCCAGGGAAGACCAGACTGACCCCACACTGTCAATGTAACCCACCCAGAGAAGAGCAGACTGACCCCACTCTGTCAATGTAACATATCCATGGAAGACCAGACTGACCCCACACTGTCAATGTTACACACCCATGGAACAGCAGACTGATCCCACTCTGTCAGTGTAACACACCCAGGGAAGAATAGACAGACCCCACTCTGTCAATGTAAGCCACCAGTGAAGAGCAGACTGACCTCACATTGTCAATGTAACACACCCAGGGAAGAGCAGACTGACCTCACACTGTCAATGTAACACACCCAGGGAAGATCAGACTGACCCCACTCTTTCAATGTAACACACCCAGGGAAGAGCAGACTGACCTCACACTGTCAATGTAACACACCCAGGGAAGGTCAGACTGACCCCACTCTGTCAATGTAACACACTCAGGGAAGAGGAGACTGACCGCAATCTGTCAATGTAACACACCCAGGTAAGAGCAGACTGACCACACTCTATCAAAGCAACACACCCAGGGAAGAATAGACAGACCCCACTCTGTCAATATAAGCCACCAGGGAAGAGCAGACTGACATCACACTGTCAATGTAACACACCCAGGGAAGAGCAGACTGACCTCACACTGTCAATGTTACACACCAAGGGAAGATCAGACTGACCCCATTCTCTCAATGTAACATACCCAGGGAAGAGCAGACTGACCGCAATCTGTCAATGTAACACACCCAGGTAAGAGCAGACTGACCACACTCTATCAAAGTAACACACCCAGGGAAGAATAGACAGACCCCACTCTGTCAATGTAACATACCCAGGGAAGATCAGACTGACCCCAATCTCTCAATGTAACAGAACCAGGGAAGAGCAGACTGACCTCACACTGTCAATGTAACACACCCAGGGAAGATTAGACTGACCCCACTCTGTCAATGTAACAGACCTAGGTAAGAGCAGACTGACTCCACTCTGTCAAGGTAACCCACCCAGGGAAGATCAGACTGACCTCACTCTGTCAATGTAACACACCCAGGGAAGAGCAGACTGACCCCACTCTGGCAATGTAACATATCCAGGGAAGACCAGACTGACCCCACACTGTCAATGTAACCCACCCCGAAGAGAGCAGACTGACCCCACTCTGTCAATGTAACATATCCAGGGAAGACCAGACTGACCCCACACTGTCAATGTTACACACCCATGGAACAGCAGACTGACCCCACTCTGTCAGTGTAACACACCCTGGGAAGTATAGACAGACCCCACTCTGTCAATGTAAGCCACCAGGGAAGAGCAGACTGACCTCACACTGTCAATGTAACACACCCAGGGAAGAGCAGATTGACCTCACACTGTCAATGTAACACACCCAGGGAAGATCAGACTGACCCCACTCTCTCAATGTAACACACCCAGGGAAGAGCAGACTGACCACACTCTGTCAATGTAACACACCCAGGGAAGAGCAGGCTGACCCCACACTGTCAATGTAACCCATCCAGGGAAGAGCAGACTGACCCCACTCTGTCAATGTAACACACCCAGGGAAGACCAGACTGACCTCACACTGTCAATGTAACACACCCAGGGAAGAGCAGACTGACCACACTCTGTCAATGTAACACTCCCAGAGAAGATCAGACTGACCCCACTCTGTCAAAGTAACACACCCAGGGAAAATCAGACTGACCCCACTCTGTCAATGTAACACACCCAGGGAAGAGCAGACCGACCTCACACTGTCAATGTAACAGGCCCAGGGAAGAGCAGACTGACTTCACACTGTCAATGTAACCCACCCAGGGAAGAGCAGACTGACCCCACTCTGTCAATGTAACCCACCCAGGGAAGAACAGACTGACCCCACACTGTCAATGTATCACACCCAGGGAAGAACAGACTGAACCCACTCTGTCAATGTAACACACCCAGGGAAGATCAGACTGACCCCACTCTCTCAATGTAACACACCCAGGGAAGAGCACACTGACCCCATTCTGTCAATGTAACACACCCATGGAAGAGCAGACTGACCCCACTCTGTCATTGTAACCAACCCAGGGAAGACCAGACTGACCCCACTCTGTCAATGTAACCCACCCTGGGAAGAACAGACTGACCCCACACTGTCAATGTATCACACCCAGGGAAGAACAGACTGAACCCACTCTGTCAATGTAACACACCCAGGGAAGATCAGACTGACCCCACTCTCTCAATGTAACACACCCAGGGAAGAGCAGACTGACCCCACACTGTCAATGTAACCCACCCAGAGAAGAGCAGACGGACCCCACTCTGTCAATGTAACATATCCATGGAAGACCAGACTGACCCCACACTGTCAATGTTACACCCCCATGGATCAGCGGACTGATCCCACTCTGTCAGTGTAACACACCCAGGGAAGAATAGACAGACCCCACTCTGTCAATGTAAGCTACCAGTGAAGAGCAGACTGACCTCACATTGTCAATGTAACACACCCAGGGAAGAGCAGACTGACCTCACACTGTCAATGTAACACACCCAGGGAAGAGCAGACTGACCTCACACTGTCAATGTAACACACCCAGGGAAGGTCAGACTGACCCCACTCTGTTAATGTAACACACTCAGGGAAGGGGAGACTGACCGCAATCTGTCAATGTAACACACCCAGGTAAGAGCAGACTGACCACACTCTATCAAAGCAACACACCCGGAAGAATAGACAGACCCCACTCTGTCAATGTAAGCCACCAGGGAAGAGCAGACTGACATCACACTGTCAATGTAACACACCCAGGGAAGAGCAGACTGACCTCACACTGTCAATGTAACACACCCAGGGAAGATCAGACTGACCCCATTCTCTCAATGTAACATACCCAGGGAAGAGCAGACTGACCGCAATCTGTCAATGTAACACACACAGGTAAGAGCAGACTGACCACACTCTATCAAAGTAACACACCCAGGGAAGAATAGACAGACCCCACTCTGTCAATGTAAGCCACCAGGGAAGAGCAGACTGACCTCACACTGTCAATGTAACACACCCAGGGAAGAGCAGACTGACCTCACTCTGTCAATGTAACATACACAGGGAAGATCAGACTGACCCCAATCTCTCAATGTAACAGACCCAGGGAAGAGCAGACTGACCTCACACTGTCAATGTAACACACCCAGGGAAGATTAGACTGACCACACTCTGTCAATGTAACAGACCTAGGTAAGAGCAGACTGACTCCACTCTGTCAATGTAACCCACCCAGGGAAGATCAGACTGACCTCACTCTGTCAATGTAACACACCCAGGGAAGAGCAGACTGACCCCACTCTGGCAATGTAACATATCCAGGGAAGACCAGACTGACCCCACACTGTCAATGTAACCCACCCCGGGAAGAACAGACTGACCCCACTCTGTCAATGTAACATATCTAGGGAAGACCAGACTGACCCCACACTGTCAATGTTACACACCAATGGAACAGCAGACTGACCCCACTCTGTCAGTGTAACACACCCTGGGAAGAATAGACAGACCGCACTCTGTCAATGTAAGCCACCAGGGAAGAGCAGACTGACCTCACACTGTCAATGTAACACACCCAGGGAAGAGCAGATTGACCTCACACTGTCAATGTAACACACCCAGGGAAGATCAGACTGACCCCACTCTGTCAATGTAACACACCCAGGGAAGAGCAGACTGACCACACTCTGTCAATGTAACACACCCAGGAAAGAGCAGACTGACCCCACTCTCTGAATGTAACACACCCAGGGAAGAGCAGTACGACCCCACTCAGTCAATGTAACACCCCCAGGGAAGAGCACACTGACCTCACTCGGTCAATTACCACACCCAATGAAGAGCAGACTGACCCCACTCTGTCATTGTAACCCACCCAGGGAAGACCAGACTGACCCCACACTGTCAATATAACCCACCCAGGGAAGAGCAGACTGACCCCACTCTGTCAATGTAACCCACCCAGGGAAGACCAGACTGACCTCACACTGTCAATGTAACACACCCAGGGAAGATCAGACTGACCCCACTCTCTCATTGTAACACACCCAGGGAAGAGCAGACTGACCACACTCTGTCAATGTAACACAGCCAGAGAAGATCAGATTCGCCCCACTCTGTCAATGTACCACACCCAGGGAACAGCAGACTGAGCGCAATCTGTCAATGTAACACACCCAGGTAGGAGCAGACTGACCACACTCTATCAAAGTAACACACACAGGGAAGATCAGACTGACCCCACTCTGTCAAAGTAACACACCTAGGGAAAATCAGACTGACCCCACTCTGTCAATGTAACACACCCAGGGAAGAGCAGACCGACCTCACACTGTCAATGTAACAGACCCAGGGAGGAGCAGACTGACCTCACTCTGTCAATGTAACCCACCCAGGGAAGAGCAGACTGACCCCACTCTGTCAAGGTAACATACCCAGGGAAGAGCACACTGACCCCATTCTGTCAATGTAACACACCCATGGAAGAGCAGACTGACCGCACTCTGTCATTGTAACCAACCCAGGGAAGACCAGACTGACCCCACTCTGTCAATGTAACCCACCCAGGGAAGAACAGACTGACCCCACACTGTCAATGTATCACACCCAGGGAAGAACAGACTGAACCCACTCTGTCAATGTAACACACCCAGGGAAGATCAGACTGACCCCACTCTCTCAATGTAACACACCCAGGGAAGAGCAGACTGACCACACTCTGTCAATGTAACACACCCAGAGAAGATCAGATTCGCCCCATTCTGTCAATGTACCACACCCAGGGAACAGCAGACTGAGCGCATTCTGACAATGTAACACACCCAGGGAAGAGCAGACTGACCACACTCTATCAAAGTAACACACCCAGGGAAGATCAGACTGACCCCACTCTGTCAATGTAACATGTCCAGGGAAGACCAGACTGACCCCACACTGTCAATGTTACACACCCATGGAACAGCAAACTGACCCCACTCTGTCAGTGTAGCAGACCCAGGGAAGAGCAGACTGACTTCACTCGGTCAATGTAACCCACCCAGGGAAGAGCAGACTGACCCCACTCTGTCAAGGTAACTTACCCAGGGAAGAGCACACTGACCCCATTCTGTCAATGTAACACACCCATGGAAGAGCAGACTGACCCCACTCTGTCATTGTAACCCACCCAGGGAAGACCAGACTGACCCCACTCTGTCAATGTAACACACCCAGGGAAGAGCAGACTGACCCCACTCTTTCAATGTAACACACTCAGGGAAGAGCAGACTGACAGCAATCTGTAAAAATAACACACCCAGGTAAGAGCAGACTGACCACACTCTATCAAAGTAACACACCCAGGGAAGAATAGACAGAGCCCACTCTGTCAATGTCAGCCACCAGGGAAGAGCAGACTGACCTCACACTGTCAATGTAACACACCCAGGGAAGAGCAGACTGACCTCACACTGTCAATGTAACACACCCAGGGAAGATCAGACTGACCCCAAACTCTCAATGTAACAGACCCAGGGAGGAGCAGACTGACCTCACACTGTCAATGTAACACACCCAGGGAAGGTTCGACTGACCCCACTCTGTCAATGTAACAGACCCAGGTAAGAGCAGACTGACCCCACTCTGTCAATGTAACACACCCAGGAAAGAGCAGACTGACCCCATTCTGTTAAAGTAACACACCCATGGAAGAGCAGACTGACTCCACTCTGTCAATGTAACCCACCCAGGGAAGATCAGACTGACCTCACTCTGTCAATGTAACACACCCAGGGAAGAACACACTGACCCCACTCAGTCAATGAATCACAACCAGCGAAGAGCAGACTGACCCCAATCTATCATTGTAACCCACCCAGGGAAGACCAGACTGACCCCACACTGTCAATGTAACCCACCCAGAGAAGAGCAGACTGACCCCACTCTGTCAATGTAACATATCCATGGAAGACCAGACTGACCCCACACTGTCAATGATACACACCCATGGAACAGCAGACTGATCCCACTCTGTCAGTGTAACACACCCAGGGAAGAATAGACAGACCCCACTCTGTCAATGTAAGCCACCAGTGAAGAGCAGACTGACCTCACATTGTCAATGTAACACACCCAGGGAAGAGCAGACTGACCTCACACTGTCAATGTAACACACCCAGGGAAGATCAGACTGACCCCACTCTCTCAATGTAACACACCCAGGGAAGAGCAGACTGACCTCACACTGTCAATGTAACACACCCAGGGAAGGTCAGACTGACCCCACTCTGTCAATGTAACAC
Source organism: Chiloscyllium punctatum (assembly GCF_047496795.1). Lineage (NCBI taxonomy): Eukaryota > Metazoa > Chordata > Chondrichthyes > Orectolobiformes > Hemiscylliidae > Chiloscyllium > Chiloscyllium punctatum. Next base: position 60,790,764 of record NC_092768.1, read on the forward strand.
ACTCAGGGAAGAGGAGACTGACCGCAATCTGTCAATGTAACACACCCAGGTAAGAGCAGACTGACCACACTCTATCAAAGCAACACACCCAGGGAAGAATAGACAGACCCCACTCTGTCAATATAAGCCACCAGGGAAGAGCAGACTGACATCACACTGTCAATGTAACACACCCAGGGAAGAGCAGACTGACCTCACACTGTCAATGTTACACACCCAGGGAAGATCAGACTGACCCCATTCTCTCAATGTAACATACCCAGGGAAGAGCAGACTGACCGCAATCTGTCAATGTAACACACCCAGGTAAGAGTTGACTGACCACACTCTATCAAAGTAACACACCCAGGGAAGAATAGACAGACCCCACTCTGTCAATGTAACATACCCAGGGAAGATCAGACTGACCCCAATCTCTCAATGTAACAGAACCAGGGAAGAGCAGACTGACCTCACACTGTCAATGTAACACACCCAGGGAAGATTAGACTGACCCCACTCTGTCAATGTAACAGACCTAGGTAAGAGCAGACTGACTCCACTCTGTCAATGTAACCCACCCAGGGAAGATCAGACTGACCTCACTCTGTCAATGTAACACACCCAGGGAAGAGCAGACTGACCCCACTCTGGCAATATAACATATCCAGGGAAGACCAGACTGACCCCACACTGTCAATGTAACACACCCCGGGAAGAGCAGACTGACCCCACTCTGTCAATGTAACATATCCAGGGAAGACCAGACTGACCCCACACTGTCAATGTTACACACCCATGGAACAGCAGACTGACCCCACTCTGTCAGTGTAACACACCCAGGGAAGAATAGACAGACCCCACTCTGTCAATGTAAGCCACCAGGGAAGAGCAGACTGACCTCACACTGTCAATGTAACACACCCAGGGAAGAGCAGATTGACCTCACACTGTCAATGTAACACACCCAGGGAAGATCAGACTGACCCCACTCTCTCAATGTAACACACCCAGGGAAGAGCAGACTGACCACACTCTGTCAATGTAACACACCCAGGGAAGAGCAGGCTGACCCCACACTGTCAATGTAACCCATCCAGGGAAGAGCAGACTGACACCACTCTGTCAATGTAACACACCCAGGGAAGACCAGACTGACCTCACACTGTCAATGTAACACACCCAGGGAAGAGCAGACTGACCACACTCTGTCAATGTAACACACCCACAGAAGATCAGATTCGCCCCACTCTGTCAATGTACCACACCCAGGGAACAGCAGACTGAGCGCAATCTGTCAATGTAACACACCCAGGTAGGAGCAGACTGACCACACTCTATCAAAGTAACACACCCAGGGAAGATCAGACTGACCCCACTCTGTCAAAGTAACACACCCAGGGAAAATCAGACTGACCCCACTCTGTCAATGTAACACACCCAGGGAAGAGCAGACCGACCTCACACTGTCAATGTAACAGGCCCAGGGAAGAGCAGACTGACTTCACACTGTCAATGTAACCCACCCAGGGAAGAGCAGACTGACCCCACTCTGTCAATGTAACCCACCCAGGGAAGAACAGACTGACCCCACACTGTCAATGTATCACACCCAGGGAAGAACAGACTGAACCCACTCTGTCAATGTAACACACCCAGGGAAGATCAGACTGACCCCACTCTCTCAATGTAACACACCCAGGGAAGAGCACACTGACCCCATTCTGTCAATGTAACACACCCATGGAAGAGCAGACTGACCCCACTCTGTCATTGTAACCAACCCAGGGAAGACCAAACTGACCCCACTCTGTCAATGTAACCCACCCAGGGAAGAACAGACTGACCCCACACTGTCAATGTATCACACCCAGGGAAGAACAGACTGAACCCACTCTGTCAATGTAACACACCCAGGGAAGATCAGACTGACCCCACTCTCTCAATGTAACACACCCAGGGAAGAGCAGACTGACCCCACACTGTCAATGTAACCCACCCAGAGAAGAGCAGACTGACCCCACTCTGTCAATGTTACACACCCATGGAACAGCAGACTGACCCCACTCTGTCAGTGTAACACACCCAGGGAAGAATAGACAGACCCCACTCTGTCAATGTAAGCCACCAGTGAAGAGCAGACTGACCTCACATTGTCAATGTAACACACCCAGGGAAGAGCAGACTGACCTCACACTGTCAATGTAACACACCCAGGGAAGATCAGACTGACCCCACTCTCTCAATGTAACACACCCAGGGAAGAGCAGACTGACCTCACACTGTCAATGTAACACACCCAGGGAAGGTCAGACTGACCCCACTCTGTTAATGTAACACACTCAGGGAAGGGGAGACTGACCGCAATCTGTCAATGTAACACACCCAGGTAAGAGCAGACTGACCACACTCTATCAAAGCAACACACCCAGGGAAGAATAGACAGACCCCACTCTGTCAATGTAAGCCACCAGGGAAGAGCAGACTGACATCACACTGTCAATGTAACACACCCAGGGAAGAGCAGACTGACCTCACACTGTCAATGTAACACACCCAGGTAAGATCAGACTGACCCCATTCTCTCAATGTAACATACCCAGGGAAGAGCAGACTGACCGCAATCTGTCAATGTAACACACACAGGTAAGAGCAGACTGACCACACTCTATCAAAGTAACACACCCAGGGAAGAATAGACAGACCCCACTCTGTCAATGTAAGCCACCCAGGGAAGAGCAGACTGACCTCACACTGTCAATGTAACACACCCAGGGAAGAGCAGACTGACCCCAATCTCTCAATGTAACAGACCCAGGGAATAGCAGACTGACCTCACACTGTCAATGTAACACACCCAGGGAAGATTAGACTGACCACACTCTGTCAATGTAACAGACCTAGGTAAGAGCAGACTGACCCCACACTGTCAATGTTACACACCCATGGAACAGCAGACTGACCCCACTCTGTCAGTGTAACACACCCTGGGAAGAATAGACAGACCCCACTCTGTCAATGTAAGCCACCAGGGAAGAGCAGACTGACCTCACACTGTCAATGTAACACACCCAGGGAAGAGCAGATTGACCTCACACTGTCAATGTAACACACCCAGGGAAGATCAGACTGACCCCACTCTGTCAATATAACACACCCAGGGAAGAGCAGACTGACCACACTCTGTCAATGTAACACACCCAGGAAAGAGCAGACTGACCCCACTCTCTGAATGTAACACACCCAGGGAAGAGCAGTACGACCCCACTCAGTCAATGTAACACCCCCAGGGAAGAGCACACTGACCTCACTCGGTCAATTACCACACCCAGTGAAGAGCAGACTGACCCCACTCTGTCATTGTAACCCACCCAGGGAAGACCAGACTGACCCCACACTGTCAATATAACCCACCCAGGGAAGAGCAGACTGACCCCACTCTGTCAATGTAACCCACCCAGGGAAGACCAGACTGACCTCACACTGTCAATGCAACACACCCAGGAAAGAGCAGACTGACCACACTCTGTCAATGTAACACACCCAGAGAAGATCAGATTCGCCCCACTCTGTCAATGTACCACACCCAGGGAACAGCAGACTGAGCGCAATCTGTCAATGTAACACACCCAGGTAGGAGCAGACTGACCACACTCTATCAAAGTAACACACCCGGGGAAAATCAGACTGATCCCACTCTGTCAATGTAACACACCCAGGGAAGAGCAGACCGACCTCACACTGTCAATGTAACAGACCCAGGGAAGAGCAGACTGACCTCACTCTGTCAATGTAACCCACCCAGGGAAGAGCAGACTGACCACACTCTGTCAAGGTAACATACCCAGGGAAGAGCACACTGACCCCATTCTGTCAATGTAACACACCCATGGAAGAGCAGACTGACCTCACTCTGTCAATGTAACCCACCCAGGGAAGACCAGACTGACCCCACACTGTCAATGTATCACACCCAGGGAAGAACAGACTGAACCCACTCTGTCAATGTAACAAACCCAGGGAAGATCAGACTGACCCCACTCTCTCAATGTAACACACCCAGGGAAGAGCAGACTGACCACACTCTGTCAATGTAACACACCCAGAGAAGATCAGATTCGCCCCATTCTGTCAATGTACCACACCCAGGGAACAGCAGACTGAGCGCATTCTGACAATGTAACACACCCAGGGAAGAGCAGACTGACCACACTCTATCAAAGTAACACACCCAGGGAAGATCAGACTGACCCCACTCTGTCAAAGTAACACACCCAGGGAAAATCAGACTGATCCCACTCTGTCAATGTAACACACCCAGGGAAGAGCAGACTGACCTCACACTGTCAATGTAACAGACCCAGGGAAGAGCAGACTGACTTCACGCTGTCAATGTAACCCACCCAGGGAAGAGCAGACTGACCCCACTCTGTCAAGGTAACATAACCAGGGAAGAGCACACTGACCCCATTCTGTCAATGTAACACACCCATGGAAGAGCAGACTGACCCCACTCTGTCATTGTAACCCACCCAGGGAAGACCAGACTGACCCCACTCTGTCAATGTAACACACCCAGGGAAGAGCAGACTGACCCCACTCTGTCAATGTAACACACTCAGGGAAGAGCAGACTGACAGCAATCTGTAAAAATAACACACCCAGGTAAGAGCAGACTGACCACACTCTATCAAAGTAACACACCCAGGGAAGAATAGACAGACACCACTCTGTCAATGTAAGCCACGAGGGAAGAGCAGACCGACCTCACACTGTCAATGTAACACACCCAGGGAAGAGCAGACTGACCTCACTCTGTCAATGTAACCCACCCAGGGAAGATCAGACTGACCCCACTCTGTCAAGGTAACAGACCCAGGGAAGAGCAGACTGACCCCATTCTGTCAATGTAACACACCCATGGAAGAGCAGACTGACCGCACTCTGTCAATGTAACACACCCAGTGAATAGCAGACTGACCTCACTCTGTCAATGTAACACACCCAGGGAAGAACAGACTGAACCCACTCTGTCAATGTATCACACCCAGGGAAGAACAGACTGAACCCACTCTGTCAATGTAACACACCCAGGGAAGATCAGACTGACCCCACTCTCTCAATGTAACACACCCAGGGAAGAGCAGACTGACCACACTCTGTCAATGTAACACACCCAGAGAAGATCAGATTCGCCCCATTCTGTCAATGTACCACACCCAGGGAACAGCAGACTGAGCGCATTCTGACAATGTAACACACCCAGGGAAGAGCAGACTGACCACACTCTATCAAAGTAACACACCCAGGGAAGATCAGACTGACCCCACTCTGTCAATGTAACATGTCCAGGGAAGACCAGACTGACCCCACACTGTCAATGTTACACACCCATGGAACAGCAAACTGACCCCACTCTGTCAATGTAACACACCCAGGGAAGAACACACTGACCCCACTCAGTCAATGAATCACAACCAGCGAAGAGCAGACTGACCCCAATCTATCATTGTAACCCACCCAGGGAAGACCAGACTGACCCCACACTGTCAATGTAACCCACCCAGAGAAGAGCAGACTGACCCCACTCTGTCAATGTAACATATCCATGGAAGACCAGACTGACCCCACACTGTCAATGATACACACCCATGGAACAGCAGACTGATCCCACTCTGTCAGTGTAACACACCCAGGGAAGAATAGACAGACCCCACTCTGTCAATGTAAGCCACCAGTGAAGAGCAGACTGACCTCACATTGTCAATGTAACACACCCAGGGAAGAGCAGACTGACCTCACACTGTCAATGTAACACACCCAGGGAAGATCAGACTGACCCCACTCTCTCAATGTAACACACCCAGGGAAGAGCAGACTGACCTCACACTGTCAATGTAACACACCCAGGGAAGGTCAGACTGACCCCACTCTGTCAATGTAACACACTCAGGGAAGAGGAGACTGACCGCAATCTGTCAATGTAACACACCCAGGTAAGAGCAGACTGACCACACTCTATCAAAGCAACACACCCAGGGAAGAATAGACAGACCCCACTCTGTCAATATAAGCCACCAGGGAAGAGCAGACTGACATCACACTGTCAATGTAACACACCCAGGGAAGAGCAGACTGACCTCACACTGTCAATGTTACACACCCAGGGAAGATCAGACTGACCCCATTCTCTCAATGTAACATACCCAGGGAAGAGCAGACTGACCGCAATCTGTCAATGTAACACACCCAGGTAAGAGTTGACTGACCACACTCTATCAAAGTAACACACCCAGGGAAGAATAGACAGACCCCACTCTGTCAATGTAACATACCCAGGGAAGATCAGACTGACCCCAATCTCTCAATGTAACAGAACCAGGGAAGAGCAGACTGACCTCACACTGTCAATGTAACACACCCAGGGAAGATTAGACTGACCCCACTCTGTCAATGTAACAGACCTAGGTAAGAGCAGACTGACTCCACTCTGTCAATGTAACCCACCCAGGGAAGATCAGACTGACCTCACTCTGTCAATGTAACACACCCAGGGAAGAGCAGACTGACCCCACTCTGGCAATATAACATATCCAGGGAAGACCAGACTGACCCCACACTGTCAATGTAACACACCCCGGGAAGAGCAGACTGACCCCACTCTGTCAATGTAACATATCCAGGGAAGACCAGACTGACCCCACACTGTCAATGTTACACACCCATGGAACAGCAGACTGACCCCACTCTGTCAGTGTAACACACCCAGGGAAGAATAGACAGACCCCACTCTGTCAATGTAAGCCACCAGGGAAGAGCAGACTGACCTCACACTGTCAATGTAACACACCCAGGGAAGAGCAGATTGACCTCACACTGTCAATGTAACACACCCAGGGAAGATCAGACTGACCCCACTCTCTCAATGTAACACACCCAGGGAAGAGCAGACTGACCACACTCTGTCAATGTAACACACCCAGGGAAGAGCAGGCTGACCCCACACTGTCAATGTAACCCATCCAGGGAAGAGCAGACTGACACCACTCTGTCAATGTAACACACCCAGGGAAGACCAGACTGACCTCACACTGTCAATGTAACACACCCAGGGAAGAGCAGACTGACCACACTCTGTCAATGTAACACACCCACAGAAGATCAGATTCGCCCCACTCTGTCAATGTACCACACCCAGGGAACAGCAGACTGAGCGCAATCTGTCAATGTAACACACCCAGGTAGGAGCAGACTGACCACACTCTATCAAAGTAACACACCCAGGGAAGATCAGACTGACCCCACTCTGTCAAAGTAACACACCCAGGGAAAATCAGACTGACCCCACTCTGTCAATGTAACACACCCAGGGAAGAGCAGACCGACCTCACACTGTCAATGTAACAGGCCCAGGGAAGAGCAGACTGACTTCACACTGTCAATGTAACCCACCCAGGGAAGAGCAGACTGACCCCACTCTGTCAATGTAACCCACCCAGGGAAGAACAGACTGACCCCACACTGTCAATGTATCACACCCAGGGAAGAACAGACTGAACCCACTCTGTCAATGTAACACACCCAGGGAAGATCAGACTGACCCCACTCTCTCAATGTAACACACCCAGGGAAGAGCACACTGACCCCATTCTGTCAATGTAACACACCCATGGAAGAGCAGACTGACCCCACTCTGTCATTGTAACCAACCCAGGGAAGACCAAACTGACCCCACTCTGTCAATGTAACCCACCCAGGGAAGAACAGACTGACCCCACACTGTCAATGTATCACACCCAGGGAAGAACAGACTGAACCCACTCTGTCAATGTAACACACCCAGGGAAGATCAGACTGACCCCACTCTCTCAATGTAACACACCCAGGGAAGAGCAGACTGACCCCACACTGTCAATGTAACCCACCCAGAGAAGAGCAGACTGACCCCACTCTGTCAATGTTACACACCCATGGAACAGCAGACTGACCCCACTCTGTCAGTGTAACACACCCAGGGAAGAATAGACAGACCCCACTCTGTCAATGTAAGCCACCAGTGAAGAGCAGACTGACCTCACATTGTCAATGTAACACACCCAGGGAAGAGCAGACTGACCTCACACTGTCAATGTAACACACCCAGGGAAGATCAGACTGACCCCACTCTCTCAATGTAACACACCCAGGGAAGAGCAGACTGACCTCACACTGTCAATGTAACACACCCAGGGAAGGTCAGACTGACCCCACTCTGTTAATGTAACACACTCAGGGAAGGGGAGACTGACCGCAATCTGTCAATGTAACACACCCAGGTAAGAGCAGACTGACCACACTCTATCAAAGCAACACACCCAGGGAAGAATAGACAGACCCCACTCTGTCAATGTAAGCCACCAGGGAAGAGCAGACTGACATCACACTGTCAATGTAACACACCCAGGGAAGAGCAGACTGACCTCACACTGTCAATGTAACACACCCAGGTAAGATCAGACTGACCCCATTCTCTCAATGTAACATACCCAGGGAAGAGCAGACTGACCGCAATCTGTCAATGTAACACACACAGGTAAGAGCAGACTGACCACACTCTATCAAAGTAACACACCCAGGGAAGAATAGACAGACCCCACTCTGTCAATGTAAGCCACCCAGGGAAGAGCAGACTGACCTCACACTGTCAATGTAACACACCCAGGGAAGAGCAGACTGACCTCACTCTGTCAATGTAACATACACAGGGAAGATCAGACTGACCCCAATCTCTCAATGTAACAGACCCAGGGAAGAGCAGACTGACCTCACACTGTCAATGTAACACACCCAGGGAAGATTAGACTGACCACACTCTGTCAATGTAACAGACCTAGGTAAGAGCAGACTGACCCCACACTGTCAATGTTACACACCCATGGAACAGCAGACTGACCCCACTCTGTCAGTGTAACACACCCTGGGAAGAATAGACAGACCCCACTCTGTCAATGTAAGCCACCAGGGAAGAGCAGACTGACCTCACACTGTCAATGTAACACACCCAGGGAAGAGCAGATTGACCTCACACTGTCAATGTAACACACCCAGGGAAGATCAGACTGACCCCACTCTGTCAATATAACACACCCAGGGAAGAGCAGACTGACCACACTCTGTCAATGTAACACACCCAGGAAAGAGCAGACTGACCCCACTCTCTGAATGTAACACACCCAGGGAAGAGCAGTACGACCCCACTCAGTCAATGTAACACCCCCAGGGAAGAGCACACTGACCTCACTCGGTCAATTACCACACCCAGTGAAGAGCAGACTGACCCCACTCTGTCATTGTAACCCACCCAGGGAAGACCAGACTGACCCCACACTGTCAATATAACCCACCCAGGGAAGAGCAGACTGACCCCACTCTGTCAATGTAACCCACCCAGGGAAGACCAGACTGACCTCACACTGTCAATGCAACACACCCAGGAAAGAGCAGACTGACCACACTCTGTCAATGTAACACACCCAGAGAAGATCAGATTCGCCCCACTCTGTCAATGTACCACACCCAGGGAACAGCAGACTGAGCGCAATCTGTCAATGTAACACACCCAGGTAGGAGCAGACTGACCACACTCTATCAAAGTAACACACCCGGGGAAAATCAGACTGATCCCACTCTGTCAATGTAACACACCCAGGGAAGAGCAGACCGACCTCACACTGTCAATGTAACAGACCCAGGGAAGAGCAGACTGACCTCACTCTGTCAATGTAACCCACCCAGGGAAGAGCAGACTGACCACACTCTGTCAAGGTAACATACCCAGGGAAGAGCACACTGACCCCATTCTGTCAATGTAACACACCCATGGAAGAGCAGACTGACCTCACTCTGTCAATGTAACCCACCCAGGGAAGACCAGACTGACCCCACACTGTCAATGTATCACACCCAGGGAAGAACAGACTGAACCCACTCTGTCAATGTAACAAACCCAGGGAAGATCAGACTGACCCCACTCTCTCAATGTAACACACCCAGGGAAGAGCAGACTGACCCCACTCTGTCAATGTAACACACCCAGGGAAAATCAGACTGACCCCACTCTGTCAATGTAACACACCCAGGGAAGAGCAGACCGACCTCACACTGTCAATGTAACAGACCCAGGGAAGAGCAGACTGACCTCACTCTGTCAATGTAACCCACCCAGGGAAGAGCAGACTGACCACACTCTGTCAAGGTAACATACCCAGGGAAGAGCACACTGACCCCATTCTGTCAATGTAACACACCCATGGAAGAGCAGACTGACCTCACTCTGTCAATGTAACCCACCCAGGGAAGACCAGACTGACCCCACACTGTCAATGTAACAAACCCAGGGAAGATCAGACTGACCCCACTCTCTCAATGTAACACACCCAGGGAAGAGCAGACTGACCACACTCTGTCAATGTAACACACCCAGAGAAGATCAGATTCGCCCCATTCTGTCAATGTACCACACCCAGGGAACAGCAGACTGAGCGCATTCTGACAATGTAACACACCCAGGGAAGAGCAGACTGACCACACTCTATCAAAGTAACACACCCAGGGAAGATCAGACTGACCCCACTCTGTCAAAGTAACACACCCAGGGAAAATCAGACTGATCCCACTCTGTCAATGTAACACACCCAGGGAAGAGCAGACTGACCTCACACTGTCAATGTAACAGACCCAGGGAAGAGCAGACTGACTTCACGCTGTCAATGTAACCCACCCAGGGAAGAGCAGACTGACCCCACTCTGTCAAGGTAACATAACCAGGGAAGAGCACACTGACCCCATTCTGTCAATGTAACACACCCATGGAAGAGCAGACTGACCCCACTCTGTCATTGTAACCCACCCAGGGAAGACCAGACTGACCCCACTCTGTCAATGTAACACACCCAGGGAAGAGCAGACTGACCCCACTCTGTCAATGTAACACACTCAGGGAAGAGCAGACTGACAGCAATCTGTAAAAATAACACACCCAGGTAAGAGCAGACTGACCACACTCTATCAAAGTAACACACCCAGGGAAGAATAGACAGACACCACTCTGTCAATGTAAGCCACGAGGGAAGAGCAGACCGACCTCACACTGTCAATGTAACACACCCAGGGAAGAGCAGACTGACCTCACTCTGTCAATGTAACCCACCCAGGGAAGATCAGACTGACCCCACTCTGTCAAGGTAACAGACCCAGGGAAGAGCAGACTGACCCCATTCTGTCAATGTAACACACCCATGGAAGAGCAGACTGACCGCACTCTGTCAATGTAACACACCCAGTGAATAGCAGACTGACCTCACTCTGTCAATGTAACACACCCAGGGAAGAACAGACTGAACCCACTCTGTCAATGTATCACACCCAGGGAAGAACAGACTGAACCCACTCTGTCAATGTAACACACCCAGGGAAGATCAGACTGACCCCACTCTCTCAATGTAACACACCCAGGGAAGAGCAGACTGACCACACTCTGTCAATGTAACACACCCAGAGAAGATCAGATTCGCCCCATTCTGTCAATGTACCACACCCAGGGAACAGCAGACTGAGCGCATTCTGACAATGTAACACACCCAGGGAAGAGCAGACTGACCACACTCTATCAAAGTAACACACCCAGGGAAGATCAGACTGACCCCACTCTGTCAATGTAACATGTCCAGGGAAGACCAGACTGACCCCACACTGTCAATGTTACACACCCATGGAACAGCAAACTGACCCCACTCTGTCAGTGTAGCAGACCCAGGGAAGAGCAGACTGACTTCACTCTGTCAATGTAACCCACCCAGGGAAGAGCAGACTGACCCCACTCTGTCAAGGTAACTTACCCAGGGAAGAGCACACTGACCCCATTCTGTCAATGTAACACACCCATGGAAGAGCAGACTGACCCCACTCTGTCATTGTAACCCACCCAGGGAAGACCAGACTGACCCCACTCTGTCAATGTAACACACCCAGGGAAGAGCAGACTGACCCCACTCTTTCAATGTAACACACTCAGGGAAGAGCAGACTGACAGCAATCTGTAAAAATAACACACCCAGGTAAGAGCAGACTGACCACACTCTATCAAAGTAACACACCCAGGGAAGAATAGACAGACACCACTCTGTCAATGTAAGCCACGAGGGAAGAGCAGCCTGACCTCACACTGTCAATGTAACACACCCAGGGAAGAGCAGACTGACCTCGCACTGTCAATGTAACACACCCAGGGAAGATCAGACTGACCCCACTCTCTCAATGTAACAGACCCAGGGAAGAGCAGACTGACCCCACTCTGTCAATGTAACACACCCATGGAAGAGCACACTGACCCCACTCTGTAAATGTAACACACCCAGTGAATAGCAGACTGACCTCACTCTGTCAATGTAACACACCCAGGGAAGAACAGACTGACCCCACTCTGTCAATATAACACACCCAGAGAAGATCAGATTCGCCCCACTCTATCAATGTAACACACCCAGGGAAGATTAGACTGACCCCACTCTGTCAATGTAACAGACCTAGGTAAGAGCAGACTGACTCCACTCTGTCAATGTAACCCACCCAGGGAAGATCAGACTAACCTCACTCTGTCAATGTAACACACCCAGGGAAGAGCAGACTGACCCCACTCTGTCAATGTAACATATCCAGGGAAGACCAGACTGACCCCACACTGTCAATGTAACCCACCCAGGGAAGAGCAGACTGACCCCACTCTGTCAATGTAACATGTCCAGGGAAGACCAGACTGACCCCACACTGTCAATGTTACACACCCATGGAACAGCAGACTGACCCCACTCTGTCAGTGTAACACACCCAGGGAAGAATAGACAGACCCCACTCTGTCAATGTAAGCCACCAGGGAAGAGCAGACTGACCTCACACTGTCAATGTAACACACCCAGGGAAGAGCAGGCTGACCTCACACTGTCAATGTAACACACCCAGGGAAGGTCAGACTGACCCCACTCTCTCAATGTAACACACCCAGGGAAGAGTAGACTGACCACACTCTGTCAATGTAACACACCCAGGGAAGAGCACACTGACCTCACTTGGTCAATGTAACACACCCAGGGAAGATCAGACTGACCCCACTTTGTTAATGTAACAGACCCAGGTAAGAGCAGACTGACTCCACTCTGTCAATGTAACCCACCCAGGGAAGATCAGACTGACCTCACTCTGTCAATGTAACATACCCAGGGAAGAGCAGACTGACCCCACTCTGTCAATGTAACATATCCAGGGAAGACCAGACTGACCCCACACTGTCAATGTAACCCACCCAGGGAAGAGCAGACTGACCCCACTCTGTCATTGTAACACACCCAGGAAAGAGCAGACTGACCCCACTCTGTGAATGTAACACACCCAGGGAAGAGCACACTGACCTCACTCGGTCAATGTAACCCACCCAGGGAAGAGCAGACTGACCCCACTCTGTCATTGTAACCCACCCAGGGAAGACCAGACTGACCCCACACTGTCAATGTAACCCACCCAGGGAAGGGCAGACTGACCCCACTCTGTCAATGTAACATACCCAGGGAAGACCAGACTGACCCCACACTGTCAATGTTACACACCCATGGAACAGCAGACTGACCCCACTCTGTCAGTGTAACACACCCAGGGAAGAATAGACAGACCCCACTCGGTCAATGTAAGCCACCAGGGAAGAGTAGACTGACCTCATACTGTCAATGTAACACACCCAGGGAAGAGCAGACTGACCTCACACGATCATTGTAACACACCCAGGGAAGAGCAGACTGACCCCACTCTGTCAAGGTAACATACCCAGGGAAGAGCAGACTGACCCCATTCTGTCAATGTAACACACCCATGGAAGAGCAGACTGACCCCACTCTGTCATTGTAACCCACCCAGGGAAGAACAGACTGAACCCACTCTGTCAATGTAACACACCCAGGCAAGAGGAGACTGACCATACTCTGTCAAAGCAACACACCCAGGGAAGAATAGACAGACCCCACTCTGTCAATGTAAGCCACCAGGGAAGAGCAGACTGACCTCACACTGTCAATGTAACACACCCAGGGAAGATCAGACTGACCCCACTCTCTCAATGTAACATACCCAGGGAAGAGCAGACTGACCGCAATTTGTCAATGTAACACACCCAGGTAAGAGCAGACTGACCACACTCTATCAAAGTAACACACCCAGGGAAGAATAGACAGAGCCCACTCTGTTAATGTAAGCCACCAGGGAAGAGCAGACTGACCTCACACTGTCAATGTAACACACCCAGGGAAGAGCAGACTGACCTCACACTGTCAATGTAACACACCCAGGGAAGATCATACTGACCCCAAACTCTCAATGTAACAGACCCAGGGAGGAGCAGACTGACCTCACACTGTCAATGTAACACTCCCAGGGAAGGTTCGACTCACCCCACTCTGTCAATGTAACAGACCCAGGAAAGAGCAGACTGACCCCATTCTGTTAAAGTAACACACCCAGGGAAGAGCAGTACGACCCCACTCAGTCAATGTAACACCCCCAGGGAAGAGCACACTGACCTCACTCGGTCAATTACCACACCCAGTGAAGAGCAGACTGACCCCACTCTGTCATTGTAACCCACCCATGGAAGAGCAGACTGACTCCACTCTGTCAATGTAACCCACCCAGGGAAGATCAGACTGACCTCACTCTGTCAATGTAACACACCCTGGGAAGAACACACGGACCCCACTCAGTCAATGAATCACAACCAGCGAAGAGCAGACTGACCCCACTCTATCATTGTTACCCACCCAGGGAAGACCAGACTGACCCCACACTGTCAATGTTACACACCCATGGAACAGCAGACTGATCCCACTCTGTCATTGTAACACACCCAGGGAAGAATAGACAGACCCCACTCTGTCAATGTAAGCCACCAGTGAAGAGCAGACTGACCACACTCTGACAATGTAACACACCCAGGAAAGAGCAGACTGACCCCACTCTGTGAAAGTAACACACCCAGGGAAGAGCAGTACGACCCCACTCAGTCAATGTAACACACCCAGGGAAGAGCACACTGACCTCACTCGGTCAATTACCACACCCAGTGAAGAGCAGACTGACCCCACTCTGTCATTGTAACCCACCCAGGGAAGACCAGACTGACCCCACACTGTCAATGTAACCCACCCAGGGAAGAGCAGACTGACCCCACTCTGTCAATGTAACATACCCAGGGAAGACCAGACTGACCCCACACTGTCAATGTTACACACCCATGGAACAGCAGACTGACCCCACTCTGTCAGTGTAACACACCCAGGGAAGAATAGACAGACCCCACTCGGTCAATGTAAGCCACCAGGGAAGAGTAGACTGACCTCATACTGTCAATGTAACACACCCAGGGAAGAGCAGACTGACCTCACACTATCAATGTAACACACCCAGGGAAGAGCAGACTGACCCCACTCTGTCAAGGTAACATACCCAGGGAAGAGCAGACTGACCCCATTCTGTCAATGTAACACACCCATGGAAGAGCAGACTGACCCCACTCTGTCATTGTAACCCACCCAGGGAAGAACAGACTGACCCCACACTGTCAATGTACCACACCCAGGGAAGAACAGACTGAACCCACTCTGTCAATGTAAAACACCCAGGGAAGAGGAGACTGACCACACTCTGTCAGTGTAACACACCCAGGGAAGAATAGACAGACCCCACTCTGTCAATGTAAGCCACAAGGAAGAGCAGACTGACCTCACACTGTCAATGTAACACACCCAGGGAAGAGCAGACTGACCTCACACTGTCAATGTAACACACCCAGGGAAGATCAGACTGACCCCACTCTCTCAATGTAACATACCCAGGGAAGAGCAGACTGACCGCAATCTGTCAATGTAACACACACAGGTAAGAGCAGACTGACCACACTCTATCAAAGTAACACACCCAGGGAAGAATAGACAGACCCCACTCTGTCAATGTAAGCCACCAGGGAAGAGCAGACTGACCTCACACTGTCAATGTAACACACCCAGGGAAGAGCAGACTGACCTCACTCTGTCAATGTAACATACACAGGGAAGATCAGACTGACCCCAATCTCTCAATGTAACAGACCCAGGGAAGAGCAGACTGACCTCACACTGTCAATGTAACACACCCAGGGAAGATTAGACTGACCACACTCTGTCAATGTAACAGACCTAGGTAAGAGCAGACTGACTCCACTCTGTCAATGTAACCCACCCAGGGAAGATCAGACTGACCTCACTCTGTCAATGTAACACACCCAGGGAAGAGCAGACTGACCCCACTCTGGCAATGTAACATATCCAGGGAAGACCAGACTGACCCCACACTGTCAATGTAACCCACCCCGGGAAGAGCAGACTGACCCCACTCTGTCAATGTAACATATCTAGGGAAGACCAGACTGACCCCACACTGTCAATGTTACACACCCATGGAACAGCAGACTGACCCCACTCTGTCAGTGTAACACACCCTGGGAAGAATAGACAGACCCCACTCTGTCAATGTAAGCCACCAGGGAAGAGCAGACTGACCTCACACTGTCAATGTAACACACCCAGGGAAGAGCAGATTGACCTCACACTGTCAATGTAACACACCCAGGGAAGATCAGACTGACCCCACTCTGTCAATGTAACACACCCAGGGAAGAGCAGACTGACCACACTCTGTCAATGTAACACACCCAGGAAAGAGCAGACTGACCCCACTCTCTGAATGTAACACACCCAGGGAAGAGCAGTACGACCCCACTCAGTCAATGTAACACCCCCAGGGAAGAGCAGACCGACCTCACACTGTCAATGTAACAAACCCAGGGAAGAGCAGACTGACCTCACTCTGTCAATGTAACCCACCCAGGGAAGAGCAGACTGACCACACTCTGTCAAGGTAACATACCCAGGGAAGAGCACACTGACCCCATTCTGTCAATGTAACACACCCATGGAAGAGCAGACTGACCTCACTCTGTCAATGTAACCCACCCAGGGAAGACCAGACTGACCCCACACTGTCAATGTATCACACCCAGGGAAGAACAGACTGAACCCACTCTGTCAATGTAACAAACCCAGGGAAGATCAGACTGACCCCACTCTCTCAATGTAACACACCCAGGGAAGAGCAGACTGACCACACTCTGTCAATGTAACACACCCAGAGAAGATCAGATTCGCCCCATTCTGTCAATGTACCACACCCAGGGAACAGCAGACTGAGCGCATTCTGACAATGTAACACACCCAGGGAAGAGCAGACTGACCACACTCTATCAAAGTAACACACCCAGGGAAGATCAGACTGACCCCACTCTGTCAAAGTAACACACCCAGGGAAAATCAGACTGATCCCACTCTGTCAATGTAACACACACAGGGAAGAGCAGACTGACCTCACACTGTCAATGTAACAGACCCAGGGAAGAGCAGACTGACTTCACTCTGTCAATGTAACCCACCCAGGGAAGAGCAGACTGACCCCACTCTGTCAAGGTAACATACCCAGGGAAGAGCACACTGACCCCATTCTGTCAATGTAACACACCCATGGAAGAGCAGACTGACCCCACTCTGTCATTGTAACCCACCCAGGGAAGACCAGACTGACCCCACTCTGTCAATGTAACACACCCAGGGAAGAGCAGACTGACCCCACTCTGTCAATGTAACACACTCAGGGAAGAGCAGACTGACAGCAATCTGTAAAAATAACACACCCAGGTAAGTGCAGACTGACCACACTCTATCAAAGTAACACACCCAGGGAAGAATAGACAGACACCACTCTGTCAATGTAAGCCACGAGGGAAGAGCAGACCGACCTCACACTGTCAATGTAACACACCCAGGGAAGAGCAGACTGACCTCACTCTGTCAATGTCACCCACCCAGGGAAGATCAGACTGACCCCACTCTGTCAAGGTAACAGACCCAGGGAAGAGCAGACTGACCCCATTCTGTCAATGTAACACACCCATGGAAGAGCAGACTGACCGCACTCTGTCAATGTAACACACCCAGTGAATAGCAGACTGACCTCACTCTGTCAATGTAACACACCCAGGGAAGAACAGACTGAACCCACTCTGTCAATGTATCACACCCAGGGAAGAACAGACTGAACCCACTCTGTCAATGTAACACACCCAGGGAAGATCAGACTGACCCCACTCTCTCAATGTAACACACCCAGGGAAGAGCAGACTGACCACACTCTGTCAATGTAACACACCCAGAGAAGATCAGATTCGCCCCATTCTGTCAATGTACCACACCCAGGGAACAGCAGACTGAGCGCATTCTGACAATGTAACACACCCAGGGAAGAGCAGACTGACCACACTCTATCAAAGTAACACACCCAGGGAAGATCAGACTGACCCCACTCTGTCAATGTAACATGTCCAGGGAAGACCAGACTGACCCCACACTGTCAATGTTACACACCCATGGAACAGCAAACTGACCCCACTCTGTCAGTGTAGCAGACCCAGGGAAGAGCAGACTGACTTCACTCTGTCAATGTAACCCACCCAGGGAAGAGCAGACTGACCCCACTCTGTCAAGGTAACTTACCCAGGGAAGAGCACACTGACCCCATTCTGTCAATGTAACACACCCATGGAAGAGCAGACTGACCCCACTCTGTCATTGTAACCCACCCAGGGAAGACCAGACTGACCCCACTCTGTCAATGTAACACACCCAGGGAAGAGCAGACTGACCCCACTCTTTCAATGTAACACACTCAGGGAAGAGCAGACTGACAGCAATCTGTAAAAATAACACACCCAGGTAAGAGCAGACTGACCACACTCTATCAAAGTAACACACCCAGGGAAGAATAGACAGACACCACTCTGTCAATGTAAGCCACGAGGGAAGAGCAGCCTGACCTCACACTGTCAATGTAACACACCCAGGGAAGAGCAGACTGACCTCACACTGTCAATGTAACACACCCAGGGAAGATCAGACTGACCCCACTCTCTCAATGTAACAGACCCAGGGAAGAGCAGACTGACCCCACTCTGTCAATGTAACACACCCATGGAAGAGCACACTGACCCCACTCTGTCAATGTAACACACCCAGTGAATAGCAGACTGACCTCACTCTGTCAATGTAACACACCCAGGGAAGAACAGACTGACCCCACTCTGTGAATATAACACACCCAGAGAAGATCAGATTCGCCCCACTCTATCAATGTAACATACCCAGGGAAGATTAGACTGACCCCACTCTGTCAATGTAACAGACCTAGGTAAGAGCAGACTGACTCCACTCTGTCAATGTAACCCACCCAGGGAAGATCAGACTAACCTCACTCTGTCAATGTAACACACCCAGGGAAGAGCAGACTGACCCCACTCTGTCAATGTAACATATCCAGGGAAGACCAGACTGACCCCACACTGTTAATGTAACCCACCCAGGGAAGAGCAGACTGACCCCACTCTGTCAATGTAACATGTCCAGGGAAGACCAGACTGACCCCACACTGTCAATGTTACACACCCATGGAACAGCAGACTGACCCCACTCTGTCAGTGTAACACACCCAGGGAAGAATAGACAGACCCCACTCTGTCAATGTAAGCCACCAGGGAAGAGCAGACTGACCTCACACTGTCAATGTAACACACCCAGGGAAGAGCAGGCTGACCTCACACTGTCAATGTAACACACCCAGGGAAGGTCAGACTGACCCCACTCTCTCAATGTAACACACCCAGGGAAGAGTAGACTGACCACACTCTGTCAATGTAACACACCCAGGGAAGAGCACACTGACCTCACTTGGTCAATGTAACACACCCAGGGAAGATCAGACTGACCCCACTTTGTTAATGTAACAGACCCAGGTAAGAGCAGACTGACTCCACTCTGTCAATGTAACCCACCCAGGGAAGATCAGACTGACCTCACTCTGTCAATGTAACATACCCAGGGAAGAGCAGACTGACCCCACTCTGTCAATGTAACATATCCAGGGAAGACCAGACTGACCCCACACTGTCAATGTAACCCACCCAGGGAAGAGCAGACTGACCCCACTCTGTCATTGTAACACACCCAGGAAAGAGCAGACTGACCCCACTCTGTGAATGTAACACACCCAGGGAAGAGCACACTGACCTCACTCGGTCAATGTAACCCACCCAGGGAAGAGCAGACTGACCCCACTCTGTCATTGTAACCTACCCAGGGAAGACCAGACTGACCCCACACTGTCAATGTAACCCACCCAGGGAAGGGCAGACTGACCCCACTCTGTCAATGTAACATACCCAGGGAAGACCAGACTGACCCCACACTGTCAATGTTACACACCCATGGAACAGCAGACTGACCCCACTCTGTCAGTGTAACACACCCAGGGAAGAATAGACAGACTCCACTCGGTCAATGTAAGCCACCAGGGAAGAGTAGACTGACCTCATACTGTCAATGTAACACACCCAGGGAAGAGCAGACTGACCTCACACGATCATTGTAACACACCCAGGGAAGAGCAGACTGACCCCACTCTGTCAAGGTAACATACCCAGGGAAGAACAGACTGACCCCATTCTGTCAATGTAACACACCCATGGAAGAGCAGACTGACCCCACTCTGTCATTGTAACCCACCCAGGGAAGAACAGACTGAACCCACTCTGTCAATGTAACACACCCAGGCAAGAGGAGACTGACCATACTCTGTCAAAGCAACACACCCAGGGAAGAATAGACAGACCCCACTCTGTCAATGTAAGCCACCAGGGAAGAGCAGACTGACCTCACACTGTCAATGTAACACACCCAGGGAAGATCAGACTGACCCCACTCTCTCAATGTAACATACCCAGGGAAGAGCAGACTGACCGCAATTTGTCAATGTAACACACCCAGGTAAGAGCAGACTGACCACACTCTATCAAAGTAACACACCCAGGGAAGAATAGACAGAGCCCACTCTGTTAATGTAAGCCACCAGGGAAGAGCAGACTGACCTCACACTGTCAATGTAACACACCCAGGGAAGAGCAGACTGACCTCACACTGTCAATGTAACACACCCAGGGAAGATCATACTGACCCCAAACTCTCAATGTAACAGACCCAGGGAGGAGCAGACTGACCTCACACTGTCAATGTAACACTCCCAGGGAAGGTTCGACTCACCCCACTCTGTCAATGTAACAGACCCAGGAAAGAGCAGACTGACCCCATTCTGTTAAAGTAACACACCCAGGGAAGAGCAGTACGACCCCACTCAGTCAATGTAACACCCCCAGGGAAGAGCACACTGACCTCACTCGGTCAATTACCACACCCAGTGAAGAGCAGACTGACCCCACTCTGTCATTGTAACCCACCCATGGAAGAGCAGACTGACTCCACTCTGTCAATGTAACCCACCCAGGGAAGATCAGACTGACCTCACTCTGTCAATGTAACACACCCTGGGAAGAACACACGGACCCCACTCAGTCAATGAATCACAACCAGCGAAGAGCAGACTGACCCCACTCTATCATTGTTACCCACCCAGGGAAGACCAGACTGACCCCACACTGTCAATGTAACCCACCCAGAGAAGAGCAGACTGACCCCACTCTGTCAATGTAACATATCCATGGAAGACCAGACTGACCCCACACTGTCAATGTTACACACCCATGGAACAGCAGACTGATCCCACTCTGTCATTGTAACACACCCAGGGAAGAATAGACAGACCCCACTCTGTCAATGTAAGCCACCAGTGAAGAGCAGACTGACCACACTCTGACAATGTAACACACCAAGAAAGAGCAGACTGACCCCACTCTGTGAAAGTAACACACCCAGGGAAGAGCAGTACGACCCCACTCAGTCAATGTAACACACCCAGGGAAGAGCACACTGACCTCACTCGGTCAATTACCACACCCAGTGAAGAGCAGACTGACCCCACTCTGTCATTGTAACCCACCCAGGGAAGACCAGACTGACCCCACACTGTCAATGTAACCCACCCAGGGAAGAGCAGACTGACCCCACTCTGTCAATGTAACATACCCAGGGAAGACCAGACTGACCCCACACTGTCAATGTTACACACCCATGGAACAGCAGACTGACCCCACTCTGTCAGTGTAACACACCCAGGGAAGAATAGACAGACCCCACTCGGTCAATGTAAGCCACCAGGGAAGAGTAGACTGACCTCATACTGTCAATGTAACACACCCAGGGAAGAGCAGACTGACCTCACACTATCAATGTAACACACCCAGGGAAGAGCAGACTGACCACACTCTGTCAAGGTAACATACCCAGGGAAGAGCAGACTGACCCCATTCTGTCAATGTAACACACCCATGGAAGAGCAGACTGACCCCACTCTGTCATTGTAACCCACCCAGGGAAGAACAGACTGACCCCACACTGTCAATGTACCACACCCAGGGAAGAACAGACTGAACCCACTCTGTCAATGTAAAACACCCAGGGAAGAGGAGACTGACCACACTCTGTCAGTGTAACACACCCAGGGAAGAATAGACAGACCCCACTCTGTCAATGTAAGCCACAAGGAAGAGCAGACTGACCTCACACTGTCAATGTAACACACCCAGGGAAGAGCAGACTGACCTCACACTGTCAATGTAACACACCCAGGGAAGATCAGACTGACCCCACTCTCTCAATGTAACATACCCAGGGAAGAGCAGACTGACCGCAATCTGTCAATGTAACACACACAGGTAAGAGCAGACTGACCACACTCTATCAAAGTAACACACCCAGGGAAGAATAGACAGACCCCACTCTGTCAATGTAAGCCACCAGGGAAGAGCAGACTGACCTCACACTGTCAATGTAACACACCCAGGGAAGAGCAGACTGACCTCACTCTGTCAATGTAACATACACAGGGAAGATCAGACTGACCCCAATCTCTCAATGTAACAGACCCAGGGAAGAGCAGACTGACCTCACACTGTCAATGTAACACACCCAGGGAAGATTAGACTGACCACACTCTGTCAATGTAACAGACCTAGGTAAGAGCAGACTGACTCCACTCTGTCAATGTAACCCACCCAGGGAAGATCAGACTGACCTCACTCTGTCAATGTAACACACCCAGGGAAGAGCAGACTGACCCCACTCTGGCAATGTAACATATCCAGGGAAGACCAGACTGACCCCACACTGTCAATGTAACCCACCCCGGGAAGAGCAGACTGACCCCACTCTGTCAATGTAACATATCTAGGGAAGACCAGACTGACCCCACACTGTCAATGTTACACACCCATGGAACAGCAGACTGACCCCACTCTGTCAGTGTAACACACCCTGGGAAGAATAGACAGACCCCACTCTGTCAATGTAAGCCACCAGGGAAGAGCAGACTGACCTCACACTGTCAATGTAACACACCCAGGGAAGAGCAGATTGACCTCACACTGTCAATGTAACACACCCAGGGAAGATCAGACTGACCCCACTCTGTCAATGTAACACACCCAGGGAAGAGCAGACTGACCACACTCTGTCAATGTAACACACCCAGGAAAGAGCAGACTGACCCCACTCTCTGAATGTAACACACCCAGGGAAGAGCAGTACGACCCCACTCAGTCAATGTAACACCCCCAGGGAAGAGCACACTGACCTCACTCGGTCTATTACCACACCCAGTGAAGAGCAGACTGACCCCAATCTGTCATTGTAACCCACCCAGGGAAGACCAGACTGACCCCACACTGTCAATATAACCCACCCAGGGAAGAGCAGACTGACCCCACTCTGTCAATGTAACCCACCCAGGGAAGACCAGACTGACCTCACACTGTCAATGTAACACACCCAGGGAAGATCAGACTGACCCCACTCTCTCATTGTAACACACCCAGGGAAGAGCAGACTGACCACACTCTGTCAATGTAACACACCCACAGAAGATCAGATTCGCCCCACTCTGTCAATGTACCACACCCAGGGAACAGCAGACTGAGCGCAAACTGTCAATGTAACACACCCAGGTAGGAGCAGACTGACCACACTCTATCAAAGTAACACACCCAGGGAAGATCAGACTGACCCCACTCTGTCAAAGTAACACACCTAGGGAAAATCAGACTGACCCCACTCTGTCAATGTAACACACCCAGGGAAGAGCAGACCGACCTCACACTGTCAATGTAACAGACCCAGGGAAGAGCAGACTGACCTCACTCTGTCAATGTAACCCACCCAGGGAAGAGCAGACTGACCCCACTCTGTCAAGGTAACATACCCAGGGAAGAGCACACTGACCCCATTCTGTCAATGTAACACACCCATGGAAGAGCAGACTGACCGCACTCTGTCATTGTAACCAACCCAGGTAAGACCAGACTGACCCCACTCTGTCAATGTAACCCACCCAGGGAAGAACAGACTGACCCCACACTGTCAATGTATCACACCCAGGGAAGAACAGACTGAACCCACTCTGTCAATGTAACACACCCAGGGAAGATCAGACTGACCCCACTCTCTCAATGTAACACACCCAGGGAAGAGCAGACTGACCACACTCTGTCAATGTAACACACCCAGAGAAGATCAGATTCGCCCCATTCTGTCAATGTACCACACCCAGGGAACAGCAGACTGAGCGCATTCTGACAATGTAACACACCCAGGGAAGAGCAGACTGACCACACTCTATCAAAGTAACACACCCAGGGAAGATCAGACTGACCCCACTCTGTCAAAGTAACACACCCAGGGAAAATCAGACTGACCCCATTCTGTCAATGTAACACACCCAGGGAAGAGCAGACTGACCTCACACTGTCAATGTAACAGACCCAGGGAAGAGCAGACTGACTTCACTCTGTCAATGTAACCCACCCAGGGAAGAGCAGACTGACCCCACTCTGTCAAGGTAACATACCCAGGGAAGAGCACACTGACCCCATTCTGTCAATGTAACACACCCATGGAAGAGCAGACTGACCCCACTCTGTCATTGTAACCCACCCAGGGAAGACCAGACTGACCCCACTCTGTCAATGTAACACACCCAGGGAAGAGCAGACTGACCCCACTCTGTCAATGTAACACACTCAGGGAAGAGCAGACTGACAGCAATCTGTAAAAATAACACACCCAGGTAAGAGCAGACTGACCACACACTATCAAAGTAACACACCCAGGGAAGAATAGACAGACACCACTCTGTCAATGTAAGCCACGAGGGAAGAGCAGACCGACCTCACACTGTCAATGTAACAGACCCAGGGAAGAGCAGACTGACCTCACTCTGTCAATGTAACCCACCCAGGGAAGATCAGACTGACCCCACTCTGTCAAGGTAACAGACCCAGGGAAGAGCAGACTGACCCCATTCTGTCAATGTAACACACCCATGGAAGAGCAGACTGACCGCACTCTGTCAATGTAACACACCCAGTGAATAGCAGACTGACCTCACTCTGTCAATGTAACACACCCAGGGAAGAACAGACTGAACCCACTCTGTCAATGTATCACACCCAGGGAAGAACAGACTGAACCCACTCTGTCAATGTAACACACCCAGGGAAGATCAGACTGACCCCACTCTCTCAATGTAACACACCCAGGGAAGAGCAGACTGACCACACTCTGTCAATGTAACACACCCAGAGAAGATCAGATTCGCCCCATTCTGTCAATGTACCACACCCAGGGAACAGCAGACTGAGCGCATTCTGACAATGTAACACACCCAGGGAAGAGCAGACTGACCACACTCTATCAAAGTAACACACCCAGGGAAGATCAGACTGACCCCACTCTGTCAATGTAACATGTCCAGGGAAGACCAGACTGACCCCACACTGTCAATGTTACACACCCATGGAACAGCAAACTGACCCCACTCTGTCAGTGTAGCAGACCCAGGGTAGAGCAGACTGACTTCACTCTGTCAATGTAACCCACCCAGGGAAGAGCAGACTGACCCCACTCTGTCAAGGTAACTTACCCAGGGAAGAGCACACTGATCCCATTCTGTCAATGTAACACACCCATGGAAGAGCAGACTGACCCCACTCTGTCATTGTAACCCACCCAGGGAAGACCAGACTGACCCCACTCTGTCAATGTAACACACCCAGGGAAGAGCAGACTGACCCCACTCTTTCAATGTAACACACTCAGGGAAGAGCAGACTGACAGCAATCTGTAAAAATAACACACCCAGGTAAGAGCAGACTGACCACACTCTATCAAAGTAACACACCCAGGGAAGAATAGACAGAGCCCACTCTGTCAATGTAAGCCACCAGGGAAGAGCAGACTGACCTCACACTGTCAATGTAACATACCCAGGGAAGAGCAGACTGATCCCACTCTGTCAGTGTAACACACCCAGGGAAGAATAGACAGACCCCACTCTGTCAATGTAAGCCACCAGTGAAGAGCAGACTGACCTCACATTGTCAATGTAACACACCCAGGGAAGAGCAGACTGACCTCACACTGTCAATGTAAC
Source organism: Chiloscyllium punctatum (assembly GCF_047496795.1). Taxonomy (NCBI): domain Eukaryota; kingdom Metazoa; phylum Chordata; class Chondrichthyes; order Orectolobiformes; family Hemiscylliidae; genus Chiloscyllium; species Chiloscyllium punctatum. The sequence continues at coordinate 60,817,332 of NC_092768.1, forward strand.
ACACCCAGGGAAGATCAGACTGACCCCACTCTCTCAATGTAACACACCCAGGGAAGAGCAGACTGACCTCACACTGTCAATGTAACACACCCAGGGAAGGTCAGACTGACCCCACTCTGTTAATGTAACACACTCAGGGAAGGGGAGACTGACCGCAATCTGTCAATGTAACACACCCAGGTAAGAGCAGACTGACCACACTCTATCAAAGCAACACACCCAGGGAAGAATAGACAGACCCCACTCTGTCAATGTAAGCCACCAGGGAAGAGCAGACTGACATCACACTGTCAATGTAACACACCCAGGGAAGAGCAGACTGACCTCACACTGTCAATGTAACACACCCAGGGAAGATCAGACTGACCCCATTCTCTCAATGTAACATACCCAGGGAAGAGCAGACTGACCTCACTCTGTCAATGTAACACACCCAGGGAAGAACAGACTGAACCCACTCTGTCAATGTAGCACACCCAGGGAAGAACAGACTGAACCCACTCTGTCAATGTAAGCCACCAGGGAAGAGCAGACTGACCTCACACTGTCAATGTAACACACCCAGGGAAGAGCAGACTGACCTCACTCTGTCAATGTAACATACACAGGGAAGATCAGACTGACCCCAATCTCTCAATGTAACAGACCCAGGGAAGAGCAGACTGACCTCACACTGTCAATGTAACACACCCAGGGAAGATTAGACTGACCACACTCTGTCAATGTAACAGACCTAGGTAAGAGCAGACTGACTCCACTCTGTCAATGTAACCCACCCAGGGAAGATCAGACTGACCTCACTCTGTCAATGTAACACACCCAGGGAAGAGCAGACTGACCCCACTCTGGCAATGTAACATATCCAGGGAAGACCATACTGACCCCACACTGTCAATGTAACCCACCCCGGGAAGAGCAGACTGACCCCACTCTGTCAATGTAACATATCTAGGGAAGACCAGACTGACCCCACACTGGCAATGTTACACACCCATGGAACAGCAGACTGACCCCACTCTGTCAGTGTAACACACCCTGGGAAGAATAGACAGACCCCACTCTGTCAATGTAAGCCACCAGGGAAGAGCAGACTGACCTCACACTGTCAATGTAACACACCCAGGGAAGAGCAGATTGACCTCACACTGTCAATGTAACACACCCAGGGAAGATCAGACTGACCCCACTCTGTCAATGTAACACACCCAGGGAAGAGCAGACTGACCACACTCTGTCAATGTAACACACCCAGGAAAGAGCAGACTGACCCCACTCTCTGAATGTAACACACCCAGGGAAGAGCAGTACGACCCCACTCAGTCAATGTAACACCCCCAGGGAAGAGCACACTGACCTCACTCGGTCAATTACCACACCCAGTGAAGAGCAGACTGACCCCACTCTGTCATTGTAACCCACCCAGGGAAGACCAGACTGACCCCACACTGTCAATATAACCCACCCAGGGAAGAGCAGACTGACCCCACTCTGTCAATGTAACACACCCAAGGAAGACCAGACTGACCTCACACTGTCAATGTAACACACCCAGGGAAGATCAGACTGACCCCACTCTCTCATTGTAACACACCCAGGGAAGAGCAGACTGACCACACTCTGTCAATGTAACACACCCAGAGAAGATCAGATTCGCCCCACTCTGTCAATGTACCACACCCAGGGAACAGCAGACTGAGCGCAATCTGTCAATGTAACACACCCAGGTAGGAGCAGACTGACCACACTCTATCAAAGTAACACACCCAGGGAAGATCAGACTGACCCCACTCTGTCAAAGTAACACACCTAGGGAAAATCAGACTGACCCCACTCTGTCAATGTAACACACCCAGGGAAGAGCAGACCGACCTCACACTGTCAATGTAACAGACCCAGGGAAGAGTAGACTGACCTCACTCTGTCAATGTAACCCACCCAGGGAAGAGCAGACTGACCACACTCTGTCAAGGTAACATACCCAGGGAAGAGCACACTGACCCCATTCTGTCAATGTAACACACCCATGGAAGAGCAGACTGACCGCACTCTGTCATTGTAACCAACCCAGGGAAGACCAGACTGACCCCACTCTGTCAATGTAACCCACCCAGGGAAGAACAGACTGACCCCACACTGTCAATGTATCACACCCAGGGAAGAACAGACTGAACCCACTCTGTCAATGTAACACACCCAGGGAAGATCAGACGACCCCACTCTCTCAATGTAACACACCCAGGGAAGAGCAGACTGACCACACTGTCAATGTAACACACCCAGAGAAGATCAGATTCGCCCCATTCTGTCAATGTACCACACCCAGGGAACAGCAGACTGAGCGCATTCTGACAATGTAACACACCCAGGGAAGAGCAGACTGACCACACTCTATCAAAGGAACACACCCAGGGAAGATCAGACTGACCCCACTCTGTCAAAGTAACACACCCAGGGAAAATCAGACTGACTTCACTCTGTCAATGTAACACACCCAGGGAAGAGCAGACTGACCTCACACTGTCAATGTAACAGACCCAGGGAAGAGCAGACTGACTTCACTCTGTCAATTTAACCCACCCAGGGAAGAGCAGACTGACCCCACTCTGTCAAGGTAACATACCCAGGGAAGAGCACACTGACCCCATTCTGTCAATGTAACACACACATGGAAGAGCAGACTGACCCCACTCTGTCATTGCAACCCACCCAGGGAAGACCAGACTGACCCCACTCTGTCAATGTAACACACCCAGGGAAGAGCAGACTGACCCCACTCTGTCAATGTAACACACTCAGGGAAGAGCAGACTGACAGCAATCTGTAAAAATAACACACCCAGGTAAGAGCAGACTGACCACACTCTATCAAAGTAACACACCCAGGGAAGAATAGACAGACACCACTCTGTCAATGTTCGCCACGAGGGAAGAGCAGACCGACCTCACACTGTCAATGTAACAGACCCAGGGAAGAGCAGACTGACCTCACTCTGTCAATGTAACCCACCCAGGGAAGATCAGACTGACCCCACTCTGTCAAGGTAACAGACCCAGGGAAGAGCAGACTGACCCCATTCTGTCAATGTAACACACCCATGGAAGAGCAGACTGACCGCACTCTGTCAATGTAACACACCCAGTGAATAGCAGACTGACCTCACTCTGTCAATGTAACACACCCAGGGAAGAACAGACTGAACCCACTCTGTCAATGTATCACACCCAGGGAAGAACAGACTGAACCCACTCTGTCAATGTAACACACCCAGGGAAGAGCAGACTGACCACACTCTATCAAAGTAACACACCCAGGGAAGATCAGACTGACCCCACTCTGTCAATGTAACATGTCCAGGGAAGACCAGACTGACCCCACACTGTCAATGTTACACACCCATGGAACAGCAAACTGACCCCACTCTGTCAGTGTAGCAGACCCAGGGAAGAGCAGACTGACTTCACTCTGTCAATGTAACCCACCCAGGGAAGAGCAGACTGACCCCACTCTGTCAAGGTAACTTACCCAGGGAAGAGCACACTGACCCCATTCTGTCAATGTAACACACCCATGGAAGAGCAGACTGACCCCACTCTGTCATTGTAACCCACCCAGGGAAGACCAGACTGACCCCACTCTGTCAATGTAACACACCCAGGGAAGAGCAGACTGACCCCACTCTTTCAATGTAACACACTCAGGGAAGAGCAGACTGACAGCAATCTGTAAAAATAACACACCCAGGTAAGAGCAGACTGACCACACTCTATCAAAGTAACACACCCAGGGAAGAATAGACAGACCCCACTCTGTCAATGTAAGCCACCAGGGAAGAGCAGACTGACCTCACACTGTCAATGTAACACACCCAGGGAAGAGCAGACTGACCTCACACTGTCAATGTAACACACCCAGGGAAGATCAGACTGACCCCACTCTCTCAATGTAACAGACCCAGGGAAGAGCAGACTGACCCCACTCTGTCAATGTAACACACCCATGGAAGAGCACACTGACCCCACTCTGTCAATGTAACACACCCAGTGAATAGCAGACTGACCTCACTCTGTCAATGTAACACACCCAGGGAAGAACAGACTGAACCCACTCTGTCAATATAACACACCCAGAGAAGATCAGATTCGCCCCACTCTATCAATGTAACACACCCAGGGAAGATTAGACTGACCCCACTCTGTCAATGTAACAGACCTAGGTAAGAGCAGACTGACTCCACTCTGTCAATGTAACCCACCCAGGGAAGATCAAACTACCTCACTCTGTCAATGTAACACACCCAGGGAAGAGCAGACTGACCCCACTCTGTCAATGTAACATATCCAGGGAAGACCAGACTGACCCCACACTGTCAATGTAACCCACCCAGGGAAGAGCAGACTGACCCAACTCTGTCAATGTAACATGTCCAGGGAAGACCAGACTGACCCCACACTGTCAATGTTACACACCCATGGAACAGCAGACTGACCCCACTCTGTCAGTGTAACACACCCAGGGAAGAATAGACAGACCCCACTCTGTCAATGTAAGCCACCAGGGAAGAGCAGACTGACCTCACACTGTCAATGTAACACACCCAGGGAAGAGCAGGCTGACCTCACACTGTCAATGTAACACACCCAGGGAAGGTCAGACTGACCCCACTCTCTCAATGTAACACACCCAGGGAAGAGGAGACTGACCACACTCTGTCAATGTAACACACCCAGGGAAGAGCACACTGACCTCACTTGGTCAATGTAACACACCCAGGGAAGATCAGACTGACCCCACTTTGTTAATGTAACAGACCCAGGTAAGAGCAGACTGACTCCACTCTGTCAATGTAACCCACCCAGGGAAGATCAGACTGACCCCACTCTGTCAATGTAACATACACAGGGAAGAGCAGACTGACCCCACTCTGTCAATGTAACATATCCAGGGAAGACCAGACTGACCCCACACTGTCAATGTAACCCACCCAGGGAAGAGCAGACTGACCCCACTCTGTCATTGTAACACACCCAGGAAAGAGCAGACTGACCCCACTCTGTGAATGTAACACACCCAGGGAAGAGCACACTGACCTCACTCGGTCAATTACCACACCCAGTGAAGAGCAGACTGACCCCACTCTGTCATTGTAACCCACCCAGGGAAGACCAGACTGACCCCACACTGTCAATGTAACATACCCAGGGAAGACCAGACTGACCCCACACTGTCAATGTTACACACCCATGGAACAGCAGACTGACCCCACTCTGTCAGTGTAACACACCCAGGGAAGAATAGACAGACCCCACTCGGTCAATGTAAGCCACCAGGGAAGAGTAGACTGACCTCATACTGTCAATGTAACACACCCAGGGAAGAGCAGACTGACCTCACACGATCATTGTAACACACCCAGGGAAGAGCAGACTGACCCCACTCTGTCAAGGTAACATACCCAGGGAAGAGCAGACTGACCCCATTCTGTCAATGTAACACACCCATGGAAGAGCAGACTGACCCCACTCTGTCATTGCAACCCACCCAGGGAAGAACAGACTGAACCCACTCTGTCAATGTAACACACCCAGGCAAGAGGAGACTGACCATACTCTGTCAAAGCAACACACCCAGGGAAGAATAGACAGACCCCACTCTGTCAATGTAAGCCACCAGGGAAGAGCAGACTGACCTCACACTGTCAATGTAACACACCCAGGGAAGATCAGACTGACCCCACTCTCTCAATGTAACATACCCAGGGAAGAGCAGACTGACCGCAATTTGTCAATGTAACACACCCAGGTAAGAGCAGACTGACCACACTCTATCAAAGTAACACACCCAGGGAAGAATAGACAGAGCCCACTCTGTCAATGTAAGCCACCAGGGAAGAGCAGACTGACCTCACACTGTCAATGTAACACACCCAGGGAAGAGCAGACTGACCTCACTCTGTCAATGTAACACACCCAGGGAAGATCATACTGACCCCAAACTCTCAATGTAACAGACCCAGGGAGGAGCAGACTGACCCCACTCTGTCAATGTAACACACCCAGGGAAGAGCAGACTTACCACACTCTGTCAATGTAACACACCCAGGGAAGATCAGACTGACCCCACTCTGTCAATGTAACACACCCAGGGAAGAGCAGACTGACCACACTCTGTCAATGTAACACACCCAGGAAAGAGCAGACTGACCCCACTCTCTGAATGTAACACACCCAGGGAAGAGCAGTACGACCCACTCAGTCAATGTAACACACCCAGGGAAGAGCACACTGACCTCACTCGGTCAATTACCACACCCAGTGAAGAGCAGACTGACCCCACTCTGTCATTGTAACCCACCCAGGGAAGACCAGACTGACCCCACACTGTCAATGTAACCCACCCAGGGAAGAGCAGACTGACCCCACTCTGTCAATGTAACAGACCCAGGAAAGAGCAGACTGACCCCATTCTGTTAAAGTAACACACCCAGGGAAGAGCAGTACGACCCCACTCAGTCAATGTAACACCCCCAGGGAAGAGCACACTGACCTCACTCGGTCAATTACCACACCCAGTGAAGAGCAGACTGACCCCACTCTGTCATTATAACCCACCCATGGAAGAGCAGACTGACTCCACTCTGTCAATGTAACCCACCCAGGGAAGATCAGACTGACCTCACTCTGTCAATGTAACACACCCTGGGAAGAACACACGGACCCCACTCAGTCAATGAATCACAACCAGCGAAGAGCAGACTGACCCCACTCTATCATTGTTACCCACCCAGGGAAGACCAGACTGACCCCACACTGTCAATGTAACCCACCCAGAGAAGAGCAGACTGACCCCACTCTGTCAATGTAACATATCCATGGAAGACCAGACTGACCCCACACTGTCAATGTTACACACCCATGGAACAGCAGACTGATCCCACTCTGTCATTGTAACACACCCAGGGAAGAATAGACAGACCCCACTCTGTCAATGTAAGCCACCAGTGAAGAGCAGACTGACCACACTCTGACAATGTAACACACCCAGGAAAGAGCAGACTGACCCCACTCTGTGAAAGTAACACACCCAGGGAAGAGCACACTGACCTCACTTGGTCAATTACCACACCCAGTGAAGAGCAGACTGACCCCACTCTGTCATTGTAACCCACCCAGGGAAGACCAGACTGACCCCACACTGTCAATGTAACCCACCCAGGGAAGAGCAGACTGACCCCACTCTGTCAATGTAACATACCCAGGGAAGACCAGACTGACCCCACACTGTCAATGTTACACACCCATGGAACAGCAGACTGACCCCACTCTGTCAGTGTAACACACCCAGGGAAGAATAGACAGACCCGACTGGGTCAATGTAAGCCACCAGGGAAGAGTAGACTGACCTCATACTGTCAATGTAACACACCCAGGGAAGAGCAGACTTACCTCACACTATCAATGTAACACACCCAGGGAAGAGCAGACTGACCCCACTCTGTCAAGGTAACATACCCAGGGAAGAGCACACTGACCCCATTCTGTCAATGTAACACACCCAGGGAAGAGCAGACTGACCCCACTCTGTCATTGTAACCCACCCAGCGAAGAACAGACTGACCCCACACTGTCAATGTACCACACCCAGGGAAGAACAGACTGAACCCACTCTGTCAATGTAACACACCCAGGGAAGAGGAGACTGACCACACTCTGTCAGTGTAACACACCCAGGGAAGAATAGACAGACCCCACTCTGTCAATGTAAGCCACAAGGAAGAGCAGACTGACCTCACACTGTCAATGTAACACACCCAGGGAAGAGCAGACTGACCTCACACTGTCAATGTAACACACCCAGGGAAGATCAGACTGACCCCACTCTCTCAATGTAACATACCCAGGGAAGAGCAGACTGACCGCAATCTGTCAATGTAACACACACAGGTAAGAGCAGACTGACCACACTCTATCAAAGTAACACACCCAGGGAAGAATAGACAGACCCCACTCTGTCAATGTAAGCCACCAGGGAAGAGCAGACTGACCTCACACTGTCAATGTAACACACCCAGGGAAGAGCAGACTGACCTCACTCTGTCAATGTAACATACACAGGGAAGATCAGACTGACCCCAATCTCTCAATGTAACAGACCCAGGGAAGAGCAGACTGACCTCACACTGTCAATGTAACACACCCAGGGAAGATTAGACTGACCACACTCTGTCAATGTAACAGACCTAGGTAAGAGCAGACTGACTCCACTCTGTCAATGTAACCCACCCAGGGAAGATCAGACTGACCTCACTCTGTCAATGTAACACACCCAGGGAAGAGCAGACTGACCCCACTCTGGCAATGTAACATATCCAGGGAAGACCAGACTGACCCCACACTGTCAATGTAACCCACCCCGGGAATAGCAGACTGACCCCACTCTGTCAATGTAACATATCTAGGGAAGACCAGACTGACCCCACACTGTCAATGTTACACACCCATGGAACAGCAGACTGACCCCACTCTGTCAGTGTAACACACCCTGGGAAGAATAGACAGACCCCACTCTGTCAATGTAAGCCACCAGGGAAGAGCAGACTGACCTCACACTGTCAATGTAACACACCCAGGGAAGAGCAGATTGACCTCACACTGTCAATGTAACACACCCAGGGAAGATCAGACTGACCCCACTCTGTCAATGTAACACACCCAGGGAAGAGCAGACTGACCACACTCTGTCAATGTAACACACCCAGGAAAGAGCAGACTGACCCCACTCTCTGAATGTAACACACCCAGGGAAGAGCAGTACGACCCCACTCAGTCAATGTAACACCCCCAGGGAAGAGCACACTGACCTCACTCGGTCAATTACCACACCCAGTGAAGAGCAGACTGACCCCACTCTGTCATTGTAACCCACCCAGGGAAGACCAGACTGACCCCACACTGTCAATGTAACCCACCCAGGGAAGACCAGACTGACCTCACACTGTCAATGTAACACACCCAGGGAAGATCAGACTGACCCCACTCTCTCATTGTAACACACCCAGGGAAGAGCAGACTGACCACACTCTGTCAATGTAACACAGCCAGAGAAGATCAGATTCGCCCCACTCTGTCAATGTACCACACCCAGGGAACAGCAGACTGAGCGCAATCTGTCAATGTAACACACCCAGGTAGGAGCAGACTGACCACACTCTATCAAAGTAACACACCCAGGGAAGATCAGACTGACCCCACTCTGTCAAAGTAACACACCTAGGGAAAATCAGACTGACCCCACTCTGTCAATGTAACACACCCAGGGAAGAGCAGACCGACCTCACACTGTCAATGTAACAGACCCAGGGAAGAGCAGACTGACCCCATTCTGTCAATGTAACACACCCATGGAAGAGCAGACTGACCGCACTCTGTCATTGTAACCAACCCAGGGAAGACCAGACTGACCCCACTCTGTCAATGTAACCCACCCAGGGAAGAACAGACTGACCCCACACTGTCAATGTATCACACCCAGGGAAGAACAGACTGAACCCACTCTGTCAATGTAACACACCCAGGGAAGATCAGACTGACCCCACTCTCTCAATGTAACACACCCAGGGAAGAGCAGACTGACCACACTCTGTCAATGTAACACACCCAGAGAAGATCAGATTCGCCCCATTCTGTCAATGTACCACACCCAGGGAAGAGCAGACTGAGCGCATTCTGACAATGTAACACACCCAGGGAAGAGCAGACTGACCACACTCTATCAAAGTAACACACCCAGGGAAGATCAGAGTGACCCCACTCTGTCAAAGTAACACACCCAGGGAAAATCAGACTGACCCCATTCTGTCAATGTAACACACCCAGGGAAGAGCAGACTGACCTCACACTGTCAATGTAACAGACCCAGGGAAGAGCAGACTGACTTCACTCTGTCAATGTAACCCACCCAGGGAAGAGCAGACTGACCCCACTCTGTCAAGGTAACATACCCAGGGAAGAGCACACTGACCCCATTCTGTCAATGTAACACACCCATGGAAGAGCAGACTGACCCCACTCTGTCATTGTAACCCACCCAGGGAAGACCAGACTGACCCCACTCTGTCAATGTAACACACCCAGGGAAGAGCAGACTGACCCCACTCTGTCAATGTAACACACTCAGGGAAGAGCAGACTGACAGCAATCTGTAAAAATAACACACCCAGGTAAGAGCAGACTGACCACACTCTATCAAAGTAACACACCCAGGGAAGAATAGACAGACCCCACTCTGTCAATGTAAGCCACCAGGGAAGAGCAGACTGACCTCACACTGTCAATGTAACACACCCAGGGAAGATCAGACTGACCCCACTCTCTCAATGTAACACACCCAGGGAAGAGCAGACTGACCCCACTTTGTCAATGTAACACACCCAGGGAAGAGCAGACTGTCCACACTCTGTCAATGTAACACACCCAGGAAACAGCAGACTGACCCCACTCTGTCAATTTAATACACCCAGGGAAGAGCAGACTGACCACACTCTGTCAATGTAACACACCCAGGAAAGAGCAGACTGACCCCACTCTGTGAAAGTAACACACCCAGGGAAGAGCAGTACGACCCCACTCAGTCAATGTAACACCCCCAGGAAAGAGCACACTGACCTCACTCGGTCAATTACCACACCCAGTGAAGAGCAGACTGACCCACTCTGTCATTGTAACCCACCCAGGGAAGACCAGACTGACCCCACACTGTCAATGTAACCCACCCAGGGAAGAGCAGACTGACCCCACTCTCTCAATGTAACATACCCAGGGAAGACCAGACTGACCCCACACTGTCAATGTTACACACCCATGGAACAGCAGACTGACCCCACTCTGTCAGTGTAACACACCCAGGGAAGAATAGACAGACCCCACTCGGTCAATGTAAGCCACCAGGGAAGAGTAGACTGACCTCATACTGTCAATGTAACACACCCAGGGAAGAGCAGACTGACCTCACACTATCAATGTAACACACCCAGGGAAGAGCAGACTGACCCCACTCTGTCAAGGTAACATACCCAGGGAAGAGCAGACTGACCCCATTCTGTCAATGTAACACACCCATGGAAGAGCAGACTGACCCCACTCTGTCATTGTAACCCACCCAGGGAAGAACAGACTGACCCCACACTGTCAATGTATCACACCCAGGGAAGAACAGACTGAACCCACTCTGTCAATGTAACACACCCAGGGAAGAGGAGACTGACCACACTCTGTCAGTGCAACACACCCAGGGAAGAATAGACAGACCCCACTCTGTCAATGTAAGCCACCAGGGAAGAACAGACTGACCTCACACTGTCAATGTAACACACCCAGGGAAGAGCAGACAGACCTCACACTGTCAATGTAACACACCCAGGGAAGATCAGACTGACCCCACTCTCTCAATGTAACATACCCAGGGAAGAGCAGACTGACCGCAATTTGTCAATGTAACACACCCAGGTAAGAGCAGACTGACCACACTCTATCAAAGTAACACACCCAGGGAAGAATAGACAGAGCCCACTCTGTCAATGTAAGCCACCAGGGAAGAGCAGACTGACCTCACACTGTCAATGTAACGCACCCAGGGAAGAGCAGACTGACCTCACACTGTCAAAGTAACACACCCAGGGAAGATCAGACTGACCTCACTCTGTCATTGTAACCCACCCAGGGAAGAACAGACTGACCCCACTCTGTGAAAGTAACACACCCAGGGAAGAGCAGTACGACCCCACTCAGTCAATGTAACACACCCAGTTAAGAGCAGACTGACCACACTCTATCAAAGTAACACACCCAGGGAAGAATAGACAGACCCCACTCTGTCAATGTAAGCCACCAGGGAAGAGCAGACTGACCTCACACTGTCAATGTAACACACCCAGGGAAGATCAGACTGACCCCACTCTCTCAATGTAACACACCCAGGGAAGAGCAGACTGACCCCACTTTGTCAATGTAACACACCCAGGGAAGAGCAGACTGACCACACTCTGTCAATGTAACACACCCAGGAAACAGCAGACTGACCCCACTCTGTCAATGTAACACACCCAGGGAAGAGCAGACTGACCACACTCTGTCAATGTAACACACCCAGGGAAGAACAGACTGACCCCACTCTGTCAATGTATCACACCCAGGAAAGAGCAGACTGACCCCACTCTGTGAAAGTAACACACCCAGGGAAGAGCAGTACGACCCCACTCAGTCAATGTAACACCCCCAGGAAAGAGCACACTGACCTCACTCGGTCAATTACCACACCCAGTGAAGAGCAGACTGACCCCACACTGTCAATGTTACACACCCATGGAACAGCAGACTGACCCCACTCTGTCTGTGTAACACACCCTTGGAAGAATAGACAGACCCCACTCTGTCAATGTAAGCCACCAGGGAAGAGCAGACTGACCTCACACTGTCAATGTAACACACCCAGGGAAGAGCAGACTGACCCCACTCTCTCAATGTAACACACCCAGGGAAGAGCAGACTGACCCCACTTTGTCAATGTAACACACGCAGGGAAGAGCAGACTGACCACACTCTGTCAATGTAACACACCCAGGAAACAGCAGACTGACCCCACTCTGTCAATGTAACACACCCAGGGAAGAGCAGACTGACCACACTCTGTCAATGTAACACACCCAGGAAAGAGCAGACTGACCCCACTCTGTGAAAGTAACACACCCAGGGAAGAGCAGTACGACCACACTCAGTCAATGTAACACCCCCAGGAAAGAGCACACTGACCTCACTCGGTCAATTACCACACCCAGTGAAGAGCAGACTGACCCACTCTGTCAATGTAACACACCCAGGGAAGATCAGACTGACCCCATTCTCTCAATGTAACATACCCAGGGAAGAGCAGACTGACCGCAATCTGTCAATGTAACACACCCAGGTAAGAGCAGACTGACCACACTCTATCAAAGTAACACACCCAGGGAAGAATAGACAGACCCCACTCTGTCAATGTAAGCCACCAGGGAAGAGCAGACTGACCTCACACTGTCAATGTAACACACCCAGGGAAGAGCAGACTGACCTCACTCTGTCAATGTAACATACCCAGGGAAGATCAGACTGACCCCAATCTCTCAATGTAACAGACCCAGGGAAGAGCAGACTGACCTCACACTGTCAATGTAACACACCCAGGGAAGATTAGACTGACCCCACTCTGTCAATGTAACACACCCAGGGAAGAGCAGACTGACCACACTCTGTCAATGTAACACACCCAGGGAAGAGCACACTGACCTCACTTGGTCAATGTAACACACCCAGGGAAGAGCACACTGACCTCACTTGGTCAATGTAACACACCCAGGGAAGATCAGACTGACACCACTCTCTCAATGTAACACACCCAGGGAAGAGCAGACTGACCACACTCTGTCAATGTAACACACCCAGGAAAGAGCAGCCTGACCCCACTCTGTCAATGTAACACACCCAGGGAAGAGCAGACTGACCACACTCTGTCAATGTAACACACCCAGGAAAGAGCAGACTGACCCCACTCTGTGAATGTAACACACCCAGGGAAGAGCAGTACGACCCCACTCAGTCAATGTAACACCCCCAGGGAAGAGCACACTGACCTCACTCAGTCAATTACCACACCCAGTGAAGAGCAGACTGACCCCACTCTGTCATTGTAACCCACCCAGGGAAGACCAGACTGATCCCCACACTGTCAATGTAACCCATCCAGGGAAGAGCAGACTGACCCCACTCTGTCAATGTAACATACCCAGGGAAGACCAGACTGACCCCACACTGTCAATGTTACACACCCATGGAACAGCAGACTGACCCCACTCTGTCAGTGTAACACACCCAGGGAAGAATAGACAGACCCCACTCTGTCAATGTAAGCCACCAGGGAAGAGCAGACTGACCTCACACTGTCAATGTAACACACCCAGGGAAGATCAGACTGACCCCACTCTCTCAATGTAACACACCCAGGGAAGAGCAGACTGACCACACTCTGTCAATGTAACACACCCAGAGAAGATCAGATTCGCCCCACTCTGTCAATGTAACACATCCAGGTAGGAGCAGACTGAAAACACTCTATCAAAGTAACACACCCAGGGAAGATCAGACTGACCCCACTCTGTCAAAGTAACACACCCAGGGAAAATCAGACTGACCCCACTCTGTCAATGTAACAGACCCAGGGAAGAGCAGACTGACCTCACTCTGTCAATGTAACCCACCCAGGGAAGAGCAGACTGACCCCACTCTGTCAAGGTAACATACCCAGGGAAGAGCACACTGACCCCATTCTGTCAATGTAACACACCCATGGAAGAGCAGACTGACCCCACTCTGTCATTGTAACCAACCCAGGGAAGACCAGACTGACCCCACTCTGTCAATGTAACCCACCCAGGGAAGAACAGACTGACCCCACACTGTCAATGTATCACACCCAGGGAAGAACAGACTGAACCCACTCTGTCAATGTAACACACCCAGGGAAGAGCAGACTGACCCCACTCTGTCAATGTAACACACTCAGGGAAGAGCAGACTGACAGCAATCTGTCAATGTAACACACCCAGGTAAGAGCAGACTGACCACACTCTATCAAAGTAACACACCCAGCGAAGAATACACAGACCCCACTCTGTCAAGGTAAGCCACCAGGGAAGAGCAGACTGACCTCACACTGTCAATGTAACACACCCAGGGAAGAGCAGACTGACCTCACACTGTCAATGTAACACACCCAGGGAAGATCAGACTGACCCCACTCTCTCAATGTAACAGACCCAGGGAAGAGCAGACTGACCCCACTCTGTCAATGTAACACACCCAGGGAAGAGCAGACTGACCACACTCTGTCAATGTACCACACCCAGGGAACAGCAGACTGACCCGGCTCGGTGAATGTACCACACCCATGGAAGAGCAGACTGAACCCACACTGTGAATGTAACACACCCAGGGAAGATCAGACTGACCCCACTCTGTCAATGTAACACACCCAGTGAATAGCAGACTGACCTCACTCTGTCAATGTAACACACCCAGGGAAGAACAGACTGAACCCACTCTGTCAATATAACACACCCAGAGAAGATCAGATTCTCCCCACTCTATCAATGTAACATACCCAGGGAAGAGCAGACTGAGCGCAATCTGTCAATGTAACACACCCAGGGAAGAGCAGAATGACCCCACTCTGTCAATGTAACGCACCCAGTGAATAGCAGACTGACCTCACTCTGTCAATATAACACACCCAGAGAAGATCAGATTGACCCCACTCTCTCAATGTAACATACCCAGGGAAGAGCAGACTGACCGCAATCTGTCAATGTAACACACCCAGGGAAGAGCAGACTGACCACACTCTATCAAAGTAACACACCCACGGAAGAATAGGCAGATCCCACTCAGTCAATGTAAGCCACCAGGGAAGAGTAGACTGACCTCATACTGTCAATGTAACACACCCAGGGAAGAGCAGACTGACCTCACACTGTCAAAGTAACACACCCAGGGAAGATCAGATTGACTCCACTCTGTCAATGTAACACACCCAGGGAAGAGCAGACTGACCTCACACTGTCAATGTAACACACCCAGGGAAGAGCAGACTGACCCCACTCTGTCAATGTAACACACCCATGGAAGAGCAGACTGACCCCACTCTGTCGTTGTAACCCACCCAGGGAAGACCAGACTGACCCCACTCTGACAATGTAACCCACCCAGGGAAGAACTGACTGAGCGCAATCTGTCAATGTAACACACCCAGGGAAGAGCAGACTGACCACACTCTATCAAAGTAACATACCCAGGGAAGATCAGACTGACACCACTCTGTCAAAGTAACACACCCAGGGAAGATCAGACTGACCCCACTCTGTCAATGTAACACACCCAGGGAAGAGCACACTGACCTCACACTGTCAATGTAACAGACCCAGGAAAGAGCAGAATGACCTCACTCTGTCAAGGTAACATACCCAGGGAAGAGCACACTGACCCCATTCTGTCAATATAACACACCCATGGAAGAGCAGACTGACCCCACTCTGTCGTTGTAACCCACCCAGGGAAGACCAGACTGACCCCAATCTGTCAATGTAACCCACCCAGGGAAGAACAGACTGACCCCACTCTCTCAATGTAACACACCCAGGGAAGAGCAGACTGACCACACTCTGTCAATGTAACACACCCAGGGAAGAGCAGACTGACCTCACACTGTCAATGTAACACAGCCAGGGAAGATCAGACTGACCCCACTCTGTCAATGTAACACACTCAGGGAAGAGCAGACTGACCGCAATCTGTCAATGTAACACACTCAGGGAAGAGCAGACTGACCACAATCTGTCAATGTAACACACCCAGGGAAGAGCAGACTGACCTCACACTGTCAATGTAACACACCCAGGGAAGATCAGACTGACCCCATTCTCTCAAGGTAATATACCCAGGGAAGAGCAGACTGACCGCAATCTGTCAAAGTAACACACCCAGGTAAGAGCAGACTGACCTCACTCTGTCAATGTAACATACTCAGGGAAGATCAGACTGACCCCAATCTCTCAATGTAACAGACCCAGGGAAGAGCAGACTGACCTCACACTGTCAATGTAACACACCCAGGGAAGATTAGACTGACCCCACTCTGTCAATGTAACAGACCCAGGTAAGAGCAGACTGACTCCACTCTGTCAATGTAACCCACCCAGGGAAGATCAGACTGACCTCACTCTGTCAATGTAACACACCCAGGGAAGAGCAGACTGACCCCACTCTGTCAATGTAACATATCCAGGGAAGACCAGACTGACCCCACACTGTCAATGTAACCCACCCAGGGAAGAGCAGACTGACCCCACTCTGTCAATGTAACATATCCAGGGAAGACCAGACTGACCCCACACTGTCAATGTTACACACCCTTGGAACAGCAGACTGACCTCACTCTGTCAGTGTAACACACCCAGGGAAGAATAGACAGACCCCACTCTGTCAATGTAAGCCACCAGGGAAGAGCAGACTGACCTCACACTGTCAATGTAACACACCCAGGGAAGAGCAGACTGACCTCACACTGTCAATGTAACACACCCAGGGAAGATCAGACTGACCCCACTCTCTCAATGTAACACACCCAGGGAAGAGCAGACTGACCACACTCTGTCAATGTAACCCACCCAGGGAAGAGCAGAATGACCACACTCTGTCAATGTAACACACCCAGGAAAGAGCAGACTGACCCCACTCTGTGAATGTAACACACCCAGGGAAGAGCAGAATGACCACACTCTGTCAATGTAACACACCCAGGAAAGACCAGACTGACCCCACACTGTCAATGTAACCCACCCAGGGAAGAGCAGACTGACCCCACTCTGTCAATGTAACATACCCAGGGAAGACCAGACTGACCCCACACTGTCAATGTTACACACCCATGGAACAGCCGACTAACCCCACTCTGTCAGTGTAACACACCGAGGGAAGAGTAGACTGACCCCACTCTGTCAATGTAACACAACCAGGGAAGACCAGACTGCCCCCACTCTGTCAATATAACCACCCAGGGAAGAGCAGACTGACCTCACACTGTCAAAGTAACACACCCAGGGAAGATCAGATTGACCCCACTCTCTCAATGTAACACACCCAGGGAAGAGCAGACTGACCCCATTCTGTCAATATAACACACCCATGGAAGAGCAGACTGACCCCACTCTGTCGTTGTAACCCACCCAGGGAAGACCAGACTGACCCCAATCTGTCAATGTAACCCACCCAGGGAAGAACAGACTGACCCCACACTGTCAATGTATCACACCCAGGGAAGAACAGACTGACCCTACTCAGTTAATGAATCACAACCAGCGAAGAGCAGACTGACCCCACTCTATCATTGTAACCCACCCAGGGAAGACCAGACTGACCCCACACTGTCAATGTAACCCACCCAGGGAAGAGCAGACTGACCCCACTCTGTCAATGTAACATATCCAGGGAAGACCAGACTGACCCCACACTGTCAATGTTACACACCCATGGAACAGCAGACTGACCCCACTCTTGTCAGTGTAACACACCCAGGGAAGAATAGACAGACCCCACTCTGTCAATGTAAGCCACCAGGGAAGAGCAGACTGACCTCACACTGTCAATGTAACACACCCAGGGAAGAGCAGACTGACCTCACACTGTCAAAGTAACACACCCAGGGAAGATCAGACTGACCCCACTCTCTCAATGTAACACACCCAGGGAAGAGCAGACTGACCACACTCTGTCAATGTAACACACCCAGGGAAGAGCAGACTGACCTCACACTGTCAATGTAACACACCCAGGGAAGATCAGACTGACCCCACTCTGTCAATGTAACACACTCAGGGAAGAGCAGACTGACCGCAATCTGTCAATGTAACACACTCAGGGAAGAGCAGACTGACCACAATCTGTCAATGTAACACACCCAGGGAAGAGCAGACTGACCTCACACTGTCAATGTAACACACCCAGGGAAGATCAGACTGACCCCATTCTCTCAAGGTAATATACCCAGGGAAGAGCAGACTGACCGCAATCTGTCAAAGTAACACACCCAGGTAAGAGCAGACTGACCACACTCTATCAAAGTAACACACCCAGGGAAGAATAGACAGACACCACTCTGTCAATGTAAGCCACCAGGGAAGAGCAGATTGACCTCACACTGTCAATGTAAAACACCCAGGGAAGAGCAGACTGACCTCACTCTGTCAATGTAACATACTCAGGGAAGATCAGACTGACCCCAATCTCTCAATGTAACAGACCCAGGGAAGAGCAGACTGACCTCACACTGTCAATGTAACACACCCAGGGAAGATTAGACTGACCCCACTCTGTCAATGTAACAGACCCAGGTAAGAGCAGACTGACTCCACTCTGTCAATGTAACCCACCCAGGGAAGATCAGACTGACCTCACTCTGTCAATGTAACACACCCAGGGAAGAGCAGACTGACCCCACTCTGTCAATGTAACATATCCAGGGAAGACCAGACTGACCCCACACTGTCAATGTAACCCACCCAGGGAAGAGCAGACTGACCCCACTCTGTCAATGTAACATATCCAGGGAAGACCAGACTGACCCCACACTGTCAATGTAACACTCCCAGGGAAGAGCACACTGACCTCACTTGGTCAATGTAACACACCCAGGGAAGAGCAGACTGACCCCACTCTGTGAATGTAACACACCCAGGGAAGAGCAGTAGGACCCCACTCAGTCAATGTAACACACCCAGGGAAGAGCAGACTGACCCCACTCTGTCAATGTAACCCACCCAGGGAAGAGCAGAATGACCACACTCTGTCAATGTAACACACCCAGGAAAGAGCAGACTGACCCCACTCTGTGAATGTAACACACCCAGGGAAGAGCAGAATGACCACACTCTGTCAATGTAACACACCCAGGAAAGACCAGACTGACCCCACACTGTCAATGTAACCCACCCAGGGAAGAGCAGACTGACCCCACTCTGTCAATGTAACATACCCAGGGAAGACCAGACTGACCCCACACTGTCAATGTTACACACCCATGGAACAGCAGACTAACCCCACTCTGTCAGTGTAACACACCGAGGGAAGAGTAGACTGACCCCACTCTGTCAATGTAACACAACCAGGGAAGACCAGACTGCCCCCACTCTGTCAATATAACCACCCAGGGAAGAGCAGACTGACCTCACACTGTCAAAGTAACACACCCAGGGAAGATCAGACTGACCCCACTCTCTCAATGTAACACACCCAGGGAAGAGCAGACTGACCACACTCTGTCAATGTAACACACCCAAGGAAGAGCAGACTGACCTCACACTGTCAATGTAACACACCCAGGGAAGATCAGACTGACCCCACTCTGTCAATGTAACACACTCAGGGAAGAGCAGACTGACCGCAATCTGTCAATGTAACACACTCAGGGAAGAGCAGACTGACCACAATCTGTCAATGTAACACACCCAGGGAAGAGCAGACTGACCTCACACTGTCAATGTAACACACCCAGGGAGATCAGACTGACCCCATTCTCTCAAGGTAATATACCCAGGGAAGAGCAGACTGACCGCAATCTGTCAAAGTAACACACCCAGGTAAGAGCAGACTGACCACACTCTATCAAAGTAACACACCCAGGGAAGAATAGACAGACACCACTCTGTCAATGTAAGCCACCAGGGAAGAGCAGATTGACCTCACACTGTCAATGTAAAACACCCAGGGAAGAGCAGACTGACCTCACTCTGTCAATGTAACATACCCAGGGAAGATCAGACTGACCCCAATCTCTCAATGTAACAGACCCAGGGAAGAGCAGACTGACCTCACACTGTCAATGTAACACACCCAGGGAAGATTAGACTGACCCCACTCTGTCAATGTAACAGACCCAGGTAAGAGCAGACTGACTCCACTCTGTCAATGTAACCCACCCAGGGAAGATCAGACTGACCTCACTCTGTCAATGTAACACACCCAGGGAAGAGCAGACTGACCCCACTCTGGCAATGTAACATATCCAGGGAAGACCAGACTGACCCCACACTGTCAATGTAACCCACCCAGGGAAGAGCAGACTGACCCCACTCTGTCAATGTATCATACTCAGGGAAGACCAGACTGACCCCACACTGTCAATGTTACACACCCATGGAACAGCAGACTAACCCCACT
Organism: Chiloscyllium punctatum; assembly: GCF_047496795.1. NCBI lineage: Eukaryota > Metazoa > Chordata > Chondrichthyes > Orectolobiformes > Hemiscylliidae > Chiloscyllium > Chiloscyllium punctatum. Next base: position 60,838,127 of record NC_092768.1, read on the forward strand.
CTGTCAGTGTAACACACCGAGGGAAGAGTAGACTGACCCCACTCTGTCAATGTAACACAACCAGGCAAGACCAGACTGCCCCCACTCTGTCAATATAACCACCCAGGGAAGAGCAGACTGACCTCACTCTGTCAATGTAACACACCCAGGGAAGAGCAGACTGACCCACTCTGTCATTGTAACACACCCAGGGAAGAGTAGACTGACCCCACTCTGTCAATGTAACCCACCCAGGGAAGAGCAGACTGACCCCACTCTGTCAATGTAACACACTCAGGGAAGAGCAGACTGACCCCATTCTGTCAATGTCACACACCCAGGGAAGAGCAGTAGGACCCCACTCAGTCAATGTAACACACCCAGGGAAGAGCAGACTGACCCCACTCTGTCAATGTAACCCACCCAGGGAAGAGCAGACTGACCCCACTCTGTGAATGTAACACACCCAGGGAAGAGCAGTAGGACCCCACTCAGTCAATGTAACACACCCAGGGAAGAGCAGACTGACCCCACTCTGTCAATGTAACCCACCCAGGGAAGAGCAGAATGACCACACTCTGTCAATGTAACACACCCAGGAAAGAGCAGACTGACCCCACTCTGTGAATGTAACACACCCAGGGAAGAGCAGAATGACCACACTCTGTCAATGTAACACACCCAGGAAAGACCAGACTGACCCCACACTGTCAATGTAACCCACCCAGGGAAGAGCAGACTGACCCCACTCTGTCAATGTAACATACCCAGGGAAGACCAGACTGACCCCACACTGTCAATGTTACACACCCATGGAACAGCAGACTAACCCCACTCTGTCAGTGTAACACACCGTGGGAAGAGTAGACTGACCCCACTCTGTCAATGTAACACAACCAGGGAAGACCAGACTGCCCCCACTCTGTCAATATAACCACCCAGGGAAGAGCAGACTGACCTCACACTGTCAAAGTAACACACCCAGGGAAGATCAGACTGACCCCACTCTCTCAATGTAACACACCCAGGGAAGAGCAGACTGACCACACTCTGTCAATGTAACACACCCAGGAAAGACCAGACTGACCCCACACTGTCAATGTAACCCACCCAGGGAAGATCAGACTGACCCCACTCTGTCAATGTAACACACTCAGGGAAGAGCAGACTGACCGCAATCTGTCAATGTAACACACTCAGGGAAGAGCAGACTGACCACAATCTGTCAATGTAACACACCCAGGGAAGAGCAGACTGACCTCACACTGTCAATGTAACACACCCAGGGAAGATCAGACTGACCCCATTCTCTCAAGGTAATATACCCAGGGAAGAGCAGACTGACCGCAATCTGTCAAAGTAACACACCCAGGTAAGAGCAGACTGACCACACTCTATCAAAGTAACACACCCAGGGAAGAATAGACAGACACCACTCTGTCAATGTAAGCCACCAGGGAAGAGCAGATTGACCTCACACTGTCAATGTAAAACACCCAGGGAAGAGCAGACTGACCTCACTCTGTCAATGTAACATACCCAGGGAAGATCAGACTGACCCCAATCTCTCAATGTAACAGACCCAGGGAAGAGCAGACTGACCTCACACTGTCAATGTAACACACCCAGGGAAGATTAGACTGACCCCACTCTGTCAATGTAACAGACCCAGGTAAGAGCAGACTGACTCCACTCTGTCAATGTAACCCACCCAGGGAAGATCAGACTGACCTCACTCTGTCAATGTAACACACCCAGGGAAGAGCAGACTGACCCCACTCTGGCAATGTAACATATCCAGGGAAGACCAGACTGACCCCACACTGTCAATGTAACCCACCCAGGGAAGAGCAGACTGACCCCACTCTGTCAATGTATCATACCCAGGGAAGACCAGACTGACCCCACACTGTCAATGTTACACACCCATGGAACAGCAGACTAACCCCACTCTGTCAGTGTATCACACCGAGGGAAGAGTAGACTGACCCCACTCTGTCAATGTAACACAACCAGGGAAGACCAGACTGCCCCCACTCTGTCAATATAACCACCCAGGGAAGAGCAGACTGACCTCACTCTGTCAATGTAACACACCCAGGGAAGAGCAGACTGACCCACTCTGTCATTGTAACACACCCAGGGAAGAGTAGACTGACCCCACTCTGTCAATGTAACCCACCCAGGGAAGAGCAGACTGACCCCACTCTGTCAATATAACACACTCAGGGAAGAGCAGACTGACCCCATTCTGTCAATGTCACACACCCAGTGAAGAGCAGACTGACACCACTCTGTCAATGTAACACACCCAGGGAAGAGCAGACTGACCCCACTCTGTCAATGTAACACAACCAGGGAAGAGCAGACTTACCCCACTCTGTCAATATAACCACCCAGGGAAGAGCAGACTGACCTCACTCTGTCAATGTAACACACCCAGGGAAGAGCAGACTGACCCACTCTGTCATTGTAACACACCCAGGGAAGAGCAGACTGACCCCACTCTGTCAATGTAACCCACCCAGGGAAGAGCAGACTGACCCCACTCTGTCAATGTAACACACTCAGGGAAGAGCAGACTGACCCCATTCTGTCAATGTCACACACCCAGTGAAGAGCAGACTGACTCCACTCTGTCAATGTAACACACCCAGGGAAGAGCAGACTGACCCCACTCTGTCAATGTAACACACCCAGGGAAGAGCAGACTTACCCCACTCTGTCAATATAACACACCCATGGAAGAGCAGACTGACCCCACTCTGTCAATGTAACACACCCAGAGAAGACCAGACTGACAGCACAGTGACAATCTAACTCACACAGGCAAGAGCAGATGACCCAACAGATGACCTGGTGGCCTGGTGTATCCAGGTGTTAGGGTCTGGAATACATTGTCTGGGTTTATGGGATTGACCGGATTAATCCCGGGGTTAGGGTCTGGAACACAGTTTGTGAGATTGTGCGATAGGCTGGAATATTTCAGGAGTTCGGGTCTGGAACACATTGCTTGACACAGTGGGATAGGTTGGATTAATCCAGAGGTAAGTGTCTGGAATACAGTGCCTGAGAGTTTGGGATAGGCCGGATTAAGCCAGGGGTTAGGGTCTGGCGTACAGTGTCTGAGAGAGTGGGGAGGCCGGGTCAATCCGGGGGTTAGGGTCTGGAACACAATGTCCGAGCGTGAGGGATTGGCCGGATTAATCCAGTGGGTAGGGTCTGGAACACAGTATCAGAGAGTTTGGGATAGGCCAGATTACTCCAGGAATTAGGGTCTGGAACACAATTCCTGAGAGTGTGTATTGGCCGGATTAATCCATGGGTTAGGGACTGGAAGACAGTGTCAGAGAGTTTGGGGTGGCCGGGTCAATTCAGGGGTTAGGGTTTGGAACAGTATGTGAGAGTGTGGGATAGGCCAGATTAATCCAGGGTTTAGGGTCTGGAACACAGTGTCTGAGAGTGTGGGATAGGCCGGATTACTCCAGGAATTAGGGTCTGGAACACAGAGGCTGAGAGTGTGGGATAGGCCGGATTAATCCAGGGGTTAGGGTCTGGTACAAAGTACCTGAGAGTGTGGGGTAGGCGGGATTAATACAGGGGTTATGGTCTGGAACACATTGTCTGAGAGTGTGGGATAGGCCGGATTAATCCAGGGGTTAGGTCTGGCACAAAGTGCCTTCGAGTGTGGAATAGGCTGGGTCAATCCATGGGTGAGGGTCTGGAACACAATGTCTGAGCGTAAGGGATAGGCCGGATTAATCCAGTGTTAAGGTCTGGAACACAGCGTTTGAGAATGTGGGATGTAGCTGGATTAATGCAGGGGTTAGGGTCTGGAACACAGTGTCTGAGAGTGTGGGATAGGCCGGATTAATCCAGGGTTTAAGGTCTGGAACACAGTGATGAGAGTGTAGGATAGGCTGCATTAATCCAGGGGTTAGTGTGTGGGTAATACAATGTCTGAGAGTGTGGGATAGGCCGTGTCTATCCAGGGGTTAAGGTTTGGAATACAGGTCTGAGAGTGAGGGGTAGGCCAGATTAATCCAGAGTTTAGGGTCTGGAACAAAGTGCCTGAGAATGTGGGAAAGGCCGGATTTCTCCAGAGGTTAGGGTCTGGAACACAGGGCCTGAGAGAGTGGGTTAGGCCGGATTAATCCAGGGGTTAGGGTCTGGAACACAGGGCCTGAGAGAGTGGGTTAGGCCGGATTATTCCGGCGGTTTGCATCTGGAGTACAGTGTCTGCGGGAGTAGGAAAGGCTGGATTAATCCAGGGGTTAGAGTCTGGTACAAAGTGTCGGAAACTGTGGGGAAGGCCGATTCAATCCCGGGGTTAGAGTCTGGAACAAAGTGTTTGGGAGTGTGGGATAGGCCGGATTAATCCAGGCATTGGGGTCTGGAACACAGTGTCTGAGAGTGTGGGATAGGCCGGATTAATCCAGGGGTTAGGGTCTGGAACAAAGTGCATGAGAGTGTGGGGAGGCTGGAATAATGCAGGGGTTAGGGTCTGGAACACAGTGTCTGAGAGTGTGGGATAGGCCGGATTAATCCAGGGGTTAGGTCTGGCACAAAGTGCCTTCGAGTGTGGAATAGGCTGGGTCAATCCATGGGTGAGGGTCTGGAACACAATGTCTGAGTGTGAGGGTTTGGCCGGATTAATCCAGTGTTAAGGTCTGGAACACAGCGTTTGAGAATGTGGGATGTAGCTGGATTAATGCAGGGGTTAGTGTCTGGAACACAGTGTCTGAGAGTGTGGGATAGGCCGGACTAATCCAGGGGTTAGGGTCTGGGACACAGTGATGAGAGTGTGGGGAGGCTGGACTAATCCAGGGTTTAAGGTCTGGAACACAGTGATGAGAGTGTAGGATAGGCTGCATTAATCCAGGGGTTAGTGTGTGGGTAATACAATGTCTGAGAGTGTGGGATAGGCCGTGTCTATCCAGGGGTTAAGGTTTGGAATACAGGTCTGAGAGTGTGGGATAGGCCGGATTAATCCAGAGTTTAGGGTCTGGAACACAGTGTCTGAGAGTGTGGGGAGGCCGGTTCAATGCAGGGTTTAGATTCTGGAACAAAGTGCCTGAGAGTGTGGGAAAGGCCGGATTTCTCCAGAGGTTAGGGTCTGGAACACAGCGCCTGAGAGTGTGGGAAAGGCCGGATTTCTCCAGAGGTTAGGGTCTGGAACACAGGGCCTGAGAGAGTGGGTTAGGCCGGATTAATCCAGGGGTTAGGGTCTGGAACACAGGGCCTGAGAGAGTGGGTTAGGCCGGATTATTCCGGCGGTTTGCATCTGGAGTACAGTGTCTGCGGGAGTAGGAAAGGCTGGATTAATCCAGGGGTTAGAGTCTGGTACAAAGTGTCGGAAACTGTGGGGAAGGCCGATTCAATCCCGGGGTTAGAGTCTGGAACAAAGTGTTTGGGAGTGTGGGATAGGCCGGATTAATCCAGGCATTGGGGTCTGGAACACAGTACCTGAGAGCGTGAGATAGGCCGGATTAATCCAGGGGTTAGGGTCTGGAACAAAGTGCATGAGAGTGTGGGGAGGCTGGAATAATGCAGGGGTTAGGGTCTGGAACGCAGTGTCTGAGAGTGTGGGATAGGCCAGATTAATCCAGGGGTTAGGGTCTGGAACACAGTGTTTTAGAGTATGTGGGAGGCCGGAATAATCCAGGATTTAGGGTCTGGAACTCAGTGTCTGAGAGTGTGGAATAGGCCGGGTCAATCCAGGGGTTATGGTCTGGAACACAGTGGCCGAGAGTGTGCGGTGGGACAGATAAATCCAGGGGTTAGGGTCTGGAACACAGTGCCTGAGAGTCTGGGGGAGGCCGGAATAATCCAGGGGTTAGGGTCTGGAACACAGTGTCTGAGAGTCTGGGGGAGGCCGGAATAATCCAGGGGTTAGGTTCTGAAACACAGTGTCTGAGAGTGTGGGATAGGTCGGATTAATCCCGGGGTTAGTGTCTGGAACGCAGTGTCTGAGAGTGTGGAGAAGGCTAGATTAATCCAGGGGTTAGAGTCTGGAACGCAATGTCTGAGATTGTGTATTGGCCAGTTTAATCCATAGTTAGACTGGAACACAGTGTCAGAGAGTTTGGGGTGGCCGGGTCAATCCAGTGTCAGAGAGTGTGGGATAGGCCGAATTACTCCAGGAATTAGGATTTGGAACACAGAGCCTGAGAGTGTGTATTGGCTGGATTAATCCATGGGTTAGGGACTGGAACACAGTGTCAGAGAGTTTGGGGTGGCCAGGTCAATCCAGGGGTTAGGGTCTGGAACACAATGTCTGAGCGTGAGGGATAGGCCGGATTAATCCAGTGTTAAGGTCTGGAACACAGCGTTTGAGAATGTGGGATGTAGCTGGATTAATGCAGGGGTTAGGGTCTGGAACACAGTGTCTGAGAGTGTGGGGAGGCCGGTTCAATGCAGGGGTTAGGTTCTGGAACAAAGTGCCTGGGAGTGTGTGAAAGGCCGGATTAATCCAGGTGTTAGGGTCTGGAACACAATGCCTGAGAGTGTGTGAAAGGCCGGATTAATCCAGGGGTTAGGGTCTGGAACACAGTGCCTAAGAGTGTGGGATAGTCTGGATTATTCCACCGGTTTGGGTCTGGAATGCCGTGTCTGCGGGAGTAGGATAGGCCGGATTAATCCAGGGGTTAGGGTCTGGTACAAAGTTCCGGAAAGTGTGGGGAAGGCCGATTCAATCCCAGGGTTAGAGTCTGGAACAAAGTGTCTGGGAATGTGGGATAGGCCGGATTAATCCAGGCATTAGGGACTGCAACACAGTGTCTGAGAGTGTGGGATAGGCCAGACTACTCCAGGAATTAGGGTCTGCAATGCAGTGCTTAAGAGAGTGGGATAGGTCGGATTAATCCAGGGGTTAGGGTCTGGAACAAAATGCCTGAGAGTGTGGGGTGGCCGGAATAATCCAGGATTTATTGTCTGGAGCACAGTGTCTGAGAGTGTGGGATAGGCCGGATTAACCCAGGGGTTAGGGTCTGCATCACAGTGCATCAGAGTGAGGAATGGGCTGGATTAATCCTGGGTTTAGGGTCTCGAACACAGTGCCTGAGAGTCTGGGGGAGGCCGGAATAATCCAGGGGTCTGAAACACAGTGTCTGAGAGTTTGTGATAGGCCGGGTCAATCCAGGGGTTAGGGTCTGGAACACAATGTCTGAGAGTGTGAGATAGGTCAGATTAATCCAGGGGTAAGTGGTTGGAATACAGTGTCTGAGAGCGTAGGATAGGCCAGATTAATCCATTGGTTAGGGTCTGGAACACAGTGTCTGAGAGTGTGAGGATACCGGATTAATCCAGGGGTTAGTGTGTGTAATACAGTGTCTGAGAGTGTGGGATAGGCCGGATTAATCCAGAGTTTAGGGCTTGGAACACAGTGTCTGAGAGTGTGGTGAGGCCGGTTCAATGCAGGGGTTAGGATCTGGAACAAAGTGCCTGAGAGTGTGGGAAAGGCCGGATTAATCCAGGGGTTATGGTCTGGAACACAATGCCTGAGAGTGTGGGATAGGCTGGATTTTTCCAGCGGTTTGGGTCTGGAATGCAGTGTCTGCGGGAGTAGGATAGGCCGGATTAATCCAGGGGTTAGGGTCTGGTACAAAGTTCCGGAAAGTGTGGGGAAGGACGATTCAATCCCGGGGTTAGAGTCTGGAACAAAGTGTCTGGGAATGTGGGATAGGCCGGATTAATCCAGGCATTCGGGTCTGGAACACAATGTCTGAGAGCGTGAGATAGGCCGGGTTAATCCAGGGGTTAGGGTCTCGAACACAGTGTCAGAAAGTTTGGGATAGACCGGGTCAATCCAATGGTTAGTGTCTAGAACACAGTGTCATAGAGTTTGTGGTGGCCGGGTCAATCCAAAGGTTCGGGTCTGGAACACAGTGTGTGAGTGTGGGATAAACCGGAATATTCCAGGAGGTAGGGTCTGGAACGCAGTGCTTGATAATGTGGGATAGGTCGGATTAATCCAGGGGTAAGTGTCTAGAATACAGTGCCTGAGAGTGTAAAATCGGCCAGATAAATCCAGGGGTTGGGGTCTGGAACACAGTGTCTGAGAACGTGGGGACACCGGATGAATCCAGGGGTTAGGGTCTGAAACATGGTGCCCGAGAGTGTGGGATAGGCCGGGTCAATCCAAGGGTTAGGGACTGGAACACAATGTCTGAGCGTGAGGGATAGGCTGGATTAATCCAGTGTTAAAGTCTGGAACACAGCGTTTGAGAATGTGGGATGTAGCTGGATTAATGCAGGGGTTAGGGTCTGGAACACAGTGTCTGAGAGTGTGGGGAGGCCAGTTCAATGCAGGGGTTAGGTTCTGGAACAAAGTGCCTGGGAGTGTGTGAAAGGCCGGATTAATCTAGGGGTTATGGTCTGGAACACAATGCCTAAGAGTGTGGGATAGTCTGGATTATTCCACCGGTTTGGGTCTGGAATGCAGTGTCTGCGGGAGTAGGATAGGCCGGATTAATCCAGGGGTTAGGGTCTGGTACAAAGTTCCGGAAAGTGTGGGGAAGGCCGATTCAATCCCAGGGTTAGAGTCTGGAACAAAGTGTCTGGGAATGTGAGATAGGCCGGATTAATCCAGGCATTAGGGACTGCAACACAGTGTCTGAGAGTGTGGGATAGGCCAGACTACTCCAGGAATTAGGGTCTGCAATGCAGTGCTTAAGAGAGTGGGACAGGTCGGATTAATCCAGGGGTTAGGGTCTGGAACAAAATGCCTGAGAGTGTGGGGTGACCGGAATAATCCAGGATTTAGTGTCTGGAGCACAGTGTCTGAGAGTGTGGGATAGGCCGGATTAATCCAGGGGTTAGGGTCTGCATCACAGTGCCTCAGAGTGTGGAATGGGCTGGATTAATCCTGGGTTTAGGGTCTCGAACACAGTGCCTGAGAGTCCTGGGGAGACCGGAATAATCCAGGGGTCTGAAACACAGTGTCTGAGAGTTTGTGATAGGCCGGGTCAATCCAGGGGTTAGGGTCTGGAACACAATGTCTGAGAGTGTGAGATAGGTCAGATTAATCCAGGGGTAAGTGGTTGGAATACAGTGTCTGAGAGCGTAGGATAGGCCAGATTAATCCATTGGTTAGGGTCTGGAACACAGTGTCTGAGAGTGTGAGGATACCGGATTAATCCAGGGGTTAGGGTCTGGAACACAGTGCCCAATTTGTGGGATAGGCCAGATTAATCCAGGGGTTAGGGTCTGGAACACAGTGCCCAATTTGTGGGATAGGCCGGATTAATCCAGGGGTTAGGGTCTGGAACACAGTGTCTGAGCGTGTGGGATAGGCCGGATTAATCCAGGGGTTAGGGTCTGGAACACAGTGTCTGAGCGTGAGTGATTGGCCGGATTAATCCAGGGGTTAGGGTCTGGAACACAGTGTCTGAGCGTGAGTGATTGGCCGGATTAATCCAGGGGTTAGGGTCTGGAACACAGTGTCTGAGCGTGAGTGATTGGCCGGATTAATCCAGTGTTAAGGGCTGGAACACAGTGTTTGAGAGTGTGGGATAGGCTGGATTAATGCAGGGGTTAGTGTCTGGAACACAGTGATGAGAGTGTGGGATAGGCTGGATTAATCCAGGGGTTAGTGTGTGTAATACAATGTCTATGAGTGTGGGGTGGCCGGGTCAATCCAGGGGTCAGGGTCTGGAACACAGTGTCAGAGAGTTTGGGGTGGCCAGGTCAATCCAGGGGTTAGGGTCTGGAACACAGTGTCAGAGAGTTTGCCTCACAGCGCTAGAGACCTGGGTTCAATTCCAGCCTCAGGTGACTGTCTGTGTGGAGTTTGCACGTTCTCCCCGTGTCTGTGTGGGTTTCCTCCGGGTGCTCCGGTTTCCTTCCACAGTCCAAAGATGTGCAGGTTAGGTGAGTTGGCCATGCTAAATTATCCATTGTGTTAAGTGAAGGGGTAAATGTAGGGGTATGGGTTCCTCACCAGAGGGCTGGTTGGGCCGAAGGGCCTGTTTCTACACTGTAAGTAATCTAATCTAATTTAACCTCTCCCTGCAGCTCAAATCTTCCAACCGTAGCAACATCCTTGTATATCTTTTCTGAACCCTTTCAAGTTTCACAACATCTTTCCAATAGAAAGGAGACCAGAATTGGATGCAGTGTTCCAACAGTGGCCTAACCAATTTGCTGTTATCTCAGAGTTGTCTCTGCCTCATAACCCTTTTCTATCTCTGTCTGTCTGTCTCTCTCTCTGACTCTGTGTCTGTTTCTCTCTATTCTATGTTTCTCGCTCTCTCTCTCTCTCTCTTTATGTCTGACTGCCTTTGCCCTCCCAACCCCCACCCTGACTTTTGCTCCCCAACAATTCCAACAGTTCTGGCAAAGAGAGAAGATCCAGAGAGTTGTAGAAAGGGAATCTGTTGGGGAATGTGAATAGGGTGGAGATGGGAAAGATGGGGAATTAATTGAAAAATGTGGGACAGACAGAGAAAGAGAGAGATGGGAACACCGAGGTAGAGATAGAGCTGTAGTGAGAAAGGGAGGGAGTGATATCTGTGGGATCAGACTGTGCAGCGGCTCTCTCTCCATCTTTTTCGTCCCTTTGTCCCCCCAGCCCAGAACTCGCCCCTTGTGGTAAAAATCCCGGAGACGGCCTGAACCCCCCAATTCTTTTCCTCGTGTGTGTGTGTGAGTTTAAATGAGGAGACAGGACAGTTTCTGATTGTTCTCTCTCTCTGGGTCCAGCTCTTGTCTGACGGTTCCTCACAGGAGATTGGATTTGATTCTCTCTGTCTCTGCACCGTCCCGAGTTTCAGCTCCTGGGTCTAATCTCCCCCTCCTCCTCCTCGGGTGGAGAACAGCCTGAGAGAGAAATGAGAATTGATGTGAGATAAAATAAAGCAGTGGCACCAAAAGCACAGCAAGATCCCACCACTCTCTGCCTTCCACAATCTCTCCCTTTACCCTGTGATGCTGGTTCAGTTTAATAATTGCATCATTAAGGCATTGCGTAACATCACAGCAACATCCAAACACAAAGAAATCACCATCGAACAGTTGGCCAGAGGCCAGAAACATGAATAACCATGCACAGCAAGATCCCACAAGCAGCAGTGTGACCACAGACAGATTATGTGTCACTGACGCTGGTTAAGGGTTTGATTCTGTCTCCAGGATGACAGAGAGAGACCAATCCTACTGTTTGACAAATTCCAAACATTTCCCCCTTTCTTCCCTATTTGTCCCCTCACTCTCTGTTCCCCCTTTTGCTCCCTCTCTCTCTCTCTGTTCCCCCTCTCACTCTCTCCCCATCTCTGACATCTCTCTTTCTCTCTCTCTGTTTCTGTCAGATATAATCTTGTACACTGTAATCTTTGTTCCAAACCCCACTTTAAATAATGACGGCTCACCTTGTAGCGTGTGGGACGGTTTTACTTGTTTGAAAACTCAACAAAAGAAAACTGGACAGAGACAGACACCTCCTCCCAGAGACTCTGAACTGAATTGAAATAGCCAGCCTGTGTCTTATTTCTGCGATTATCACAATTTCTTCTCCCGGCCTATACATATCTCACATCACTCTGGCATTAAAACGGATTTTTGGAGAGAGTTTCTCACTTCAGGATTTAATTCCCTCCTTGGGGAGTCCTGTTTCCCAGATCCTGGGGGTTAACGCGGATGAAATGATATCAGTCCGAGCCCAGAGTGCGGTTCAACAATCGGTAACGTTTATTGATACAGTAACACCGGCGGAGACCAACCGAGGTCCGAAACTCGGCTTTTCTGCTGTTCCCGCGCGCTGCTACACATTATATACCTTTCTTTGTCAGGATGTGAGGATTTTGAGTGTGAATGGGATGATAGTTCCCCATCATCGCTGGAGTAGGTGTAAATGGTGGGTTCCCTGCCGTCCCAGGAGAGTTGCAGTGTACACACAATAGGGTGCTCATTGGATTATGTAAACAGGTCCGGGTACTATCTGCTTGTCTCTCTCTGTGAGGGCTGGAGGCTAGCACCCCCCTTTGTTCCCTTGGGGTGCTGGTGTGTATGAGTCTGTTTGTTCCTGTCTGGTGGATGCCTGTCCTTTGTGTCAGGATGGTTCTGTATTGATGAATATGGGTGTGTTTCAGTCAGTCTCTTGATTTGATTCGGAGATGGGTTTCCATATTAATTAGGTCCGGAGTTTCGGTCTATGAGTCATGGTTAGTGTCTGGATTAGTGTGGATTTGATCTGTCCTCTGGCTCCCATCTCCTGGTCACGTGGGTGGACCGCCAGCTGCTGAGTTCTGTGGGTTTAAGCTGCGGCTGCCGTTTAAAACACAAAATGAATTCCTCTCGTTTTACCGATGTAGGCATAGTCCCGTGGCAAATGCGGGGCGGCTCTGATGCCCGCTTGCAGTGGCAAATAGAATTAAGGAGAATCCAAAGGTTTTTACAAATACTTTAAGGACAAAGGGGTAACTAGAGAGAGAATAGGCCCCCTCAAAGATCAACAAGGTGGCCTTTGTGTAGAGCCACAGAAAATGGGGGAGATACTAAACGTATGTTTTGCACAGTATTTACTGTGGAAAAGGATATGGAAGATATAGACTGTAGGGAAATAGATGGTGACACCTTGAAAAATGTCGATATTACAGAGGAGGAAGTGCTGGATGCCTTGAAATGCATGAAGGTGGATAAATCCCCAGGACCTGATCAGGTGTACCCTAGAGCTCAGTGGAAAGCTAGAGAAGTGATTGCTGGGCCTCTTGCTGAGATATTTGTATCATCAATGGTCACAGGTCAGGTGCTGGAAGACTGGAGGTTGGCAAATGTGGTGCCACTGTTGAAGAAGGGTGGTAAGGACAAGCCAGGGAACTATAGAGCGGTGAGCCTGACCTCAGAGGTGGGCAAGTTGTTGGAGGGAATCCTGAGGGACAGGATGTGCATGTATTTGGAAAGGCAAGGACTGATTAGGGATAGTCAACATGGCTTTGTGTGTGGGAAATCATGTCTCACAAACTTGATTGAGTTTTTTTGAAGAAGTAACAAAGAGGATTGATGAGGGTAGAGCAGTAGATGTGATCTAAATCGACTTCAGTAAGGTGTTCGACAAGGTTCCCCATGGGAGACTGGGTAGCAAGGTTAGATCTCATGGAATACAGGGACAACTAGCCATTTGGATACAGAACTGGTTCAAAGATAGAAGACAGAGGGAGGTGGTAGAGGGTTTTTCAGACTGGAGGCCTGTGACCAGTGGAGTGCCACAAGGATCAGTTCTGGGTCCTCTACTTTTTGTCATTTACATAAATGATTTGGATGCGAGCATAACAGGTACAGTTAATAAGTTTTCGGATGACACCAAAATTGGAGGTGTAGTGGACAGCAAAAAGGGTTACAACAGGATCTTGAACAGATGGGCCAATGGGCTGAGAAGTGGCAGGTGGAGTTTAACTCAGATAAGTGCAAAGTGCTGCATTTTGGGAAAGCAAATCTTAGCAGGATTTATCCACTTAATGGTAAGGTCCTCGGGAGTGTTGCTGAACAAAGAGATCTTGGAGTGCAGGTTCATAGCTCCTTGAAAGTGGAGTTGCAGGTAGATAGGATAGTGAAGAAGGTGTTTGGTATGCTTTCCTTTATTGGTGAGAGTATTGAGTCCAGGAGTTGGAAGGTCATGTTATGGCTATACAGGACATTGGTTAGGCTACTGTTGGAATATTGCATGCATTTCTGGTCTCCTTCCCATCGGAAAGATGTTGTGCAACTTGAAAGGTTTCAGAAACGATTTACAAGGATGTTGCCAGGCATAGAGGTTTTGAGCTATAGGGTGAGGCTGAACAGGCTGGGGCTGTTTTCCCTGGAGCGTCAGAGGCTGAGGGGTGACCTTATAGAGGTTTACAAAATTATGAGGGGCATGGATAGGGTAAATAGACAAAGTCTTTTCCCTGGGGTTAGGGAGTCCAGAACTAGAGGGCAAAGGTTTAGGGTGAGAGGGGAAAGATATAAAAGAGACCGAACGGACAAAGTTTTCACACAGAGGGTGGTACGTGTATGGAATGAGCTGCCAGATGAAGTGGTGGAGGCTGGTACAATTGCAACATTTAAAAGGAATTTGGATGGGTATATGAATAGGAAGGGTTTGGAGGGATATGGGCCGGGTGCTGGCAGGTGGGACTAGATTGGATTGGGATATCTGGTCAGCATGGACACATTGGACCGAAGGGTCTGTTTCCGTGCTGTACATCTCTATGACTCTACAACTCTAAATCAGTAACCACCGACATTTGGATGAATTTTGAGTCAGTACAAATCGGTGAGCACTGACATTTCAAAACATTTTGGGACAGTTTAAATCAGTAACCGTCCACACTTAGAAAAATTTGTGGTCAGTACAAATCAGTAACCAGCGATTCATGGAAAAAAATTTTGGTCGAAACACTGACTCTTGGAAAAACTTTGTGACAGTGCAAATCAGTAACCATCCACGCTTAGCAATATTTGTGCTCAGTAAAAATCAGTCACTACCAACACTGAGAAAATGTTCGGGTCAGTGCAAATCAGTAAACATTGGTACATGGAAAAACATTCTGGTCGGAGCAAATCAGGAAACACTGATACTCCGACTAACTTTGGGGCAGCGCAAACCAGTAAGCACTGACAGTTTGAAAGATTTCAAGTCAGTACAAATCAGTAACCACTGACATTTGGAATAATTATGGGTAAGTTCAAATCGGTGAGCACTGACATTTCAAAAGAATTTGGGACAGTGCAAATCAGTAACCATCCACACTTAGAAAAGGCTCGGGTCAGTAGAAATCAGTAACCACTGATACATGAAATAAAAATTCTGGTCGGTGCAAATCAGGAAACACTGACAGTTGGAAAAATTTAGGGTCAATTCAAATCAGTAAGAACTGACACTTCAAACAATTTCTAGTTAGTGAAAATCAGGAACCACTGACAGTTTGAATAAATTATGGTCAGTTCAAATCAGTAAGCACCAACAGTTAGAGAATTTACAGGTCAGTACAAATCGGTGAGCACTGACATTTCAAAAGACTTTGGGTCAGTGCAAATCAGTAACCATCCACATTTAGAAAAGGTTCGGGTCAGCAGAAGTCAGTGACCACCAAAACGGAGACTAATTTGGGGCCAGTACAAATCAGTAATCACTGATACA
The DNA here is from genome assembly GCF_047496795.1 of Chiloscyllium punctatum. Lineage (NCBI taxonomy): Eukaryota > Metazoa > Chordata > Chondrichthyes > Orectolobiformes > Hemiscylliidae > Chiloscyllium > Chiloscyllium punctatum. Next base: position 60,853,221 of record NC_092768.1, read on the forward strand.
TGGAAAAAAAATTCTGGTCGGTGCAAATCCGGAAACTCTGACACTTTGACAAACATCAGGGCAGTGCAAATCAGTAATCATCGACACTTGGAATAATTTGGGGTCAGTACAAATCCCTAACCACTGAGAGTTGGAAAATTTTCAGGTCGGTACAACTCAGAAACCACTGACTCTGAGAAAATGCTGGGTTAGTGCAAATCAGTAACCACAGACACTTAGAGAAAATTCAGGTCTGTACAAATCAGTTACAACAAACAGTTTGAAAAATTTCTGCTCTGTACAAATCAGTAACCACCAACAGGTGGAAAAATTTATGGTCAGTACAAATCAGTAAGATCTGACTATTTGAAAATGTTTGGGTCAGTACACATCAGTAACCACCGAGACTTTGAAAACTTTCCAGTCAGTTTCCATCAGTAACCACAGACAGTTGGAAACATTTCGGGTCAGCGCCAAAACAGGAACCGGTGACAGTTTGAAAAATTTCAAGACAGTACAAATCAGTAACCACTGACACGAAGAAAGATTTTGGGTCTGTGCAAATCAGGAAACATCCATTCTTGGAAAAATTTGGGGTCAATACAAATCAGAAACCACCAACAGTTGGAAAAAATTCGGGGCAGTCCAGATGATTCATCACCAACACTTTGAAAAATTTGGGGTCAGTGCAAATCGGTAACCACTGAGAGTTGGGTGAATTTCAAGTCAGTACAAATCAGTCAGCAGTGACACAGAGTAATTTTGGGTCAGTACAAATCATTAACCACCGATAGGTGGAAAAATTACAGGTCAGTACAAATTGGTAAGCACTGATGTTTAAAATAATTTTGGGGTCAGTGCAAATCAGTAACCACCAACACTGAGAAAATGTTCGGGTCAGTACAAATCAGTAAACACTGACACATGGAGACATTTCTAGTTGGTGCATATCAGGAAACACTGACACTTCGACAAACTTTGGGGCCGTGCAAATCAGTAATATCTGACATTTAGAAAACTTTCAGGTCCGTACAAATCTGTAACCACCAAAAAGTGTAAAAATTACAGGTGAGTACAAATCAGTAAGCACTGACATTTCAAAACATTTCGGGACAGTGCATATCATTAACCCACAACATTTGAAAAATTTTGGGTCAGTGCAAATCCATAACCATCCACACTTGGAAAAACTTCGGGTCAGTACAAATCAGTAACCACCGACAGTTGGATAAATTTCGGACAAATCAGTGCGGGAAAAGATTTGCTAACCCACGATAGTCCCACAAAAGCAAAATTGGCCAAACTGTACCAGAACCCCCAGAATTCCCCAGCAGCTCACAAGCCGAATCAGACAGCACACATACAAGGGATTAGGATTTCTGCTCCCACTGACATGACACAGCACCACAGATATCTCAAAGCCCTAAGGACAGTTTCACAACCCAGCAATACTAAAGTCACACAAGGAGTGGGTCAGACAGAGAGGCACCAACAAGGACACCCTCCAGGAACAGGACGATGGAAACACCTCACTCCTTCAGAAGAGATATGAACACCCACCTGTGAAGGGGAATGGATCCGTCGATACTGTCAGGATGTTGCATTGTGGGAAGGAACAGGACATTCATCCAATAAACTGCTTTCCAATTCGCATCCTTGGAACTGGAATACTCCATTTCCAGATACATTGTAGTTTCCCATTTCTTAATCAGTGTCATTGTGCAGCAATATTATAAAACTGGTCTCAGCTTCAGCTTTGGGAAGAGAAATTCTGATCTATATGTACAGACTGTCAGTTCTGTGTCAGCTGGTCTGTTTTCTCTTCCAGCCAGATCGCTTACAATAAACTGTTTGTCAATTGTGTTTTGAGATCTCGAAAGCATTGGGCAAATTTCCCTGATACCCCTTCTCCTTTCCCCCTTTCCTTCCCCCCTCCTTCCCACCTCCCTACCCCCTCTCTCTCTTTCTGCCCTTCTCTCCTTCCCCTTGTCCTCCCCCTAATTCCTTCCCACACTATCCTTCATCCCCTCCTTTCCACCTCTCCTTTCCCCCTCTTTTCCCCCACTCCCTTTCCGCCTTCCTTTCCCTCTTCCACTCCTTCCCTTCTCCCCTCTTCTCCCCCCCGCTCACATCTCCCCCTCTCCATCCCCTCGGGTCTCCTTCCCCACCTGTCCTTCCCCCATTCCCTCCCTTCCTTACCCCTCTCTCCATCCCCTTCCCCATTTCCTTCTCCCATTCCTCACTCTCCCTCCCTCTCTCTCCTTCACCCCTTCCCTCCCCTCCTTTCCCCTTCCCCCTCCTTTTCCCCTTCCCCCTCTCTCTCCTCCCCTCCTTCCCCTCTCTCTTTTCCCAGCCTCTCCTCCCTATCTCCTTCCCCCTCTCTCCTTCCCCCTTCCTTTCTCCCCTCTCCTCCTCTCCTTCCCTCATCCCCTCTCCTTTCCTTCCCCCCTCCTTTCTCCCCTCTCCTCCTCTCCTTTCCTTCCCCCTTCTCATTCCCCCCTCCTTTCTCCCCTCTCCTCCTTTCCTTCCCCCTCCTTTCTCCCCTCTCCTCCTCTCCTTCCCCCACACCCTCTCCTTTCCTTCCCCCCTCCTTATCCCCTCCCCCACACTCCTTCACCCTCTCCTTCCTTCCCTTCCCCACTCCTTCACCCCCACTGCATACCTCCCGTTGTTCCCCCAGCCTTCCTCAAACTACCTTTCCCCTTTCACCACCCTCTCATCCTCCCTCGTCTTTCCTCCCGTCTTCCCCCTCTCTCCTCTCCCTCCTCACCCTCTCTCCCTCCTCCTACAATGTGGGAAAGGATGAGGTCATGCACTTTGGTCGGAGGAATCGAGGCAGAGAGGTATGGTGTTCTAATTGGGGAGATAATTCAGAAATCTGAAGTGCAGAGAGACTTGGGAGTTCCCTTCCAGGATTCTCTCAGGTAAACCTGCAGGTTGAGTCAGTAGTTAGGAAGGCAAATGCAATGATGGCATTTATTTTGAGAGCACTTGATGATAAAAGCAGGGATGTGCTGATGAGGCTCTATAAAGCTCGGGTCAGACCACATTTGGAGAATTGTACACAGTTTTGGGCCCCATATCTCAGGAAGGATGTACTGACCCTGGAATGTGTTCAGAGGAGGTTCACCAGAACGGTCCCAGTGATGAAAAGCTGAACACATGAGGAATGTGTGAGGACTCTGGGTCTATCCTCAGTGGAGTTCAGCAGGATGAGGGGGTGGGGGATCTAATAGAAACTTCCAGAATACTGAATGGCCTGGACAGAGCGGATGTTGGGAAGATGTTTCCATTTGGGTCGGAGAGACTGGGACCCAATGGCACAGCCTTAGAGTAAAGGGAAGAGCTCTTCGAACAGAGATAAGGAGAACCTTGTTGAGCCAGAGAGTGGGGAATCTGTGGAATTCATTCCCACTGAAGGTTGGGGAGACCCAGCTCACTGAGTATATTGAAGACTGAGATCGATAGGTTCCTGAGGGTTACAGGGAGAAAGTGGGAGAATGAGGTTGAGAAACCTATCAGCCATGATTGAATGGTGGAGCAGGCTCGATGGGCTGAATGGTCTCGTTTCTTATGGCCTTATGGAATGTCTCTGTAATTTCTATCATCTCAAAAAACTGACCCCGGGTAACTGTTACACTGTATAAAAACCACCTTGAATCCCTCAATTACATTCCAGTCTGTAACATGCTTCTGGGTATCTGTCTCTCTGTATATAAACCACCCCCATACCTTTGGTTAGATTCCTGTCTGCAACTCACTCCCAGTTACCAATCTCTGCGTATAAACCACCCCGATAACCTCGATTAGATTCCAGTCTTTAAATTACGCCTGCTTAAATATTAGTCTATAGCTAAAGCAATCAAACATCTTGTTTAGATTCCAGTCTGTAACTCTCTTCTGTCTCTGTTATTCTGTATATAATCCCCCTGAACCCTTCAATTAGATTCCAGGCTGTAACTCAGTCCTGTTACTCCAAATTTATATCCCCACTGAACCCTCGATTAGATTCCAGTCAGAAACTCACTTTTGGGTATCTGATATTCGATATGCAAAGCACTGTACCCACACCGAGGGGAAGAGTGAGTAAGAGAGTGTGTGCGTAAGTGTTCATGTGAAGGATGTGTGAGCGAGAGTCAGTGTCTGTGCATGACAATGTGTGTGTATGAGAGTGTATGTCAGTGCATGTGAGAGTGTATGAGCAGCTGTGTGTGTGTCTGTGTGTTTATGTTTGTGTTGTGAGTGAGTGTGTGCCTTTGTGTTAGTGAGTGAGTGAGTGTGAGTGTGAGGCTGTGAGTGTGTACGTGAGTGTTAGGAGGACCATCATGGAATCATCACACTCAAGTTGGACACACACAGGCATGGTCTCTCGCTCTCACAGATATGTTCACTCACAGTCAGAAATGCACACACACACACACACACACACACACACACACACACGAAAGATAGAAATCTAAGTCAGAGAGAGTGCTTTTTTTTCTGGGAGTCACACTGAGAACAGGAAAATTCCAAGACAGAACCTCAGCTTCAGGGGTTTAGGGTCAGAGAATCTTAGATGTTAGTGTGGGACAAATACCGACAGGCTGCACCCCGTGGGGGCCTACGTGAGTTGTGTGGGTATTTACCCCGAGGTTTAATCTCCTCTGGGAGACACTGGGTTTTAGGGGCCTCTGGTTAACTGGCTCCTGGCGGATTGCGGCCCTGTCATTTTTAAAACAAGTTTGAAGCCTGGGGTTAAAGTATGTTAATCCCCAGGATCGGAGAAGCAGGACTACCCGAGGGCAGAATTAAAACCCAAATGATGTGACCCTCGTTAAAGACTTGTCATAACGTCATAGTCATGTGGGTTACAGAGAGGGCAGGATGAAAAAATTTGACAGTGAGAGAAAGAGAGTGAGAATGATTGAATGGGCGGCACGGTGGCACAGTGGTTAGCACTGCTGCCTCACAGCGCCAGAGACCTGGGTTCAATTCCCGCCTCAGGCGACTAACTGTGTGGAGTTTGCACATTGTCTGCGTGGGTTTCCTCGGGGTGCTCCGGTTTCCTCCCACAGTCCAAAAATGTGCAGGTTAGGTGAATTGGCCACGCTATATTGCCAGTAGTGTTAGGTGCAGGGGTGATATAGGGGAGTGGGTCTGGGTGGGTTGTGCTTCGGTGGGTCGGTGTGGACGTGTTGGGCCGAAGAGCCTGTTTCCACACTGTAACTAATCTAATCTAACCTGAATTAAAAATTGGGGAGAGAGAGGGAGAGGCATTTTGAGATTGTGAAATCGTTGCAATTTTTGATTCTGGGGTGACAGGAAATAACTAAACTGAAGCAGCATCACAGAGGGGGAAATGATCAGAGTAATTAGCTGCTGCTGCATGTGGGATCTTGCTGTGCACTAGCTGCCCCAATACTGTCATTGCAGGCAGTGAGTATTTTAATTAGCTAACCTGTCATTTCAAATTTTACTTTAGGATCAGGAGACCTTTGAACAAGAGCTTTCTCCAGAGGGGACACAGTCCTGAGACCTCAGGCCTGGTCGACAGGCTGCACCCTGTGGGGGCCCACATGAGTTGTGTGTTTATTTACCCCGAGGTTTATTCCCCTCTGGGGGACCCTGGGCTTTGCGGGCCTCTGGTTAATTGGCTCCTGTTGGATTGCGGCCCAGTATTTTTGAAACAGTTTTGAAGCCTGGGGTTAAAGTAACCTGGGCCTTGATATTTGATACAAATACATTAATCCCAGTGAGTGTCTAACAGACAGGACTCCCCAAGGAGGGAATTAAAACCTTAAATGAGAAACTCTATCCAAAGAGTTGTTCTAATGTCAGAGTAATGTGGGATGTGTACAGGCCTGGGTGATCAAATGTGATAATCACATAAATAAGATGCAGGTTGGCCAGTTCAATTCAATTCCCTGAGTATCAGGGAGGGGATCTCTCTGTCCGTATGTCTCTCTCTCTCTCTCTCTCTGTCCCCTCTCTCACACCCTCTCCAGCTTTCTATTGTTGATATTTTAAACAAATAAAACTGTCCCACACACAGCAATGTGACTCGTGGGTATTTGAAGTGGGGGAGATGGAAATATTTTGCAGCACAAGGTGATTATTTCTGAGACAACGGGGTAAAAGAACACAAGATGCAGAGAGAGAGTGGGGGAAGGAGGGAGTGATAGAGGGATAGGATGTGTCTTTGTAGCTGGGCTGGGAAAGGGAGACAGGGTCTGGGGGAGTGGGGAGAGAGAACGGAGCTCTCCAATATCCCATCATCGCCCAGCTCCAATCATTTCCTTTTAGAAAGTATCATCCGCAAAATTAAATCCTGGGATGGAGGGAATGATTTTTATTTAAAAAAACAGAACTCTCAAAGAAAACCATGGTCTCTTGCTGGATAGAAAAGTGGGATTGGAGCAGGAAGCAAGTACCCTGTGGGATCTCCCTATGCATCTAGGGCCCACTGCATTGCCCACAGACTGCTGGGAAAGAGTGCCCCAGTTTATAAAAGGGAATATTGTCAAAGGTAAACACTGCTATCTTTTAAAAGGTGAATAATGATTACCATGGACAAGATCAAATCAGAGAGAGAGAAAGATTAAAGATGGAGAAAGGGAGGGTGGAAAGAGAGAGAGAGAGAGACAGAGGGAGAGAGAGAGAGAGAGAGAGAGGGTCAGCGAGTGCTTGGTGAAGAATGAAAGTGGGGGGTGGTTTGAATTTGTCAAACTGCCAGATCTTTGAACCCTTAACCAGCGTCAGTGAAACACACAATCTGTCTGCGGTCACACTGCTATACCCATCCAAATGCCTTTTAAATGTTGCAATTGTTCGAGCCTCCATCACTTCCTCTGGCAGCTCATTCCATACAAGTACCACCCTCTGCGTGAAAACCTGATGAACCTCCCCCAACAGTCACTGCATCAGAGGTCAGATCAGTTTTCCTTTGTGTGAATCCAAGGCAAGCGATAAAACCAGACAGAGTACCAGGCTATGTTCTCAGAGCATGCGCTGATCAACTGGCAGAGATCTCCTCAGACATCTTCAACCTCTCCCTGCAGCAAGCCACTGTCTCTGCCTGTTTTAAGAAGGCCAACATCATCCCTGTGTCTAAGAAGGCTCATGCAGCATGTCTCAATGACTACCGCCCAGCGGCCCTAACTTCGGTGGGCAGGAAGTGCTTTGAAAGGCTGGTCATGGCATTAATCAACTCCAGCTTCCCCAGAACTCTTGACTCACTCCAATTTGCCTATCGGACCAACAGATCCACGTCAGATGCAATATCACTTGCCCTTCACTCATCCCTCGAACATCTTGACACCCAGAACATCTATGTAGGAATCCTACTCATTGACTACAGTTCAGCCTTCCACACTATTATCCCCTTGAGACTGATTACTAAACTTAGTGATTAGATTAGATTAGATTACTTACAGTGTGGAAAAAGGCCCTTCGGCCCAACAATTTAGCATGGCCAATTCACCTGACCTGCACATCTTTGGACTGTGGGAGGAAACCGGAGCACCCGGAGGAAACCCACGCAGACACGGGGAGAACGTGCAAACTCCACACAGTCAGTCGCCTGAGGCGGGAATTGAACCCGGGTCTCTGGCGTTGTGAGGCAGCAGTGCTAACCACTGTGCCACCGTGCCGCCCACAAATCTTGGACTCAGCCCCATTCTCTGCAACTGGATCCTCACTGTCCTGACTCACCGGCCACAATCAGTGAAGATTGGGGACAATATTTCATCCTCACTAACACTCAACACTGGAGCCCACCAGGGGTGTGTACTCAGCCCCCTACTGTACTCACTGTATACAATGACAGCGTCACCAAATACCAGACTAACGCCATTTACAGGTTCGCTGATGATACCACTATAGTCAGTCGAATCTCACTTGGCGACAAAACAGGCTACAGACAGGAGGTGGAAGACCTGGAAAAATCGTGCACTGAGAACAACCTAGCTCTCAATGCTGGCAAAACCAAGGAACCCATGATTGATTTTGGCGGGATGTTACTCATGCCCCCCTACACATTAACACCACAGAGGTGGAAGGAGTGGAGAGGGTCAAGCTGCTGGAAGTGGTCATCCACAACAAGCATCCTTGGACTCTTCATGTGGACACACCAGTTACAAAGGCCCAACAATGTCTCTTCTTAATTACAATAAAAGTCCAATCAACTGTAATATGGTGACATTATTAACAACAGGCTAATCCAATGGTATTCCTCGGAAAAGAAATCTTATTTCCGTAAATCATCATGCCATGGTAGCAGTTCAAGGTTAATTCGAATGGTCAATTAATGAGTCAGTGTTCATTTTGTGAAAACTCGATTGTCCTCTTGTCTTTGAATTTCAGCTTAATTCTGCAAATCAGCAATCAGGTTCACAGGGTTCAGTCACTATTCTCAGCCATTTTATAGTATTCTTTTAAATTGAAAAACTATTTTGTGGTCAATAAAAATCTACATATACTTTTTGCCTAAATTCAAATTTGAGATCCTCAGATTGAGGGGGGACCTGATTGAGGTCTACAAAATCATGAAGGGTATAGCCAGGGTAGATAGAGATAAGCTTTATCCCAGGGTGAGGGATTTAATAACGAGAGGTCATGCATTCGAGGTGAGAGGTGAAACGTTTACGGGGGATATACGGAGCAATACATTACACAGAGTGTGGTCGGTGCCTGGAACACAGAGGTAGTAGAGGCAGGAATGGTAGATTAATTTAAGGTCCATATGGACAGATGCATGAGTAGGTGGGGAGCAGAGAGATACAGATGGTTAGGAAATGGGCGATAGGTTTAGACAATGGATTTGGATCACCTCAGGTTTGGAGGGCCGAAGGGCCTGTTCCTGGGCTGTAAGTTTTCGTTGTTCTTTATGGGATATGGGTGCTGCAGCCTGAGCAACCTGTCGTCCCTAATTGCACTTGAATCACTGCAGCCCATGTGCTGTTGTTCGATCCACAATGTTCTGTGGGAGGGAATTCCAGGACTTTAACCAAGTGACAGTGAAGGAAAGGTTATCCCATTTCCAAGACAAAATGCTGCGTGAATGGGAAAGGAACTTGCAGTTGGTGATGTTCCCATCTATGTGCTGTCCTTCAAGATGGAAGTGGCCATGGTTTTGTAATGTGCTCCCGAAGGAACTTTGCTGAATTTCTGTAGCACGTTTTGTAGATAATATACAATGCTACTGAGCGTCACTGGTGGATGGAACAAATGTTTATGGGATGTGATGCCAAGTAAGAGGCTCCTTTGCCCTGGAGATTATGAAGCTTCTTGAGTGCTGTGGAGCTGTACTCATTCAGGGGAGTGGGGAGTATAGCATCACATTCATGACTTGTGCCTTGCAGATAGAGTCCTAGAGTTGGCCAGGATGGAAACGGACCCTTCAGTCCAACTTGTCCATGCCGATCAGTCTTTCTACACTGATCTAGTGCCATTTGCCAGCATTTACCCCATATCCCTCTAAAGCCTTCCTATTCATATCCCCATCCATATACCTCTTAAATGTTGTAAGTATACCCACCTCCACTACTTCCTCGGGCAGCTCTTGCCATACACACACCACCTACTTCATGCAAAAGTTACCCCTCAGGTCCTTTTCATATCTTTCTCCTCTCACCTTAAACGTAGTTTTGTACTCCCCTACCTTTGGAAAAAGATAATGACTATTCACTATATCCATGCTCCCCATGATTTTCTAAACCTCGATGAGGTCACCCCTCAGCCTGCAATGCTTCAGAGAGTAAAGCCCCAGTCTTTTCACCCACTCCCTATGGCTCAAACCCCCAGTCCTGGCAACATCCTTATAAAACTTTTCCGAACCCTTTAAAGTTGAACAACACTTTCCAACAGCAGGGAGATTTGAATTGATAACAGTATTCTAATAGTCTCCTTATCATTGTCCTGTACAATGTGATGTCCCAACTCCTATACTCAATGCATTGACCAATAAAGGCAAGTGTACCAAGTGCCTTTTTCAACACCCTGTTGACATAAGACCATAAGACATAGGAGTGGCCCATCAAGTTCACTCCGCCATTTAATCATGGCTGATGGGCATTTCAACTCCACTTACCCGCATTCTCCCCATAGCCCTTAATTCCCTGTGATATCAAGAATCGATCAATCTCTGACTTGAAGACATTTAGCGTCCCAGCCTCCACTGCACTCCGCAGCAATGAATTCCACAGGCCCACCACTCTCTGGCTGAAGAAATGTCTCCGTATTTCTGTTCTGAATTGACCTCCTCTAATTCTAAGGCTGTGTCCACGGGTCCTAGTCTCCTCACCTAACGGAAACAATTTCCTAGCGTCCACCCTTTCCAAGCCATGTATTATCCTGTAAGTTACTATTAGATCTCCCCTTAACCTTCTAAACTCCAATGAATACAATCCCAGGATCCTCAGCCGTTCCTCGTATGTTAGACCTACCATTTCAGGGATCATCCGTGTGAATCTCTGCTGGACACGTTCCAGTGCCAGTATGTCCTTCCTGAGGTGTGGGGCCCAAAACTGGACACAGTATTCTAAATGGGGCCTAACCAGAGCTTTATAAAGTCTCAGTAGCACATCGCTGCTTTTATATTCCAACCCTCTTGAGATAAGTGACAACATTGCATTCGCTTTCTTAATCACAGACTCTACCTGCATGTTTACCTTTAGAGAATCCTCGACTAGCACTCCCAGATCCCTTTGTACTTTGGCTTTATGAATTTTCTCACCTTTTAGAAAATAGTCCATGTTTGTATTCTTTTTTCCAAAGTGCAAGACCTCACATTTGCTCACATTGAATTCCATCAGCCATTTCCTGAACCACTCTTCCAAACTGTCTAGATCCTTCTGCAGCCTCTCCACTTCCTCAGTACTACCTGTCTGTCCACCTAACTTCGTATCATCGGCAAACATCGCTAGAATGCCCCCAGTCCCTTCATCCAGATCATTGATATACAACGTGAACAGCTGCAGCCCCAAAACTGAACCCTGCGGGACACCGCTTGTCACCAGCTGCCATTCCAAAAAAAGAACTTTTATCCCAACTCTCTGCCTTCTGTCAGACAGCCAATCCCCAATCCATACCAGTAGCTCACCTCGAACACCATGGGCCCTCACCTTACTCAGCAACCTCCCGTGTGGCACCTTATCAAAGGCCTTTTTGAAGTCTAGATAGACCACATCCAATGGGTTTCCCTGGTCTAACCTACTTGTCACGTCTTCAAAGAATTCTAACAGGTTTGTCAGGCACGACATCCCCTTACTAAATCCATGTTGACTTGTTCTAATCCGCCTCTGCTCTTCCAAGAATTTAGAAACATCATCCTTAACGATGGATTCTAGAATTTTACCAACAACTGAGGTAAGGCTAATTGGCCTATAATTTTCTATCTTTTGTCTTGATCCTTTCTTGAACAAGGGGGTTACAACATGCAACTGCACTATCAAGGAACTATGCAGCTGTATCCCTGGGTCTCTTTGTTCAGCAACACTGCCCAAGACCCTACCATTAACTGTATAAGTCCTGCTCTGGTTCACCTCACCAGAATGCAACATCTCACATTTCGGAGACAGTGAGGTCTGCAGATGCTGGAGATCAGAGTTGAGAGTGTGTTGCTGGAAAAGCACAGCAGGTCAGACAGCAGCCAAGGAGCAGGAAAATCGATGTTCAGGCAAAAGCCCTTCATAAGGAATGAAGCTGAGAGCTTCGGGTGGAGAGATAAATGACTTTGACCTGATCATCAGAGAGACTTGGTGAACACGAACAAAAGGTGGGACATAAATATTCTACAGTACTCAATTTACAGAGAGACAGGTAGAATGGGAATGCAGCAGGAAGGCACCTTTTACTTAGGGATAACAAAAGTAAGACTGACAAATTATTTATCGTCAGGTTATGAAATACAGTCGGTAGGAAAGCAATTCAGAAGGATGATGCGCCAGGAATTGCAAAGGGAAGAACAGTTTAGCACCTGCCTAACAGCACTGCATCATTAGACACTGAATTAAATCACTGAATTAAAAAGAATCACTTATGGATTTGTGAAAAGAAAAGGGAACAATTGTGGGGGACTTCAATCTTCATGTAGTCCGGGTCAATCACATTATCAACAGTGATCCTGAAGCAGAGTTTGTAGAATGTTTTTGTCAGTGTTTGTTTGAACAACAACATTGTTCACTGACTGGGGATGGACCTATTTCAGATCCAACATTGCATCATGAAGCTGAGTAAGTGAGTCATCTCACAATAAGAGATCTCAGGAAATTGGGAAACAGATGGAATTCAGAGTGATGATGAAGTTTTAAAGTGATCCCCATAAAGGACAAACAATAACTGGGGACCAGAAGCAGAGTGTCATGAGTTGAATCTGAGAGGGAGCACTGCCCCAGATAAACAGGGAAACAGTGAAATGTCTGGCTGCAACTGATCAGGGACAAACATGGCAAGGAACGGGCTCAAATATTCAACAAAAAGGCACATTCTTTAGCTCTGAGCCCACCCACCATCTGTTCCCCTCGGTCTACAACACATTTTCCAGCAGCTCCTTCCATTTCTGAACAAGAGGGAGATCAGATTATAGACATTAATCGGACTACATTACCCATGCTGCCCTGGGAGATAGCGCCTGCGCAGTAAGAGCCGGTGAGCTTGGTGTCGGGGAGAATCGGTCCGCGGAGCCTAATGGGAGTTGTAGTTCTTACAAGCGCGCACGCGATCCGCTGCAGTTGGTGTCCAACGGCGGGGAGTTCGAACGTTGGCGCGCGGGAGGCCCAGAGCGGAGGTCACGTGGTGCGGCTGGAATTGGGGGGAGGGGCGGGGTTTATAGACCCAGAGACCTCCCTCCAAACCTGGGGACATGGGGGAATAGGGAAATGGCACAGATATTACATCAATGTTTTCTCTAATTTCATAGTGGGATATAAAAAACATTTCCCAATTATAGGGCACAAAGAGCCTGAGAACTATAGTAAACCTAATATCTGTGGTAGGTGAGTCACTTGGTAGGATTGAGGGGGACAAGGTGGACATGCATTTGGAAAGACACGGTTTGATTAGGAACAGTCAGCATGGCTTTGTGGATGGGAGATCATGTCTCACAAATTTGTTATAGTTCTTTGTTGAAAAGGGCAGAGTGACAGACATAATCTGGATGGATGTAGTCTAAAGCCTTCCAGCCTTTGATAAGATTCCACATGGTAGGCTGCTCTGGAAGGTTCGCTCCCATGGAATCCAGGGCAAGCTGGCAAATTGGACACACAATTGGCTTGACAGTTGGAAGCAGAGGGTCATAGTTGAAGAATGTTGGTCAGACTGCAGGCCTGTGACTGTCCCACAGGGGTTGGTGCTGGGCTCATTGCTGTTTATCTATATCAATGATTTGGATGAGAGTGTACAAGCTATGAGTAGTCAGTTTGCTGATGACAAGAAAATAGTTGGTGTCGTGGACAGTGAGGAAGATTATCAGAAAATGCAGCAGGACCTTGATCAGCTGGGGAAGTGAGCGGAGAAATACAAATGGAGTTTAACATACCTAAGTAAATCCACAGGACCCGATCAGCTGTACCCTAGAACTCTATGGAAAGCTAGGGAACTGATTGGTGGGCCCCTTGCAGAAATATTTGTATTAACGATAGTCACAGGTGAGGTGCCAGAAGACAAGAGTTGGGAAACATGGTTCCACTATTTAAGAAAGGTGCTAAGAACAAGCCAGGGATCTATAAACCGGTGAACTTCACTTCAGTGTTAGGCACGTTGTTGGAGGGAATACTGAGGGACAGGATTTACATGTATTTGAAAAGGCAAGAATTGATTAGTGATAGTCAACATGTCTTTGTGCATGGGAAGTTATGTCTTATAAACCTCTTTGAGGTTCTTGAAGAAGTCACAAAGAGAAATGATGAGGGCAGAGCGGTGGACATGATCTGTATGGGCTTCAGTAAAGCGTTCGACAAGGTTCCCCATGGGAGACTGGTTAGTAAGGTTAGATCTCATGGAATACATGGAGAACTAGCCATTTAGGTACAAAACTGGCTTGAAGGTAGAAGACAGATAGTGGTGGTGGAGGGTTGTTTTTCACACTGGAGGCCTGTGACCATTGGAGTGCCACAAGGATTGGTGCTGGGTCCACTAGTTTTTGTCATTTATATGAATAATTTGGATGTGAACATAGCATGTATAGTTAGTAAGTTTGCAGATGATACCAAAATTGGAGGTGTTGTGGACAGCGAAGAAAGTTACCTCAGATTACAATGGGATCTTGATCAGATGGGCCAATGGGCTGAGGAGTGGCAGATGGAGTTTAATTTAGAAAAATGTGAAGTGTTTCATTGTGGGAAAGCAAACCTTAACAGGACTTATACACTTAATGGTAAGGTCCAAGGGAGTGTTGCTGAACAAAGAGACCTTGGAGTGCAGGTTCATCACTCCTTGAAAATAGAATCGCAGGTAGATAGGATAGTGAAGAAGGCACATGATAAGCCTTCCTTTATTGGTCAGTAAATTGAGTATTGGAGTTGGGAGGTCATTTTACCGATGTACGGGATGTTAGTCAGGCCACTGTTGGAATATTGCATGTATTTCTGGTCTCCTTCCTAACAGAAGGATATTGTGAAAGTTGAAAGGATTCAGAAAGAATTTACAAGGATATTGCCAGGGTTGGAAGATTTGAGCTATAGGAAGAGGTTGAATAGGATGGGGCTGTCTCCCTGGAACTTTGAAGGATGGGGGGTGACCTTATAGAGGTTTATAAAATCATGAGGGCATGGATATGGAAAAGAGACAAGCTCTTTTCCCTGGGATGGGGGAGTCCAAAACTAGAGGGCATAGGTTTAGGTTGAGAGGAGAAAGATATGAGAGACCTAAGGGACAACTTTTTCACGCAGAGGGTGGTAAGTGTATGGAATGAGCTGTCAGAAGAAGTGGTGGAGGCTGTACAATTCCAATATTTAAAAGGCATCTGGATGAGTATATAAATAGGAACGATTTGGAGGAATATGGGCCGTGTGCTGGCAAGTGGAACTAGATTGGATTGGGATATCTCGTCGGCACAGACAAGTTGGGTCTGTTTCCATGCTGTACATCTCTAGGACTCAAAGGGTGAGGTCTTGGGTTTTAGAAAGTTAAATCAAGACAGAGGGTTCATGCCAAATGTTTGGGCTTTAAGGAGTGTACTGGAACAGAGGGACCTTGCATTTCAGGTGCATGGTTCTCTGAATGTGGAGTCTCAGGTATACAGGACAGTGAAGAAGGCATTTGGCACACTGACCTTCATCAGTTTTGGCATTGAATATAGAAGTTGGGAAGTTGTGTTACAGTTATACAGGACGTTGATGAGGCTGCACTTCGGAATATTGTGTTCAGTTTTGGTGACTTTGCTACAGGAAGAATGTTACTGAACTGGAAAGAGTGCAGAAGAAATTTATGAGGATGTTGGTAGGACACAACTGTCTGAGTTCTGAGGAGAAGTTGGATAAGCTTAGGCCTTTTTTTTTCTTCAGAGTGCAAGAAACTGAGGCTAGATCTTATAGAAGTGTACGAGATCGTGAGAGGCATGGAAAGGTTTAATACACTCAATCTTTATCCCAGTCATGGGGAATCGAGAACTAGAGGGCATCAGTTTAAAGTTAGCGGGGAAAGAACGAAATGGTAACTGAGGGAAAACGCATTTGGAATGAGCTGCTTGTGGAAGTGATTGAAGTGGGCACATTAACAACATTTAAAACTCATTTGGACAAATACACGGAGAGGAAAGGTTTAGAAGGATATGGGCCAAGCTCAGGGAAATGGGGTTAATGTGGAGGACATGTTGGTCATCATGAATCAGTTTGGGCCCAAAGGGCACATCTCCATGCTGGAGGACTCCATGGCTATTGGGGAAATCGATGGAAATAAAACCTAATAAATCCCCAGGGCCTTGTGCTCTCCATCTTTAAGGATGTCCTTAATGAAGTCACCTGAGAAATAGTGGATGCATTGTGATCATTTTCCAGCATTCTAGAGACTCTGGAAGAGCTCTAAAAGATTTGGCAGCATGGTGGCTCAGTTGTTAGCCCTTCTGTTTCACAGCATCTGGAAACTGGGTTCAATTCTAGCCTTAGGTGACTGTCTGTGTGGAGTTTACACATTGTCCGCGTGGGTCTCTCCTGGGTGCTCTGGTTCCCTCCCACAGTCCAAAGATGTGCAGGTTAGTTGAATTGGCAATACTAAAGTGTTCAGGGATGTGTGGGCTAGCTGCATTAGTCAGGACAATGGAGAGTAATAGGGTAGGGGAATGGGGCTGGATGGGATAGTCTTCAGAGGGTCGGTGTGGACTTGTTGGGCCAAATGGCTTATTTCTACACTGTTGTGAGTCTAAGACTGGAGGGGAGCTAATGTGACTGCACTTTTTTAAAAAAAAGGATGGACAAAGAAAATGGGGAATGATAGGCCAGTTGGCCTGAAACCAATGGAAGGGAAAATGTTGGAGTAAATATTAAGGACATAATAACTAAGCATTTGGAAAGCAGTGACACGACTGGTCTTAATCAGCATGGATTCACAAAAGGAAATCATGCTTGACAAACCATCTGGAATTTTTGACGATGTGCCCAGTACACAAGGGTGAATCAGTTGGTGTTGAGAGTTTGGGCTTTCAAAAGGCTTTTGACAAGGTTTCACACAACAGATTAGTCAGCAAAGTTATGGCTCATGGTATCAGAGGTTGTGATTTGATGTGGATAGAGAACAGGTTGGCAGACAGGAAGCAGAGAGTTGTAATAAGCTGTTGCTTCTCAGAGTGGCATGCAGTGATGGCTGGGGTACCATAGGGACCCGAGCTGTTCACAATACACGTTAATAGTTTGGATGAAGGAATTGAATGCAACATCTCCAAATGTGCAGACAGCTGTGTGGTAGTGTGTGTTGTGAGGAGGATGCTCAGAAGTTGCAGAGTGACTTAGATAGGCTGGCTGAAAGGGTAAATACTTACAAACGCAACATAATGTGGATAAATGAGAAGTTATCCACTTTGTGGCAAAAACAGGAAGGCAGATTATGATTTGAATGGTGGCAGTTTAGATTAGTCCACACCGCCCCGCCGAAGCGCAACCCAACCATACCCCTACATCTACCCCTTACCCAACACTACGGGCAATTTAGGATAGCCAATTCACCTGACCTGCACATCTTTGGACTGTGGGAGGAAACCGGAGGAAAAGATGAAGTCTAACGAGACCTGGGTGTTATTTTGGAACGGTCACTGAAGGTTGCCATGCAGATGTAGGAAATGGGGGAAAGCTCATGGCATGCTGGCCTTCAGAGTGAGAGGATTTGATACAGGACAACGGACGTCTTCTTGCAGTTGTACAGGGCCTTGAGTACATCTTGAGTTGTACACCTTGAGTACTCCGTGCAGTATTGTGATCGCCGAATCTGAGGAAGGACACTCTTCCCATTGAGGGAATCTCACAAAGCTTCAACAGACTGATTCCAAGGATGGCTGGACTGACATATGAAGAAACACTGGATCAATTGGGTTTGTACTCACTGGAATTTAGAAGACTGGGGACAGCCATTGAACCTATGGAATTGTCTACCACAGAGAGCTGTTGGGACCAGGTCATTAGATGTATATTCAGGGAGCTGCAAATGGGTCTTCAGGCCAAAGGGATCAAGGGGTATGGAGAGGAAGCAGGAGTGGATACTGAAATTGAATGATCAGCCATCATCTTCTTGAATGATGGTGCTGCCTCGAATAACCAACATCTGCAGCTATTTTCTATGTTTCTGAGTGTGCAGCAAGTCAGTATCACTGAGCAAACTGGATGGAGTGTTCTGCAGGTCAGTATCACTGAAACAGATTGTGAGGATGTTGATTTCTGCTTAAAGCAGCTTGAGAGGAGAGCAGTAAATATTGTAAGATTGTGCTGTTTAAGTGCATCTTTAAAAGCTCGAAGTTAGAAAGCATTTAGAGGAGGGTGGGGTGAGTACTCTGTGGTCTACTCCCTTAAACAAACTATGGTTGGAAGTTTGGACTGTAGTGGGAGTGCTTGGAGTGGGAAAAAGGCCTCTAGTGTCATTACTATTATTGAAGGGAGTATCTCACAAGCTTAATTTCAGGGGATGTCATAACCAGTCTTGCAACAATCATGTAACAAAATGTCAATTGTCCCAATAGCACTGAGCCAGCTCATAGCCTCCCATGTCACCTAACCACAAGCAGCAGGGCATCGTGGGGGACAATTAAACCTCCCCATGAAAGCAGATTGATCTTTTCCACATTCCAGCTGACTCCATCTCCACTCCCACAAACATTAATTAATTCCCTTGTAGATCCAAATTCTGTCAAACTCAACCTTCATTCTCAATAATGACTCAGCATCTGCTACTCTCTGTGGAAGAGAATTACAAAGAGTTAGTTGTGCTCAGTGAAGATGAAGACTGTCCAACAGTTCATCAGTCTCTTTCACCAAGGGCTGGTGTCCGTATCCCATGAATCAAAACTCATTTGTCCTACATCTATTATTCAGCTTCAGATGCCAAACTATGGTCCAATTTCCACATTGACAATTTCATCGGAGCAATGCAGAGTCTGTTCAAATTGTCATCTTGTGTTTTAATTTAATCCTTAGATGGCCTGGTTCCCTCACCAGAATCCCTTTCATTGTCCCTCCTGTATTCTTGATACCTACATGGATCACCATGTGCAAGGTGATTTGTTTTTATTCACGGATATGGACATGACTGGCCAGGAATCCAGTGACCCAGGGAATGTTCTGGAAACTGGGTTCAGATCCTGACATGGCAGATGGTGGAATTGGAATTCAGTAAAATCCTGGAATGAAGAGGTTAATGACGACCATGAAATCATTATTACTTATTCGGGAAAAAAAAACACACATCAGTTTCACTGATGATCAGGGAAGGAAATTGTCATCCTTACCTCATCTAACCTGCATATCATTTCAGACCCACAGCAATGTGGTTTACTCTTAATTGCCCTCCAAGCAATTCAGGTTGGACAAAAATTCTAGCCTGGCCAGCCAACCCGACATCTGTTGCCCTGTGAATGAGTCAAGACAGCAAATGTTGAACAAGCTCTGAATTCTTGACAATAAAACAATGGTCCAGGAAAAGCCATCATCACCAGTGAAGGCTCGGTGGGCCTGCATCGTTTTCAGAAACAAAACTAAAAATTGCTGGAAAGCTCAGCAGGTCTGGCAGCATTTGTTGATAGAAATCAGAGATAACATTTCGGGTAGAGTGATCCATCGTCAGAAGGGATTTCCCTCCACAGATGCTGCCAGACCTGCTGTGCTTTTCCAACAATTTCTATTTTATCTTTCTGATTTACAGCATCCACAGTTCTTTCAGTTTTTATTCTGCATTGTTGTCGGAGTGTCAGTGGCATGCTGTCTTTTACACCAGTTCCACTATCAGGATCAGCACATGGCGTGACAGGGAAAGAAATGGGACAATCTTTCTACAAAATGTGTGATCAGAAGGTTTTGTTTTAATATTTGGTTCTCATACATGCTTCTATTCTGCCATTTCCAGTCACTATCCTATCACTGATAGAATATTCTCTTCAAACGAAAAAGCAATACTGGAAATAATTCAATATAATGCAACACAGTGAGGAGATCATTCTATCAAAGTGTAGGAAAGTTCTGTCACTCAGTGAGAAATAGCGCCCAGCAGAGTCCTGCAACTTACTCCTGTGGACACATTGGTTTGTGCAGTTACCCAGGAACCCGAGGTTTTGTGCTCACTGTTCCATTCACAAGCTTGTCCTTTATTCCTCTCTCCCTGGAGCTGCTCGATTGTGGAGCCCGACTCCAGGAAAAGACAAACCCAGGAATATCCAAAACAGAGCTGTCACTGGGTGAATCCAGAGGGTGGATGTTATTGGTAGTGGATTCCCTCTTAGCTGAGAGGCACAGTCCCCTTTCACTCCGACACAGATTCACCTTCCAGTAGGCTTACTGGGTACAGTAGTGAGCAGGAACCTGGAGTAATGTAACCCACAGGCCCACGAATATTGAGTATAATTGTTAATGTTCCATTGCAGCCGAAACAGAGTCCCATTCTGGCTCCTTCATGCCCGTGCATGTCACCAGAAGGAAACATTGAGGCAGAGATATCCTGTAGAAACCACACTGAGACCGTGTCTCTGAGTGTCTGGGCCTCGAATCTCACAATGAGAGATGACCCTCACTTAGCTCGAGTAGAGACTGGAAAATCTTGAATAAAATTTCAACCTTCAGCACAGACGGTTGAAAGATGTAGAGGTGGGTGCAGAATCAGCAAAAAAATGATGACAGCAGTGATACTTATGACTTCCAAGGTTCACACAGTCCCCCTCAGTCTGGATCGGAGTGACTTCATGACTCTCTTCTTTCCCCATTTGGAGTGAATTCATTTCCCCACAATCGGAATTACATTGAAGATTAAACAGAAACTAAAGAGGTGGAAACACTGTGTATATAACGGGTAGAGTGGGGTTAGTGTTCAATAATAAATATAGAAACATATAGAAACTAATCTGTATTGTATTTCTAATACTGAAGCACCACATAAACACTCATTTGATCCATTGCAGACGCTGCAGTTTGTACACAGTGGAGCAATGAGGGGACAGGATTGTTGGTTAAGGTGTTAAGTGTGATGGACAACTCCATCAGTGACTGGTTTGTACTGAGAGCGAGGGCAAGTTTCTCAGCAGAGTTCTGAGAAGGAAGCAGCACGTAGCCTGGGGGGCACAGAAAAAGAACAAGAAGCACAGTTTATTAATAACAGCATTTCTGACATAGATATAACTGTAAAATAAGGGACTTTCTGTTCCAGTAAACTGAACTGAAGACAAGAAGCAGGTGGAATGTTCCCAGGCCCATCCCAGAACATCCCATTAGAACTCATACAGTGCCTTCCATGACATTAAGAGCAATAAATTACAATTCCCAATTGAGTTTGTCTCTGTTTTTCTCAGTCATGGGAATCGGGCATCGCTGTCTGGGCCAGCATTTATTGCTCATTCCTAGTTGCCAAATTCAAAAGGTGTGGATGAGCTTCTTGAACCTCTGCAGTCTCACTGTCCATTGTGGGTTAATCCACGCAGAGGAAAAAACACCACCACTTCCGGGTTTAAACACTGCGCGTGTGCAGTTCGCCTCCGCGCAGACTCAGTTCAACGGCGGCGCCTCGAGCCTGCGCACGACTCTTCAGGGCGGGAGTTAACACTCTCCCCGGCTCCGATTGGTCACTTAGACTGTCGATCGCCCTGGTGTCCGCCAATCGGGAGCCCGGACAGCAGAGAGGGGTGGGGCCAAAGGCAGGTGTGAGGAAGGATCAGGATGGCGCTGGAAACGCCCAGCAGCTCAGGCACCATCCGCGGATCACGGAAAGGAACATTTCGGGCAAAAGGCCTCCCTCAGGATTTCCCTGCTCCTCGGAGGATGCTGCTGTGTGTTTCCAGCTGTTTGGTGTTACCTCCCCCAGACTCTATAACTCAACATTAACAGTTTGTTGATCTTCACGCCGTCGGGGGGGGAAGATGTTGGTTTAAACCCAACCTCCTGAGTCCAGCGCAGCCGAAACCCCCGGAGAAGAGAAGACGGACCAACCGCCTTCCCGCCCCTCCCGGTTTGAAATGGTACGCATGCGCGAGCCCCGCCCCTCCCTTCCCTCGCGCAGTGTCGGTTCAACGGCGGCGCCTCGAGATACCTCAGGGCGGGACACAACTCAGACCCCGGCTCCGATTGGGTAAGGGCTCTGTCGATCCGATGGTGTTGACCAATAGGGACCGCGGTCCCGCTTGGGCCCCGCCCCCAGGAGGTGGGTCCCTGGAGAAACAGGGTCTTGTGGGGGATCGGGGAAGGAAAGTTGTGTTGAGAATGATCAGATCAGACATGGTCTGACTGAAAGGTGGAGCAGACTTTGGGAGGGAATCCCTTCATCCTGATGTTCCATCTTATGGTGATCCCTGTTCCATTGGGACTCAGTCCCGTCAATGTGACCATTCACCTGTTTGGGTCTGACACCATTTCATGTGGTGTCTGGTGGATCAGAGTGTGAGGAGTCATTATAAATGTTGTTATCTGTAAAAATCACAAGGTTGTATCATGAAAGAGGAAGGTGAGGGGGGTGTAGGTTAATATTGGACAAACTGTTATAAACATCTGTTTCCCACTTCTGCAAAAACATAATAAAACCACAATCAAGAGGCTATAAGGTTCAGTGTGGATAAAGAATGGGAGGAAATGTTACTTTAACAATGTAAGGAAGGAGATGGTAGTGGAAGAGGATACACTAACGATGGACCACAGCAGGATGTGGTGAAATGGCCAAACAAGACTTATACTTTGTTATGTACGAGGCTGGATAAGGCAAGAGATAAACAACAGTAATGGGCGCCAGGTTTAGAATAGTGGGAGGAGGGAAAGAGAATCGAATTGTATATAAGTTGTGTACTCGTTAAGCTCGGTGTGCCTATCTTATAGGCACCACGCTATAATAAACGATACTGCTGCTTCAGATCTTGTCTCAGACTGAAATTATTGAAGTGAGTGGGTTCTATTTCCCACAATTGGGGGCCTGTCCAGGATATTCTTCCATCGCCGGGGGTAGTGGCTGGCCCTGGACACTGGGAAGACATGTCCCGTTCCCAATTGAGGAGCGGACTCGTGTCCCAGTTTGGTACGCTCCCTTGGGCGACTGGTACGAATCCCACAAGAGAGACATCTGAATCAGACAGTGAAAGGAGGTCGATAGAAAATACAGAAAAAAGGGGCCAGGCAACTCTGTGCACAGACCAAGGTAAGAAAACTGACTTTTAAGTATTGCCTTGGTGGCTGGGAAAAGGGGTATTTAATCGCTGAGGGACTGGCGAGGGCCCTGAGAAATGGAGGGTAGGCTGAGTAAGTCAAACTGCGACGAAGTAAAGGAAGAAAAAGTCCCTGCTAACATTCCTCCAGAAAGTCCGTTGGGGAGGATGTTAAGGAAATGGACAAGTAAGACTTGTACAAGGGAAAAAGATAAAAAGAAAATGATGAAATATTGTTGTTTAGTATGGACCAAAGAACCAATCCTTCGTCCGGCTGTCTTCTGGCCAAAGTACAGTTCGGACGAGGATTGGGTCTGTCAGTATTTAGATCTGTATGTGAATGAAAAACAACCTTTTAGTCAAGAGGAGGCAGACTATGCGTCTTGTTGGAAGGGCAGTTTGGGAATGATGGTAGTAAAAACAAAGGATTCCCCCTCTGCCCCACCCAGTCTCTGGGATCCTCTTGGCTGCTTCCCCCCGCTCCCCCCTGTACCATAAAATCAAATTAGGTGGAAGTGGAGGAGGAGGAGATAGATGGGGACAGGGAACGGATGACCCACAAGAGGAGGAAGAAGGGGCGGTGGACGGGGATGTTTTTGTCCCAGACCCTCAATCGTCAACGAAAGAAAAGGAAGATAAAGTAGATGTTGAGGAGGCCTCCGGAGGATCTAAACCAAAGCCTAGGGGAGGAAAACAAAAAAAGGGGAAGAACGTAAAGAGTTATCCCCTTCAGGAGGTACCAGTAGGGGACAAAGAGATTGGGTTTGTAAGTGCCCCCTTCACCAGTGGGGAGGTCAGAACATTTAAAAAGGAGATGAAGGTCCTGGTTGAGGATCCGGTAGGGTTGTCTGAACAAATTGATCAATTCTTGGGGCCCAGTCTGTATACATGGACAGAGTTAATGTCTATTTTGAATATACTATTTACTGGGGAAGAAAGGGGACTTATTCGAGGAGCATCCATTAAAATATGGGACAGGGAACATCCCATTGGGGATGGGGATGCTGGACAGGGAGAGACAAAGTTTCCCCTCAGAGACCCCCAGTGGGAAAATCAAAACCCGGATCATAGAGAAGAAATGAGGAAATTGAAAGACCTGATTCTAAAAGGAATAAGAGAGGCAGCTCCAAAGTCGCAGATTAAGAGTCTTAATGCAAAATACTCTGGAATGAACCCTGAAGAGAGAGAGAACGAGAATCTGCACAGTTACTGCCTTTGCTGTTTGAATTCATGTATCGCTGGACATCGGAGTGCATCTGGGAAAATTAACAAACAGTGAAATTCACAACTAATCTTGGAGGAACTGTTGGGTGAAGTTCACAGCATAGACACAGATAAGTTAATTGTTTTAAGTCTGTCCAAGAGAGAGGCTGCAGTAGTGAGTATAGTGGATTCTTTCTTGATTATATGTTTTTGGAGATAAGTCTCTTGATTAAACTTAAAATATAAGCCATAACTATTAATTTAACCTGGGGCAGTGTTTTTAGAGGAATAAGACGGTGTATTTTCAGGGTCTGTAGATTGTGAAGGAGCAAAAATGGCCTTTGCAGTGATATGTACTTCATGTCAGATGTGGGAGTTTAAAGAGATTTTAAAGGTTACTGCGGATTATATCTGCCATAAATGCTGTTGGATGCGAATCTTATCAGATTGAGTGGATCGGTTGGAGAGACAGATAGAAGCAATGAGGAATTTGCAACAGCAACAGTATGTGATGGATGACAGATATAGGAAGGGGGAAAGTCTCAGATACAGTCACATAGATGGGTTAACTCCAGGAAGGGTAGGAGAGGTAGGCAGCTAGTGCAGGAGTCTTTTGTGGATAAACCCATTTCAAAGAAGTATGCTGTTTTGGAAAATGTAGGGGGTGATGGATTCTCAGGGGAATGTAGCATGAACAGCCAAGTTTCTGGTATTGAGACTGGCTCTAATGCAACGAGGGGTACGTTGGCTTCCAAGAGATCAATTGTGTTCGGGGATTCTGTAGTCAGAGGTACAGACAGAGGTTTCTGTGGCCAGCAGAGAAAAAGTAGAATGGTGTGCTGTTTCCCTGGTGCCAGGATCAAGGATGTCTCAGAGAGGGTGCAGAATGTTCTCAAGTGGGAGAGGGGCCAGCAGGAGGTCATTGTTCACATTGGAACCAATGATATAGGAAGGGAAAAGGTTGAGATTCTGAAGGGAGATTACAGAGAGTTAGGCAGAAATTTAAAAAGGAGGTCCTCAAGGGTAGTAATATCCGGATTATTCCCGGTGCTACGAGCTAGTGAGGGCAGGAATAGGAGGATAGAGCAGATGAATTCATGGCTGAGGAGCTGGTGTATGGGAGAAGGATTCACAATTTTGGATCATTGGAATCTCTTTTGGGGTAGAAGTGACCTGTACAAGAAGGACGGATTGCACCTAAATTGGAAGGCAACTAATATACTGGCAGGGAAATTTGCTAGAGCTGCTCGGGAGGATTTAAACTAGTAAGGTGGGGGGGTGGGACCCAGGGAGATAGTGAGGAAAGAGATCAATCTGAGACGGGTACAGCTGAGAACAGAAGTGAGTCAAACAGTCAGGGCAGGCAGGGACAAGGTAGGACTAATAAATGAAACTGCATTTATTTCAATGCAAGGGGCCGAACAGGGAAGGCAGATGAACTCAGGACATGGTTAGGAACATGGGACAGGGATATCAGAGCAATTACAGAAACATGGCTCAGGGATGGGCAGGACTGGCAGCTTAATGTTCCAGGATACAAATGCTACAGGAAGGATAGAAAGGGAGGCAATAGAGGAGGGGAAGTGGCATTTTTGATAAGGGATAGCATGACAGCTGTGCTCAGGGAAGATATTCCCAGAACTACATCCAGGGAAGTTATTTGGGTGGAACTGAGAAATAAGAAAGGGATGATCACCTTATTGGGATTGGATTATCGATCCCCCAGTAGTCAGAGGGAAATTGAGAAACAAATTTGTTAGGAGATCTCAGCTATCTGTAAGAATAATAGGGTAGTTATGGTAGGGGATTTTAACTTTCCAAATATAGACTGGGACTGCCATAGTGTTAAAGGTTTAGATGGAGAGAAATCTGTTAAGTGCGTACAAGACAATTTTCTGATTCAGTATGTAGGTGTACCAACTAGAGAAGATGCAAAACTTGACCTACTCTTGGGAAATAAGGCAGGGCAGGTGACTGAGGTGTCAGTGGGGGAGCACTTTGGGGCCAGCGACCATAATTCTATTAGATTTAAAATAGTAATGAGAAAAGGATAAACCAGATCTAAAAGTTGAAGTTCGAAATTGTAGAAAGGCAAATTTTGACGGTATTAGGCAGGAACTTTCGAAAGCTGATTGGAGGCAGATGTTCGCAGGTAAAGGAATGGCTGGAAAATGGGAAGCCTTCAGAAATGAGATAACAAGAATTCAGAGAAAGTATATTCCTGTCAGGGTGAAGGGGAAGGCTGGTAGGAATAGGGAATGCTGGATGACTAAAGAAATTGAGGGTTTGGTAAAGAAAAAAAAGGAAGCATATGTCAGGAATAGACAGGATAGATCGAGTAAATCCTTAGAGAATAGAGGAAGTAGGAGTATACTTAAGAGGGAAATCAGGAGGGCAAAATGGGGACATGAGATCGCTTTGGCAAATAGAATGAAGAAGAATCCAAATGGTTTTATTAAATACATTAAGGACAAAAGGGTAACTAGGGAGAGAATAGGGCCCCTCAAAGATCAGCAAGGCGACCTTTATGTGGAGCCACAGAAAATGGGGGAGATACTAAATGAGTATTTTGCATCAGTATTTACTGTGGAAAAGGATATGGAAGATATAGACTGTAGGGAAATAGATGGTGACAACTTGTAAAATGTCCAGATTACAGAGGAGGAAGTGCTGGATGCCTTGAAACGGTTAAAGGTGGATAAATCCCCAGGACCTGATCAGGTGTACGTGAGAACTCTGTAGGAAGCTAGGGAAGTGATTGCTGGGCCTCTTGCTGAGAAATTTGTATCATCGATAGTCACAGGTGAGGTGCCGGAAGACTGGAGGTTGGCAAACGTGGTGCCACTGTTTAAGAAGGTGGTAAGGACAAGCCAGGGAACTATAGACCGGTCAGCCTGACCTCAGCGGTGTGCAAATTGTTGGGGGGAATCCTGAGGGACAGGATGCACATGTATTTGGAAAGGCAGGGACTGATTAGGGATAGTCAACATGGCTTTGTGCGTGGGAAATCATGTCTCACAAAACTGATTGAGTTTTTTGAAGTAACAAAGAGGATTGATGAGAGCAGAGTGGTAGATATGATCTACATGGACTTCAGTGAGACATTCGACAAGGTTCCCCATGGGAGACTGATTAGCAAGGTTAGATCTCATGGAATACAGGGAGAAGTAGCCATTTGGATACAGAACTGGCTCAAAGGTAGAAGTCATAGGGTGATGATGGAGGGGTGTTTTTCAGACTGGAGGCCTGTGACCAGTGGAGAGCCACAAGGATCGGTGCTGGGTACACTACTTTTCATCATTTATATAAATGATTTGGATGTGAGCATAAGAGGTGTCGTTAGTAAGTTTGCAGCTGTCACCAAAGTTGGAAGTGTAATGGACAGCGAAGAAGCTTACCTGAGATTACAACAGGATCTTGATCAGATGGGCCAATGGGCTTAGACGTGGCAGATGGAGTTTAATTTAGATAAATGTGAGGTGCTTCATTTTGGGAAAGCAAATCTTAGCAGGACTTATACACTTAATGATAAGGTCCTGGGGAGTATTGCTGAATAAAGAGACCTTGGAGTGCAGGTTCATAGCTCCTTGAAAGTGGAGTCACAGGTAGGTAGAATAGTGAAGAAGGTGTTTGGCATGCTTTCCTTTATTGGTCAGAGTATTGAGTGCAGGAGTTGGGAGGTCATGTTGCGGCTGTACAGGACACTGTTGGAATATTGAGTGCAATTCTGGTCTCGGAAAGATGTTGTGAAACTTGAAAAAGTTCGGAAAAGATTTACAAGGATATTGCCAGGGTTGGAGGATTTGCGCTAAAGGCAGAGGTTAAATAGGCTAGGGCTGTTTTCCCTGGAGCATCGGAGTCTGAGGGGTGACTTTATAGATGTTTACAAAATTATGAGGGGCATGGATAGGGTAAATAGACAAAGTCTTTTCCCTGGGGTGGGGAAGTCCAGAAATGGATAGAGTAAATAGACAAAGTCTTTACTCTGAGGTAGGGGAGTCCAGAACTGGAGGGCATCGGTTTAGGATGAGAGGGGAAAGATATAAGAGGGACCTAAGGGGCAACGTTTTCACACAGAGGGTGGTACGTTTATGGAATGAGCTGCCAGAGGATGTGGTGGAGGCTGGTACAATTGCAATAAAAATAAGGATGGCTGTTTTCTAAAATCTACACTCAGGCAGCTGTTCTCCACAATACAAACAGGGACTGTTGTTTGCTACTAGATACACAGGGACTCCTTGTTCCCTGTCTCACAGACAGGGACTGCTGTTCCCTGCATCACCAACAGGGACTGCTGTTCCCTGTATTATAGACGGGGACTGCTGTTCTCTCAAATATAGACAGGTACTGCTCATTCTCTACAATAGACAGCAGACATGTTCGGGTTCCTACAGTCCCACAAGATTTATCTTGTTGGCAACTTCATGAATGAAATGCTTGAGTGGGGGGATATGCCAGACCATGAGGTGACAGATTGTGTTGGAATACAACTCTGCTGCTGTTGCTGGCCCATAGCCCACTCTTGTGTTCCTGGGTCTGTTCGGAGTCTATTTAACACAGTGATAGTGCCACTCTACACAATGGAGGTTATTCCCAATGTGAAGGAATCTCAATAGTGTATAACCAGAGATTCAATATCATTGCGATATCACTAATACGGCAGATGAGGAGAACTGTTTACTTATTTTGAGTTCTTAGCATCTAGGAATATTTGACAGAAAAAGGTAGTGGAACCTGGTTCCAGGAATAAATGGAAGGGAGTTGGAGAGCTTGTTCAGGATAAGGAACTTGCAGGTTTCAGTTGGAGATGGGGCACTCAACATGTCTGCTCTTTCAAAGCACAAAAGGCTCAGGGTCCTCCTCTGTACGTTTAAGTTCCCATAATGCTGCAGTAAAATAACTGAGAACATTATGGGTTTTAGGCAGCCAGAAATTTGTTCAACATCACATTTTCTTTTTATCATCATAAATTTCTGTGTTTCTTAAAGGATGCCAAATGGTAGGGGAGCGAACAAAGCAGGCCAAGAGGCATCTGCATCCCAGCAACCAATCTGTGATATCAGTGACCAGTTTCCAACAGGAACATGAACAATGTGCAAAGGGAAGAATGATATATCACTTCGGATATGTATCAATCTCCAGCCACTCTCCTGATTGCCATCAACTGCACCTAATATTGTCACCTCAACGCCAATGAAGGGAAATTCTGAAACCTCTCTGAAAACTCAGTGTGGAATTGGTTTGGATTTGGGGATGGGGGGTGGGGGGAGGGGGACAGAGACTGGGGGACACTGAGGAATGATCAGGCAGGAGAGTAGCAGGTAAAGTCTCTGACATGTTCCCACCTCCACAAGATGCATTGCATTGTGGGAGATCTGTGGACACTCTTCCTGCCCACCCCAAACTGAGATCCTTGGAAGATTAATGTTCAACTAACACCTTCTTCACCCCCATCGGGCGTAGCCAGCAGTAGGTAGGCAGCATTCTACTTAGTGGAGAAAGACACTCATTGATTTACTGGATAGTGATGGGGGGGAGATGGCTAGATTGAGCTGTTCCTCAAATGTTTGAGACACCTTCCTGCAAGAGGCTAGAGGAGAAATTGGAGGGGGCCCTGTCTGATAGATTTCCATCATCAGTCGCCATGGGTGAGATCCCTTAAAACTGGAGTGGCTCCCTCTAGCGGCCACGAGGAGGAATGGCAGCCACTGTCTGAAAGAATGAAACTGATTTGTTTTATAGAGAAATGTCCGACTGGGTTCTTTATTCTTCTTTCACCATCCAGTAACAAGGCAGCACACCCTCCCCCTGAAATACCAACATGAATTACTGCAATATTATAATACAGGACATGTGTAACTGTTAGGAACCACAGAAAGATGAAAACGTTTCACATGATGACTTGGTCAGAAGTTAATTGAACTGGTCCTGTCATTTCCTGCTTTCTGCCTCCCTCCCTTTTTAAATAAAGGAGTTAGATTAGTTATTTCCTCAGTCTAAAGGAACCTTCCGCTAATCTAACCCACTTTAATTCATGCAGAAAATGATCGAAGAGGGAGATTGACACTGATTGGGGTATTGCATTGTAAGGGAACTAGGCAGATGTGAGGGTGGGGATGTGACACCAGGTAGTACACTGCCTCCCTGGTTCCAGAGGCTGGGATGGCACTGAGGGGCTGAAGGACAGTCTAAAAGGGATACCAGCCAATATAAGGTGAGGGGACAGAGGGAGCATTGAAAGTCGAATATAGGAAGTTGTGAAATCAGTTGCAAACCAGGAAACAGAGTAACTGTGTCATTTTAAGACAAAGACTATCCTGCGTACCTTTGAAGGAACTATGAACCTGCAACTCCAGGGTCCCTTTGTTGGATCCCCCGTGTCTTACATACTAGTTAGTGGAAATAGAATATCATTCTTTCCCCTTTCAAAATTGTTTCACATTTTGAACTCCTCCATAAGGTCACCTCTTAATCTCTCTGCTCCAAGGAGAACAAACCCAATCTCTTTAATCTTTCCTTGTATCTAAAATCCTTCATTCCTAATGTCAGTCTTGTAAATGTCCTTTTGAACTCTGTCCAGGGCTTTAACACCCTTCCTTCACTGAGTTGCCCACAACTGAACACAATATTCCAAATGTGATCTGACCAATGCTTTGTATAGGTGACTAGTCTGATGATGTTAACTCGAAAACTAACTCAGCTGGTCCCAAGGAATCCAGAGACCCCCCAGAGACAGGATGGGAGTGTCCTGGAGATGTTTCAGAGCTGACTCGAAGACAGACATGAGCTGTACAGCAGCAGATGGGAGTGGATCATTCTCTGTTCCCCACTGAACACTGGGCATAATCTGTATGAATGACTGAGATGATGGGACCCTCGGTTCCATTTGCTGATAACACCAAGTGATGTGGGATAGGAAAATACCAAGAGGACAGAGAGAGGCTGGGAAAGGGGGTTGGACAGGTTCAGTGAGTGAGTAAGAAAAGTCTGTACAACATCCTGGTGTGAAATGGAAGGCTGTGTTCCTTCATTTTAGTCCTGAAAGTGTTTCAGAGTATTGTTCGGGTTTTCGAAGATGATCCTAATCCTCGCCCCAGAAGCAGCAAGCAGCTTTCCTCTCTATCTATTCCAGCTGTTGGATGTGACATGTTCTCCCTCATTCTGGAATCTCCACCCAGTGGGAATCGTTGATCTTTGATCAAACCTGTCTTGTCCCATTCATATCCTGGAGACTGAGTCTGGGGTTAAAGTAATGGGGCCTCCTCCATCTCCAGACCATGGTAACACGACGCCTGGAGGAAGAGCGCCTCATCTTCCGCCTAGGAACCCTCCAACCACAAGGGATGAATACAGATTTCTCCAGCTTCTTCATTTACCCTCCCCCCCACCTTGTCTCAGTCCCAACCCTCGAACTCAGCATCACCTTCCTAACCTACAATCTTCTTCCTGACCTCTCCACTCCCACCCCTTCTCCGGCCTATCACCCTCACCGTAACCTCCTTCCACCTATCGCATTCCCAACGCCCCTCCCCCAAGTCCCTCCTTCCTACCTTTTATCTTAGCCCACTTGGCACACCCTTATCATTCCTGAAGAAGGGCTTATGCCCGAAACGCCAATTCTCCTTCTCCTTTGATACTGCCTGACCTGCTGCGCTTTTCCAGCAACACATTTTTAAACCCTGTGATTTGACACCAACACATCAATCCCCAGTGAGTGTCTGACAGACAGGACTCCCCCAAAGAGGAAAGTAAAATTTTGAATGAGAAACTCTATCCAAAGACTTGTTGTAACATCAGAGTAATACTACTTGTGGGATCTTGCTGTGTCTCAAACCACCTGCAGAGTGGCCTACATTGCAGCGAGGGTGACCAAATGTGATAATCACATAAATAAGACCCAGGTTGGCCCAATCCCTGAGTATCTGGGAGGGGATCTCTCTCTATCTCTCTCTCTCTCTCTCTCTGTCCCCTCTCTCACACCCTCTCCAGCTTCTTTTGTTAATATTTTAAACAAATAAAACCATCCCACACACAGCAATGTGACTCGTGGGTATTTTGCAGCACAACGTGAATGTTTTGAGAAAAAGGGGTAAAAGAACACAAGATGCACAGAGAGAGTGTTTGTGGGAAGGAGGGAGTGATAGAGGGATAAGATGTGTCTTTGTAGCTGGGCTGGGAAGGGGAGACAGGATCTGGGAGAGGGGGGAGAGAACGGGGCTCTCCAATATTCCATCATCGCCCAGCTCCAATCACTTCCTTCTAGAAAGTACCATCCACAAAATTAAATCCTGGGATGGAGGGGCTGATTATAAAAAAAACAAAACAGGAGTCTCAAAGATATCCACAGCCTCTTGTTGGACAGAAAGTGGGATTGGAGCACATTCTGGAACAGGAAGGGAGTACCCTGTGGGATCTCCCTGTGTGTCAATGGCCCACAGCATTGCTGGCACAGAGACTGCTGGGAAACTGTTTATCAAAGGGAATATTGTCAAATATAAATGTTGCAATCTTTTAAAAGGTAAGATAAAGATTACCATGTACAAGATTAAATCAGAGAAAGGGAAAAAGGTTAGAGATGGAGAAGGGGAGGGTGGAGAGAGAGAGAGAGCAAGCGCAAGCGAGTGCGTAGAGAAGAAACAATGTGGGAACTGGTTTGAATTTGTCAAACAGCAGGATCTTTGTCATCCTGAAGCCAGAATTGAACCCTTAACCAGCATCAGTGAAACACACAACCTGTCTGTGGTCCCACTGCTACTTGTGGGATCTTGCTGTGTCTGAAGGGACTGAAGGGTCAGTAACAGAATGAATACACCATTGGCTGAGAGAGAGGAGACAGGATAGAGGGTAATGGGGGTTTCAGACTGGAGGGATCTACAGGCACATACAAGTTGGAAACTGTTTTCAGTAAAAGGCAATTGATCCCAGGTCACTGCAGAGTGTAAGAATCTGATGGTATTCCCTCACTATCCCCCTCCAATCCCTGGGAAGATCTGCTCCCACACCATGTTCCACTGTTGACTGTGTTAGATATTTTGATACATTGGGGATGGACGGGGGTGATTTTAAACCTGGGATTTTAAGCTTGCCTTCAAAATGCTCTCGCTCCCCCTTTCACGTGATCTTTTCTCTCTTTTATCCCGAGGAACCTTTGTTTGGAAATCTGCAACATGAAGATCCAAAATGTTCAAGGCCAGGAAAGAACAACATCCAGAGGGG
This sequence comes from Chiloscyllium punctatum, assembly GCF_047496795.1. Taxonomy (NCBI): domain Eukaryota; kingdom Metazoa; phylum Chordata; class Chondrichthyes; order Orectolobiformes; family Hemiscylliidae; genus Chiloscyllium; species Chiloscyllium punctatum. Next base: position 60,886,402 of record NC_092768.1, read on the forward strand.
GAACATGGGTCTGAGGCCTGAGGCCTGGTCGACAGGCTACACCTTGTGGGGACCCACAGTGAGTTGTGTGTTTATTTACCCCGAGGTTTAATCTCCTCTGGAGGACCCTGGGTTTTAGGGGCCTCTGGGTAACTGGTTCCTGTCGGATTGCGGCCCTGTAATTTTTCAAACAGACTTGAAGCCTGGGATTAAAGTAATTGGGGACTTGTGATTTAAGACAAATATACCAATCCCCAGAAAATGTCTGACAGACCAGACTCCCCAAGAAGGGAATAAAAACCTTAAATGAGAAACTCTCCCCAAAGACTTGTTCTAATGTCAGAGTAATGTGAGATGTGTACAGGCCTGGGTGATCAAATGTGATAATGACATAAATAAGACACAGGTTGGCCGGTTCAATTCAATTCCCTGAGTATCTGGGAGGGGAGCTCTCTGTCCGTATGTCTCTCTCTCTCTCTCTCTCTCTCTGTCCCCTCTCTCACACCCTCTCCAGCTTCTTTTGTTGATATTTTAAACAAATAAAACCGTCCCACACACAGCAATGTGACTCGTGGGTATTTGAAGTAGGGGAGATGGAAATATTTTGTAGCACAAGGTGAATATTTTTGAGACAAAGGGGTAAAAGAACACAAGGTCCACAGAGAGAGAGAGAGTGGGGGAAGGAGGGAGGGATAGAGGGATAAGATGGAGAGTGGGGGAAGGGGGGGGAAGAGAAAGGGGGGGAGGAGGGGGAGGAGGGAGGGTGGAAAGCAGGGGGAAGGGGTGTAATGAGAGGTGGGAAAGGAGAGGGGGTATGAGGAGAGAGGAGGAAGGAAAGGGGGAAGGAGAGGCGATGAAAGTAGAGATGGGATAAGGTGAGGGGAAGCAGAGGAGGGAAGGAGAGGGAGGGAAAGGGGAAGGAGAGGGGGAAAGGAGGGGGGACAGAGAGAGGATGAAAGTAGAGACGGGGTAAGGAGAGGGGGAAGGAGAGATGGGAAGGAGAGGGGGAGGGGGGGAAAGAGAGAGTGGGGGGTGAGAGTGGGGGGAAGGAGAGCGGGGGTAAGGAGAGTGGGGAAGAAGAGGGGGAAGGGGGCAAAGGTGATTGGGGGAAAAGGGGGAGTAGAGGGAGAAGGGGGGGAAGGAGAGGGGCAAGGAGACGGAGGCAGAGAGTGGAGAGGAGAGATGTCAGAAGGAGTTGGGGGAAGGAGAGAGGGGAATGGAGTGGGAAGGGAGGGAGGGGATGTTGGGGGGGAAGGAAAGAGGGGGAAAGAGTGTGGGAAGGAGAGAGGGGAAGGGTGGAAGGAGAGGGGGTGAAGCAGTGGGGTGGAAGGAGAGGGGGAAGGGGGGATGGACAGGGAGTGAAAGAGAGGGTTGTCAGAAGGAGATAGAGTGAAGGGGGGTGAAAGAGAGGGCACAACAAGGAAGAGGGTGGACAGAGGGGAGAAGCAGTGGGGGATAAGGAGAAAGTGGAAGGAAGGGGAAACGAAAGAGTGGAGAAGGTGAGGGGGGAAGGAAGGGGGGAGGAGAGAGCGGAGAAAGAGAGGGGGGGAAGGAGAGAACAGGAGAAGGAGAGAGGAGAAGGCAGGGGAAAGGAGAGGGGAGAAGCAGAGAGGGGAGAAGGAGAGAGAGGAGAAGGAGAAAGTGATAAAGGTGAGGGGGGAAGGAGAGGGAAAAGCAGAGGGGGGGGGAAGGAGAGGGGGGAGAAGGAGACAGTGGTGAAGGAGAGGGTGGAAGGAGAGGGGGAAGGAGAGGTGGGGAAAGAGAGAGGGGAAGGAGAGGGGAGAAGGAAGAGGGAAGGGGAGAGGGGAGAAGGAAGAGGGAAGGAGAGAGGGGAAGGAAAGGGGAAGGAGAGAGGGGAAGGAAGGGGGAAGGAGAGAGGGGAGAAAGAGGTGGGGAAAGGAAGGAAGGAAGGGGGGAAGGAGTCAGGGTAGAAGGGGAGAGTGGAAGCAAGGGGGAATGAGAGAGGGGAAGGAGAGGGGAGAAGGAGAGTGTGGTGAAGAAGAGGGGGAAGGTGAAGGGGAAGGAAAAGGGGAGAAGGAGAGAGTGGTGAAGGTGAGGGGGGATGGAGAGGGGGAAGGAGAGAGTGGAGAAGGAGAGAGGGGAAAGAAGGGGGAAGGAGAGAGGGGAGAATGAGAGAGTGGTGAAGCAGAGAGGGGAAGGAGAGGGGGAAGTAGAGGGGGGAAGGAGAGAGGGGATAAGGATAGAGTGGAGAATGAGAGAGTGGTGAAGGAGAGAGTGGGGGAAGGAGAGAGTGGGGGAAGGAGAGAGGGGAAGGAAGGGAGAAGGAGAGAGAGGGGAAGGGGGAAGGAGAGAGGAAGAAAAGGAGAAGGAGAGAGGGGGGAAGGAGAGAGGGGGGAAGGAGAGAGGGGGGAAGGAGAGAGGGGGGAAGGAGAGAGTGGGGTAAGGAGAGAGGGGAAGGAAGGGGGAAGGAGAGAAGGGAGAAGGAGAGAGGCGGGAAGGAGTGATGGGGGAAGGAGAGAGGGGATGGAAGGGGGAAGGAGAGTTGGAGAAGGAGAGAGGCGGGGAGGAAAGAGGGTAAGGACAGGGGAAGGAGAGGTGGAGATGGAGAGAGGGGAAGGAAGAGGGAAGGAGAGAGGGGAGTAGGAGATGGGGAAGGAGAGAGTGGTGAAGGAAAGAGGGGAAGGAAGGGAGAAGCAGAGAGGGGAGAAAGAGAGAGGGAATGGAATTTGGAAGGAGAGATGGGGAGAAGGAAAGAGGCGAGAAGGAATGGGGAAGGAAGGGGGAAGGAGTGATGGGAGAAGGAGAGAGGGGAAAGAAGGGGAAGGAGAGGTGGAGAAAGAGGGAGGGGGGAAGGAGAGAGTGGTGAAGGAAAGAGGGGAAGGAAGGGACAAGGAGAGAGGGGAGAAGGAGAGGGGGGAAGGAGATGGGGAAGGTGAGAGGGAAGAAGGAGGGGGGAAAGGAAGGGGGAAGGAAACAGGGGAGAAGGGGAGAGTGGAAGGAAGGGGGCAGGAGAGAGGGGAGAAGGAGAAAGGGTAAGGAAGGGGGAAGGAGCGAGGGAAGAAGGAGAGGTGAGAAGGAAGGGGAAGGAGAGGGGAAGGAGAGAGGGGAGAAGGAGAGAGTGGTGAAGGAGAGGGGGGAAGGAGAAGGGGGGAAGGAGAGAGTGGTGAAGGAGAGGGGGGAAGGAGAAGGGGGAAGGAGAGAGTGGTGAAGGAGAGGGGGGAAGGAGAAGGGGGAAGGAGAGAGTGGTGAAGGAGAGGGGGGAAGGAGAAGGGGGGAAGGAGGAGGAGAAGGAGAGAGGGGAAGAAAGGGAGAAAGAGAGTGGATAAGGAGAGGGGAGAAAGAAGGGGGAAGGAGAGGGGAAGGAGAGAGGGGGGAAGGAGGAGCAAGGAAGGGGGTTGGAGAGAGGGGAGAAGGAGAGAGGGGAAGGAAGGGGGAAGGAGAGATTGGGGGAAGGAAAGGGGAAGGAGAGAGGGGAGAAGGAGAGAGTGGTAAAGGAGACGGGGGAAGGAGAGGGGGAAGGAGAGGGGGTGGAAGGATAGAGGGGAAGGAAGGGGGAAGGAGAGAGAGGGGAAGGGGGAAGGAGAGAGGAAGAAAAGGAGAAGGAGAGAGGGGGGAAGGAGAGAGGGGGGAAGGAGAGAGTGGGGTAAGGAGAGAGGGGAAGGAAGGGGGAAGGAGAGAAGGGAGAAGGAGAGAGGCGGGAAGGAGAGAGGGGATGGAAGGGGGAAGGAGAGTTGGAGAAGGAGAGAGGCGGGGAGGAAAGAGGGTAAGGACAGGGGAAGGAGAGGTGGAGATGGAGAGAGGGGAAGGAAGAGAGAAGGAGAGAGGGGGAAGGAGAGAGTGGTGAAGGAAAGAGGGGAAGGAAGGGAGAAGGAGAGAGGGAACGGAATTTGGAAGGAAAGAGGCGAGAAGGAGGGGGGAAGGAAGGGGGAAGGAGGTGATGGGAGGAGAGGGGAAGGAAGGGGAAGGAGAGGTGGAGAAAGGGGGGGAGGAGAGAGTGGTGAAGGAAAGAGGGGAAGGAAGGGGGAAAGAGAGAGGGGAGAAGGACAGAGTGGTGAAGGAGAGGGGGAATGAGAGGGGAAGGAGAGAGGGGGGAAGGAGGAGCAAGGAAGGGGGACGGAGAGAGGGGAGAAGGAGAGGGGAGGAGGAAGGGGGAAGGAGAGAGGGGAGAAGGAGAGAGGGGAAGGAAGGGGGAAGGAGCGAGGGGAGAAGAAGAGAGTGGAAGGAAGGGGGGAGGAGAGAGAGGAGAAGGAGAGGGAGGAAGGGAGGAATAACGAGAGGCGGGAAGGGTGAGGGAAGGAGACAGGGGAGAAGGAGGTTGGGAAAGGAAGGAAGGTTGAAGGAGACAGGGGAGAAGGAGAGAGAGGGGAAGGAGAGAGGGGAAGACAGGGAAAGGAGAGGGGAGAAGCAGAGAGAGGGGTAGGAGAGAAAAGAAGGAAGGGGGAAGGAGAGAGGGGCGAAGGAGAGAGGGGGAAGGAGAGAGGGGAGAAGGAGAGGGGGAGGAGGGGGGAGAAGGAGAGAGAGGAAAGGATAGGGGGAAGGAAGGGGGAAGGAGAGAGAGAAGGAGGGGGGGAAGAGAGATGGGGTAAGGAGAGGGGGAAGAAAGGAGGAAGTAGAGGTGGAGAAAGAGAGAGAGGGCGGGAGGAGAGAGAGAGAGGAAGGAATGGGGGAGGAGGGGGGAAGGAGAGTGGGGAGGGAAGGGGGAGCAGAGAGAGGAGAAGGAGAAGGGGGAGAAGGAGGGGGAAGAAGGGAGTGGGGGAAGGAGAGAAGGGAAGGGGGAAAGAGGTGGAGAAAGAGAGAGTGGGGAAGGAGAGGGGTAGGAGGGGGGAAGGAGAGAGGGTAGAAGGAGAGAGGGGAAGGAAGGGGGAGGAGAGAGAGGAGAAGGAGAGGGGGTAAGGAGAGGGAGAAGGAGAGAGAGGAGAAGGAGGGGAGGAGGGAATGGGGGAAGGAGAGAAGGGAAGGGGGAAAGAGAGAGTGGAGAAGGAGGGGGAGAAGGAAGGGGGAAGGATAGGGAATGGAAGTGGGGAAGGAAAGAGGGGAGAAGTAGAGGTGAAGAAGGAGAGAGGGGAAGGAAAGGGGAAGAAGAGATGGGAGGAGAGAGGTGGGGAAGGAAATGAGGCACGAAGGAGAAAGGAGAGATGAGAAGGAAGGGGGAAGGAGAGAGAGGAGAAGGAGGGGGAAATGAAGGGGAAAGTAGAGGGGGGAGAAAGAGAGAGGGGGGAAGGGGAAGGAGAGAGAGGAAGAAAAGGGGAAGGTGAGAGGGGAGAAGCATAGAGTGGTGAAGGAGAGGGGGGAAGGTGAGAGGAGAGAAGGAGAGAGGGGAGAAGGAGAGAGTTGGGAAGGAGAGGGGGAAGGAGGGGGGAAGAAGGGGGGGAAGGAGAGAGGGGAAGGAGAGAAGGGAGAAGGAAAGAGGCGGGAAGGAGAGAGGGGATGGAAGGGGGAAGGAGAGGTGGAGGAGGAGAGAGGTGGGGTGGAAAGAGGGTAAGGACAGGGGAAGGACACGTGGAGATGGAGAGAGGGGAAGGAAGAGGGAAGGAAAGTGGGGAGAAGGAGAAGGGAGAAGGAAAGGGGAAGGAGAGAGGGTAGGAGGAGAGAGGGTAAAGAAGGGGGAAGGAGAGGGTGGAAGGAGAGAGGGGAGAAGGAGAGAGTGGTGAAGGAGAGGGAGAAGGTGAAGGGGAAGGAGAGAGGGGAGAAGGAGAGGGGAGAAGGAAGGGGAAAGGAGAGAGAGGAGAAGGAGAGAGTGGGAAAGGAGAGATGGGGGAAGGAGAGAGAGGAAGGAAGGGGGAAGAAGAGTTGGAGAAGAAGAGAGGGGAGAAGGAAAGATGGGAAGGAGTGGGGAAGGAGAGAGGGAAAAAGGAGAGGGGGAAGGTACGGGGAAGGAGAGAGGGTCGAAGGAGAGAGAGGGGGGAAGGATAGATGGGGGTAAGGAGAGAAAAGAAGGAAGGGGGAAGGAGAGAGGCGAGAAGGAGAGGGGGAAGGAAGAGGGGACGAGAGGGTGTAGAAGGAGAGTGGGGAGAAGGAGAGGGGGAAGGAGAGAGGCGAGAAGGAGAGGGGGAAGGAAGAGGGGACGAGAGGGTGTAGAAGGAGAGTGGGGAGAAGGAGAGGGGGGAGGAGAGGGGGAAGGAGAGAGGGGAGAAAGAGAGAGGAGGAGGAAGGGGCAAGGAGAGAGGGGAAGGAAGGGCGTGGAGAGAGGGGAGAGGGAATGGGGGATAAGGAGAAAGTGGAAGGAAGGGGAAAGGAAAGAGTGGAGAAGGACAGAGGGGAAGGAAGGGGGGAGGAGAGAGGGGAAGCGGAGAGAGAGGGGAAGGGAGTGGGAAGGAGAGAGGGGAGAAGCAGAGAGAGGGGTAGGACAGAGAAGAAGGATGGGGGAAGGAGAGAGGGGAGAAGGAGAGGGGGAGGAGAGGGGGAGAAGGAGAGAGAGGAAAGGATAGGGAGAAGGAAGGGGGAAGGAGAGAGAGGAGAAGGAGGGGGGGAAAGAGAGATGGGGTAAGGAGAGAGGGGAAGAAAGGAGGAAGTAGAGGTGGAGAAAGAGAGAGGGGGGAAGGAGGGAGAGAGAGAGGACGGAGAGGGGGGAGGAGGGGGGAAGGAGAGTGGGGAGGGAAGGGGAGGAGAGAGGAGAAGGAGAGGGAAAAGGAGGGGGGAAGGAGAAGGGGGAGAAGGAGGGGGAAGAAGGGAGTGGGGGAAGGAGAGAAGGGAAGGGGGAAAGAGGTGGAGAAAGAGAGAGGGGGGAAGGAGAGAGTGGGGAAGGAGAGGGGGTAGGAGGGGGGAAGGAGAGAGGGTAGAAGGAGAGAGGGGAAGGAAGGGGGAGGAGAGAGAGGAGAAGGAGAGGGGGTAAGGAGAGGGAGAAGGAGAGAGAGGAGAAGGAGGGGAGGAGGGAATCGGGGAAGGAGAGAAGGGAAGGGGGAAAGAGAGAGTGGAGAAGGAGGGGGAGAAGGAAGGGGGAAGGATAGGGAATGGAAGGGGGGAAGGAGAGAGGGGAGAAGGAGAGAGTGAAGAAGGAGAGAGGGGAAGGAAATGAGAAGGAGAGATGGGAGGAGAGAGATGGGGAAGGAAATGAGGCACGAAGGAGAAAGGAGAGATGAGAAGGAAGGGGGAAGGAGTCGGGGGAAGGGAGAGAGAGGAGAAGGAGGGGGAAATGAAGGGGAAAGTAGAGAGGGGAGAAAGAGAGAGGGGGGAAGGGGGAAGGAGAGAGAGGAAGAAAAGGGGAAGGTGAGAGGAGAGAAGGAGAAAGGGGCGAAGGAGAGAGGGGAAGGAGAGAGGAGAGAAGGAGAGAGGGGAGAAGGAGAGAGGGGGGAAGGAGAGAGTGGGGGAAGATGAGAGGGGAAGGAAGAGGGAAGGAGAGAGGGGAGAAGGAGAGAGTTGGGAAGGAGAGGGGGAAGGAGAGAGGGGAAGGAGAGAAGGGAGAACATAAGAGGCGGGAAGGAGAGATGGGGGAAGGAGAGAGGAGATGGAAGGGGGAAAGAGAGGTAGAGGAGGAGAGAGGCGGGGAGGAAAGAGGGCAAGGACAGGGGAAGGAGAGGTGGAGATGGAGAGAGGGGAAGGAAGAGGGAAGGAGAGAGGGGAGATGGACAGGGGGGGAAGGAGAGAGTGGTGAAGGAAAGAGGGGAAGGAAGGGGGAAGCAGAGAGGGGAGAAGGAGAGGGGAAGGAAGGGGGAAGGAGAGAGGGGAGAAGGAGAGAGGGGAAGGAAAGGGGAAGGAGCGAGGGGAGATGGAGAAGGTAGAAGGAAGTAGGAAGGAGAGGGGAAGGAGGGAGGGTAGAAGGAGAAGGGAGAAGGAAGTAGGAAGGAGAGAGGGTAGAAGGAGAGGGGGGAGAAACAGAGTGTGGAAGGAAGGGGAAGGAGAGAGGGGAGAAGGAGAGAGGGGGAAGGAGAGAGGGGAGAAGGAGAGAGGGGAGAAGGAAGAGCAGGGAAGGAGAGAGGGGAGAAGGAAGGGGGAAGGAGAAAGGGGAGAAGGAGAGACGGGGAAGGAGAGAATGCTGAAGGTGAGGGAGGAAGGAGGGAGGGGAGAGGAGAGGGGGAGAAAGAGAGTGGGGGAAGGAGAGAGTGACGGATAGATGGGGAAGGGGGGATGGAGTGGGGGAGAAGGAGAGATGGGGAGTGGAGAGAGGGAGGAAGGAGTGAGGGGGAAGGAAAGAGTGGGGAAGGGTTGAGGGGAGGAGAGAGGGGGGAAGGAGAAGGGAAGGAGGGAGGGAGAAGGAAAGAGGGAAGAAGGAGAGAGGGGAGATGGAGAGGGGTGAGAAGGAGAGGGGAAAGGAAGGGGGAAGGAGACAGGGGAGAAGGAGAGAGGGGAACAAAAGGAGAAGGATGGAGGGGAGAAGGAGAGATGGGAAATGGAGAGAGGGAGGAAGGAGTGAGGGGGAAGGAGAGAGTGGGGAAGGATAGAGGAGGAATGAGAGACTGGGAAGGAGGGGGTAAGGAGAGAGGGAGAAGGAGAGAGGGGAGGAGAGGGGAGAAGGAGAGAGGGGTAGAGAGTGTGGAGAAGGAGAAGGGGAAGGAGAGAGGGGGAGGTAGGGAGGGGAGAAGGAGAAAGGGGAAGAACCGGGGAAGGAGAGGGGTGAAGGAAGGGGGTAGGAGAGAGGGGAAGGAAAGGGGAAGGAGAGAGGTGAGAAGAGGGGGAAAGGGGTATGGAGAGAGGGGGGAAGGAAGGCGAAAGGAGAGAGGGGAGAAGGGGAGAGAGGGGAGAATGAAGTGAGAAGGAGAGAGGGGAGAAGGAGATAGGGGAGAAGGAGAGAGTGGGGAAGGGGGGAAGGAGTGAGGGGAGGAGAGATGGGAAGGAAGGGGGGAGGAGGAAGGCAGAAGGAGAGAGTGGAGACGGAGAGGAGGGAAGGAGAGAGGGGAGAAGGAGAGGGGGGAAGGAAGGGGGTAGGAGAGAGGGGAGAAGAGGGGAAAGGGGGGTGGAGAGACGGGGGAAGGAAGGCGAAAAGAGAGAGGGGAGAATCAGAGAGGGGAGAATGAAGCGAGAAGGAGAGAGGGGAGAAGGTGAGAGTGGGGAAGGGGGGAAGGAGTGAGGGGAGAAGGAGAGATGGGTAAAGGAGAGGGCGGGACGTAGACAGGGGGAAAGAGAGAGGGGAGAAGGAGGGTGGAAGGAAAGAGAGGGAAGAAGGAATGAGGGGAAGGAAGGGGGAAGGAGAGAGGGAGAAGGAGGGAGGGGGAAGGAGAGCAGAAAGGAGAGATGGGAGGAGGAGAGATTGGAGAAGGAGAGATGGGAGAAAGAGAGAGGGGAGAAGGAGGGGGGAAGGAGAGGGGAAAGGAGAGATGGGAGAAGGTGAGAAGGGCTAAGGAGAGGGGGCGGAGTGGGAGAAGGTGAGAGGGGAGAAAGAGGGGTGGAAGGAAGGGAGTAGAAGAGAGGGGTGAAGGAGAGAGGGGAGAAGGAGGGGTGGAGGAAGGGGGAAGGAGAGGGGTGAAGGAGTGGCGGAGGAGGGAGGGGAGGAGAGAGGGGAAGGAGAGAGGGGAGAAAGAGAGGGGGAAGGAGAGCGGGACGGATAGAGGGGTGAAGGAGAGAGTGGGGAAGGGGGAAAGGAGTGAGGGGAAAAGGAGAGATGGGGAAGGGGGGTAGAAAGGAGACAGGGGGAAGGAGAGTGTGTGGAAGGATAGAGGAGAAGGAGAGAGGGGGAAAGGAGAGAGGGGGGAAGGAGAGAGGGAGAAGGAGTGTTCGGAGAAGGAGAGGGGGAGGAGAGTGGGGAGAAGAGGGGGAGGGGGAAGGAAAGAGGCGATGGACAGGGGAAGGAGAGAGGGGAAGGAAGGGGGAAGGAGAGAGTGGAGAAGGAGAGAGAGGAAGGAATGGGGAAGGAGAGAGTGGAGAAGGAGAGAGGAGAAGGAAGGTGGATGGAGAAAAGGGAGAAAGAGAGATGGAAAGGAAGAAGGAAGGAGAGAGGGGAGAAGGAAAGAGGCGAGAAGGAGAGGGGGGTAGGAGAGGGGGAAGGAGACGGGGAAGGAGAGAGGGGACAAGGTGACTGGAGAGAAAGAGAGGGTGGAAGGAAAGGGTGACGGATAGAGGGGGGAAGGAGAGAGGGGGGAAGGAGGGGGGAACGAGAGAGGGGGAAGGGGGGAAGGAGTGAAGGGAGAAGGAGAGATGGGGAAAACAGAGAGGGAGGAAGGAGAGAGGGGGAAGTAGAGAGTTGGGAAGGATACAGGGAGGAGAGGGGAGAAGGAGAGAGGGGAGCGAAGGGGGAAGGAGAGAGGGGAGAAGGAAGGGGAAAGGAGAGGGGAAGGAAGCGGGAAGGAGATAGGGGAGAAGGAGAGATTGGGAATGGAGAGAGGGGGGAAGGAGAGAGGGGGGAAGGAGAGATGGGGGAAGCAGAGAGGGGAAGGAAGGGGGAAGGAGAGACGGGGAATGGAGAGAGGGAGGAAGGAGTGAGGGGGAAGGAGAGAGTGGGGAAGGATTGAGGGGGAAGGAGAGAGGGGAGACAGAGAGGGGGAAGGAGGGGGGAAGGAGAGTGGGAGAAGGAGAGAGGGGAGGAGAGGGGGAGAAGGAGAGAGGGGTAGCGAGAGGGGAGAAGGAGCGGGGGAAGGAGCGAGGGGGAAGTAGGGAGGTGAGAAGGAGAAAGGGGAAGAACCGGAGAAGGAAGAGGGGGGAAGGAGAGGGGGGAAGGAAGGGGGTAGAAACAGAGCGTGGAAGGAAGGGGAAAGGAGAGAGGGGAGAAGGAGAGAGAGAGAGGAAGGAGAGAGGGGAGAAACAGAGCAGGGAAGGAGAGAGGGGAGATGAAAGGGGGAAGGAGAGAGGGGAGAAGGAGAGGGGGAAGGAGAGAGGGGGAAGTAGGGAGGGGAGAAGGAGAAAGGGGACGAAACGTGGAAGGGAAGAAGGGGGAAGGAGAGGAGGGAAGGAAGGGGGAAGGAATGTGGAATGAGAGAGTGGAGAAGGAGAGTGGGGAGAAAGAGAGAGGGGAGAAGGGGGGGAAGGAAGGGGGAAGGAGAGAGTGGAGAAGGGGAGAGGGGAAGGAAGGGGGGAGGAGAGAGGGGAGACGGAGTGGGGGAAGGAATGGGGAAGGAGAGGGGAGAAGGAGAGAGGGGAAGCAAGGGGGGAGGAGAGAGTAGCGATGGAGAGGAGGGAAGGAAGGAGTAAGGAGAGATGGGAGGGAGAGAGAGGAGAAGGAGAGGGGGGAAGGAGAGAGGGGAGACGGAGTGGGGGAAGGAATGGGGAAGGAGAGGGGAGAAGGATAGAGGGGAAGGAAGGTGGATGGAGAAAAAGGAGAAGGAGAGAGGGAAAGGAAGAGGGAAGGAGAGAGGGGAGAAGGAGAGAGGCGAGAACGAGAGGGGGGTAGGAGAGGGGAAAGGAGAGAGGGGAGAAGGAGAGAGGGGACAAGGTGAGTGGAGAGAAAGAGAGGGGGGAAAGAGAGGGTGACGGATAGAGGGGCGAAGGAGAGAGTGGGGAAGGAGGGGGGAACGAGAGAGGGGGAAGGGGGGAAGGAGTGAGGGGAGAAGGAGAGATGGGGAAAACAGAGAGGGAGGAAGGAGAGAGGGGGAATTAGAGAGTTGGGAAGGATACAGGGAGGAGAGGGGAGAAGGAGAGAGGGGAACGAAGGGGGAAGGAGAGAGGGGAACGAAGGGGGAAGGAGAGAGGGGAGAAGGAAGGGGAAAGGAGAGGGGAAGGAAGCGGGAAGGAGATAGGGGAGAAGGAGAGATTGGGAATGGAGAGAGGGGGGAAGGAGAGAGGGGGGAAGCAGAGAGGGGAAGGAAGGGGGAAGGAGAGAGGGGAGAAGGAGAGACGGGGAATGGAGAGAGCGAGGAAGGAGTGAGGGGGAGGAGAGAGTGGGGAAGGATTGAGGGGGAAGGAGAGAGGGGAGCTAGAGAGGGGAAAGGAGGGGGGAAGGAGAGTGGGGAGGAGAGGGAGAGAAGGAGAGAGGGGTAGAGAGAGGGGAGAAGGAGCGGGGGAAGGAGAGATGGGAGAGGAGAAGGAGAGAGGGGTAGAGAGAGGGGAGAAGGAGCGGGGGAAGGAGAGAGGGTAGGAGAGGGGAAGGAAGGGGGGTGGAGAGAGGGGAGAAGGAGAGGGCAGGCGCAAGGGGGAAGTAGAGTGGAGAAGGAAGGAATAACGAGAGATGGGAAGGAAGGGGGAAGGAGAGAGGGGAAAGAAGGGGGAAGGAGAAAGGGGAGAAGGAGAGGGGAGAAGGAGAGAGAGGAGAAGGAGAGGGGAGAAGGAGAGAGTGGTGAAGGACAGGAGGGAAGGAGAGGGGGAAGGAGAGAGGGGAGACGGAGAGAGGGGAGAATGAGAGAGCGGGGATGGAGAGAGTGAGAAGGAGAGAGGGGAGAAGGAGAGGGGGCAAGGAGAGGGGGAAGGAGAGAGTGGTGAAGGTGAGGGGGGAAGAAGGGGGGGAGAAGAGAGGGGTGAAGTAGAGAGTGGTGAAGGAGAGGGGGGAAGGAAGGGAGAAGGAGAGAGGGGAGAATGAAGAGCGGGGAAGGAGAGAGGGGAGAAGGATGGGGAAAAGGAAGGGAGAAGTAGACAGGGGAGAAGGAGAGAGGGGAAGGAAGGGGGAAGGAGAGAGTGGAGAAGGAGAGAGGGGGAAGGAGAGCGCGGAAGGAAGGGAGAAGGAGAGAGTGGGGGAAGGAGAGAAGGGAAGGAAGGGGGAAGGAGAGCGGGGAGGGGATGAAGGGGGAAGGAGAGAGGGGAGAAGGAGAGAGTGGGGGAAGGAGAGAGTGGAATGAAGGGGGAAGGAGAGAGGGGAAGGAAGGGGGAAGGAGAGAGTGATGAAGGTGAGGGGGAAGGAGAGAGGGGAGAAGGAGGGTGGAAAGGAAGAGGTAAGGAGACAGGGGAGAAGGAGAGAGGGGATGTAGAGAGTGGAGAAGGAGAGGGGGGAAGGAAGGAGGGGAAGGTAGGGGGAAGGAGAGAGGGGAGAAGGTGAGAGAGGAACAAAGGGAGAAGGAGAGAGGTAGAAGGAGAGAGTGGGGGAAGGAAGGGGGGAGGAGAGAGGGGAGAAGGAGAGAGGGGAAGGACAGGGTGACGGATAGAGGGGGAAGGAGAGAGTGGGGAAGGAGGGGGCAACGAGAGACTGGGAAGGAGGAATGAGTGAGGGGGAAGTAGAGAGTGGGGAAGGATAGAGGGAGAAGGAGAGAGGGGAGACGGAGGGAAGGAGGAGGGGGAGAAGGAGGGGGTGAAGAAGAGGGGAAAGGAGAGAGGAGAGAAGTAGAGGGGGGAAGGAAGGGGGAAGGAAGTCCGAAGGAGAGAGGGTGAAGGGGGGCAGGAAGGAATAACGAGAGATGGAAAGGAAGGGGAAAGGAGAGACGGAAGGAGAGGGAGAAGGTGAGGAGAAAAGAAGGGAGAAGGAGAGAGGGGGGAAGGAGAGAGGGAAGGAAGGGAGAAGGAGAGAAGGGAAGGAAGGGGGAAGGAGAGGGGAGTAGTAGAGAGGAAGGAAGGGGGAAGGAGAGAGGGGAGAAGGAGAGGGGGGTAGTAGAGAGGGAAGGAAGGGGGAAGGAGAGAGGGGAAGGAAGGAGAGAGGGGAGAAGAAGGGGGAAGGAGAGAGTGTAGAAGGAGAGAGTGGGGGAAGGAGAGAGGGGAAGGAAGGGGGAAGGAGCGAGGGGGGAGAAGGAGAGGAGGAAGGAAGGGGGAAGGAAAGAGGGGAGAAGGAGAGAGGGGAAGGAAGGGGGAAGGAGAGAGGGGAGAAGGAGAGAGGGGAAGGAAGGGGCAAGGAGAGAGGGAGACAGAGAGGAGGGAAGGAAGGGGGAAGGAGAGAGGGGGAAGGAGAGAGGGGAGAAGGAGAGGGGGGTAGTAGAGGGGGAAGGAAGGGGAAAGAGAGAGGGGAGAAGGAGAGAGGGGAAGGAAGGTGGAAGGAGAGAGGGGAGAAGGAGAGGGGTGAAGGAAGGGGAAGGAGCGCGGGCAGAATGAGAGGAGGGAAGGAAGGGGAAAGGAGAGAGGGGAGAAGGAGAGATGGGAAGGAAGGCACTGATCAAGAAATAGGAAACTACAATGTATCTGGAAATGGAGTATTCCAGTTCCAAGGATGCGAATTGGAAAGCAGTTTATTGGATGAATGTCCTGTTCCTTCCCACAATGCAACATCCTGACAGTATTGACGGATCCATTCCCCTTCACAGGTGGGTGTTCATATCTCTTCTGAAGGAGTGAGGTGTTTCCATCGTCCTGTTCCTGGAGGGTGTCCTTGTTGGTGCCTCTCTGTCTGACCCACTCCTTGTGTGACTTTAGTATTGCTGGGTTGTGAAACTGTCCTTAGGGCTTTGAGATATCTGTGGTGCTGTGTCATGTCAGTGGGAGCAGAAATCCTAATCCCTTGTATGTGTGCTGTCTGATTCGGCTTGTGAGCTGCTGGGGAATTCTGGGGGTTCTGGTACAGTTTGGCCAATTTTGCTTTTGTGGGCCTATCGTGGGTTAGCAAATCTTTTCCCACACTAATTTATCCAACTGTCGGTGGTTACTGATTTGGACTGACCCCAAATGTTTCCAAGTGTGAATGGTTATGGATTTGCACTGACCCAAAATGTTTCTAATGTTGTGTGTTACTGATTTGCACTGTCCAGAAATGTTTTGAAATGTCAGTGCTTACTGATTTGTACTGACCTGTAATTTTTACACTTTTTGGTGGTTACAGATTTGTACAGACCTGACATTTTTCTAAGTGTCAGATATTACTGATTTGCACTGCCCCAAAGTTTGTCGAAGTGTCAGTGTTCCCTGATATGCACCAACTAGAAATGTCTCCATGTGTCAGTGGTTACTGATTTATACTGACCCCAATTTTTTCTAAGTGTGGATGGTTACTGATTTGCACTGACCCCAAAATTATTTTAAACATCAGTGCTTACCAATTTGTACTGACCCGTAATTTTTCCACCTATCGGTGGTTAATGATTTGTACTGACCCAAAATTACTCTGTCGGTGCTGACTGATTTGTACTGACTTGAAATTCACCCAACTCTCAGTGGTTACTGATTTGCACTGACCCCAAATTTTTCAAAGTGTCGGTGATGAATCATCTGGACTGCCCCGAACTTTTTCCACCTGTCGGTGGTTTCTGATTTATACTGACCCCAAATTTTTCCAAGTGTGGATGTTTACTTATTTGCACTGACCCAAAATCTTTCTTAGTGTCAGTGGTTACTGATTTGTACTGTCTTGAAATTTTTCAAACTGTCACCGGTTCCTGTTTTGCACTGACCCGAAATATTTCCAACTGTCTATGGTTACTGATGGAAACTGACCGGAAATTTTTCAAATTTCCACACTGTAAGTAATCTAATCTAATCTCGGTGGTTACTGATGTGTACTGACTCAAAATTTTTCAAATAGTCAGATCTTACTGATTTGTACTGACCCCATCTTTTCCCAACTGTCGTTGGTTACTGATTTGTACAGAGCAGAAACTTTTCAAAGTGTTGGTTGTAACTGATTTGTACAGACCTGAATTTTCTCTAAGTGTCTGTGGTTACTGATTTGCACTAACCCAGCATTTTCTCAGAGTCAGTGGTTTCTGAGTTGTACCGACCTGAAAATTTTCCAAATGTCAGTGGTTACTGATTTGCGCTCACATGAAATTTTTCCAACTGTCGGTGGTTAGCGATTTGTACTGACCCCAAACCTTTGTAAGTGTCGGTGATTACTGACTTGCACTGCCCTGAGGTTTGTCGAAGTGTCAGTGTTTCCTGATTTGCACCAACTAGAAATCTTTTCCAGTGGTCACTGATTTGTACTGACACCAAATTTTTCTAAGTGTGGATGGTTACTGATTTACACTGACCCGAACATTTTCTAGGTGTCGTTGGTTACTGATTTGTAGTGACAATAACTTTTCCACTTGTCGGTGGTTACTGATTTGCACTGCCCTGAAGTTTGTCGAAGCATCAGTGTTTCCTGATTTGCACCGACCAGAATTTTTTTTCCCATGTATCAGTGGTTACTGATTTGGACTGACCCGAACCTTTTCTAAGTGTGGATGGTGACTGATTTGCACTGACCCAAATTCTTTTGAAATGTCAGTGCTCACCACTTTTTGGTGGTTACTGATTTGTACCCACCCAATATTTTTCGAAGTGTTAGTGCCTACTGATTTGAACTGACCCTAAATTTTTCCAACTGTCGGTGGTTACTGATTTGTTACTGACCCTCGTTTTTCTTAGTGTGGATGGTAACTGATTTGTACTGACCTGAATTTTTTTTTGAAATCTCGGTGTATACCGATTTGTACTGACCCGCAATTTTTCCAACCGTCTGTGGTTATTGATTTGCACTGACCCTAAATGTTTCCAACTGTCGGTGGTTATTGATTTCTACTGACCTGAAATTATTCTAAGTGTCAGTGATTACTGACTTGCATTGCCCTGGAAGTTTGTCAAAGTGTCAGTGTTTCCTGATTTGCACCGACTGAATTTTTTCTATGTATCAGTGGTTACTGATTTGTACTGACCCCAAATTATTCTCTGTGTCGGTGGCTTCTGATTTTCACTGACCCTAATTTCTTTACAACTCTCAGTGATTACTGATTTGAATTCACCCGAAAATTTCCCAACTGTCAGTGTTTCCTGATTTGCACAGACCAGACTTTTTTTTCCATGTATCAGTGGTTACTGATTTGTACTGACCCCAAATTATTCTCTGTGTCGGTGAATACTGATTAGCACTGCCCTGAAGTTTGTCGAAGTGTCAGTGATTTGCACCGACCAGAATGTTTTTCCAGTGTTTCCAGAATGTACCAGTGTTTACTGATTTGTACTGACCCGAACATTTTCTCAGTGTCGGTGGTTACTGATTTTTACTGAGCACAAATTTTGCTAGGCGCAGATGATGACTGATTTGCACAGCCCCAAAATATTAAAAAATATCAGTGCTTACCAATTTGTACTGACCTGAAATGTTTTCACCTATCAGTAGTTACTGATTCGTACTGACCCGTAATTTTTCCAACTGTCGGTGGTTATTGATTTCTACTGACCTGAAATCGTTCTAAGTGTCGATGGTTCCTGATTTGCACTGCCCTGAAGTATGTCGAAGCGTCAGTGTTTCCTGATTTGCACTGACCAGAATTTTCTTTCCATGTATCAGTGGTTACTGATTTGTACTGACCCGAACGTTTTCCACCTGTCAGTGGTTACTGATTTGTACTGACCCCTATTATTCTCTGCATCGGTGGTTACTGATTTTCATTGACTAGAAATTGTTTGAAGTGTCAGTGGTTACTGATTTTAATTGACCCTAAATCTTTCCAACTATCAGTGTTTCCTGATTTGCACCGACCAGAATTTTTTTCAAGTATCAGTGATTACTGATTTGTACTGTCCCAAATTATTCTCTGTGTCAGTGGTTACTGATTTCTACTGACCCAAACCTTTTCTAAGTGTGGATGGTTACTGATCTGCACTGTCCCAAATTCTTTTGAAATGTCAGTGCTCACCGATTTGTATTGACCCCTAATTTTTCCACTTTTTGGTGATTACTGATTTGTACCCACCCAATATTTAACAAAGTGTCAGGGCTTACTGATTTGAACTGACCCTAAATTTTTCCAACTGTCAGTGTTTCCTAATTTGCACCGACAAGAATTTTTTCCATGTATCAGTGGTTACTGAATTGTACTGACCCCAAATTATTCTCTGTGTCGGTGAATACTGATTTGCACTGCCCTGAAGTTTGTTGAAGTGTCAGTGTTTCCTGATTTGCACCGACCAGAATTTTTTTCCATGTATCAGTGTTGACTGATTTGTACTGACCCGAACATTTTCTCAGTGTCGGTGTTTACTGATTTTTACTGAGCACAAATTTTGCTAAGTGCAGATGGTGACTGATTTGCACAGTCCCAAAATATTAAAAAATATCAGTGCTTACCGATTTGTACTGACCCGAAATGTTTCCGCCTGTCGGTGGTTACTGATTTGTACTGACCCGTAATTTTTCCACCTGTTGGTGGTTATTGATTTCTACTGACCTGAAATCGTTCTAAGTGTCGATGGTTCCTGATTTGCACTGACCCAAATTCTTTTGAAATGTCAGTGCTCACCAATTTGTACTGACCCGTAATTTTTCCACATTTTGTTGATTACTGATTTGTACACACCCAATATTTTTCAAAGTGTCAGTGCTCACTGATTTGTTCTGACCATAAATGTTTCCAACTGTCAATGGTTACTGATTTTTACTGATGAGAAATTTTTTCAAAATGTTAGTGCTTACTGATTTGAACTGACCCTAAATTTTTCCAACTATCACTTGTAAATGATTTGGGGGACCATCAGTTTAACTAAGTGTGGATGGTTACTGATTTGTACTGACCCCTATTATTCTCTGCGTCGGTGGTTACTGATTTTCATTGACTAGAAATTGTTTGAAGTGTCAGTGATTTCTGATTTTAATTGACCCTAAATTTTTCCAACTATCAGTGTTTCCTGATTTGCACCGACCAGAATTTTTTCCATGTATCAGTAGTTACTGATTTGTACTGTCCCAAATTATTCTCAGTTCTGGTGGTTACTGATTTCTTCTGACCCGAACCTTTTCTAAGTGTGGATGGTTACTGATTTGCACTGTCGGAAATTCCTTTGAAATGTCAGTGCTCACTGATTTGTACTCACCCATAATTTCTCTAATGTTGGTGGTTACTGATTTGTTCTGACCATAAATTTTTCAAACTGTCAGTGGTTACTGATTTTCATTGACTAGAAATTTTTCGAAGTGTTAGTGCTTACTGATTTGAATTGACCCCAATTTTTTCCAACTGTCAGTGGTGACTGATTTGTACTGAAACAATTTTTTTGAAACCTCAGTGCTTACTAATTTGTACTGACCCACAATTTTTCCAACTGTTGGTGACTATTGATTTCTACTGACCTGATCTTAATCTAAGTATCGGTGGTTACTGATTTGCACTGCGCTGAAGTTTGTCGAAGTGTCAGTGTTTCCTGATTTGCACCGAGCAGAATGTTTTTCCATGTACCAGTGTTTGCTGATTTGCACCGACCAGATTTTTTTTCAAGTATCAGTGGTTACAGATTTGTAGTGACCCCAAATTATTCTCTGTGTTGGTGGTTACTGATTTCTCCTGATCCAAACCTTTTTCTAAGTGTGGATGGTTACTGATTTGCACTGACCCAAATTCTTTTGAAGGATCAGTGCTCACCGATTTGTACTGACCCGTAATATTTCCAAATGTCGGTGGTTACTAATTTGTGCTGACCCGAAATTTTTCCAAATGTCGGTGATTACTGATTTGCACTGCCCTGAAGTTTGTCGAAGTGTCAGAGTTTCCTGATTTGCACCAACCAGAATTTTTTTCCATATATCAGTGGTACCTGATTTGTACTGACCTCAAATTATTCTCAGTTTTGGTTGTTACTGATTTCTACTGACCTGAACCTTTTCTAAGTGTGGATGGTTACTGATTTGCACTGACTCAAATTCTTTTGAAATGTCAGTGCTCACTGATTTGTACTGACCTGTAATTTTTTCCAAATGTCAATGGTTCCAGATTTGTACTGAATTGAAATTTTTCAAACTGTGTCGCTGATTACTGATTTGCACTGCCCTGAAGTTTGTCGAAGTGTCAGTGTTTCCTGATTTGCACCGACCAGAATGTTTTTCCATGTACCAGTGTTTACTGATTTGTACTGACCTGAACATTTTCTCAGTGTCAGTGGTTCCTGATTTTTACTGAGCACAAATTTTGATATGCGTGGATGGTGACTGATTTGCACTGTCCCAAAATTTTTTATAATGTCAGTGCTCCCCGATTTGTACTGACCCAATATTTGTCCACCTGATGGTGGTTACTGATTCGTACTGACCTGAAATTATTCTCTGTGTCAGTGGTTACTGATTTGCATGCCCTGAAGTTTGTTGAAGTGTCAGTATTTCCTGATTTGCACCAACCAGAATTTTGCTTTCCATGTATCAGTGGTTACTGATTTGTACTGACCCCAAATTATTCTCTGTGTCAGTGTTTACTGATCTGCACTGTCCCAAATTCTTTTGAAATGTCAGTGCTCACTGATTTGTACTGACCCGTAAATTCTCTAACTGTTGGTGGTTACTGATTTGTACTCATCCAATATTTTTCGGAGTGTTAGTGCTTGCTGATTTGAACTGACCCTCAATGTTTCCAACTGTCGGTGGTTACTGATTTGTAACTAACCCTCAGTTTTTCCAAGTGTGGATGGTAACTGATTTGCACTGACCCTAAATTTTCCAACTGTCGGTGGTTATTGATTTCTACTGACCTGAAATTATTCTCTGTGTAGGTGATTACTGATTTGCACTGCCCTGAAGTTTGTCGAAGTGTCAGTATTTCCTGATTTGCACCGACCAGATTTTTTTCCATGTATCAGTGGTTACTGATTTGTACTGACCCCAAATTTTCTCACTTTTGGTGGTTACTGATTTCTACTGACCCGAACCTTTTCTAAGTGTGGATGGTTACTGATTTGCACTGTCCCAGATTCTTTTGAAATGTCAGTGCTCACCGATTTGAACTGACCCGTAATTTTTCCAAATGTTGGTGATTACTGATTTGTAATGAAGGGAAATTTTTCTTACTGACACTGGCTCCTGACTTATACTGACTTGAAATTTTTCAAACTGTCGGTGGTTACTGATTTGCACTGCCCCTAATTTGTCGAAGTGTCAGTGTTTCCTGATTTGCACCGACCAGAATGTTTTTCCATGTACCAGTGTTTACTGACTTGCACTGACTTGAAACATTTTCTCAGTGTCGGTGGTTACTGATTTTTACTGAGCACAAATTTTGCCAACCGCAGATGGTGACTGATTTGCAATGTCCCAAATTCTTCTGAATTGTCAGTGTTTACTGATTTGCACTGACCTGACCATTTTCTCAGTGTCGGTGGTTACTGACTTGCACTCACCTAATATTTTTTGAAGTGTTAGTGCTTACTGATTTGGACTGACCCTAAATATTTCCATCTGTCGGTGGTTACTGATTCATAACTGACCCTCAGTTTGTCGAAGTGTGGATGGTTACTGATTTGTACTGACCCAAAATCTTTTGAAATGTCAGTGCTCACCGATTTGAACTGACCCGTAACTTCTCTGTCGGTAGTTACTGATTTTCACTGACTAGAAATTTTTCAAAGTGTCCGTGGTTACTGATTTGTATTGACTCGAAATTCATCCAATTGTCGGTAGTTACTGATTTGCACTGCCACAAATTTTTTCCAGATGTCTGTGGTTACTGATTTATACTGAATCCAAATTTTTCTTCGTATGGATGGTTACTGATTTCCACTGACCCGAATTTTTTCTTACTGTCACTGGTTCCTGATTTGTATTGACCTGAAATTTTTCAACTGTCAGTGGTTACTGATTTGCACTGCCCCAAAGTTTTTTGAAGAGTCAGTGTTTCGACCAGAATTTTTTTCCATGAATCACTGGTTACTGATTTGTACTGACCACAAATTCTTCTAAGTATGGATGGTTTCTGATTTGAATTGTCCCAAAAGGTTTTAAAATGTCAGTGCTCACCAATTTGTACTGACCCAAAATTCATCCAACTGTCGGTGGTTACTGATTTAGAGTCGTAGAGTCATTGTCATATACAGTATGGAAACAAACCTTTCGGTCCAACGTGTTCATGCCGACCAGATATCCCAACCCAATCTAGTCGGACCTGCCAGCACCCGGCCCATATCCCTCCAAACCCTTCCTATTCATATACCCATCCAAATGCCTTTTAAATGTTACAATTGTACCAGCCTCCACCACTTCCTCTGGCAGCTCATTCCATACACATACCACCCTCTGTGTGAAAACTTTGTCCCTTCAGTCTCTTTTATATCTTTCCCCTCTCACCCTAAACCTATGCCGTCTAGTTCTGGACTCACTAACCCCAGGGAAAAGACTTTGTCTTTTTATCCTATCCACACTTGTCATAATTTTGTAAACCTCTATCAGGTCACCCCTCTGCCTCTGATGGTCCAGGGAAAACAGCCCCAGCCTGTTCAGCCTCTCCCTATAGCTCAAAACATCCAAGCCGGGCAATATCCTTGCGAATCTTTTCTGAATCCTTTCAAGTTTCACAACATCTTTCCGATAGGAAGGAGACAGAATTGCACACCATATTCCAACAGTGGCTTAACCAATGTCTTGTACAGCCACAACATAACCTCCCAACTCCTGTACTCAATACTCTGATCAATAAAGGAAAGCATACCAAATGCCTTCTTCACTATCCTATCTACCTGCGACTCCACTTTCAGGGAGCTATGAACCTGCACTCCAAGGTCTCTTTGTTCAGCAACACTCCCTCGGACCTTACCATTAAGTGTATAAGTCCTGCTAAGATTTGTTTTCCCAAAATGCAGCACCTCACATTTATCTGAATTAAACTCCATCTGCCACTTCTCAGCCCATTGGCCCATCTGATCCAGATCCTGTTGTACTCTGAGGTAACCCTGTTCACTGTCCACTACACCTCACATTTTGGTATCATCCGAAAACTTACCAACTGTATCTGTTATTCTCGCATCATTTATGTAAATGACAAAAGTAGAGGGCCCATCACCGATCCTTGTGGCACTCCACTGGTCACAGACCTCCAGTCTGAAAAGCACTCCTCCACCACCACCTTTGAGCCAGTTCTGTATCCAAATGGCTAGTTGTCCCTGTATTCCATGAGATCTAACCTTGGTAAACAGTATCCCATAGGGAACCTTTTCGAAGGCCTTACTGAAGTTGATTTAGATCACATCTACTGCTCTACCCTCATCAATCCTCTTTGTTACTTCTTCAAAAAACTCAATCAAGTTTGTGAGACATGATTTCCCACGCACAAAGCCATGTTGACTATCCCTAATCAGTCCTTGCCTTTCCAAATACATGCACATCCTGTCCCTCAGGATTCCCTCCAACAATTTGCCCACCACTGAGGTCAGGCTCACTGGTCTATAGTTCCCTGGCTTGTCCTTACCACCTTCTTAAACAGTGGCACCACGTTTGCCAAACTCCAGTCTTCTGGCACCTCACCTGTGACTATCGATGATACAAATATCTCAGTAAGAGGCCCAGCAATCACTTCTCTAGCTTCCCACTGAGTTCTAGGGTACACCTGATCAGGTCCTGGGGATTTATCCACCTTTATGCATTTCAAGACATCCAGCACTTCCTCCTCTGTAATCTGGACATTTTGCAAGGTGTCACCATCTATTTCCCTACAGTCTATATCTTCCATATCCTTTTCCACAGTAAATACTGATGCAAAATACTCATTTAGTATCTCCCCCATTTTCTGTGGCTCCACACAAAGGCCGCCTTGCTGATCTTTGAGGGACTCTATTCTCTCCCTAGTTACCCTTTTGTCCTTAATGTATTTGTAAAAACCTTTTGGATTCTCCTTAATTCTATTTTCCAACGCTACCTCATGTCCCCTTTTTGCCCTCCTGATTTCCCCCTTAAGTACACTCCTACTGCCTTTATACTCTTCTAAGGATTCACTCTATCTATCCTGTCTATACCTGACATATGCTTCCTTCTTTTTCTTAACCAAACCCTCAATTTCTTTAGTCATCCAGCATTCCCTATACCTACCAACCTTTCCTTTCACCCTGACAGGAATATACTTTCTCTGGATTCTTATTATCTCACTTATGAAGGCTTCCCATTTTCCAGCCGTTCCTTTACCTGCAAACATCTGCCCCCAATCAGCTTTTTAAAATTCTTGCCCAATACCGTCAAAATTGGCCTTTCTCCAATTTAGAACTTCAACTTTTAGATCTGGCCTACCCTTTTCCATCACTATTTTAAATCTAATAGAATTATGGTCGCTGGTCCCAAAGTGCTCCCCCACTGACACCTCAGTCACCTGCCCTGCCTTATTTCCCAAGAGTAAGTCAAGATTTGCACCTTCTCTAGTAGGTACATCCACATACTGAATCAGAAAATTGTCTTGTACACACTTACACACTCCATCTAAACCCTTAACACTATGGCAGTCAAAGGCTATGTTTGGAAATTTAAAATCCCTGACCATAACCACCCTATTATTCTTTCAGATAGCTGAGATTCCCTAACAAATTTGTTTCTCAATTCCCCTCTGACTATTCGGGGGTCTATAATACAATCCCAAGAAGGTGATCATCCCTTTCTTATTTCTCAATTCCACCCAACTAACGTCCCTGGATGTAATTCCAGGAATATCCTCCCTCAGCACAGCTGTAATGCTATCCCTTATCAGAAACTCCTCTATTGCCTCTTTTTCTATCCTTCCTGTAGCATTTGTATCCTGGAACATTAAACTGTCAGTCTTGCCCATCTCTGAGCTATGTTTCTATCATTGATTTTTTTTTAAGATTACATTACATTACATTACATTGTGGAAACAGGCCCTTCGGCCCAACAAGTCCACACCGACCCGCTGAAGCGTAACCCACCCATACCCCTACATTTACCCCTTACCTAACACTACGGGCAATTTAGCATGACCAATCTTTGGACTGTGGGAGGAAACCGGAGCACCCGAAGGAAACCCACGCAGACACGGGGAGAATGTGTAAACTCCACACAGTCAGTCGCCTGAGGCGGGAATTGAACCCGGGTCTCCAGCGCTGTGAGGCAGCAGTGCTAACCACTGTGCCACCCACTCACACTATGCCACCCACTGTGCTATGATATCTCACAAATGTGAGGTGATGCATTTAGGCAAGACTAATTCAAGAGCGAATTATACAATGAACAGAGGACCCTTGGGAAAAGTATATGGGCAGAGAGATCTGGGAGTGCAGGTCCATTGTACCCTGAAGGTTGCTGCACAGGTGGATAGAGTGGTCAAGAAGGCATATAGTCTGCTTGCCTTCATTGGACGGGGTATTGAGTGTAAGAGCTGGTAAGTCATGCTAAAATTGTACAAGACATTGGTTCGGCCACATTTAGAATACTGTGTACAGTTCTGGTCATCACATTCCCAAAAGGATGTGGACACTTTGGAGAGGGTACAGAGAAGGTTTACGAGGATGTTGCCTGGTATGGAAGGTGCTAGCTATGAAGAGAGGTTGAGTAGGTTAGGTTTGTTTTCATTAGAAAAAGGGAGTTTAAGGAGGGGCCGTGATTGAGGTTTATGAAATCCTGAAGGGTGTAGACAGGGTGGATGGAGATAAGCTTTTTCCCAGGGTGAAGGATTCAATAATGAGAGGTCACACTTTCAAGGTGAGAGGTGGAAAGTTTAAGGGGGATACACACGGCAAGTACATCACACAGAGTGTGGTGGGTGTTTGGAATGGGTTGCCAGCAGAGGTGGGAGGGGCAGGCACGGTAGGGACATTTAAGATGTGTCTGGACAGATGCACGAGTAGGTGGGGAACAGAGGGATACAGATACTCAGGAATTGGGCGACAGGTTTACACAGGACATTTGGATCAGCTCAGGCTTGGAGGGCAGAAGGACCTGTTCCTGAACTGTACATTGTCGTTCTTTAACGCAGCCCCATGTTCCTAACAGTGCCCTGAGGTCATCTGCCTTCCATGTTAGGTCCCTTGCATTGAAATAAATGCAATTTAATTTATTAATCCTACCTTGTTCCTGCCTGCCCTGACTGTTTGACTCACTTCTGTACTTAACTGTCCCAGTCTCAGATTGATATCTTTCCTCACTATCTCCCTGGGTCCCCCCCACCTTACTAGTTTAAATCCTCCCGAGCAGCGCTAGCAAATTTCCCTGCCAGTATATTAGTTTAGACCCCTTCCAAATTTATGTAATCCATCCTTCTTGTACAGGTCACTTCTACCCCGAAAGAGATTCCAATAATCCAAAAAATGTGAATACTTCTCCGATATAACAGTCCCACAACAGGAGAGAGAAGGAAAGGAGGGTGTGGGGGGATGGGGTTAAGGCGGAATGGAGGGGGGAGAAGGAGGGGGGAAATGAGAGGTGGGGAAGGAAGGGACGGGAAGGAGATGTGGGAAGGGAAGGGAGGGGAGGGAGAGGGATGGTAGGAGAAGGGGGTAGGAGGAAGGAAGGAGGGAGTGGTGGAGGAGGGGGGAATGAGGGAGGGGGAGGCAGTGAGGGAGGGAAGGAGAGGGTGGAGGAGAGGGATGAAGGAGAGGGGGAGGAGTAGGGTGAATGAGTGGGGGAATGAGGGAGAGATGGGGAGGAGAGGGGACAGGAAAGGGAGAAAGGAGAGGATAGAAAGAGAGGGGGGGAATGAGGGGATGTAAGGGGGGAAGGTGAGGTGGGGTTGGGGGAAACGGGAAGGAGATGTGAGAAGGTAGCGGAGGGGAAGGAGAGGGGTAGAAGGAGGTGGTAGGAGCGGAGGAAGGAGGGAGGGGTGGAGGACAGGGGTAAATGAGGGAGGGGGCGCAGGAGAGGAGGGGAAGTATGTGGAGGGAAGGAGAGATGGGGGAAGGAGAGAGGGGAAATGTAGAGGGGAAAGGAGAGGGGCAATGTAAAGGGGGAAGAAGAGGGTGAAGGGGAAGGTGAAGTGGTGGAAAGAGAGTCGGGGAAGGATGGATGGAAGGAGAGGGGCAAAGGGGGAATGACAGGGGGAAGGAGAAGGGGTGAAGGAGAGGTGGGTAAGGGGGAGGAGAGGGCAGAGTTGGGGAAAGCAATTCGCAGGGAAGGAGAGGGGGTAAGTAAGGGGGATGGAGGGGAGAAGCAAAGAGAGAAGAGTCGGGGGGATGGAGGGGAGGAAAGGGGGTAATGGAGAGGCTTGAAAGAGGGGAGGGGAAGGGAAGGAGAGGGGGGATGGAGGGGAGGGGAAGGAGAGGGTGGAAAGAGGGAAGGAGAGGGGGATGGAGAGGAGGGAGGCGAATAGAGGGGAAGGCGAGTGCTTAGGAACGAGGGGGGAAGGTAAGGGTGATGGAGGGTAAAACAGAGTGAAGAGTGGGAGGAAGGAGTGGGGAGGAGAGGAGGAGGAGGAGGAGGGGCAGGTGAGAAAGAAGAGAGGGAGAGAAGAGGGGGGTAGAAAAGAGTGAGAGAGAGAGACATAGAAATGTCCCTCAGTCCCCCCTGTCCCCTCTGCCCTCTCCCCTCTGACATGTGTTAGTGACATGTGCAGCTCCACCACATGGTACTGAGTCCAAATCTCCCTCAGGGACAGGAGGACAGGGAGGGAGGGGGGGGTGTGGTCTTCCCCAGTTTCCTCATTCCCCCTCCCCCCCTGACCCCAGCTCCAACCTTCCAGCCCCGCCCCGCCCCCAGCTCCAACCTTCCAGCTCAGCCCCGCCCCCAGCTCCAACCTTCCAGCTCAGCCCCGCCCCCAGCTCCAACCTTCCAGCTTAGCCCCGCCCCCATGACCTGTCTCACCTGTCAATCTTCCTTCCCACCAATCCGCTCCACCCTCCTGTTGCTGCTAATCCCTCCTCCCCGCCGCCAGAGGGAGCCGCTCTGTCTCTCCTCACGGCCCTGGTCTGAGTCACCTCTTCCCTCCTCCCGCTTCCTCCTTGTCAATCCTTCCCCTGTGGGGGCGGGCGGCCACCCTGGGGTGACGTCACCGCGCCGCCCCTTGCGCCTTTGCGTCACCCAGGTGATTGTGACGCTGTGAGTGAGTGAGAGTCCCCCCTGAGTGGAACCATCTGTAACACAGTCTGGGTCCCATCAGCTGATTCCCAGCTTTTACAGATGGAATGTCCAGGAGAAAGTGTCACAGTCACGGGATGGCCCTCAGACCATTGTCAGGGAAGAGGGGAATCTGGTTACAATCTCATGGTCATTTGGACAATTCACAGATCCGTGTAATCACTGGGTGTCCGTCTGGGAAATGGATTGATGATGATGGAGAGGAGGTGGGTTCTCCAGAATTAGGTGGAATCAACTTGCAGTGCAGCTTGTTCAGCACCACAGCTACAAACATCCCCTGTCTCCACCACCGACACTCAGTAACAGCAGTGTGTACCATAGACAAGATGGACTGGAGAAATTCCCCAAGGTTCCTTCCAGAGCAGCTTCCAGACCCACGGCACTATCATGTGGAATGCTGAACACAGCAGATACACGGGAACACCACCAGGTGACAATTCCACATCAAGACACTCCCCACCCTGGCTTGGAAATACATCTCAGTCCCACAAGTGCCATTGGTTGGAAATCCTGGAACTCCCTCCCTTACATCATTGTGGGTTTATCTGCCCCAAATAAATGGCAGCAGTTCAAGGCAATAACTCACCGTCACCTTCACCAGAGCAATTATATCTGAGCAATCCGTGGGGACCCAGCGGCAATGACCCAAACACATTAATGAATCACAAAATAAAGCTCAGTATTTGGGACCCGTGTGCTCCAGTGCTGAGTATCTGAATAAATTGGGTCGATATTCTAGAAAATTGAAAGGCGATTTCATTTGATTATCTCAGATTGTGAAGAGGCTTGAGAGGGGAGATGCTGAGAAATTATTCCTGTGGGTCTGGGAATCTGAAACACAATAACACAGTCTCAGGAGTTGCTGGAAAAGCTCAGCAGGTCAGGCAGCATCTGTGCAGAGAAATCAGCGTTAATGTTACAGCATCCGCAATTCATTCGGGTTTGATTACCACCCTCTCAGGGTAAGGGGCAGGTTATTTGGGACTGAGATGAGGAGACAACGTTTCCCACTAAGGCCTCTGAGTCTTTAATATTCTCTCTCCCTGAGGATTGTGGATGCTCCCTCACTGAGTACAGCTCAGATTGGAATAGACAGATTGCCGGGGTCTCAGGGTGGCACGGGATATGGGGAGTGGATAGGAAACCGGATTTGAAATCTCAAACCAGCTATGATTGGATTGACTGCCAGAACAGACTGAACGGTTTAAACAGGCTGTACAGTCTCCTCCTGCTCACATTTCCTGAGCTCTTAGATGTTTACTGAACCAACTCCCAATCCCTTTGGATTTGTTTCCGTGGAACCGTTTATCATTAAATCTCTGCAGCCTCCACCCTATTACAAACCATCTCATTCTTTCTTCAGCGTTACCCCCCATTCCAATTGCTCAGGAATCATTACTTTTCTAACTTCCTTCTGCTCTGCTGAATCCCCCCACCCTCATAACACATGGGTTAACCTTTCCCTTCTCCCTATAGATGCTGCCTGACCTTATCAGATTTCTCAGCATGGCCTGTGTTTATTTCAGAGGGAATGACATCTCCCTGTTCCTGTTTCTGTGAGAGGACACATTCCCCAATCTGACTCCTTGATATTCCGTTTGTTCACAGAGAAAAGAGGGATCGCTCTGTCCAAATTCATAACATGCACAAAAGGACATCTATATATTGTGGTGATATTAAAATTAAAACATCTTAAACCAAATGAAATCCATGAGGAAATGACATGTTGCAATGGGATCTGTGTGGGGCAGGAATTCAATCCGCCCTCCCTCTGTTGTTATTGAGTATGATGCTCCTGACCCACCAATCCACAGATCTGACTGAATGCACAAACAACCCCTCTCCATCCATTTCATTCAGAATAAGGTCAATAACAGGACGGATTAAAACACAATACAAACTGTGATGAATGCTGCATGTAGGGAGGCATGTTACTGTAGAGTTTTTACAGCACTGAGATCAGGCTGTTCGGCCCATCATTCACATACCAGTCTAACCATCTGGACTCCCTCTCTAAACCTCTCCAATTCCCCAGATCCCTGTCTGATTGAAGACTGTCTGTGTGGGGTTTGCACATTCTCCCCGGGTCTGTGTGGGTTCCCTCTTGGTTCTCCGGTTTCCTCCCACAGTCCAGACACGTGCAGGTTAGGGTGGGTTGGCCATGGGAAACTATCCGTAGTATACAGGGATGTGTAGGTGAGGTGGATTACCCATGGGAAATGGGGGGTTACAGGGAGAGGTGGGGGCGGGGGTGAGTCTTGGTGGGTTACATGATGGGCAGAATGGCCGGTTTCCACACTGTAGGGATTCTATGATTCCATGCTCCTTTCCATCTGCCTCTATGGATGAGGGAGACTATCACCTGACCCAATATCCCCTTCGGTGGCTCAATGTTTGCTTTGTTTCCAACAAAGAACTGCAGATGCTGCAGATCTGAGAGACAGCACAGAAATTGCTGGGGAAACTCAGCAGGTCTGGCAGCATCTGTGGGGAGGGAACCTTTCGGATCCAGGGATTGGTCTTCAGAACTGAAGGCTTCTGATTCTGGTGCTGTCAGACCTGCTGAGCTTCCCCAGCAATTTCTTGTTTGGATTTCAGCCCCAATCCAGTTGGTTATGATCACGGCCTTGTTAAGTGTGTTTGG
Source organism: Chiloscyllium punctatum (assembly GCF_047496795.1). NCBI lineage: Eukaryota > Metazoa > Chordata > Chondrichthyes > Orectolobiformes > Hemiscylliidae > Chiloscyllium > Chiloscyllium punctatum. The sequence goes on from NC_092768.1 coordinate 60,916,434, forward strand.
GAATGGGGAGGGAGCTGGGAGCAGGGTGATGGTGGGATAGTGGGGAGCAGAGCTGCCTTCCAAGCAGTTGATCCGGGTTCGATTCCCGGCCATTACAGTGTTGTGGTTTGTAAACAGCCTTTTAAAGGTAATGCACTCGGATGGGCGGCACGGTGGCACAGTGGTTAGCACTGCTGCCTCACAGCGCCGGAGACCCGGGTTCAATTCCCGCCTCAGGCGACTGACTGTGTGGAGTTTGCACATTCTCCCCGTATCTGCGTGGCTTTCCTCCCACAGTCCGAAGATGTGCAGGTCAGGTGAATTGGCCCGTAGTGTTAGGTAAGGGGTAGATGTAGGGGTATGGGTGGGTTGCGGTTCGGTGGGTCGGTGTGGACTTGTTGGGCCGAAGGGCCTGTTTCCACACTGTAATGTCATCTAATAAATCTTTCATTCTGTGCTCTCAGATTCTTCCTTGCTTTTCCTGGCGATGGTTCCTGTGAATTGCAGTGTGGAACCGTGCAGCATTGCTCAGCATCTCGGAAGCTTTCCCCTCTGCTGCTTCCCATTTCTTATTGAAATATTGGGTACAGCACAAGGATGGGTTTGTTTTGTTCGAAAAGTGAGAGACTGCTCCCGTCAGGAACCTGAAATAATTACAGAAGCCGCTGGAAACACTGAACAGTTCCAACAGCTTCTGTAGTGGTGGGGAGGGAGGGTTAATGTGTCAAATCTACACAAGGATAAAATAAAATCCAGCCACAAAACAGTCAGAGTTCCTAAGTTTTACAAACATCATAAGACCATAAGATCATAAGACATAGGAGTGGAAGTAAGGCCATTCGGCCCATCGACTCCATTCCGCCATTCAATCATGGCTGATGCGCATTTCAGCTCCACTTGCCAGCATTCTCCCCGTAGACCTTAATTCCTCTAGACAACAAGAACCTATCAATCTCTGCCTTGAAGACATTTAGCGTCCCGGCTTCCACTGCACTCCATGGCAATGAATTCCACAGGCCCACCACTCTCTGGCTGAAGAAATGTCTCCGCATTTCTGTTCTGAAATGACCCCCTCTAATTCTAAGGCTGTGTCCACGGGTCCTAGTCTCCTCGCCTAACAGAAACAATTTTCTAGCATCCACCTTTTCAAAGCCATGTATTATTTTGTACGTCTCCATTAGAACTCCCCTTAATCTTCTAAACTCCAACGAATACAATCCCAGTATCCTCAGCCGTTCCTCATATGCTAGACCTGTCATTCCAGGGATCATCCGTGTGAATCTACGCTGGACACGTTCCAGTGCCAGTATGTCCTTCCTGAGGTGTGGGGACCAAAACTGGACACAGTACTCCAAATGGGGCCTAACCAGAGCTTTATAAAGTCTTAGTAGTACATCTCTGCTTTTATATTCCAACCCTCTTGAGATAAGAGACAACATTGCATTCGCTTTCTTAATCACAGACTCAACCTGCATGTTTACCTTTAGAGAATCCTCGACTAGCATTCCCAGATCCCTTTGTGCTTTGGCTTTATTAAGTTTCTCACCATTTAGAAAGTTGTCTGTGCTTTTATTCTTTTTGCCAAAGTGCAAGACCTCGCACTTGCTCACGTTAAATTCCATCAGCCATTTCCTGGACCACTCTCCCAACCTGTCTAGATCCTTCTGTAGCCTCCCCACTTCCTCAGTACTACCTGCCTGTCCACCTAACTTTGTATCATCGGCAAACTTCGCTAGAATGCCCCCGGTTCCCTCATCCAAATCATTAATATATAATGCGAACAGCTGTGGCCCCAGCACCGAACCCTGCGGGACACCGCTCGTCACCGGCTGCCATTCTGAAAAAGAACCTTTTACCCCAACTCTCTGCCTTCTGTTAGATAGCCAATCCTCAATCCATCCCAGCAGCTCACCTCGAACACCATGGGCCCTCACCTTGCTCAGCAGCCTCCCGTGTGGCACCTTATCAAAGGCCTTTTGAAAGTCCAGATAGACCACATCCACTGGGTTTCCCTGGTCTAACCTACTTGTTACCTCTTCAAAAAATTCCAACAGGTTTGTCAGGCATGACCTCCCTTTACTAAATCCATGTCACTATAATATTTTTCTGAGCCATCAATTCCCCTTAAACCCTTCCAATGCAGAATAGCATCTTTCTGATTCTCACTTTGAGAGATGTCCCTCAGTGAGCTCCTCCACCATTCTTTCCATTTCACTGGGGACCCACTATCCGCCGTCTCCAATCAAATGACCTGAACTCAGACACACAGAGATCTTAAAGAGTGACACAATGCAGATAGGAAGTTGATTTCATTTCTGTTTCTGAGTCCAATCTTCACTCAGTGAGACAGAGTCAGGTATTCAAGGCTCAAACAAGAGCTGGATTCTGCTTCTGGTGATTGTCTTCATTCAGTGAGAAGGAGGGCCGTGGGCCGGAAGGAGCTCATCATTGTGCTTCGGGTTGTCTGCTCAGTCTGCAGCATTGCAGGCCGTGGGAGCAGGACAGTGGGAAAGGTACCTCGTGTGGACTGTAATAGGACTTTCAACACATTGTTCCAGGCCAGTTACAGAGCTCCAGGAATTCTGAATGAGGATCGGAAAAATGCATTGATTGAAGGAGGAGGATCTGGGAAACAGGATAAAGCTGATGAGATCAGCAGGATTTCTCGGTCTAACTCTGTGCCATTCTTTATTTTCTGCTTCATAAATCTACAATCCGGAGCTCAACCCACTCAGAGCAATATAAGCTCAGTAACAAATCATTCAGTCCAACACATCCATGCTGAACTGATATCCGATGTAAATCTCATCCTATTTGTCAGAATTTGGCCCATGTTCCTCTGAACCCTTTTTAATTCCTACACCCACCCAGATACCTTTTAAATTTTGTAATTGTACCAGCCTCCACTACTTCCTCTGGCAGCTCATGCACACAGTGCCCTCTGTGTGAAAAATGTTCCCCTTAGGTCCCTTTTATGTTTCCCCTCTCAACGTTAACATGTACCATCTGCTTCTGGACTCCCACACCACAGGGAAATCACCTTGACTTTTTACCCTATTGAGGGTCATTCATGATTTTGTGAACCTCTATAAGGTTACCCCTCAGCCACTGACACTCCAGGGATAATAGCCCCAACCTATACAGTCTTACCCTCCAGCACACACCCACCAACCTTGACAACATCCTTGTAAAACTTTTCTCAACACTTTAAAGTTTCACAACATCCCTCTTACAGGATGGAGTCCAGAATTGCACGTTATATACCAAAGGTGGCCGAACCAATACCACAACATGACCTACCCATCCACTTACACAATTAACTGAGCAATAAAGACAAAAATGCCAAACGCCTTCTTCACCATCCTATCGAAATGTTAGTCCACCTTCAACAATCTATGAAACTGCACTCCAGGTCTATTTGTTTCACAACATCCCTCATACCTTGTCATTCAGTGTGTAAGTCCTGCTCTCTTTTGCTTCTCCAAAATGCAGCACTTCAGACTTATCTAAATTAATCTTCATCTGCCACTCCTCAGCCCAGTGGCCCATCTGATCGAGATCCTGTTGTAATCTGAGATAATCATCTTCACTGTCCTCGACACCTCCAATTTTACTGTCATGTGCAAACTTACTAACCATTCGTCCTATGGTCACATCCAAATAATTTATATAAATGACAAAACAACAGTGGACCCAGCACCGATCCTTGTGACACACCGCTGGTCACAGGCCTCCAGTCTGAAAAGCAACCCTCCCCCACCACCTTCTGTCTTCAACCTTCAATACAAAGAAGTGTTGCAAGTATCAGTTAACTGGAGATTCAGATCAGTGCGTCACTAAATGAAAAAAAATGCAGGGCATCATTAAGTGGAGAATTCATGCAGGTGCCATTTAAATTCGAAGTGGGAGAACTGGGGCAGGATAACACTCAGTGGGAGAGTTGGTGCAGTTCCAGGATGTGTGCAGGATTGGGAAATGGGAGAAATAGCCATAAATAGAGTCATACAATCATAGAGATTTACAACACAGAAACAGATCCTTCGGTCCAACTTGTCCATGCCACAATTAAAGAATTCTGGCAGCGCTCAAATAAATTGGAGAATCATTGCAAGGAACTACTTACTGGGAGAATTGGGGAAGGGCTTATCGAAATGTGAGAAATGTAACAGGGCATCAGTTAATGGGAGAATTGGGGCAGTGTAACACTAAATGGGAGAATTCGGGCAGGACAATACTTGATGGGAGATTTAGAGTTGGACACCCCTAAATTGTTCGAGGACATCAGTCAGGATGAGGTTTGGTGTAAGGCAACACTGTGAGGAGAACTTGTTCCAGACTTCAGTAATTTAGGAAAGTGGTGCTCAGCAACACTGAATTGGAGAATTGGTGTGGGGCATCAGTAAAAGAGAGACCTGTACAGGGTGCTGATAACTTCGAGAATTGGAGCAAATGGGAGAACACGGGCAGTGAATCAGTAAATAGGACCAATGTTGCAAAGGATTAGTGGTCCAGATGCAATACAGTGCACCACAAAATGGGGGAGTTGGTGCAGTTCACCACTAAAGGGAAGATATGTGTAGGATCGGTAATTTGGAGATTTCATGCAAGAATCGCAAGATTAGAGAATTCTGGCAGCAGACTACTAAATGGGAGAATTGTTGCAGGGAAATACTGAATGGAAGACCTGGTGCACAGTGGAGCTCAATTAGAGAATGGGTGCATGGCACCAGGAAATGGGAGAATTAGGGTAGCGCACCCTTAAATGGTAGAATCAGCTAGGCCATCAGTCAATGGAAGGATTAGTACAGGGGTATGAGTAAATGGGAGATTTGGTGGGAATCAATAAATGGGATATTCCGTGCACAGTGCCATTACATTAGAAAATTGGTGGGAGTGTCAATATATTAGAAAAGTGGAGCACAGTTTGTCTAAATTGGGGAATAGGGGCCAGAGAATCAATAAAAAGAAGAAATGTTGCAAGCATCGGGAAATTGGAGATTCAGTTCAGTCCATTACTGAATGAAAACAATTCAGCAAGACATCCGTATGTGGAAGAAGTGTATCAGGGAACAATTAAATGGAAGGAATTGATACAGGATAACAATAATTGGAGAATTCATGCAGATGCTATTAAATTCTAAATGGGAGGACTGGGGCAGGATAACGTCAATGGGAGAGTTGGTGAAATTCCCGAATTAGTGCAGGATTGGGAAATGGGAGAATTGGTGCAGGGAAGTAGAGCACTAATTACAGCCTTAGAGATGTACAGCACGGAAACAGATTCCTCAGTCCAACTTGTCCACGCCCAAATTTAAGAATTCTGGCAGAGCTCCACGAAATTGGAGAATCATTGCAAGAAACTACTAAATGAAAAAAAAACTGGGAAAGTGATTATGGAAATGTGAGAATTTGCAACTGGGCTTCAGATAATGGTTAATTAGTGCAGTTCAGCACTGAATGGGTGAGTCGTGCTGTGTTGCACTAAATGGGAGAATTGGGGCAGGACATTACCTCTTGGGAGATTTAGAGTAGCGCACCCCTAAATTGGGCGAGGGCATCAGTCAGTATGAGGATTGGTGTAAGGCAACACTGAATGGAGAACTTGTCCAGAACGTCAGTAATTGGGGAAAATGGTGCTCAGCAACACGGGATTGGAGAATTGGTGTGGGACCTCAGTAAATGAGAGACCTGGTGCACAGTGGAGCTAAATTCGAGAATTGGTGCAATGGCGACAGTAAATGGGAGAATTAGAGTAGTGCACCCTTAAATGGTAGAATCAGGCTCGGGCATCAGTAAATGGGAGAATTAGTACAGGGATATGAGAAAATGGGAGATTTGGTGGAAACAATAAATGGGAGATTGGTGCACAGTGCCGTTACATTAGAAAATTGGTGGGAGTGCCAATATATTGGAAAATTGGAGTAGAGCCTGTCGAAATTGGGGAATAGGGGACAGGGATTCAATAAAAAGAAGAAATGTTGCAAGCATCGGGAAATGAAAAAAAATCAGCAGGGCATCCGTGCGTGGAAGATGTGTATCAGGGAATAACTAAATGGAAGGAATTGATGTAGGGCAACAATAATTGGAGAATTCATGCAGGTGCCATTAAATTCTAAGTGGGAGACCTGGGCCTTGTGACTCCATCTCACAAGGACTTCAGTTGCTATGAAGCACATTCAGAAATCCTGAATGTGTGAAAATACATTTATAAATACAAATCAAGCCTTAGTAATGAATAAAGGACCCAAGAACAGGGAAGGAAATGGACATCTATCGGTCTCATCTCACGGGAGAGAAATCAGTGGGTAAAAACTGTGTTTTTGATGTGATTGCTACCTGAATAATTAAACACCAGTTCAATTAAAAAGACAATTCACATCCAATGAAGTGAACCACTGCCGACAGAATGAACACAGTCCAATTCTGGATACAATAACAGCAGAATACGATCACATGTTACCCCACTGGAATGTGTGTGTGTGTCACCATAGTCTTCCCAGACCATAGGGGCTGATCTCTTCATTACAGAGAGAAGCAACTCATGGTGATTTGACCAGAGGGCCCTCAGACCTCAGGCAAGGGAAGAATTTGAGAACGAGTGTCCTTCATGGTAATCTTAAACTGGCAATGGGAACCGAACCCACGCTGTTCACATCACACTGCTCTGTAAACCAACAATACAACCAACTCAGCTAAACTGGAGTGTCACGTGTGGGGATGAATAATTGAATCCCTCGCTACACACAGTGCAGGTGAACGGCTTCTTCCTACAATGTGTTTGTTGGTGTTTCATCAAATCATTACTACTCATAAAGCTCTTCTCACAGTCAGCGCATTGACATGTTCTCTCATTGATGTGAACAAAGCCATAGCTGCTGAGATTGGAGAACCGAGAGAACCCCTTCCCACACAAGGAGCAGGGAAAAGGTGGGAATGTGTTGGTGCTCACTGAGTCCAGATGACTAAGTGAGTCCCTTCCTACACTCAGTGCAGGCGGACAGTCTCTCTCTCTCTCTCTCTAGTATGGCCACACTTGTGTATTTGAGGCTTTGCTGATTTAATAAATCCCTTCTCACACACAGAGCAGATGATTAGTCTCTCTCCAGAGTCAACTCAACAGTTGACATTAGGCTGAATTGGGAAGTTTATTCATTCCCAAACAGAGCAGACAACGCTTCTCTCCCGATGATGAAGACGTTTGTCTGACATTAGGCTGGATCCCCAAGTGAATACCTTCCCACACGTGGAACAGCTGAATACCTTCTCCCCCATGGGAACGGGTTGATGTTAAATTATGACCATTAAATTTAAGACCTTTACACATCTTAAAGTTTCTTTTTTTCCCACAATCAGGGGAAAGTTCTCTTGTCAGTGTGAACCCACTGGTGTTACATGAAGCTGGATGACAGAGTAAATCCCTCCCAACACATAGAGCAGGTGAACAGTCTCTCCCCAGAATGTCTGTGTCGATGAGTCTCCAGCTGGTCTGGGATTTGCAATCCTTCTCACATTCCAGACATTTCCATGGTGCTGATCTCCTCAGATATCTCCAAGTTGGATGATCTGTTGAATCCTTTTCCATAAACACAACATATTTATGGCTTCTCTGTCTGTGGATTTTTAAAGAATGTTAACTCGATAATGTTAAATAATTTCTGCAGTCAGTTCAGTGGAACACTCACACTCTTGTGTGTGTGTGTGTGTGTGTGTCTCTTTACCACTCACAATGTTTTTGTGAAATCTTTGCTGACAGACATACCAGATAAACACATTCCTTTTATGTCCAAATGAATTAAGTGACTCTGTTGGATCTTTATTTCATGTTTGATTTGACTCACTCATCTTCAATTCTTTCAGTCTTTTTCTCTGTGAAATTATCTTCAAACATTATCACAGTCCATACAGGGTAAAATCTCAGAACAAACAAATCCAATTTCAAAAAGACATTGTTCCTCTATTCTATACCGGACCCAAACAAATGATCCAGTCGCATCAAAAGATGCAAAAATCCCCATCAAAAGCAAAAAGGAACCTTCCTGAATAAATCAGGTTGTTGTTACAACATACATGAGACAATGTGTGTCCTGAGGTGCAAACATGTTGTGGGATGTACCTCGCCAACTGATGGACAGCACAGCCCCCTATCCAGAAGAATATTACACAAGAGATTTGCTGCGACTGTATATCAATGGGAAAGAAAGGGAATGGGGAAGGTTGTTGGCAATCAAGAGTACTGTTTTGTCCCACCTGTTGATGAGCTTCTTGTGTTGTTGAAGCAGCATTCAACCAGGCAAGTGGAGAGGATTCTGTATCACACCTGACTTATGTCTTGGAAGGTGGGCAGGCAGGAGGTGAGTTGAGCGCTGTAAGATTGTTTTGCCTCTGCCCTGATCTTGTGTCAATTGCATGGCTACTCCTGTTCAGTTTCTCATCAATATTACACCCCCGGAATGCTGTTCATGGAGGATTCAACAATGACATTGCTGTGGAATGTCAACAAGGGATACTTGGATATTCTCTTGTTGAAGATGGGCTTTGCCAGGCACGGATGTGATACGGCTGTTACTTACCATTTGTGCAGATTCTAGACGCTGACTAGGTCTTGCTACATATGGATGTGTGGTGTTTGAGAAAATGTTTAGCTCAGGTTGAGGTTCAGGTTGTAAGATTGTTCTCAATGAGAACAAACCTACCAGCTCAGCGAGCAAACTTACAACCTGAACATATGGATATGCGCTACATCAGTATCTGAGCAGTTGAAAATGGTGCTGAATATTGTCCAATCGTCAACCAACATCCCCACTTCTGAAGGGGAAGTGATTGACGAAGCAGCTGAAGATGGTTGACCCTGAGACCCCGACCCTGACCTGCTGCACTTTTCCAGCAACACGGACCTGCTGCGCTTTTCCAGCAACAAATTTTCAGCCTGAGACTCCACCCTGAGGGACTCCCCTCAAACTAACAAGGCCTGGATTCTCAAGGCCCACCTGCTTCACAAGTGGGACATGACACGTCTGAACAGGTTGGTTAAAAATGTCACCTGCAGAAAACTCCAGGGGTTCAAGTAGACTGCTGTTTGTTTCAGAGATCACCTGAGGATGAAGCTGTTATAAAGCTAATGCCCAGGACACTGCACCACCCGGGCAATGGGTTCTGAAGAAGATGCACACAGGACTGGAATGGTTTGCTCTGTTTCTCTGTCCACATCTCCTGCCAGACCCACTGACTTCCTCCAGCACTTTCTGATTTGATTTGGATGTGAGGTACAGTTAGTAAGTTTGTAGATGACACCAAAATTGGAGGGTGTAGTGGACAGCGAAGAGGGTTACCTGAGATTACAACAGGATCTGTACCAGATGGGCCAATGGGCTGAGAAGTGGCAGGCGGAGTTTAATTCAGATAAATGTGAGGTTCTGCATTTTGGGAAAGCAAATCTTAGCAGGATTTATAAACTTAATGGTAAGGTCTTAGGGAGTGTTGCTGAACAACACTTGGAGTGCAGGTTCATAGCTCCTTGAAAGTGGAGTCACAGGTAGATAGGATAGTGAAGAAGGCATTTGGTATGCTTTCCTTTATTGGTCAGAATATTGAGTAAAGGGGTTGGGAGGTCATGTTGCGGCTGTACAGGTCATCAGTTAGGCCATTGTTGGAATATGGTGTGCAATTCTGGTCTCCTTCCTATCAGAAAGATGTTGTGAAACTTGAAAGGGTTCAGAAAAGATTTACAAGGATGTTGCCAGGGTTGGAGGATTTGAGCTATAGGGAGAGGCTGAACAGGCTGGGGCTGTTTTCCCTGGAGCGTCGGAGGCTGAGGGGTGACCTTATAGAGGTTTACAAAATCAAGAGGGGCATGGATAGGGTAAATAGACAAAGTCTTTTCCCTGGGGTGCGGGAGTCCAGAACTAGAGGGCATAGGTTTAGGGTGAGAGGGGAAAGATATAAGAGGGACCTAAGGGGCAACTTTTTCATGCACCGAGTGGGACGTGTATGGAATGAGCTGCCAGAGGAAGTGGTGGAGGTTGGTACAATTGCAACATTTAAAAGGCATCTGGATGGGTATATGAATAAAAAAGGTTTGGAGAGATATTGGCCGGGTGCTGGCAGGTGGGACTAGATTGGGTTGGGATATCTGGCCGGTATGGATGGGTTGGACCGAAGGGTCTGTTTCTGTGCTGTACATCTCTATCGTAAGGACAGACTGACTGGCAGAGGGGATGGGGTGGCCCTGTTGGTAAGGAGTGATATTCAGTCCCTTGCGCGGGGGGACCTAGAATCAGGGGATGTGGAGTCAGTTTGGATAGAACTGAGAAATTCTAAGGGTAAAAAGACCCTCGTGGGAGTTATCTCCAGGCCCCCAAACAGTAGTCTGAACGTAGTGTGTAAGTTGAATAAGGAGCTGAAATTGGCCTGTCGCAAAGATATTGCTACAGTTGTTATGGAGGATTTCAACATGAGGGTAGACTGGGAGAATCAGGATGGTATTGGACCTCAAGAAAGGGAGTTTGTGGAGTGCCTCCGAGATGGATTCTTAGAACAGCTGGTGCTGGAGCCGACCAGGGAGAAGGCAATTCTGGATCTGGTGTTGTGCAATGAACCGGATTTGATCAGGGACCTCGAAGTGAAGGAGCCATGAGGAGGTAGTGACCACATTACAATAAGCTTTAATCTGCAGTTTGAAAGGGAGAGGGTAGAATCGGAAGTGACAACATTTCAGCTGAATAAGGGGAACTATGGAGCTATGAGGGAGGAGCTGGCCAAAGTTCAATAGTGCAATACCCTAGCAGGGATGACAGTGGAACAGCAGGTATTTCTGGGTAAAATGCAGAAGATGCAGGATCAGTTCAGTCCAAAAAGGAAGAAAGATCCTAAGGGGAGGCAGGGATGGCCGTGGCTGACGAGGGAAGTTAAGGACCATATAAAGACAAAAGGGAAAAAAATATAACATAGCAAAGATGAGTGGGAAATCAGAGGACTGGGAAGCTTTTAAAGAACAACAGAGGATAACTAAAAAGGAAATACACAAAGAAAAAAATAAGGTATGAAGGTAAACTGGGCAAGAATATAAAGGAGGATAGTAAAGGCTTTTTTAGGGATGTGAAAAGAAAAAAAAGGTTAAGACTAAAATTGGGTCCTTGATGATAGAAATGGGTGAAATTATTACGGGGAACAAAGTAATGACAGAAGAGTTGAATTAGTACTTTAGATCTGTCTTCGCTGGGGAAGGCACAAGCAAACTCCCAGATGTAATAGTGGCTGAAGGATCTGAACTGAAGGGAATTTATATTAGGCAGGAAATGGTGTTGGAGAGACTGTTAGGTCTGAAGGCTGAGAAGTCCCCAGGACCTGATGGTCTGCATCCCAGGGGACGAAAGGTGGTGGCTCTCGAAACCATGGATGTGTTGGTGATCATTTTCCAATGTTCTATAGATTGAGGATCAGTTCCTGCAGATTGGATTGGAGAGTAAATGAAAACACAATTCACATGGGCCCCCACAGTCTGCAGCCTGTCGACCAGGCCTCAGGCCCATGTTCCCCGTCTGGAAGTTTTTCTCTCCTGGCCTCGAACATTTTGGATCTTCACATTGCAGATTTCCAAACAAAAGTTCCTTGGGATAAAAGAGATAAAAGATTAGTTGAAAGGGGGAGCGAGAGCATTTTGAAGGCAAGCTTAAAATCCCAGGTTTAAAATCTGAAACCCTCATTACCCTCTATCCTGTCTCCTGTCTCTGAGCCAATGGGGTATTCATTCTGTTACTGAACCTTCAGTCTCTTCAGACACAGCAAGATCCCACAAGTAGCAGTGGGACCACAGACAGATTGTGTGTTTCACTGATGCTGGTTAAGGGTTCAATCCTGGCTTCAGGATGACAAAGATCCTGCTGTTTGACAAATTCATAACACTTCCCACTTTCTTTCTTCTCCACGCACTCGTTTTCTCTCTCTCTCTTTCTATCCAACCTCCCCTTCTCCATCTCTCATCTTTTTCCCTTTCTCTGATATAACCTTGTACATGGTAATCTTTATCTTACCTTTTAAAAGTTTGCAACATTTATATTTGACAATATTCCCTTTGATAAACAGTTTCCCAGCAGTCTCTGTGCCAACAATGCTGTGGGCCATTGACGCACAGGGAGATCCCACAGGGTACTCTCTTCCTGCTCCAGAATGTGCTCCAATCCCACTTTCTGTCCAACAAGAGGCTGTGGATTTCTTTGAGACTCCTGTTTTTTTAAAAATCACCCCCTCCATCCCAGGATTTAATTTTGTGGATGGTACTTTCTAGAAGGAAGTGATTGGAGCTGGGCGGTGATGGGATATTGGAGAGCCCCGTTCTCTCCCCGCTCCCCCAGATCCTGTCTCCCTTTCCCAGACCAGCTACAAAGACACATCTTATCCCTCTATCCCTCCCTCCTTCCCACTCTCTCTCTCTCTGTCTGTATCTTGTGTTCTTTTACCCCTTTGTCTAAACTCAATCACCTTGTGATGCAAAATATTTCCTTCTCTCCCACTTCAAATACCCACCAGTCACATTGCTGTGTGTGGGATGGTTTTATTTGTTTGAAAAACCAACAAAAGAAGCTGGAGAGGGTGTGAGATAGGGGACAGAGAGAGAGAGAGAGAGAGATGCAGAGATCCCCTCCCAGATACTCAGGGATTGGGCCAATCTGGGTCTTATTTATGGGATTATCACATTTGGTCACCCTTCTTGCAATCTAGGCCACTCTGCAGGTGGTTTGAGACACAGCAAGTTCCCACAAGTAGTATTACTCTGATATTAGAACAAGTCTTTGGATAGAGTTTCTCATTTAAGGTTTTAATTCCCTCCTTGGGGAGTCCTGTCTGTCAGACTCTCACTGGGGATTGATGTGTTTGTGTCAAATCCCAGGGCCCTGGTTACTTTAACCTCAGGCTTCAAACCTGTTTTAAAAATGTAAAGGCCACAACCCGACAGGAGCCAGTAAACCAGAGGCGCCTAAAACCCGGTGTCCCCAGAGGAGATTAAAACTCGGGGTAAATTCATGTCGGCCCCCATGGGGTGCAGCCTGTCGACCAGGCCTCAGGCCTCAGAACCACGTCTCCCTCTGGAGCTTGGCCAAGGCTTCCCTCGGCCTGAACATTTCGGATCGTCACGTTGCAGCTTTCCCAACAAAGTTCCTCGGGATAAAAGAAGGAACAGATTACTTGAAAGGGAATGTGAAAGCATTTTGAAGGCAAGTTACACAGCAAGATCCCAGGTATAAAATCACCCCAGTCCATCCCCAATGTATCAATGTATCGAACACAGTCAGCAGTTAGGATAGAACGTGGTGTGGGAGCAGATCTTCCCAGGGATTGGAGGAGGATAGTGAGGGAATTGCATCAGATTCTTACACTCTGCAGTGACCTGGGATCAATTGCCTTTTACTGAAAACAGTTCCCAACTTGTATGTGCCTGTAGCTCCCTCCAGTCTGAAACCCTCATTCCCCTCTATCCTGTCTCCTGTCTCTGAGCCAATGGTGTCTTCATTCTGTTACTGACCCTTCAGTCCCACGGGCATCAATTTTTCTCACAATTCCAATTGGAGACCTTCTCTCATCCACGTGAAGGAATTGGACGCTGACAATTCCATTTACACTGTCTCCCATCAATCTTCATAGGATCCATATCACAGAGGTTAGACAGTGTTCCCAGCAAACACTCCCAGGGCAGAGGGAGCACAGGGTTCCAGACAACGTAAAGCTCCCATTAAACTGTCCCCATTTCAATCCCCAGGGCAGGGAGAGAATGGGGTCAGATACAGAGTAAATCTCCCTCTACACTGCAGCATTTCAAATTCCCAGGCCATATTGAGCTCGGCGTTAGGTACTGATTAAATCTCCCACTTCCCCCATCCTGTTCACATCAAACTCAATCAGGAGAGCTCCATCACTGGGTTAGATACAGAGGATGTGTATGTTTGGATTTCAGCCCCAATACAGTTGGTGATGATCACGGCCTTGTTAAGTGTGTTTGGGAATGGGGAGGGAGCTGCTAGCAGGGTGATGGTGGGATAGTGGGGAGCAGAGCTGTCTTCCAAGCAGTTAACCCAGGTTCGTATTCCCGGCCCTTGCAGTGTTGTGGTTTGTAAACAGCCTTTTAAATGTAAGGCACTGGGATAAATCGAGGAAATAAATCTTTCATTCTGTGGTAAAATGGGTCTGTCAGATTGCTCCTTGCTTTTCCTTGTGATGGTTCCTGTGAATTGCAGTATGAAACCGGGCAGCATTGCTCGGCATCTCGGAAGCTTTCCCCTCTGCTCCTTCCCATTTTTGATTGAAATATTGGGTACAGCACAAGGATGGGTTTGATTTGTTCGAAAAGTGAGAGACTGCTCCCGTCAGGAACCTGAAATAATTACAGAAGCCGCTGGAAACACTGAACAGTTCCAACAGCTTCTGTAGTGGTGGGGAGGGAGGGTTAATGTATCAAATCTACACACGGATAAAATAAACTCCAGCCTCAAATCAATCAGAAATTCTGAGTCTGCAAACATCCTTGTAAATCTTTTCTGAATCTTTACAAGTTTCACCCCATTCTCCCGATAGCAGAAAGACCAGAATTGTGTGGTTTATGGAATGTTACTATATCCGAACAGTTGCTGTTTATAGTTAAATAATGTTCATTTAGTTAAGGTTTCCAATCGAGTTCGGTTTGTCCAATCTTTCTTCCTTATGTTTGTGTTCCAACGATAGTGTGGAGTAAAGTATATTTTGATCCAAGCCTGGCAGTTTGACCAATCACATTGTAAGGCCTTACACTTCCCTTCAGGAAATCAGGAAAAGGGGTCGAGACCATTTCCTTAAGGCAGAGGAGTTTGGTCTGGTTCATAACATCCTCAATGTCATCAATCCATGTCCCTCCAGCCCTGAGCAATGATGTTTACAGATTAATGGAGGGTACACAGACACATTCATCGAGATTATCTTGGACAGGAGTCATTTGGGAATGATATTCCTCAGACCATCAACTCTCAGCTCGGCCAAGGATAAAGGCCAGGAATCCGGCTCAATTGGGAAACAGCCCATTTCCCGGGAGACTGAGAGGTCACTAACAGAGCGGGAGCTGGAGAGTCAGGAACAGAATAACAGGGACAGTCCGCTCTGTTCACTGACCCTTCACCCCTCAGTGAATCCAGTGTCAGGAATGACTGCTATTAGTCAGACTGACAGAATGTGATCAGATACACACACTGTCCTTCCACATCATCAATATTGCCCAGCTCCCACCCTGTCTCAGCTCATCTGCCCCTCTGACATCTTCAATATTTTAATCGGGGCAGCATTAAGCACCGTGCTTTGAGCTGAGCTGTCTTACCTTCTGTACTCTCTCTCTAAACGGCTCCAATTCCCCCTGATCCCTCTCCGGTTTAAGATGCTCCTTGACATCTGCCCCAATGAATGAGGTAGACCGTCACCTGACCCAATATCCCCTTCGGTTGGTCAATATCTACTGTATTTAAAACAAGGAACTGCAGATCCTGGAGAGCTGACAGATAACACAGAAATTACTGGCGGAATTTAGTGGGAGCGGCCTCATTTGTGGGAGAAATCCGAGTGAACCTCTCGAGTCCAGGGATTGTCCTTCAGAACTGAAGGGATCTGATACTGATGCTGTCAGACCTGCTGAGCTCCCCCAGCAGTTTCTGTTTGGATTTCAGTCCCAATCCAATTGGTCCTGATCACGGCCTCGGGAATACCTTGCCAATTACTGGGAAAGGGTTGGACATGTCTCCTTCCCAGCAGTTAACCCGGGATCGAACCCCTGCCATCGCAGTGTTGCACTTTGAAAGCAATCTTAAACGGGGAAAAACGCCGAGATGGAATGAATGAGATTGGACTCTCCGAGGTTTCCCAAACATGGCCACATTAGGGGGGACAGGGTGGGTCCCACCTGCTATTACATTCTCAGAGCTGGATTACAGGATTAGTGCTCAGGTGCCTGACTGGGATAGTTCAGCTGAGACAAGATGGACTGGAGAAATTCCCCAAGGTTCCTTCCAGAGCAGCTTCCAGACCCACGGCACTATCATGTGGAATGCTGAACACAGCAGATACACGGGAACACCACCAGGTGACAATTCCACATCAAGCCACTCCCCATCCTGGTTTGGAAAAACATCTCAGTCCCACAAGTGCCATTGGTTGGAAATCCTGGAACTCCCTCCCTTACATCATTGTGGGTTTATCTGCCCCAAATAAATGGCAGCAGTTCAAGGCAATAACTCACCGTCACCGTCACCAGAGCAATTATATCTGAGCAATCGGTGGGGACCCAGCGGCAATGACACAAACACATTAATGAATCACAAAATAAAGCTCAGTATTTGGGACCCGTGTGCTCCAGTGCTCAGCTTCTGAATAAATTGGGTCTATATTCTAGAAAATTAAAAGGTAGTTTCATTGGAATGTCTCAGATTGTGAAGAGGCTTGAGAGGGGAGATGCTGAGAAATTACTCCTGTGGGTCTGGAAATTTAAAACACGATAACACAGTCTCACGAGTTGCTGGAAAAGCTCAGCAGGTCAGGCAGCATCTGTACAGAGAAATCAGCGTTAATGTTACAGCATCCGCAGTTCATTCGGGTTTGATTACCACCCTCTCAGGGTAAGGGGCAGGTTATTTGGGCCTGAGATGAGGAGACAGCGCTTCACTCTAAGGCTCTGTCAGACCTGCTGAGATTCCCCAGCAATTTCTTGTTTGGATTTCAGCCCCAATCCAGTTGGTGATGATCACGGCCTTGTTCAGTGTGTTTGGGAATGGGGAGGGAGCTGGGAGCAGGGGAATGGTGGGGAAGTGGTGACCATAGCTGCCTTCCAAGCAGTTGACCCGGGTCCGATTCCCAACGATCACAGTGTCGCGGCTTTTAAATCGGTTTCTAAAGGAAAGCCACCGGGATATAAGGAAATCTGTCAGATTGTTCCTTGCGTTTCCTGGCGATGGTTCCTGTGAATTGCAGTGTGGAACCGGGCAGCATTGCTCGGCATCTCGGAAGCTTTCCCCTCTGCTGCTTCACATTTCTTATTGAAATATTGGGTGCAGCACAAGGATGGGTTTGTTTTGTTCGAAAAGTGAGAGACTGCTCCCGTCAGGAACCTGAAATAATGACAGAAGCCCCTGGAAACACTGAACAGTTCCAACAGCTTCTGTAGTGGTGGGGAGGGAGGGTTAATGTGTCAAATCTACACAAGGATAAAATAAACTCCAGCCTCAAAACAGAGTTCCTAAGTTTTACAAACATCAGTATGTCATTTTTCTGAGCAATCAATTCCCCTTAAACCCTTCCAATGTGGAATACCATCTTTCTGATTCTGACTTTGAGAGATGCCCCTCAGTGAGCTCCTCCACCAATCTTTCCATTTCACTGGGGACCCACTATCCACAGTCTCCAATCAAATGACCTGAACTCAGACACACAGAGATCTTAAAGAGTGACACAATGCAGATAGGAAGTTGATTTCATTTCTGTTTCTGAGTCCAATCTTCACTCAGTGAGACAGAGTCAGGTATTCAAGGCTCCAACAAGAGCTGGATTCTGCTTCTGGTGATTGTCTTCATTCAGTGATGAGGAGGGCCGTGGGCCAGAAGGAGCTGATCATTGTGCTTCGGGTTGTCTGCTCAGTCTGCAGCATTGCAGGCCGTGGGAGCAGGGCAGTAGGAAAGGTACCTCGTGTGGACTGCAATAGGACTTTCAACACATTGTTCCAGACCAGTTACAGAGCTTCAGGAATTCTGAATGAGGATCTGGAAAAATGGATTGATTGAAGGGGATCAGGAAAACAGGATAAAGCTGATGAATTCAGCAGGATTTCTCGGTCTAACTCTGTACCATACTTTATTTTCTGCTTCATAAATCTACAATCCGGAGCTCAACCCACTCAGAGCAATATAAGCTCAGAAACAAATCATTCAGTCCAACACATCCATGCTGAACTGATATCCGATGTAACTCTCATCCTATTTGTCAGAATTTGGCCCACGTTCCTCTGAACCCTTTTTAATTCCTACACCCACCCAGATACCTTTTAAATGTTGTAATTGTTCCAGCCTCCACTACTTCCTCTGGCAGCTCATGCACACAGTGCCCTCTGTGTGAAAAATGTTCCCCTTAGGTCCCTTTTATGTTTCCACTTTCAACTTTAACATATGCCATCTGCTTCTGGACTCACCCACCACAGGGAAATCACCTTGCCTTTTTACCCTATTGAGGGTCCTTCATGATTTTGTGAACCTCTATAAGGTTACCCCTCAGCTACTGATGCTCCAGGGATAATAGCCTCAACCTATACAGTCTTAACCTCCAGCACAGACCCTCCAACCTTGGCATAATCCATGTAAATCTTTTCTGAACCCTTTAAAGTTTCACAACATCGTTCTTATAGGAGGGAGTCCAGAATTGCACATTATATACCAAAAGTGGCCGAATCAATACCGCAACATGACCTCCCAACTCCTTTACCCAATTAACTGAGCAATAAAGACAAAAATGACAAACGCTTTCTTCACTATCCTATCGAAATGTTAGTCCACCTTCAACGATCGATGAAGCTGCACTCCAGGTCTATTTGTTTACCAACATCCCTAGTACCTTGCTATTCAGTCAATAAGTGCTGCTGTCTTTTGCCTTTCCAAAATGCAGCACCTCACATTTATCTAAATTAATCTCCATCTGCCACTCCTCGGCCCATTGGCCCATCTGATCAAGATCCTGTTGCACTCTGAGGTAACCATCTTCACTGTCCTCCACACCTCCAAATTTACTGTCATCTGCAAACTTACTATCCATTCGTCCTTTGGTCACATCCAAATCATTTATATAAATGACAAAACAACAGTGGACCCAGCACCGATCCTTGTGACACACCGCTGGGCACAGGCCTTCAGCCTGAAAAGCAACCCTCCCCCACCACCCTCTGTCTTCTACCTTCGAGTCAGTTCTCTACCCAAAGGGCAATTCTACTGCCCCAACATACAAGTTTAAAATTATGACACCAGTCTCAAAAGTACAACAAGATTCTATTCCTGATTGGGGAATCGGGGCCAGGGAATCAATAAAAAGAAATGTTGCAAGGTTCGGTAAATTAGAGATTCAGTTCAGTGCATCACGAAATAAAAACCATTCAGCAGGTCATCCGTACGTGGAAGAAGTGTTTCAGGGAACAATTAAATGGAAGGAACTGAAGCAGGGATTCAATAATGGGAGAATGTATGCAGGGGCTTTTAAATAGGGCAGGATAATACTCAATGGGAGAGTTGGTGCAGTTTCAGGATTTGTGCAGGATTGGTAAATGGGAGAAATGGTGCAGAGCAGCGGAGTCATAAACAGAGTCAAACAGTCATAGAGATGTACACCATGGAAACAGACACTTCAGTCCAACTTGTCTATGACTCAATTTTAGAATTCTGGCAGCGCTCCACGAATTTGGAGAATCATTCCAAGGAAATACTAAATGGAAGGATTGGTAAAGGGCTTATCGAAATAAGAGAATTTGGAACAGGGATCTGATATTGTCAAATTCGTGCAGTTAGAACCAAATGGGAGAGTTTCATTTAGCAGTAAATGGGAGAATTGGTGCAGTGTAGCACTAAATGGGAGCATTCGGACAGGACAATACTTGATGCGGGAATGTGTGTGTGGCTTTCCTGTACACCTTTGTGGTGAATTCAGGTATACAGGAAAGCCACACACACAGACCCAGTTCTGAACTATGAAAGCAACCAGCCCAACACACACAAAAGAAGTTGCATCAAGATACTGTTCAAAAGAGCCACAACACACTGCAGCACACCAGAACAGCAAAAAGAGGAAGAAGGATACCTATACAATGTATTCGGCAAAAACGGATACCCGCGCAATTTCATCAACAGATGCCTAAGGGAAAGACAGCGAACCACAGCCCAAAGGACTAGCCATGTTCCCATGCATCAGGAGCATTTCCGAACTGACAGCCAGACGACTGAGGCCACTAGGACTCATAACAGCACACAAAACAACAGTCACGCTCAGACAAAAACTCACCAGAACAAAGGACCCGATACCCAACATGAGCAAAACCAACGTAGTGTACATAATCCCATGCAAGGACTGCACAAAACACTACATAGGACAAACAGGAAGACAGCTAACGATCCGTATACACGAACACCAACTAGCCTCGAAACGACACGACCAGCTATCATTAGTAGCCACGCACACAGATGACAAGCAACATGAATTCGACTGGGACAACACTGCTATTATAGGACAAGCCAAACAGAGAACAGCCAGGGAATTCCTAGAGGCATGGCACTCATCCACAGATTCAATCAATAAGCACATTGACCTGGACCCAATATACCGACCACTGCAACGGACAGCTGGAACTGACACGGACGCGGCAGATTCAAACCACTATAATTGCCGGAGGAAAGATCACAGAAGCGCTTCACAGGAGGCTCCCAAACACTGAGGATGTCACCTAGACAGGGGACGAAACGTCTGCAACACAAATTCCCAGCTCGGCTTACAGAACCACGGAAATGGTACGAGGCAACAAAGAATTGGAGAATTGATGCGGGACATCAGGAAATGAGAGACCTGGTGCACAATGGAGCTCAATTCGAGAATTGGTGCATGGCAACAGTAAATAGGAGAATTAGAGTAGCGCACCCTAAAATGGTAGAATCGGGCTCAGGCACCAGTAAATGGAAGGATTAGTACAGGGATATGAATAAATGGGAGATTTGTTGGAAACAATAATTTGGAGATCTATTGCACAGTGCAGTTACATTAGAAAATTGGTGGGAGTGCCAATATATTGGAAAATTGGAGTAGAGCATGTCTAAATTGGGGAATAAGGGCCAGGTATTCAATAAAAAGAAATGTTGCAAGCTTCGGTAAATTGGAGATTCAGTTCAGTGCATCACTAAATGAAAAAAAAATCAGCAGGGCACCCGTACGTGGAAGATGTATTTTAGGGAACAATTAAATGGAAGGAATTGATGCAGGGCAACAATAATTGGAGAATTCATGCAATTCTAAGTGGGAGGATTGGGGCAGGATAACCTCATTGTTTGAGTTGGTGAAATTCCCGAATTAGTGCAGGATTGGGAAATGGGAGAATTGGTGCAGGGAAGCGGAGCACTAATTACAGACTGAGAGATATACAGCACGGAAACAGAACCTTCAATCCAACCTGTCCATGCTTAAATTTAAGAATTCCTGGCAGCTCTTCACTAAATTGGAGAATCATTGCAAGAAACTACTAAATGGAAAAGTTGGGAAAGAGCTTCTCGAAATGTGAGATTTTGCAACAGGGCATCGGATAATGGGAGAATTAGTGCAGTTCAGCACTAAATGGGTGTGTTATGCTGTGTTGCACTAAATGGGAGAATTGGGACAGGGAGATTTGGAGTAGGGCACCCCTAAATTGGGCGAGGGCATCATTCACTAGGAGGATCGGTGTAAGGCAACACTGAGTGGAGAACTTGTTCAGGACGTCAGTAATTGGGGGACACGGTGCTAAGCAACACTGAATTGGAGAATTGGTGTGGGGTATCAGTAAATGAGAGACCTGGTGCAGGGTGCTGATAACTTCGAGAATTGGAGCAAATGGGGGAACACGGGCAGTGAATCAGGAAATAGGACAAATGTTGAAAAGGCTTAATGGTCCAGATTCAATACAGTGCACCATGAAATGGGGGAGTTGGTGCAGTTCGCCACGAAGAGGGGGATATTTGCAGTTTGGGGAATTTGGAGATATGATTGTCAAGATTAGAGAATTCTGTCAGCAGTCTACTAAATGGGAGAATTGTTGCAGGGAAATACTGAATGGAAGACCTGGTGCACAGTGGAGCTCAATTACAGAATGGGTGTATGGCACCATGAAATGGGAGAATTAGGGTAGCGCACCCTTAAATGGTAGAATCGGGGTCGGGCATCAGTAAGGAGAAGAGGGAGTACAGGAGTATGAGTCAATTCGAGATTTGGAGGGTTTCAATAAATGGGAGATTCGGTGCACAGTGCCCTTACATTGGAAAATTGGTGGGAGTGTCTGTATATTAGAAAATTGGAGCAGAGCATGTCTCAATTTGGGGAATAGGGGCCAGGGAATCAATAAAAAGAAATGTTGGAAGCATCAGTAAATTGGAGAGTCAGGTCAGTGCATCACTAAATGAACAAATATAATCAGCAGGACATCCGTACGAAGGAAATATGTATCAGGGAACAACTAAATGGAAGGAATTGATGCAGAACAACAATAATTGGAGAATTCATGCAGGTGCCGTTAAATTCTAAGTGGGTGGACTGGGGCAGGATAACCTCAGTGGGTGAGTTGGTGAAATTCCCGAATTAGTGCAGGATTGGTAAATGGGAGAATTGGTGCAGGAAAGGAAAGCGCTAATTACAGCATTAGAGACGTACAGCACGCAAACAGACCCTTCCGACCAAATTGTCCACGTCCAAATGTAAAAATTCTTGTAAGCTCTGCACTAAATGGAGAATCATTGCAAGAAACTACTAAATGGAAAAGTTGGGAAAGAGCTTATCGAAATGTGAGAATTTGCAACAGACCATCAGGTAATGGGTGAATTAGTGCAGTTCAATGTTAATTGGGTGAGTTATGCTGTGTTACACTTAATGGGAGAATTGGAGCAGGACATTACCTTTTGGGAGATTTAGAGTAGCGCACCCCTAAATTGGGCGAGGGCATCAGTCAGTATGAGGATTGGGGTAAGGCAACACTGAACCTGTTCAGGACATCAGTAATTGGGGGAAATAGTGCTCAGCAACACTGAATTGGAGAATTGGGGTGGGTTATCAGTAAATGAGAGACCTGGTGCAGGGTGCTGATAACTTCGAGAATTGGAGCAAATGGGAGACCCTGGGCAGTGAATCAGTAAATAGGACAGATGTTGCAAAGGATTAGTGGTCCAGATTCAATACAGTGTACCACGACATGGGGGAGTTGGTGCAGTTCACCACGAAAGGGAAGATATGTGTGGGATCAGGAATTTGGAGATTTGATGCGGAGATTGCAAGATTTGAGAATTCTGGTAGCAGACTACGAAATGGGAGAATTGTTGCAGGGAAATACTGAATGGAAGACCTGGTGCACAGTGGAGCTCAATTACAGAATGGGTGTATGGCAACAGGAAATGGAGAATTAGAGTAGCGCACCCTTAAATGGTAGAATCGGGCTCAGGCAGAGTAAATGGAGGAATTAGGACAGGGATAACAGTAACTGAGTGATTAGGTGGAAACAATAAATGGGAGATTCAGTGCAGAGCGCCGTGACATCGGAAAATTGGTGGGAGTGCCAAAATATTTTCTATAATACAGGAGGAAGCAGCAGTGACGCTGCTCCAGCTCCTTTATTTTCTATAATACAGGAGGAAGCAGTGACCCTGCTCAAGCTCCTTTATTTTCTATAATACAGGAGGAAGGAGAGACGCTGCTCCAGGTCCTTTATTTTCTATAATACAGGAGGAAGCAGTGACGCTGCTCCAGGTCCTTTATTTTCTATAATATCGGAGGAAGCAGTGACGCTGCTCCAGCTCCTTTATTTTCTATAATACAGGAGGAAGCAGTGACGCTGCTCCAGGTCCTTTATTTTCTATAATACAGGAGGAAGCAGAGACGCTGCTCCAGGTCCTTTATTTTCTATAATACAGGAGGAAGCAGTGACGCTGCTCCAGCTCCTTTATTTTCTATAATACAGGAGGAAGCAGTGACGCTGCTCCAGCTCCTTTATTTTCTATAATACAGGAGGAAGCAGTGACGCTGCTCCAGGTCCTTTATTTTCTATAATACAGGAGGAAGCAGTGACGCTGCTCCAGGTCCTTTATTTTCTATAATACAGGAGGAAGCAGAGACGCTGCTCCAGGTCCTTTATTTTCTATAATACAGGAGGAAGCAGTGACGCTGCTCCAGCTCCTTTATTTTCTATAATACAGGAGGAAGCAGTGACGCTGCTCCAGGTCCTTTATTTTCTATAATACAGGAGGAAGCAGTGACGCTGCTCCAGGTCCTTTATTTTCTATAATACAGGAGGAAGCGGTGACGCTGCTCCAGGTCCTTTATTTTCTATAATACAGGAGGAAGCAGTGACGCTGCTCCGGCTCCTTTATTTTCTATAGTACAGGAGGAAGCGGTGACGCTGCTCCAGGTCCTTTATTTTCTATAATACAGGAGGAAGCAGTGACGCTGCTCCAGCTCCTTTATTTTCTATAATACAGGAGGAAGCAGTGACGCTGCTCCAGGTCCTTTATTTTCTATAATACAGGAGGAAGCAGTGACGCTGCTCCAGCTCCTTTATTTTCTATAATACAGGAGGAAGCAGTGACGCTGCTCCAGGTCCTTTATTTTCTATAATATCGGAGGAAGCAGTGACGCTGCTCCAGCTCCTTTATTTTCTATAATACAGGAGGAAGCAGTGACGCTGCTCCAGCTCCTTTATTTTCTATAATACAAGAGGAAGCAGTGACGCTGCTCCAGCTCCTTTATTTTCTATAATACAGGAGGAAGGAGTGACGCTGCTCCAGCTCCTTTATTTTCTATAATACAAGGGGAAGCAGTGACGATGCTCCAGCTCCTTTATTTTCTATAATACAGGAGGAAGCAGTGACGCTGCTCCAGCTCCTTTATTTTCTATAATACAAGGGGAAGCAGTGACGATGCTCCAGCTCCTTTATTTTCTATAATACAGGAGGAAGCAGTGACGCTGCTCCAGCTCCTTTATTTTCTATAATACAGGAGGGAGCAGTGACGCTGCTCCAGCTCCTTTATTTTCTATAATACAAGGGGAAGCAGTGACGATGCTCCAGCTCCTTTATTTTCTATAATACAGGAGGAAGCAGTGACGCTGCTCCAGCTCCTTTATTTTCTATAATACAGGATGAAGCAGTGACGCTGCTCCAGCTCCTTTATTTTCTATAATACAGGATGAAGCAGTGACGCTGCTCCAGCTCCTTTATTTTCTATTATACAGGAGGAAGCAGAGACGCTGCTCCAGCTCCTTTATTTTCTATAATACAGGAGGAAGCAGTGACGCTGCTCCAGCTCCTTTATTTTCTATAATACAGGAGGAAGCAGTGACGCTGCTCCAGCTCCTTTATTTTCTATAGTACAGGAGGAAGCAGTGACTCTGCTCCAGCTCCTTTATTTTCTATAATACAGGAGGAAGCAGTGACGCTGCTCCAGCTCCTTTATTTTCTATAGTACAGGAGGAAGCAGTGACGCTGCTCCAGCTCCTTTATTTTCTATAATACAGGAGGAAGCAGAGACGCTGCTCCAGCTCCTTTATTTTCTATAATACAGGAGGAAGCAGTGACGCTGCTCCAGCTCCTTTATTTTCTATAATACAGGAGGAAGCAGTGACGCTGCTCCAGCTCCTTTATTTTCTATAATACAGGAGGAAGCAGTGACTCTGCTCCAGCTCCTTTATTTTCTATAATACAGGAGGAAGCAGTGACGCTGCTCCAGCTCCTTTATTTTCTATAATACAGGAGGAAGCAGTGACGCTGCTCCAGCTCCTTTATTTTCTATAATACAGGAGGGAGCAGTGACGCTGCTCCAGCTCCTTTATTTTCTATAATACAAGGGGAAGCAGTGACGATGCTCCAGCTCCTTTATTTTCTATAATACAGGAGGAAGCAGTGACGCTGCTCCAGCTCCTTTATTTTCTATAATACAGGAGGAAGCGGTGACGCTGCTCCAGCTCCTTTATTTTCTATAATACAGGAGGAAGCAGTGACGCTGCTCCAGCTCCTTTATTTTCTATAATACAGGAGGAAGCAGTGACGCTGCTCCAGCTCCTTTATTTTCTATAATACAGGAGGAAGCGGTGACGCTGCTCCAGCTCCTTTATTTTCTATAATACAGGAGGAAGCAGTGACGCTGCTCCAGCTCCTTTATTTTCTATAATACAGGAGGAAGCGGTGACGCTGCTCCAGCTCCTTTATTTTCTATAATACAGGAGGAAGCAGTGACGCTGCTCCAGCTCCTTTATTTTCTCTTATACAGGAGGAAGCAGTGACGCTGCTCCAGCTCCTTTATTTTCTATAATACAGGATGAAGCAGTGACGATGCTCCAGCTCCTTTATTTTCTATAGTACAGGAGGAAGCAGTGACGCTGCTCCAGCTCCTTTATTTTCTATAATACAGGAGGAAGCAGTGACGCTGCTCCAGCTCCTTTATTTTCTATAGTACAGGAGGAAGCAGTGACGCTGCTCCAGCTCCTTTATTTTCTATAATACAGGAGGAAGCAGTGACGCTGCTCCAGCTCCTTTATTTTCTATAATACAGGAGGAAGCAGAGACGCTGCTCCAGCTCCTTTATTTTCTATAATACAGGAGGAAGCAGTGACGCTGCTCCAGCTCCTTTATTTTCTATAATACCGGAGGAAGCAGTGACGCTGCTCCAGCTCCTTTATTTTCTATAATACAGGAGGAAGCAGAGACGCTGCTCAGCTCCTTTATTTTCTATAATACAGGAGGAAGCAGTGACGCTGATCCAGGTCCTTTATTTTCTATAATACAGGAGGAAGGAGTGACGCTGCTCCAGCTCCTTTATTTTCTATAATACAGGAGGAAGCAGAGACGCTGCTCCAGCTCCTTTATTTTCTATAGTACAGGAGGAAGCAGTGACTCTGCTCCAGCTCCTTTATTTTCTATAATACAGGAGGAAGCAGTGACGCTGCTCCAGCTCCTTTATTTTCTAGAATACAGGAGGAAGCAGTGACGCTGCTCCAGCTCCTCTATTTTCTATAATACAGGAGGAAGCAGTGACGCTGCTCCAGCTCCTTTATTTTCTATAATACAGGAGGAAGCAGTGACGCTGCTCCAGCTCCTTTATTTTCTATAATACAGGAGGAAGCAGAGACGCTGCTCCAGCTCCTTTATTTTCTATAATACAGAAGGAAGCAGTGACGCTGCTCCAGCTCCTTTATTTTCGATAATACAGGAGGAAGCAGTGACGCTGCTCCAGCTCCTTTATTTTCTATAATACAGGAGGAAGCAGTGACGCTGCTCCAGCTCCTTTATTTTCTATAATACAGGAGGAAGCAGTGACGCTGCTCCAGCTCCTTTATTTTCTATAATACAGGAGGAAGCGGTGACGCTGCTCCAGGTCCTTTATTTTCGATAATACAGGAGGAAGCAGAGACGCTGCTCCAGCTCCTTTATTTTCTATAATACAGGAGGACGCAGTGACTCTGCTCCAGCTCCTTTATTTTCTATAATACAGGAGGAAGCAGTGACGCTGCTCCAGCTCCTTTATTTTTTATAATACAGGAGGAAGCAGTGACGCTGCTCCAGCTCCTTTATTTTCTATAATACAGGAGGAAGCAGAGACGCTGCTCCAGTTCCTTTATTTTGTATAATACAGGAGGAAACAGTGACGCTGCTCCAGCTCCTTTATTTTCTATAATACAGGAGGAAGCAGAGACGCTGCTCCAGCTCCTTTATTTTCTATAATACAGGAGGAAGCAGTGACGCTGCTCCAGCTCCTTTATTTTCTATAATACAGGAGGAAGCAGTGACGCTGCTCCAGCTCCTTTATTTTCTATAATACAGGAGGAAGCGGTGACGCTGCTCCAGCTCCTTTATTTTCTATAATACAGGAGGAAGCAGTGACGCTGCTCCAGCTCCTTTATTTTCTATAATACAGGAGGAAGCAGTGACGCTGCTCCAGCTCCTTTATTTTCTATAATACAGGAGGAAGCAGTGACACTGCTGCAGCTCCTTTATTTTCGATAATACAGGAGGAAGCAGAGACGCTGCTCCAGCTCCTTTATTTTCTATAATACAGGAGGAAGCGGTGACGCTGCTCCAGCTCCTTTATTTTCTATAATACAGGAGGAAGCAGTGACGCTGCTCCAGCTCCTTTATTTTCTATAATACAGGAGGAAGCAGAGACGCTGCTCCGGCTCCTTTACTTTCTATAATACAGGAGGAAGCAGTGACGCTGCTCCATCTCCTTTATTTTCTATAATACAGGAGGAAGCAGTGACGCTGCTCCAGCTCCTTTATTTTCTATAATACAGGAGGAAGCAGTGACGCTGCTCCAGCTCCTTTATTTTCTATAATACAGGAGGAAGCAGTGACGCTGCTCCAGCTCCTTTATTTTCTATAATACAGGAGGAAGCAGTGACGCTGCTCCATCTCCTTTATTTTCTATAATACAGGAGGAAGCAGTGACGCTGCTCCAGCTCCTTTATTTTCTATAATACAGAAGGAAGCAGAGACGCTGCTCCGGCTCCTTTACTTTCTATAATACAGGAGGAAGCAGTGACGCTGCTCCATCTCCTTTATTTTCTATAATACAGGAGGAAGCAGTGACGCTGCTCCAGCTCCTTTACTTTCTATAATACAGGAGGAAGCAGTGACGCTGCTCCAGCTCCTTTATTTTCTATAATACAGGAGGAAGCAGTGACACTGCTCCA
The DNA here is from genome assembly GCF_047496795.1 of Chiloscyllium punctatum. Classification (NCBI taxonomy): domain Eukaryota; kingdom Metazoa; phylum Chordata; class Chondrichthyes; order Orectolobiformes; family Hemiscylliidae; genus Chiloscyllium; species Chiloscyllium punctatum. The sequence continues at coordinate 60,944,851 of NC_092768.1, forward strand.
GCTCCTTTATTTTCTATAATACAGGAGGAAGCAGTGACGCTGCTCCAGCTCCTTTATTTTCTATAATACAGGAGGAAGCAGTGACGCTGCTCCAGCTCCTTTATTTTCTATAATACAGGAGGAAGCAGTGACGCTGCTCCAGATCCTTTATTTTCTATAATACAGGAGGAAGCAGTGACGCTGCTCCAGCTCCTTTATTTTCTATAATACAGGAGGAAGCAGTGACGCTGCTCCAGCTCCTTTATTTTCTATAATACAGGAGGAAGCAGTGACGCTGCTCCAGCTCCTTTATTTTCTATAATACAGGAGGAAGCAGTGACGCTGCTCCAGCTCCTTTATTTTCTATAATACAGGAGGAAGCAGTGACGCTGCTCCAGCTCCTTTATTTTCTATAATACAGGAGGAAGCAGAGACGCTGCTCCAGCTCCTTTATTTTCTATAATACAGGAGGAAGCAGTGACGCTGCTCCAGCTCCTTTATTTTCTATAATACAGGAGGAAGCAGTGTCACTGCTCCAGCTCCTTTATTTTCTATAATACAGGAGGAAGCAGAGACGCTGCTCCAGCTCCTTTATTTTCGATAATACAGGAAGAAGCAGAGACGCTGCTCCAGCTCCTTTATTTTCTATAATACAGGAGGAAGCAGTGACGCTGCTCCAGCTCCTTTATTTTCTATAATACAGGAGGAAGCAGAGACGCTGCTCCAGCTCCTTTATTTTCTATAATACAGGAGGAAGCGGTGACGCTGCTCCTTTATTTTCTATAATACAGGAGGAAGCAGTGACGCTGCTCCAGCTCCTTTATTTTCTATAATACAGGAAGAAGCAGTGACGCTGCTCCAGCTCCTTTATTTTCTATAATACAGGAGGAAGCAGTGACGCTGCTCCAGCTCCTTTATTTTCTATAATACAGGAGGAAGCGGTGACGCTGCTCCTTTATTTTCTATAATACAGGAGGAAGCAGTGACGCTGCTCCAGCTCCTTTATTTTCTATAATACAGGAAGAAGCAGTGACGCTGCTCCAGCTCCTTTATTTTCTATAATACAGGAGGAAGCAGTGACGCTGCTCCAGCTCCTTTATTTTCTATAATACAGGAGGAAGCGGTGACGCTGCTCCAGCTCCTTTATTTTCTATAATACAGGAGGAAGCAGAGACGCTGCTCCAGCTCCTTTATTTTCTATAATACAGGAGGAATCAGTGACGCTGCTCCAGCTCCTTTATTTTCTATAATACAGGAGGAAGCAGTGACCATGCTCCAGCTCCTTTATTTTCTATAATACAGGAGGAAGCAGTGACGCTGCTCCAGCTCCTTTATTTTCTATAATACAGGAGGAAGCAGTGACGCTGCTCCAGCTCCTTTATTTTCTATAATACAGGAGGAAGCAGTGACGCTGCTCCAGCTCCTTTATTTTCTATAATACAGGAGGAAGCAGTGACGCTGCTCCAGCTCCTTTATTTTCTATAATACAGGAGGAAGCAGTGACGCTGATCCAGCACCTTTATTTTCTATAATACAGGAGGAAACAGAGACGCTGCTCCAGCTCCTTTATTTTCTATAATACAGGAGGAAGCAGTGACGCTGCTCCAGCTCCTTTATTTTCTATAATACAGGAGGAAGCAGTGACGCTGATCCAGCACCTTTATTTTCTATAATACAGGAGGAAACAGAGACGCTGCTCCAGCTCCTTTATTTTCTATAATACAGGAGGAAACAGAGACGCTGCTCCAGCTCCTTTATTTTCTATAATACAGGAGGAAGCAGTGACGCTGCTCCATCTCCTTTATTTTCTATAATACAGGAGGAAGCAGTGACGCTGCTCCAGCTCCTTTATTTTCTATAATACAGGAGGAAGCAGTGACGCTGCTCCAGCTCCTTTATTTTCTATAATACAGGAGGAAGCAGTGACGCTGCTCCAGCTCCTTTATTTTCTATAATACAGGAGGAAGCAGAGACGCTGCTCCAGCTCCTTTATTTTCTATAATACAGGAGGAAGCAGAGACGCTGCTCCAGCTCCTTTATTTTCTATAATACAGGAGGAAGCAGTGACGCTGCTCCAGCTCCTTTATTTTCTATAATACAGGAGGAAGCAGTGACGCTGCTCCAGCTCCTTTATTTTCTATAATACAGGAGGAAGCAGTGACGCTGCTCCAGCTCCTTTATTTTCTATAATACAGGAGGAAGCAGAGACGCTGCTCCAGCTCCTTTATTTTCTATAATACAGGAGGAAGCAGAGACTCTGCTCCAGCTCCTTTATTTTCTATAATACAGGAGGAAGCAGTGACGCTGCTCCAGCTCCTTTATTTTCTATAATACAGGAAGAAGCAGTGACGCTGCTCCAGCTCCTTTATTTTCTATAATACAGAAGGAAGCAGTGACGCTGCTCCAGCTCCTTTATTTTCTATAATACAGGAGGAAGCAGTGACGCTGCTCCAGCTCCTTTATTTTCTATAATACAGGAGGAAGCAGTGACGCTGCTCCAGCTCCTTTATTTTCTATAATACAGGAGGAAGCAGTGACGCTGCTCCAGCTCCTTTATTTTCTATAATACAGGAGGAAGCAGTGACGCTGCTCCAGCTCCTTTATTTTCTATAATACAGGAGGAAGCAGTGACGCTGCTCCATCTCCTTTATTTTCTATAATACAGGAGGAAGCAGTGACGCTGCTCCAGCTCCTTTACTTTCTATAATACAGGAGGAAGCAGTGACGCTGCTCCAGCTCCTTTATTTTCTATAATACAGGAGGAAGCAGTGACGCTGCTCCAGCTCCTTTATTTTCTATAATACAGGAGGAAGCAGTGACGCTGCTCCAGCTCCTTTATTTTCTATAATACAGGAGGAAGCAGTGACGCTGCTCCAGCTCCTTTATTTTCTATAATACAGGAGGAAGCAGTGAGGCTGCTCCAGCTCCTTTATTTTCTATAATACAGGAGGAAGCAGTGACGCTGCGCCAGCTCCTTTACTTTCTATAATACAGGAGGAAGCAGTGACGCTGCTCCAGCTCCTTTATTTTCTATAATACAGGAGGAAGCAGTGACGCTGCTCCAGCTCCTTTATTTTCTATAATACAGGAGGAAGCAGTGACGCTGCTCCAGCTCCTTTATTTTCTATAATACAGGAGGAAGCAGTGACGCTGCTCCAGCTCCTTTATTTTCTATAATACAGGAGGAAGCAGTGAGGCTGCTCCAGCTCCTTTATTTTCTATAATACAGGAGGAAGCAGTGACGCTGCTCCAGCTCCTTTATTTTCTATAATACAGGAGGAAGCAGTGAGGCTGCTCCAGCTCCTTTATTTTCTATAATACAGGAGGAAGCAGTGACGCTGCTCCATCTCCTTTATTTTCTATAATACAGGAGGAAGCAGTGACGCTGCTCCATCTCCTTTATTTTCTATAATACAGGAGGAAGCAGTGACGCTGCTCCAGCTCCTTTACTTTCTATAATACAGGAGGAAGCAGTGACGCTGCTCCATCTCCTTTATTTTCTATAATACAGGAGGAAGCAGTGACGCTGCTCCAGCTCCTTTATTTTCTATAATACAGAAGGAAGCAGAGACGCTGCTCCGGCTCCTTTACTTTCTATAATACAGGAGGAAGCAGTGACGCTGCTCCATCTCCTTTATTTTCTATAATGCAGGAGGAAGCAGTGACGCTGCTCCAGCTCCTTTATTTTCTATAATACAGGAGGAAGCAGTGACGCTGCTCCAGCTCCTTTATTTTCGATAATGCAGGAAGAAGCAGAGACGCTGCTCCAGCTCCTTTATTTTCTATAATACAGGAGGAAGCAGAGACGCTGCTCCAGCTCCTTTATTTTCGATAATACAGGAAGAAGCAGAGACGCTGCTCCAGCTCCTTTATTTTCTATAATACAGGGGGAAGCAGTGACGCTGCTCCAGCTCCTTTATTTTCTATAATACAGGAGGAAGCAGAGACTCTGCTCCAGCTCCTTTATTTTCTATAGTACAGGAGGAAGCAGTGACGATGCTCCAGATCCTTTATTTTCTATAATACAGGAGGAAGCAGTGACGCTGCTCCAGCTCCTTTATTTTCTATAATACAGGAGGAAGCAGTGACGCTGCTCCAGCTCCTTTATTTTCGATAATACAGGAAGAAGCAGAGACGCTGCTCCAGCTCCTTTATTTTCTATAATACAGGAGGAAGCAGAGACGCTGCTCCAGCTCCTTTATTTTCGATAATACAGGAAGAAGCAGAGACGCTGCTCCAGCTCCTTTATTTTCTATAATACAGGGGGAAGCAGTGACGCTGCTCCAGCTCCTTTATTTTCTATAATACAGGAGGAAGCAGAGACTCTGCTCCAGCTCCTTTATTTTCTATAGTACAGGAGGAAGCAGTGACGATGCTCCAGCTCCTTTATTTTCTATAATACAGGAGGAAGCAGAGACGCTGCTCCAGCTCCTTTATTTTCTATAATACTGGAGGAAGCAGTGACGCTGCTCCAGCTCCTTGATTTTCTATAATACAGGAGGAAGCAGTGACGCTGATCCAGCTCCTTTATTTTCTATAATACAGGAGGAAGCAGTGAGGCTGCTCCAGCTCCTTTATTTTCTATAATACAGGAGGAAGCAGTGACGCTGCTCCAGCTCCTTTATTTTCTATAATACAGGAGGAAGCAGTGACGCTGCTCCAGCTCCTTTATTTTCTATAGTACAGGAGGAATCAGTGACGCTGCTCCAGCTCCTTTATTTTCTATAATACAGGAGGAAGCAGTGACGCTGCTCCAGCTCCTTTATTTTCTATAATACAGGAGGAAGCAGAGACGCTGCTCCAGCTCCTTTATTTTCTATAATACAGGAGGAAGCAGTGACGCTGCTCCAGCTCCTTTATTTTCTATAATACAGGAGGAAGCAGTGACGCTGCTCCAGCTCCTTTATTTTCTATAATACAGGAGGAAGCAGAGACGCTGCTCCAGCTCCTTTATTTTCTATAATACAGGAGGAAGCAGAGACGCTGCTCCAGCTCCTTTATTTTCTATAATTCAGGAGGAAGCAGTGACGCTGCTCCAGCTCCTTTATTTTCTATAATACAGGAGGAAGCAGTGACGCTGCTCCAGCTCCTTTATTTTCTATAATACAGGAGGAAGCAGAGACGCTGCTCCAGCTCCTTTATTTTCTATAATACAGGAGGAAGCAGAGACGCTGCTCCAGCTCCTTTATTTTCTATAATACAGGAGGAAGCAGTGACGCTGCTCCAGCTCCTTTATTTTCTATAATACAGGAAGAAGCAGTGACGCTGCTCCAGCTCCTTTATTTTCTATAATACAGGAGGAAGCAGTGACGCTGCTCCAGCTCCTTTATTTTCTATAATACAGGAGGAAGCAGTGACGCTGCTCCAGCTCCTTTATTTTCTATAATACAGGAGGAAGCAGTGACGCTGCTCCAGCTCCTTTATTTTCTATAATACAGGAAGAAGCAGTGACGCTGCTCCAGCTCCTTTATTTTCTATAATACAGGAGGAAGCAGTGACGCTGCTCCAGCTCCTTTATTTTCTATAATACAGGAAGAAGCAGTGACGCTGCTCCAGCTCCTTTATTTTCTATAATACAGGAGGAAGCAGTGAGGCTGCTCCAGCTCCTTTATTTTCTATAATACAGGAGGAAGCAGTGACGCAGCTCCAGCTCCTTTATTTTCTATAATACAGGAGGAAGCAGTGACGCTGCTCCAGCTCCTTTATTTTCTATAATACAGGAGGAAGCAGTGACGCTGTTCCAGCTCCTTTATTTTCCATAATACAGGAGGAAGCAGTGACGCTGCTCCAGCTCCTTTATTTTCTATAATACAGGAGGAAGAAGTGACGCTGCTCCAACTCCTTTATTTTCCATAATACAGGAGGAAGCAGTGACGCTGCTCCAGCTCCTTTATTTTCTATAATACAGGAGGAAGAAGTGACGCTGCTCCAACTCCTTTATTTTCTATAATACAGGAGGAAGCAGTGACGCTGCTCCAGCTCCTTTATTTTCTATAATACAGGAGGAAGCAGTGACGCTGCTCCAGCTCCTTTATTTTCTATAATACAGGAGGAAGAAGTGACGCTGCTCCAACTCCTTTATTTTCTATAATACAGGAGGAAGCAGTGACGCTGCTCCAGCTCCTTTATTTTCTATAATACAGGAGGAAGCAGAGACGCTGCTCCAGCTCCTTTATTTTCTCTAATACAGGAGGAAGCAGTGACGCTGCTCCAGCTCCTTTATTTTCTATAATCAGGAGGAAGCAGTGACGCTGCTCCAGCTCCTTTATTTTCTATAATACAGGAGGAAGCAGTGACGCTGCTCCAGCTCCTTTATTTTCTATAATACAGGAGGAAGCAGTGACGCTGCTCCAGCTCCTTTATTTTCTATAATACAGGAGGAAGCAGTGACGCTGCTCCAGCTCCTTTATTTTCTGTAATACAGGAGGAAGCAGTGACGCTGCTCCAGCTCCTTTATTTTCTATAATACAGGAGGAAGCAGTGACGCTGCTCCAGCTCCTTTATTTTCTATAATACAGGAGGAAGCAGTGACGCTGCTCCAGCTCCTTTATTTTCTATAATACAGGAGGAAGCAGTGACGCTGCTCCAGCTCCTTTATTTTCTATAATACAGGATGAAGCAGTGACGCTGCTCCAGCTCCTTTATTTTCTATAATACAGGAGGAAGCAGTGACGCTGCTCCAGCTCCTTTATTTTCTATAATACAGGAGGAAGCAGTGACGCTGCTCCAGCTCCTTTATTTTCTATAATACAGGAGGAAGCAGTGACGCTGCTCCAGCTCCTTTATTTTCTATAATACAGGAGGAAGCAGAGACGCTGCTCCAGCTCCTTTATTTTCTATAATACAGGAGGAAGCAGTGACGCTGCTCCAGCTCCTTTATTTTCTATAATACAGGAGGAAGCAGTGACGCTGCTCCAGCTCCTTTATTTTCTATAATACAGGAGGAAGCAGTGACGCTGCTCCAGCTCCTTTATTTTCTATAATACAGGAGGAAGCAGTGACGCTGCTCCAGCTCCTTTATTTTCTATAATAGCGGAGGAAGCAGTGACGCTGCTCCAGCTCCTTTATTTTCTATAATACAGGAGGAAGCAGTGACGCTGCTCCAGCTCCTTTATTTTCTATAATACAGGAGGAAGCAGTGACGCTGCTCCAGGTCCTTTATTTTCTATAATACAGGAGGAAGCAGTGACGCTGCTCCAGCTCCTTTATTTTCTATAATACAGGAGGAAGCAGTGACGCTGCTCCAGCTCCTTTATTTTCTATAATACAGGAGGAAGCAGTGACGCTGCTCCAGCTCCTTTATTTTCTATAATACAGGAGGAAGCAGTGACGCTGCTCCAGCTCCTTTATTTTCTATAATACAGGAGGAAGCAGTGACGCTGCTCCAGCTCCTTTATTTTCTATAATACAGGAGGAAGCAGTGACACTGCTCCAGATCCTTTATTTTCTATAATACAGGAGGAAGGAGTGACGCTGCTCCAGCTCCTTTATTTTCTATAATACAGGAGGAAGCAGTGACGCTGCTCCAGCTCCTTTATTTTCTGTAATACAGGAGGAAGAAGTGACGCTGCTCCAACTCCTTTATTTTCTATAATACAGGAGGAAGCAGTGACGCTGCTCCAGCTCCTTTATTTTCTATAATACAGGAGGAAGCGGTGACGCTGCTCCAGGTCCTTTATTTTCTATAATACAGGAGGAAGCAGTGACGCTGCTCCAGCTCCTTTATTTTCTATAATACAGGAGGAAGCATTAACGCTGCTCCAGCTCCTTTATTTTCTATAATACAGGAGGAAGCAGTGACGCTGCTACAGCTCCTTTATTTTCTATAATGCAGGAGGAAGCAGTGACTCTGCTCCAGGTCCTTTATTTTCTATAATACAGGAGGAAGCAGTGACGCTGCTCCAGCTCCTTTATTTTCTATAATACAGGAGGAAGCAGTGACGATGCTCCAGCTCCTTTATTTTCTATAATCAGGAGGAAGCAGTGACTGCTCCAGCTCCTTTATTTTCTATAATACAGGAGGAAGCAGTGACGCTGCTCCAGCTCCTTTATTTTCTATAATACAGGAGGAAGCAGAGACGCTGATCCAGCTCCTTTATTTTCTATAATACAGGAGGAAGCAGTGACGCTGCTCCAGGTCCTTTATTTTCTATAATACAGGAGGAAGCAGTGACGATGCTCCAACTCCTTTATTTTCTATAATACAGGAGGAAGCAGTGACGCTGCTCCAGCTCCTTTATTTTCTATAATACAGGAGGAAGCAGTGACGCTGCTCCAGCTCCTTTATTTTCTATAATACAGGAGGAAGTAGTGACGCTGCTCCAGCTCCTTTATTTTCTATAATACAGGAGGAAGCAGTGACGCTGATCCAGCACCTTTATTTTCTATAATACAGGAGGAAACAGAGACGCTGCTCCAGCTCCTTTATTTTCTATAATACAGGAGGAAGCAGTGACGCTGCTCCATCTCCTTTATTTTCTATAATACAGGAGGAAGCAGTGACGCTGCTCCAGCTCCTTTACTTTCTATAATACAGGAGGAAGCAGTGACGCTGCTCCATCTCTTTTATTTTCTATAATACAGGAGGAAGCAGTGACGCTGCTCCAGCTCCTTTATTTTCTATAATACAGGAGGAAGCAGTGACGCTGCTCCAGCTCCTTTATTTTCTATAATACAGGAGGAAGCAGTGACGCTGCTCCAGCTCCTTTACTTTCTATAATACAGGAGGAAGCAGTGACGCTGCTCCAGCTCCTTTATTTTCTATAATACAGGAGGAAGCAGTGACGCTGCTCCATCTCCTTTATTTTCTATAATACAGGAGGAAGCAGTGACGCTGCTCCAGCTCCTTTATTTTCTATAATACAGGAGGAAGCAGTGACGCTGCTCCAGCTCCTTTATTTTCTATAATACAGGAGGAAGCAGTGACGCTGCTCCATCTCCTTTATTTTCTATAATACAGGAGGAAGCAGTGACGCTGCTCCATCTCCTTTATTTTCTATAATACAGGAGGAAGCAGTGACGCTGCTCCAGCTCCTCTATTTTCTATAATACAGGAGGAAGCAGTGACGCTGCTCCAGCTCCTTTACTTTCTATAATACAGGAGGAAGCAGTGACGCTGCTCCATCTCCTTTATTTTCTATAATACAGGAGGAAGCAGTGACGCTGCTCCAGCTCCTTTATTTTCTATAATACAGAAGGAAGCAGAGACGCTGCTCCAGCTCCTTTATTTTCGATAATACAGGAAGAAGCAGAGACGCTGCTCCAGCTCCTTTATTTTCTGTAAACAGGAGGAAGCGGTGACACTGCTCCAGCTCCTTTATTTTCTATAATACAGGAGGAAGCAGAGACGCTGCTCCAGCTCCTTGATTTTCTATAATACAGGAGGAAGCAGTGACGCTGCTCCAGCTCCTTTATTTTCTATAATACAGGAGGAAGCAGTGACGCTGCTCCAGCTCCTTTATTTTCTATAATACAGGAGGAAGCAGTGACGCTGCTCCAGGTCCTTTATTTTCTATAATACAGGAGGAAGCAGTGACGCTGCTCCAGCTCCTTTATTTTCTATAATACCGGAGGAAGCAGTGACGCTGCTCCAGCTCCTTTATTTTCTGTAATACAGGAGGAAGCAGTGACGCTGCTCCAGCTCCTTTATTTTCTATAATACAGGAGGAAGCAGAGACGCTGCTCCAGCTCCTTTATTTTCTATAATACTGGAGGAAGCAGAGACGGTGCTCCAGCTCCTTTATTTTCTATAATACAGGAGGAAGCAGTGACCCTGCTCCAGCTCCTTTATTTTCTATAATACAGGAGGAAGCAGTGACGCTGCTCCAGCTCCTTTATTTTCTATAATACAGGAGGAAGCAGTGACGCTGATCCAGCACCTTTATTTTCTATAATACAGGAGGAAACAGAGACGCTGCTCCAGCTCCTTTATTTTCTATAATACAGGAGGAAGCAGTGACGCTGCTCCATCTCCTTTATTTTCTATAATACAGGAGGAAGCAGTGACGCTGCTCCAGCTCCTTTACTTTCTATAATACAGGAGGAAGCAGTGACGCTGCTCCAGCTCCTTTATTTTCTATAATACAGGAGGAAGCGGTGACGCTGCTCCGGCTCCTTTATTTTCTATAATACAGGAGGAAGCAGTGACGCTGCTCCAGCTCCTTTATTTTCTATAATACATGAGGAAGCAGTGACGCTGCTCCAGCTCCTTTACTTTCTATAATACAGGAGGAAGCAGTGACGCTGCTCCATCTCCTTTATTTTCTATAATACAGGAGGAAGCAGTGACGCTGCTCCAGCTCCTTTATTTTCTATAATACAGAAGGAAGCAGAGACGCTGCTCCGGCTCCTTTACTTTCTATAATACAGGAGGAAGCAGTGACGCTGCTCCAGCTCCTTTATTTTCTATAATACAGGATGAAGCAGTGACGCTGCTCCAGCTCCTTTATTTTCTATAATACAGGAGGAAGCAGTGACGCTGCTCCAGCTCCTTTATTTTCTATAATACAGAAGGAAGCAGAGACGCTGCTCCAGCTCCTTTATTTTCGATAATACAGGAAGAAGCAGAGACGCTGCTCCAGCTCCTTGATTTTCTATAATACAGGAAGAAGCAGTGACGCTGCTCCAGCTCCTTGATTTTCTATAATACAGGAAGAAGCAGAGACGCTGCTCCAGCTCCTTTATTTTCTATAATACAGGAGGAAGCAGTGACTCTGCTCCAGATCCTTTATTTTCTATAATACAGGAGGAAGCAGTGACGCTGATCCAGCTCCTTTATTTTCTATAATACAGGAGGAAGCAGTGAGGCTGCTCCAGCTCCTTTATTTTCTATAATACAGGAGGAAGCAGTGACGCTGCTCCAGCTCCTTTATTTTCTATAATACAGGAGGAAGCAGAGACGCTGCTCCAGCTCCTTTATTTTCTATAATACAGGAGGAAGCAGTGACGCTGCTCCAGCTCCTTTATTTTCTATAATACAGGAGGAAGCAGTGACGCTGCTCCAGCTCCTTTATTTTCTATAATACAGGAGGAAGCAGTGACGCTGCTCCAGCTCCTTTATTTTCTATAATACAGGAGGAAGCAGTGACGCTGCTCCAGCTCCTTTATTTTCTATAATACAGGAGGAAGCAGAGACGCTGCTCCAGCTCCTTTATTTTCTATAATACAGGAAGAAGCAGTGACGCTGCTCCAGCTCCTTTATTTTCTATAATACAGGAGGAAGCAGTGACGCTGCTCCAGCTCCTTTATTTTCTATAATACAGGAGGAATCAGTGACGCTGCTCCAGCTCCTTTATTTTCTGTAATACAGGAGGAAGCAGTGACGCTGCTCCAGCTCCTTTATTTTCTATAATACAGGAGGAAGCAGTGACGCTGCTCCAGCTCCTTTATTTTCTATAATACAGGAGGAAGCAGTGACGCTGCTCCAGCTCCTTTATTTTCTATAATACAGGAAGAAGCAGTGACGCTGCTCCAGCTCCTTTATTTTCTATAATACAGGAGGAAGCAGTGAGGCTGCTCCAGCTCCTTTATTTTCTATAATACAGGAGGAAGCAGTGACGCTGTTCCAGCTCCTTTATTTTCCATAATACAGGAGGAAGCAGTGACGCTGCTCCAGCTCCTTTATTTTCTATAATACAGGAGGAAGAAGTGACGCTGCTCCAACTCCTTTATTTTCCATAATACAGGAGGAAGCAGTGACGCTGCTCCAGCTCCTTTATTTTCTATAATACAGGAGGAAGAAGTGACGCTGCTCCAACTCCTTTATTTTCTATAATACAGGAGGAAGCAGTGACGCTGCTCCAGCTCCTTTATTTTCTATAATACAGGAGGAAGCAGTGACGCTGCTCCAGCTCCTTTATTTTCTATAATACAGGAGGAAGAAGTGACGCTGCTCCAACTCCTTTATTTTCTATAATACAGGAGGAAGCAGTGACGCTGCTCCAGCTCCTTTATTTTCTATAATACAGGAGGAAGCAGAGACGCTGCTCCAGCTCCTTTATTTTCTCTAATACAGGAGGAAGCAGTGACGCTGCTCCAGCTCCTTTATTTTCTATAATCAGGAGGAAGCAGTGACGCTGCTCCAGATCCTTTATTTTCTATAATACAGGAGGAAGCAGTGACGATGCTCCAGCTCCTTTATTTTCTATAATATCGGAGGAAGCAGTGACGCTGCTCCAGCTCCTTTATTTTCTATAATACAGGAGGAAGCAGTGACGCTGCTCCAGCTCCTTTATTTTCTATAATACAGGAGGAAGCAGTGACGCTGCTCCAGCTCCTTTATTTTCTATAATACAGGAGGAAGCAGTGACGCTGCTCCAGCTCCTTTATTTTCTATAATACAGGAGGAAGCAGTGACACTGCTCCAGATCCTTTATTTTCTATAATACAGGAGGAAGGAGTGACGCTGCTCCAGCTCCTTTATTTTCTATAATACAGGAGGAAGCAGTGACGCTGCTCCAGCTCCTTTATTTTCTATAATCAGGAGGAAGCAGTGACGCTGCTCCAGCTCCTTTATTTTCTATAATACAGGAGGAAGCAGTGACGCTGCTCCAGCTCCTTTATTTTCTATAATACAGGAGGAAGCAGTGACGCTGCTCCAGCTCCTTTATTTTCTATCATACAGGAGGAAGCAGTGACGCTGCTCCAGCTCCTTTATTTTCTATAATACAGGAGGAAGCAGTGACGCTGCTCCAGCTCCTTTATTTTCTATAATACAGGAGGAAGCAGTGACGCTGCTCCAGCTCCTTTATTTTCTATAATACAGGAGGAAGCAGTGACGCTGCTCCAGCTCCTTTATTTTCTATAATACAGGAGGAAGCAGTGACGCTGCTCCAGCTCCTTTATTTTCTATAATACAGGAGGAAGCGGTGACGCTGCTCCAGGTCCTTTATTTTCTATAATACAGGAGGAAGCAGTGACGCTGCTCCAGCTCCTTTATTTTCTATAATACAGGAGGAAGCATTAACGCTGCTCCAGCTCCTTTATTTTCTATAATACAGGAGGAAGCAGTGACGCTGCTCCAGCTCCTTTATTTTCTATAATACAGGAGGAAGCAGTGACTGCTCCAGCTCCTTTATTTTCTATAATACAGGAGGAAGCAGAGACGCTGCTCCAGGTCCTTTATTTTCTATAATACAGGAGGAAGCAGAGACGCTGCTCCATCTCCTTTATTTTCTATAATACAGGAGGAAGCAGTGACGCTGCTCCAGCTCCTTTATTTTCGATAATACAGGAGGAAGCAGTGACGCTGCTCCAGGTCCTTTATTTTCTATAATACAGGAGGAAGCAGTGACGCTGCTCCAGCTCCTTTATTTTCTATAATACAGGAGGAAGCAGAGACGCTGATCCAGCTCCTTTATTTTCTATAATACAGGAGGAAGCAGTGACGCTGCTCCAGGTCCTTTATTTTCTATAATACAGGAGGAAGCAGTGACGATGCTCCAACTCCTTTATTTTCTATAATACAGGAGGAAGCAGTGACGCTGCTCCAGCTCCTTTATTTTCTATAATACAGGAGGAAGCAGAGACGCTGCTCCAGCTCCTTTATTTTCTATAATGCAGGAGGAAGCAGTGACGCTGCTCCAGCTCCTTTATTTTCTATAATACAGGAGGAAGCAGTGACGCTGCTCCAGCTCCTTTATTTTCTATAATGCAGGAGGAAGCAGTGACGCTGCTCCAGCTCCTTTATTTTCTATAATACAAGGGGAAGCAGTGACGCTGCTCCAGCTCCTTTATTTTCTATAATACAGGAGGAAGCAGTGACGCTGCTCCAGCTCCTTTATTTTCTATAATACAGGAGGAAGCAGAGACGCTGCTCCAGGTCCTTTATTTTCTATAATACAGGAGGAAGCAGAGACGCTGCTCCAGCTCCTTTATTTTCTATAATACGGGAGGAAGCAGTGACGCTGCTCCAGCTCCTTTATTTTCTATAATACAGGAGGAAGCAGAGACGCTGCTCCAGGTCCTTTATTTTCTATAATACAGGAGGAAGCAGAGACGCTGCTCCAGGTCCTTTATTTTCTATAATACAGGAGGAAGCAGAGACGCTGCTCCAGCTCCTTTATTTTCTATAATACAGGAGGAAGCAGTGACGCTGCTCCAGCTCCTTTATTTTCTATAATACAGGAGGAAGCAGTGACGCTGCTCCAGGTCCTTTATTTTCTATAATACAGGAGGAAGCAGTGACGCTGCTCCAGCTCCTTTATTTTCTATAATACAGGAGGAAGCAGTGACGCTGCTCCAGGTCCTTTATTTTCTATAATACAGGAGGAAGCAGTGACGCTGCTCCAGGTCCTTTATTTTCTATAATACAGGAGGAAGCAGTGACGCTGCTCCAGCTCCTTTATTTTCTATAATACAGGAGGAAGCAGTGACGCTGCTCCAGCTCCTTTATTTTCTATAATACAGGAGGAAGCAGAGACGCTGCTCCAGGTCCTTTATTTTCTATAATACAGGAGGAAGCAGAGACGCTGCTCCAGCTCCTTTATTTTCTATAATACAGGAGGAAGCAGTGACGCTGCTCCAGCTCCTTTATTTTCTATAATACAGGAGGAAGCAGTGACGCTGCTCCAGCTCCTTTATTTTCTATAATACAGGAGGAAGCAGAGACGCTGATCCAGCTCCTTTATTTTCTATAATACAGGAGGAAGCAGTGACGCTGCTCCAGCTCCTTTATTTTCTATAATACAGGAGGAAGCAGAGACGCTGCTCCAGGTCCTTTATTTTCTATAATACAGGAGGAAGCAGTGACGCTGCTCCAGCTCCTTTATTTTCTATAATACAGGAGGAAGCAGTGACGCTGCTCCAGCTCCTTTATTTTCTATAATACAGGAGGAAGCAGTGACGCTGCTCCAGCTCCTTTATTTTCTATAATACAGGATGAAGCAGTGACGCTGCTCCAGCTCCTTTATTTTCTATAATACAGGAGGAAGCAGTGACGCTGCTCCAGCTCCTTTATTTTCTATAATACAGGAGGAAGCAGTGACGCTGCTGCAGCTCCTTTATTTTCTATAATACAGGAGGAAGCAGAGACGCTGTTCCAGCTCCTTTATTTTCTATAATACAGGAGGAAGCAGAGACGCTGCTCCAGGTCCTTTATTTTCTATAATACAGGAGGAAGCAGTGACCCTGCTCAAGCTCCTTTATTTTCTATAATACAGGAGGAAGCAGTGACGCTGCTCCAGCTCCTTTATTTTCTATAATACAGGAGGAAGCAGTGACGGTGCTCCAGCTCCTTTATTTTCTATAATACAGGAGGAAGCAGAGACGCTGTTCCAGCTCCTTTATTTTCTATAATACATGAGGAAGCAGTGACGCTGCTCCAGCTCCTTTATTTTCTATAATACAGAAGGAAGCAGAGACGCTGCTCCAGCTCCTTTATATTCTATAATACAGGAGGAAGCAGTGACGCTGCTCCAGCTCCTTTATTTTCTATAATACAGGAGGAAGCAGTGACGCTGCTCCAGCTCCTTTATTTTCTATAATACAGGAGGAAGCAGTGACGCTGCTGCAGCTCCTTTATTTTCTATAATACAGGAGGAAGCAGTGACGCTGCTCCAGGTCCTTTATTTTCTATAATACAGGAGGAAGGAGTGACGCTGCTCCAGCTCCTTTATTTTCTGTAATACAGGAGGAAGCTGAGATGCTGCTCCAGCTCCTTTATTTTCTATAATACGGGAGGAAGCAGTGACGCTGCTCCAGGTCCTTTATTTTCTATAATACCGGAGGAAGCAGTGACGCTGCTCCAGCTCCTTTATTTTCTATAATACATGAGGAAGCAGAGACGCTGCTCCAGGTCCTTTATTTTCTATAATACAGGAGGAAGCAGAGACGCTGCTCCAGCTCCTCTATTTTCTATAATACAGGAGGAAGCAGTGACGCTGCTCCAGCTCCTTTATTTTCTATAATACAGGAGGAAGCAGTGACGCTGCTCCGGCTCCTTTATTTTCTATAATACAGGAGGAAGCAGTGACGCTGCTCCAGCGCCTTTATTTTCTATAATACAGGAGGAAGCAGTGACGCTGCTCCAGCTCCTTTATTTTCTATAATACAGGAGGAAGCAGTGACGCTGTTCCAGCTCCTTTATTTTCTATAATACAGGAGGAAGCAGTGACGCTGCTCCAGCTCCTTTATTTTCTATAATACAGGAGGAAGCAGTGACGCTGCTCCAGCTCCTTTATTTTCTATAATACAGGAGGAAGCAGAGACGCTGCTCTCGCTCCTTTATTTTCTATAATACAGGAGGAAGCAGTGACGCTGCTCCAGCTCCTTTATTTTCTATAATACAGGAGGAAGCAGTGACGCTGTTCCAGCTCCTTTATTTTCTATAATACAGGAGGAAGCAGTGACGCTGCTCCAGCTCCTTTATTTTCTATAATACAGGAGGAAGCAGTGACGCTGCTCCAGCTCCTTTATTTTCTATAATACAGGAGGAAGCAGAGACGCTGCTCTCGCTCCTTTATTTTCTATAATACAGGAGGAAGCTGTGACGCTGCTCCAGCTCCTTTATTTTCTATAATACAGGAGGAAGCAGAGACGCTGCTCCAGCTCCTTTATTTTCTATAATACAGGAGGAAGCAGAGACGCTGCTCTCGCTCCTTTATTTTCTATAATACAGGAGGAAGCTGTGACGCTGCTCCAGCTCCTTTATTTTCTATAATACTGGAGGAAGCAGTGACGCTGCTCCAGCTCCTTTATTTTCTATAATACAGGAGGAAGCAGAGACGCTGCTCCAGCTCCTTTATTTTCTATAATACTGGAGGAAGCAGTGACGATGCTCCAGCTCCTTTATTTTCTATAATACAGGAGGAAGCAGTGACGCTGCTCCGGCTCCTTTATTTTCTATAATACAGGAGGAAGCAGTGACGCTGCTCCGGCTCCTTTATTTTCTATAATACAGGAGGAAGCGGTGACGCTGCTCCAGCTCCTTTATTTTCTATAATACAGGAGGAAGCAGTAACGCTGCTCCAGCTCCTTTATTTTCTATAATACAGGAGGAAGCAGAGACGCTGCTCCAGCTCCTTTATTTTCTATAATACAGGAGGAAGCAGTGACGCTGCTCCAGCTCCTTTATTTTCCATAATACAGGAGGAAGCAGTGACGCTGCTCCAGCTCCTTTATTTTCTATAATACAGGAGGAAGAAGTGACGCTGCTCCAACTCCTTTATTTTCTATAATACAGGAGGAAGCAGTGACGCTGCTCCAGCTCCTTTATTTTCTATAATACAGGAGGAAGCAGTGACGCTGCTCCAGCTCCTTTATTTTCTATAGTACAGGAGGAAGCAGTGACTCTGCTCCAGCTCCTTTATTTTCTATAATACAGGAAGAAGCAGTGACGCTGCTCCAGCTCCTTTATTTTCTATAATACAGGAAGAAGCAGTGACGCTGCTCCAGCTCCTTTATTTTCTATAATACAGGAGGAAGCAGTGACGCTGCTCCAGCTCCTTTATTTTCTATAATACAGGAGGAAGCAGAGACGCTGCTCCAGCTCCTTTATTTTCTATAATACAGGAGGAAGCAGAGACGCTGCTCCAGCTCCTTTATTTTCTATAATACAGGAGGAAGCAGTGACGCTGCTCCAGCTCCTTTATTTTCCATAATACAGGAGGAAGCGGTGACGCTGCTCCGGCTCCTTTATTTTCCATAATACAGGAAGAAGCAGTGACGCTGCTCCAGATCCTTTATTTTCTATAATACAGGAGGAAGCAGTGACGCTGCTCCAGCTCCTTTATTTTCTATAATACAGGAGGAAGCAGTGACGCTGCTCCAGCTCCTTTATTTTCTATAATACAGGAGGAAGCAGAGACGCTGCTCCAGCTCCTTTATTTTCTATAATACAGGAGGAAGCAGTGACGCTGCTCCAGCTCCTTTATTTTCCATAATACAGGAGGAAGCAGTGACGCTGCTCCAGCTCCTTTATTTTCTATAATACAGGAGGAAGCAGTGACACTGCTCCAGCTCCTTTATTTTCTATAATACAGGAGGAAGCAGTGACGCTGCTCCAGCTCCTTTATTTTCTATAATACAGGAGGAAGGAGAGACGCTGCTCCAGCTCCTTTATTTTCTATAATACAGGAGGAAGCAGTGACGCTGCTCCAGCTCCTTTATTTTCTATAATACAGAAGGAAGCAGTGACGATGCTCCAGGTCCTTTATTTTCTATAATACAGAAGGAAGCAGTGACGCTGCTCCAGCTCCTTTATTTTCGATAATACAGGAGGAAGCAGTGACGCTGCTCCAGCTCCTTTATTTTCGATAATACAGGAGGAAGCAGTGACGCTGCTCCAGCTCCTTTATTTTCTATAATACAGGAGGAAGCAGTGACGCTGCTCCAGCTCCTTTATTTTCTATAATACAGGAGGAAGCAGGGACGCTGCTCCAGCTCCTTTATTTTCTATAATACAGGAGGAAGCAGTGACGCTGCTCCAGCTCCTTTATTTTCTATAATACAGGAGGAAGCAGTGACGCTGCTCCAGCTCCTTTATTTTCTATAACACAGGAGGAAGCAGTGACGATGCTCCAGCTCCTTTATTTTCTATAATACAGGAGGAAGCAGAGACGCTGCTCCAGCTCCTTTATTTTCTATAATACAGGAGGAAGCAGAGACGCTGCTCAGCTCCTTTATTTTCTATAATACAGGAGGAAGCAGTGACGCTGATCCAGGTCCTTTATTTTCTATAATACCGGAGGAAGCAGTGACGCTGCTCAGCTCCTTTATTTTCTATAATACAGGAGGAAGCAGAGACGCTGCTCCAGCTCCTTTATTTTCTATAATACAGGAGGAAGCAGAGACGCTGCTCCAGCTCCTTTATTTTCTATAATACAGGAGGAAGCAGTGACTCTGCTCCAGCTCCTTTATTTTCTATAATACAGGAGGAAGCAGTGACGCTGCTCAGCTCCTTTATTTTCTATAATACAGGAGGAAGCAGAGACGCTGCTCCAGCTCCTTTATTTTCTATAATACAGGAGGAAGCAGAGACGCTGCTCCAGCTCCTTTATTTTCTATAATACAGGAGGAAGCAGAGACGCTGCTCCAGCTCCTTTATTTTCTATAATACAGGAGGAAGCGGTGACGCTGCTCCAGCTCCTTTATTTTCTATAATACAGGAGGAAGCAGTGACGCTGCTCCAGCTCCTTTATTTTCTATAATGCAGGAGGAAGCGGTGACTCTGCTGCAGCTCCTTTATTTTCTATAATACAGAAGGAAGCAGTGACACTGCTCCAGCTCCTTTATTTTCTATAATACAGGAGGAAGCAGAGACGCTGCTCCAGCTCCTTTATTTTCTATAATACAGGAGGAAGCAGAGACGCTGCTCCAGCTCCTTTATTTTCGATAATACAGGAGGAAGCAGTGACGCTGCTCCATCTCCTTTATTTTCTATAATACAGGAGGAAGCAGTGACGCTGCTCCAGCTCCTTTATTTTCTATAATACAGGAGGAAGCAGTGACGATGCTCCAGCTCCTTTATTTTCTATAATACAGGAGGAAGCAGTGACGATGCTCCAGCTCCTTTATTTTCTATAATACAGGAGGAAGCAGAGACGCTGCTCCAGCTCCTTTATTTTCTATAATACAGGAGGAAGCAGTGACGCTGCTCCAGCTCCTTTATTTTCTATAATACAGGAGGAAGCAGTGACGATGCTCCAGCTCCTTTATTTTCTATAATACAGGAGGAAGCAGTGACGCTGCTCCAGCTCCTTTATTTTCTATAATACAGGAGGAAGCAGAGACGCTGCTCCAGCTCCTTTATTTTCTATAATACAGGAGGAAGCAGAGACGCTGCTCCAGCTCCTTTATTTTCTATAATACAGGATGAAGCAGTGACGCTGCTCCAGCTCCTTTATTTTCTATAATACAGAAGGAAGCAGAGACGCTGCTCCAGCTCCTTTATTTTCTATAATACAGGAGGAAGCAGAGACGCTGCTCCAGCTCCTTTATTTTCTATAATACAGGAGGAAGCAGTGACGCTGCTCCAGCTCCTTTATTTTCTATAATACAGGAGGAAGCAGAGACGCTGCTCCAGCTCCTTTATTTTCTATAATACTGGAGGAAGCAGAGACGCTGCTCCAGCTCCTTTATTTTCTATAATACAGGAGGAAGCAGTGACACTGCTCCAGGTCCTTTATTTTCTATAATACAGAAGGAAGCGGTGACGCTGCTCCAGCTCCTTTATTTTCTATAATACAGGAGGAAGCAGTGACGCTGCTCCAGCTCCTTTATTTTCTATAATACATGGGGAAGCAGTGACGCTGCTCCAGCTCCTTTATTTTCTATAATACAGAAGGAAGCGGTGACGCTGCTCCAGCTCCTTTATTTTCTATAATACAGGAGGAAGCAGTGACGGTGCTCCAGCTCCTTTATTTTCTATAATACAGGAGGAAGCAGTGACCCTGCTCCAGCTCCTTTATTTTCTATAATACAGGAGGAAGCAGTGACGCTGCTCCAGCTCCTTTATTTTCTATAATACAGGAGGAAGCAGAGACGCTGCTCCAGCTCCTTTATTTTCTATAATACAGGAGGAAGCAGTGACGCTGCTCCAGCTCCTTTATTTTCTATAATACAGGAGGAAGCAGTGACGCTGCTCCAGCTCCTTTATTTTCTATAATACAGGAGGAAGCAGTGACGCTGCTCCAGCTCCTTTATTTTCTATAATACAGGAGGAAGCAGTGACGCTGATCCAGCACCTTTATTTTCTATAATACAGGAGGAAACAGAGACGCTGCTCCAGCTCCTTTATTTTCTATAATACAGGAGGAAGCAGTGACGCTGCTCCATCTCCTTTATTTTCTATAATACAGGAGGAAGCAGTGACGCTGCTCCAGCTCCTTTACTTTCTATAATACAGGAGGAAGCAGTGACGCTGCTCCATCTCCTTTATTTTCTATAATACAGGAGGAAGCAGTGACGCTGCTCCATCTCCTTTATTTTCTATAATACAGGAGGAAGCAGTGACGCTGCTCCAGCTCCTTTATTTTCTATAATACAGAAGGAAGCAGAGACGCTGCTCCGGCTCCTTTACTTTCTATAATACAGGAGGAAGCAGTGACGCTGCTCCATCTCCTTTATTTTCTATAATACAGGAGGAAGCAGTGACGCTGCTCCAGCTCCTTTATTTTCTATAATACAGGAGGAAGCAGTGACGCTGCTCCAGCTCCTTTATTTTCTATAATACAGAAGGAAGCAGAGACGCTGCTCCAGCTCCTTTATTTTCGATAATACAGGAAGAAGCAGAGACGCTGCTCCAGCTCCTTTATTTTCTATAATACAGGAGGAAGCAGTGACGCTGCTCCAGCTCCTCTATTTTCTATAATACAGGAGGAAGCAGTGACGCTGCTCCAGCTCATTTATTTTCGATAATACAGGAGGAAGCAGAGACGCTGCTCCAGCTCCTTTATTTTCTATAATACAGGAGGAAGCAGTGACGCTGCTCCAGCTCCTTTATTTTCTATAATACAGGAGGAAGCAGTGACGCTGCTCCAGGTCCTTTATTTTCTATAATACAGGAGGAAGCAGAGACGCTGCTCCAGCTCCTTTATTTTCTATAATACAGGAGGAAGCAGTGACGCTGCTCCAGCTCCTTTATTTTCTATAATACAGGAAGAAGCAGTGACGCTGCTCCAGCTCCTTTATTTTCTATAATACAGGAGGAAGCAGAGACGCTGGTCCAGCTCCTTTATTTTCTATAATACAGGAAGAAGCAGTGACGCTGCTCCAGCTCCTTTATTTTCTATAATACAGGAGGAAGCGGTGACGCTGCTCCAGCTCCTTTATTTTCTATAATACAGGAGGAAGCAGAGACGCTGCTCCAGCTCCTTTATTTTCTATAATACAGGAGGAAGCGGTGACGCTGCTCCAGCTCCTTTATTTTCTATAATACAGGAGGAAGCAGAGACGCTGCTCCAGCTCCTTTATTTTCTATAATACAGGAGGAAGCAGTGACGCTGCTCCAGCTCCTTTATTTTCTATAATACAGGAGGAAGAAGTGACGCTGCTCCAGCTCCTTTATTTTCTATAATACAGGAGGAAGCAGTGACGCTGCTCCAGCTCCTTTATTTTCTATAATACAGGAGGAAGCAGTGACGCTGCTCCAGCTCCTTTATTTTCTATAATACAGGAGGAAGCAGAGACGCTGCTCCAGCTCCTTTATTTTCTATAATACAGGAGGAAGCAGTGACGCTGCTCCAGCTCCTTTATTTTCTATAATACAGGAGGAAGCAGTGACGCTGCTCCAGCTCCTTTATTTTCTATAATACAGGAGGAAGCAGTGACGCTGCTCCAGCTCCTTTATTTTCTATAATACAGGAGGAATCAGTGACGCTGCTCCAGCTCCTTTATTTTCTATAATACAGGAGGAAGAAGTGACGCTGCTCCAGCTCCTTTATTTTCTATAATACAGGAGGAAGCAGTGACGCTGCTCCAGCTCCTTTATTTTCTATAATACAGGAGGAAGCAGTGACGCTGCTCCAGCTCCTTTATTTTCTATAATACAGGAGGAAGCAGAGACGCTGCTCCAGCTCCTTTATTTTCTATAATACAGGAGGAATCAGTGACGCTGCTCCAGCTCCTTTATTTTCTATAATACAGGAGGAAGAAGTGACGCTGCTCCAGCTCCTTTATTTTCTATAATACAGGAGGAAGCAGTGACGCTGCTCCAGCTCCTTTATTTTCTATAATACAGGAGGAAGCAGTGACGCTGCTCCAGCTCCTTTATTTTCTATAATACAGGAGGAAGCAGTGACTCTGCTCCAGCTCCTTTATTTTCTATAATACAGGAGGAAGCAGTGACGCTGCTCCAGCTCCTTTATTTTCTATAATACAGGAGGAAGCAGTGACGCTGCTCCAGCTCCTTTATTTTCTATAATACAGGAGGAAGCAGAGACGCTGCTCCAGCTCCTTTATTTTCTATAATACAGGAGGAATCAGTGACGCTGCTCCAGCTCCTTTATTTTCTATAATACAGGAGGAAGCGGTGACGCTGCTCCAGCTCCTTTATTTTCTATAATACAGGAGGAAGAAGTGACGCTGCTCCAGCTCCTTTATTTTCTATAATACAGGAGGAAGCAGTGACGCTGCTCCAGCTCCTTTATTTTCTATAATACAGGAGGAAGCAGTGACGCTGCTCCAGCTCCTTTATTTTCTATAATACAGGAGGAAGCAGTGACGCTGCTCCAGCTCCTTTATTTTCTATAATACAGGAGGAAGCAGTGACGCTGCTCCAGCTCCTTTATTTTCTATAATACAGGAGGAAGCAGTGACGCTGCTCCAGCTCCTTTATTTTCTATAATACAGGAGGAAGCAGTGAGGCTGCTCCAGCTCCTTTATTTTCTATAATACAGGAGGAAGCGGTGACGCTGCTCCAGCTCCTTTATTTTCTATAATACAGGAGGAAGCGGTGACGCTGCTCCAGCTCCTTTATTTTCTATAATACAGGAGGAAGCGGTGACGCTGCTCCAGCTCCTTTATTTTCTATAATACAGGAGGAAGAAGTGACGCTGCTCCAGCTCCTTTATTTTCTATAATACAGGAGGAAGCAGTGACGCTGCTCCAGCTCCTTTATTTTCTATAATACAGGAGGAAGCGGTGACGCTGCTCCGGCTCCTTTATTTTCTATAATACAGGGGGAAGCAGTGACGCTGCTCCAGCTCCTTTATTTTCTATAATACAGGAGGAAGCAGTGACGCTGCTCCAGCTCCTTTATTTTCTATAATACAGGAGGAAGCAGTGACGCTGCTCCAGCTCCTTTATTTTCTATAATACAGGATGAAGCAGAGACGCTGCTCCAGCTCCTTTATTTTCTATAATACAGGAAGAAGCAGTGACGCTGCTCCAGCTCCTTTATTTTCTATAATACATGAGGAAGCAGAGACGCTGCTCCAGCTCCTTTATTTTCTATAATACAGGAGGAAGCAGTGACGCTGTTCCAGCTCCTTTATTTTCCATAATACAGGAGGAAGCAGTGACGCTGCTCCAGCTCCTTTATTTTCTATAATACAGGAGGAAGAAGTGACGCTGCTCCAACTCCTTTATTTTCTATAATACAGGAGGAAGCAGTGACGCTGCTCCAGCTCCTTTATTTTCTATAATACAGGAGGAAGCAGAGACGCTGCTCCAGCTCCTTTATTTTCTATAATACAGGAGGAAGCAGTGACACTGCTCCAGCTCCTTTATTTTCTATAATACAGGAGGAAGCAGTGACGCTGCTCCATCTCCTTTATTTTCTATAATACAGGAGGAAGCAGAGACGCTGCTCCAGCTCCTTTATTTTCTCTAATACAGGAGGAAGCAGTGACGCTGCTCCAGCTCCTTTATTTTCTATAATACAGGTGGAAGCAGTGACGCTGCTCCAGCTCCTTTATTTTCTATAATACAGGAGGAAGCAGTGACGCTGCTCCAGCTCCTTTATTTTCTATAATACAGGAGGAAGCAGTGACGCTGCTCCAGCTCCATTATTTTCTATAATACAGGAGGAAGCAGTGACGCTGCTCCAGCTCCTTTATTTTCTATAATACAGGAGGAAGCAGAGACGCTGCTCCAGCTCCTTTATTTTCTATAATACAGGATGAAGCAGTGACGCTGCTCCAGCTCCTTTATTTTCTATAATACAGGAGGAAGCAGTGACGCTGCTCCAGCTCCTTTATTTTCTATAATACAGGAGGAAGCAGTGACGCTGCTCCAGCTCCTTTATTTTCTATAATACAGGAGGAAGCAGTGACTGCTCCAGCTCCTTTATTTTCTATAATACAGGAGGAAGCAGAGACGCTGCTCCAGGTCCTTTATTTTCTATAATACAGGAGGAAGCAGTGACGCTGCTCCAGCTCCTTTATTTTCTATAATACAGGAGGAAGCAGTGACGCTGCTCCAGCTCCTTTATTTTCTATAATACAGGAGGAAGCAGAGACGCTGCTCCAGCTCCTTTATTTTCTATAATACAGGAGGAAGCAGTGACGCTGCTCCAGCTCCTTTATTTTCTATAATACAGGAGGAAGCAGTGACGGTGCTCCAGCTCCTTTATTTTCTATAATACAGGAGGAAGCAGAGACGCTGTTCCAGCTCCTTTATTTTCTATAATACATGAGGAAGCAGTGACGCTGCTCCAGCTCCTTTATTTTCTATAATACAGGAGGAAGCAGTGACGCTGCTCCAGCTCCTTTATTTTCTATAATACAGGAGGAAGCAGTGATGCTGCTCCAGCTCCTTTATTTTCTATAATACAGGAGGAAGCGGTGACGCTGCTCCAGCTCCTTTATTTTCTATAATACAGGAGGAAGCAGTGACGCTGCTCCAGCTCCTTTATTTTCTATAATACAGGAGGAAGCAGAGACGCTGCTCCAGCTCCTTTATTTTCTATAATACAGGAGGAAGCAGTGACGCTGCTCCAGCTCCTTTATTTTCTATAATACAGGAGGAAGCAGTGACGGTGCTCCAGCTCCTTTATTTTCTATAATACAGGAGGAAGCAGAGACGCTGTTCCAGCTCCTTTATTTTCTATAATACATGAGGAAGCAGTGACGCTGCTCCAGCTCCTTTATTTTCTATAATACAGGAGGAAGCAGTGACGCTGCTCCAGCTCCTTTATTTTCTATAATACAGGAGGAAGCAGTGATGCTGCTCCAGCTCCTTTATTTTCTATAATACAGGAGGAAGCGGTGACGCTGCTCCAGCTCCTTTATTTTCTATAATACAGGAGGAAGCAGTGACGCTGCTCCAGCTCCTTTATTTTCTATAATACAGGAGGAAGGAGAGACGCTGCTCCAGCTCCTTTATATTCTATAATACAGGAGGAAGCAGTGACGCTGCTCCAGCTCCTTTATTTTCTATAATACAGGAGGAAGCAGTGACGCTGCTCCAGCTCCTTTATTTTCTATAATACTGGAGGAAGCAGAGACGCTGCTCCAGCTCCTTTATTTTCTATAATACAGGAGGAAGCAGTGACGCTGCTCCAGCTCCTTTATTTTCTATAATACAGGAGGAAGCAGTGACGCTGCTCCAGCTCCTTTATTTTCTATAATACAGGAGGAAGCAGTGACTCTGCTCCAGCTCCTTTATTTTCTATAATACAGGAGGAAGCAGTGACGCTGCTCCAGCTCCTTTATTTTCTATTATATCGGAGGAAGCAGTGACGCTGCTCCAGCTCCTTTATTTTCTATAATACAGGAGGAAGCAGTGACGCTGCTCCAGCTCCTTTATTTTCTATAATACAGGAGGAAGCGGTGACGCTGCTCCAGCTCCTTTATTTTCTATAATACAGGAGGAAGCAGTGACGCTGCTCCAGCTCCTTTATTTTCTATAATACAGGAGGAAGCAGTGACACTGCTACAGCTCCTTTATTTTCTATAATACAGGAGGAAGCAGAGACGCTGCTCCAGCTCCTTTATTTTCTATAATACAGGAGGAAGCAGTGACACTGCTACAGCTCCTTTATTTTCTATAATACAGGAGGAAGCAGAGACGCTGCTCCAGCTCCTTTATTTTCTATAATACAGGAGGAAGCAGAGACGCTGCTCCAGCTCCTTTATTTTCTATAATACAGGAGGAAGCAGTGACCCTGCTCCAGCTCCTTTATTTTCTATAATACAGGAGGAAGCAGTGACGCTGCTCCAGCTCCTTTATTTTCTATAATACAGGAGGAAGCAGTGACGCTGCTCCAGCTCCTTTATTTTCTATAATACAGGAGGAAGCAGTGACGCTGCTCCAGCTCCTTTATTTTCTATAATACAGGAGGAAGCAGAGACGCTGCTCCAGCTCCTTTATTTTCTATAATACAGGAGGAAGCAGTGACGCTGCTCCAGCTCCTTTATTTTCTATAATACAGGAGGAAGCAGTGACGCTGCTCCAGCTCCTTTATTTTCTATAATACAGGAGGAAGCAGAGACGCTGCTCCAGCTCCTTTATTTTCTATAATACAAGAGGAAGCAGAGACGCTGCTCCAGCTCCTTTATTTTCTATAATACAGGAGGAAGCAGTGACGCTGCTCCGTCTCCTTTATTTTCTATAATACAGGAGGAAGCAGTGACTCTGCTCCGGCTCCTTTATTTTCTATAATACAGGAGGAAGCAGTGACGCTGCTCCGGCTCCTTTATTTTCTATAATACAGGAGGAAGCAGTGACGCTGCTCCAGGTCCTTTATTTTCTATAATACAGGAGGAAGCAGTGACGCTGCTCCAGCTCCTTTATTTTCTATAATACAGGAGGAAGCAGTGACGCTGCTCCAGCTCCTTTATTTTCTATAATACAGGAGGAAGCAGTGACGCTGCTCCAGCTCCTTTATTTTCTATAATACAGGAGGAAGCAGTGACGCTGCTCCAGCTCCTTTATTTTCTATAATACAGGAGGAAGCAGAGACGCTGCTCCAGCTCCTTTATTTTCTATAATACAGGAGGAAGCAGAGACGCTGCTCCAGGTCCTTTATTTTCTATAATACAGGAGGAAGCAGTGACGCTGCTCCAGCTCCTTTATTTTCTATAATACAGGAGGAAGCAGTGACGCTGCTCCAGCTCCTATATTTTCTATAATACAGGAGGAAGCAGTGACGCTGCTCCAGCTCCTTTATTTTCTATAATACAGGAGGAAGCAGTGACGCTGCTCCAGCTCCTTTATTTTCTATAATACAGGAGGAAGCAGTGACGCTGCTGCAGCTCCTTTATTTTCTATAATACAGGAGGAAGCAGAGACGCTGCTCCAGCTCCTTTATTTTCTATAATACAGGAGGAAGCAGAGACGCTGCTCCAGCTCCTTTATTTTCTGTAATACAGGAGGAAGCAGTGACGATGCTCCGGCTCCTTTATTTTCTATAATACAGGAGGAAGCAGTGACGCTGCTCCGGCTCCTTTATTTTCTATAATACAGGAGGAAGCAGTGACGCTGCTCCAGCTCCTTTACTTTCTATAATACAGGAGGAAGCAGAGACGCTGCTCCAGGTCCTTTATTTTCTATAATACAGGAGGAAGCAGTGACGCTGCTCCACCTCCTTTATTTTCTATAATACAGGAGGAAGCAGTGACGCTGCTCCGGCTCCTTTATTTTCTATAATACAGGAGGAAGCAGTGACGCTGCTCCAGCTCCTTTATTTTCTATAATACAGGAGGAAGCAGTGACGCTGCTCCAGGTCCTTTATTTTCTATACTACAGGAGGAAGCAGTGACGCTGCTCCAGCTCCTTTATTTTCTGTAATACAGGAGGAAGCAGTGACGCTGCTCCAGCTCCTTTATTTTCTATAATACAGGAGGAAGCAGTGACGCTGCTCCAGGTCCTTTATTTTCTATAATACAGGAGGAAGCAGAGACACTGCTCCAGCTCCTTTATTTTCTATAATACAGGAGGAAGCAGTGACGCTGCTCCAGCTCCTTTATTTTCTATAATACAGGAGGAAGCAGAGACGCTGCTCCAGCTCCTTTATTTTCTATAATACAGGATGAAGCAGTGACGCTGCTCCGGCTCCTTTATTTTCTATAATACAGGAGGAAGCAGAGACGCTGCTCCAGCTCCTTTATTTTCTATAATACAGGATGAAGCAGTGACGCTGCTCCAGCTCCTTTATTTTCTGTAATACAGGAGGAAGCAGAGACGCTGCTCCAGCTCCTTTATTTTCTGTAATACAGGAGGAAGCAGTGACGCTGCTCCAGGTCCTTTATTTTCTATAATACAGGAGGAAGCAGTGACGCTGCTCCAGCTCCTTTATTTTCTATAATACAGGAGGAAGCAGTGACGCTGCTCCAGCTCCTTTATTTTCTATAATACAGGAGGAAGCAGAGACGCTGCTCCAGCTCCTTTATTTTCTATAATACAGGAGGAAGCAGTGACGCTGCTCCAGCTCCTTTATTTTCTATAATACAGGAGGAAGCAGTGACGCTGCTCCAGCTCCTTTATTTTCTATAATACAGGAGGAAGCAGTGACGCTGCTCCAGCTCCTTTATTTTCTATAATACAGGAGGAAGCAGTGACGCTGCTCCAGCTCCTTTATTTTCTATAATACAGGAGGAAGCAGTGACGCTGCTCCAGCTCCTTTATTTTCTATAATACAGGAGGAAGCAGAGACGCTGCTCCAGCTCCTTTATTTTCTATAATACAGGAGGAAGCGGTGACGCTGCTCCAGCTCCTTTATTTTCTATAATACAGGAGGAAGCAGAGACGCTGCTCCAGATCCTTTATTTTCTATAATACAGGAGGAAGCAGTGACACTGCTCCAGCTCCTTTATTTTCTATAATACAGGAGGAAGCAGAGACGCTGCTCCAGATCCTTTATTTTCTATAATACAGGAGAAAGCGGTGACGATGCTCCGGCTCCTTTATTTTCTATAATACAGGAGGAAGCGGTGACGCTGCTCCAGCTCCTTTATTTTCTATAATACAGGAGGAAGCAGTGACGCTGCTCCAGCTCCGTTATTTTCTATAATACAGGAGGAAGCAGAGACGCTGCTCCAGATCCTTTATTTTCTATAATACAGGAGGAAGCAGTGACCCTGCTCCAGCTCCTTTATTTTCTATAATACAGGAGGAAGCAGTGACGCTGCTCCAGCTACTTTATTTTCTATAATACAGGAGGAAGCAGTGACGCTGCTCCAGCTCCTTTATTTTCTATAATACAGGAGGAAGCAGTGACGCTGCTCCAGCTCCGTTATTTTCTATAATACAGGAGGAAGCAGAGACGCTGCTCCAGGTCCTTTATTTTCTATAATACAGGAGGAAGCAGAGACGCTGCTCCAGATCCTTTATTTTCTATAATACAGGAGAAAGCGGTGACGATGCTCCGGCTCCTTTATTTTCTATAATACAGGAGGAAGCAGTGACGCTGCTCCAGCTCCTCTATTTTCTATAATACAGGAGGAAGCGGTGACGCTGCTCCAGCTCCTTTATTTTCTATAATACAGGAGGAAGCAGTGACGCTGCTCCAGCTCCGTTATTTTCTATAATACAGGAGGAAGCAGAGACGCTGCTCCAGATCCTTTATTTTCTATAATACAGGAGGAAGCAGTGACCCTGCTCCAGCTCCTTTATTTTCTATAATACAGGAGGAAGCAGTGACGCTGATCCAGCTCCTTTATTTTCTATAATACAGGAGGAAGCAGAGACGCTGCTCCAGATCCTTTATTTTCTATAATACAGGAGAAAGCGGTGACGCTGCTCCGGCTCCTTTATTTTCTATAATACAGGAGGAAGCAGTGACGCTGCTCCAGCTCCGTTATTTTCTATAATACAGGAGGAAGCAGAGACGCTGCTCCAGATCCTTTATTTTCTATAATACAGGAGGAAGCAGTGACCCTGCTCCAGCTCCTTTATTTTCTATAATACAGGAGGAAGCAGTGACGCTGATCCAGCTCCTTTATTTTCTATAATACAGGAGGAAGCAGAGACGCTGCTCCAGATCCTTTATTTTCTATAATACAGGAGAAAGCGGTGACGCTGCTCCAGCTCCTTTATTTTCTATAATACAGGAGAAAGCAGTGACGCTGATCCAGCTCCTTTATTTTCCATAATACAGGAGGAAGCAGAGACGCTGCTCCAGCTCCTTTATTTTCTATAATACAGGAGGAAGCAGTGACGCTGCTCCAGCTCCTTTATTTTCTGTAATACAGGAGGAAGCAGTGACGCTGCTCCAGCTCCTTTATTTTCTATAATACAGGAGGAAGCAGAGACGCTGCTCCAGCTCCTTTATTTTCTATAATACAGGAGGAAGCAGTGACGCTGCTCCAGCTCCTTTATTTTCTATAATACAGGAGGAAGCAGTGACGCTGCTCCAGCTCCTTTATTTTCTATAATACAGGAGGAAGCAGTGACGCTGCTCCAGGTCCTTTATTTTCTATAATACAGGAGGAAGCAGTGACGCTGCTCCAGGTCCTTTATTTTCTATAATACAGGAGGAAGCAGTGACGCTGCTCCAGGTCCTTTATTTTCTATAATTCAGGAGGAAGCAGTGACGCTGCTCCAGCTCCTTTATTTTCTATAATACAGGAGGAAGCAGTGACGCTGCTCCAGGTCCTTTATTTTCTATAATACAGGAGGAAGCAGTGACGCTGCTCCAGGTCCTTTATTTTCTATAATACAGGAGGAAGCAGTGACGCTGCTCCAGGTCCTTTATTTTCTATAATACAGGAGGAAGCAGTGACGCTGCTCCAGGTCCTTTATTTTCTATAATACAGGAGGAAGCAGTGACGCTGCTCCAGCTCCTTTATTTTCTATAATACAGGAGGAAGCAGTGACGCTGCTCCAGGTCCTTTATTTTCTATAATACAGGAGGAAGCAGTGACGCTGCTCCAGGTCCTTTATTTTCTATAATACAGGAGGAAGCAGTGACGCTGCTCCAGGTCCTTTATTTTCTATAATACAGGAGGAAGCAGTGACGCTGCTCCAGCTCCTTTATTTTCTATAATACAGGAGGAAGCAGAGACGCTGCTCCAGCTCCTTTATTTTCTATAATACAGGAGGAAGCAGTGACGCTGCTCCAGCTCCTTTATTTTCTATAATACAGGAGGAAGCAGTGACGCTGCTCCAGCTCCTTTATTTTCTATAATACAGGAGGAAGCAGTGACGCTGCTCCAGGTCCTTTATTTTCTATAATACAGGAGGAAACAGAGACGCTGCTCCAGCTCCTTTATTTTCTATAATACAGGAGGAAGCAGAGACGCTGTTCCAGCTCATTTATTTTCTATAATACAGGAGGAAGCAGAGACGGTGCTCCAGCTCCTTTATTTTCTATAATACAGGAGGAAGCAGTGACGCTGCTCCAGCTCCTTTATTTTCCATAATACAGGAGGAAGCAGAGACGCTGCTCCAACTCCTTTATTTTCTATAAACAGGAGGAAGCGGTGACGCTGCTCCGGCTCCTTTATTTTCTATAATACAGGAGGAAGCAGTGACGCTGCTCCAGCTCCTTTATTTTCTATAATACAGGAGGAAGCAGTGACGCTGCTCCAGCTCCTTTATTTTCTATAATACAGGAGGAAGCAGTGACGCTGCTCCAGCTCCTTTATTTTCTATAATACAGGAGGAAGCAGTGACGCTGCTCCAGCTCCTTTATTTTCTATAATACAGGAGGAAGCAGTGACGCTGCTCCAGCTCCTTTATTTTCTATAATACAGGAGGAAGCAGTGACGCTGCTCCAGCTCCTTTATTTTCTATAATACAGGAGGAAGCAGTGACGCTGCTCCAGGTCCTTTATTTTCTATAATACAGGAGGAAGCAGTGACGCTGCTCCAGCTCCTTTATTTTCCATAATACAGGAGGAAGCAGAGACGCTGCTCCAACTCCTTTATTTTCTATAAACAGGAGGAAGCGGTGACGCTGCTCCGGCTCCTTTATTTTCTATAATACAGGAGGAAGCAGTGACGCTGCTCCAGCTCCTTTATTTTCTATAATACAGGAGGAAGCAGTGACACTGCTCCAGCTCCTTTATTTTCTATAATACAGGAGGAAGCAGTGACGCTGCTCCAGCTCCTTTATTTTCTATAATACAGGAGGAAGCAGTGACGCTGCTCCAGCTCCTTTATTTTCTATAATACAGGAGGAAGCAGTGACGCTGCTCCAGCTCCTTTATTTTCTATAATACAGGAGGAAGCAGAGACGCTGCTCCAGCTCCTTTATTTTCTATAAACAGGAGGAAGCAGTGACGCTGCTCCAGCTCCGTTATTTTCTATAATACAGGAGGAAGAAGTGACTCTGCTCCAGGTCCTTTATTTTCTATAATACAGGAGGAAGCAGTGACTCTGCTCCAGGTCCTTTATTTTATATAATACAGGAGGAAGCAGTGACTCTGCTCCAGGTCCTTTATTTTCTATAATACAGGAGGAAGCAGTGACTCTGCTCCAGGTCCTTTATTTTCTATAATACAGGAGGAAGCAGTGACTCTGCTCCAGGTCCTTTATTTTCTATAATACAGGAGGAAGCAGTGACGCTGCTCCAGCTCCTTTATTTTCTATAATACAGGAGGAAGCAGTGACGCTGATCCAGCTCCGTTATTTTCTATAATACAGGAGGAAGCAGTGACGCTGCTCCAGGTCCTTTATTTTCTATAATACAGGAGGAAGCAGTGACTCTGCTCCAGGTCCTTTATTTTATATAATACAGGAGGAAGCAGTGACGCTGCTCCAGCTCCTTTATTTTCTATAATACAGGAGGAAACAGTGACGCTGCTCCAGCTCCTTTATTTTCTATAATACAGGAGGAAGCAGTGACGCTGCTCCAGCTCTTTTATTTTCTATAATACAGGAGGAAGCAGTGACGCTGCTCCTTTATTTTCTCTAATACAGGAGGAAGCAGTGACTCTGCTCCAGCTCCTTTATTTTCTATAATACAGGAGGAAACAGTGACGCTGCTCCAGCTCCTTTATTTTCTATAATACAGGAGGAAGCAGTGACGCTGCTCCAGCTCTTTTATTTTCTATAATACAGGAGGAAGCAGTGACGCTGCTCCAGCTCCTTTATTTTCTATAATACAGGAGGAAGCAGAGACGCTGCTCCAGCTCCTTTATTTTCTATAATACAGGAGGAAGCAGTGACGCTGCTCCAGCTCCTTTATTTTCTATAATACAGGAGGAAGCAGTGACGCTGCTCCGGCTCCTTTATTTTCTATAATACAGGAGGAAGCGGTGACGCTGCTCCAGCTCCTTTATTTTCTATAATACAGGAGAAAGCGGTGACGATGCTCCGGCTCCTTTATTTTCTATAATACAGGAGGAAGCAGTGACGCTGCTCCAGCTCCTTTATTTTCTATAATACAGGAGGAAGCAGTGACGTTGCTCCAGCTCCTTTATTTTCTATAATACAGGAGGAAGCAGAGACGTTGCTCCAGCTCCTTTATTTTCTATAATACAGGAGGAAGCGGTGACGCTGCTCCTTTATTTTCTATAATACAGGAGGAAGCAGTGACGCTGCTCCAGCTCCTTTATTTTCTATAATACAGGAGGAAGCAGTGACGCTGCTCCAGCTCCTTTATTTTCTATAATACAGGAGGAAGCAGTGACGCTGCTCCAGCTCCTTTATTTTCTATAATACAGGAGGAAGCAGAGACGCTGCTCCAGCTCCTTTATTTTCTATAATACAGGAGGAAGCAGTGACGCTGCTCCAGCTCCTTTATTTTCTATAATACAGGAGGAAGCAGAGACGCTGCTCCAGCTCCTTTATTTTCCATAATACAGGAGGAAGCAGAGACGCTGCTCCAGCTCCTTTATTTTCTATAATACAGGAGGAAGCATTGACCCTGCTCCAGCTCCTTTATTTTCTATAATACAGGAGGAAGCAGAGACGCTGCTCCAGCTCCTTTATTTTCCATAATACAGGAGGAAGCAGAGACTCTGCTCCAGATCCTTTATTTTCTATAATACAGGAGGAAGCAGTGACGCTGCTCCAGCTCCTTTATTTTCTATAATACAGGAGGAAGCAGTGACTCTGCTCCAGCTCCTTTATTTTCTATAATACAGGAGGAAGCAGTGACGCTGCTCCAGCTCCTTTATTTTCTATAATATAGGAGGAAGCAGTGACGATGCTCCGGCTCCTTTATTTTCTATAATACAGGAAGAAGCAGTGACGCTGATCCAGCTCCTTTATTTTCTGTAATACAGGAGGAAGCAGTGACGCTGCTCCTTTATTTTCTATAATACAGGAGGAAGCAGTGACACTGCTCCAGCTCCTTTATTTTCTATAATACAGGAGGAAGCAGAGACGGTGCTCCAGCTCCTTTATTTTCTATAATATAGGAGGAAGCAGTGACGATGCTCCGGCTCCTTTATTTTCTATAATACAGGAGGAAGCAGTGACACTGCTCCAGCTCCTTTATTTTCTATAATACAGGAGGAAGCAGTGACGCTGCTCCAGCTCCTTTATTTTCTATAATACAGGAGGAAGCAGTGACGCTGCTCCAGCTCCTTTATTTTCTATAATACAGGAGGAAGCAGTGACGATGCTCCGGCTCCTTTATTTTCTATAATACAGGAAGAAGCAGTGACGCTGATCCAGCTCCTTTATTTTCTGTAATACAGGAGGAAGCAGTGACGCTGCTCCTTTATTTTCTATAATACAGGAGGAAGCAGTGACACTGCTCCAGCTCCTTTATTTTCTATAATACAGGAGGAAGCAGTGACACTGCTCCAGCTCCTTTATTTTCTATAATACAGGAGGAAGCAGTGACGCTGCTCCTTTATTTTCTATAATACAGGAGGAAGCAGTGACGCTGCTCCAGCTCCTTTATTTTCCATAATACAGGAGGAAGCAGTGACGATGCTCCGGCTCCTTTATTTTCTATAATACAGGAGGAAGCAGTGACCCTGCTCCAGCTCCTTTATTTTCTATAATACAGGAGGAAGCAGTGACGCTGCTCCGGCTCCTTTATTTTCTATAATACAGGAGGAAGCAGAGACGCTGCTCCAGGTCCTTTATTTTCTATAATACAGGAGGAAGCAGTGACGCTGCTCCGGCTCCTTTATTTTCTATAATACAGGAGGAAGCAGAGACGCTGCTCCAGGTCCTTTATTTTCTATAATACAGGAGGAAGCAGAGACGCTGCTCCAGGTCCTTTATTTTCTATAATACAGGAGGAAGCAGAGACGCTGCTCCAGCTCCTTTATTTGGTGGAAACAATAAATGGGTCTGTTCCATGCTGTATATCTCTATGTCTCTATTTAAAAGGCATCTGGATGCAATGTAGTCAGGTCGGGTTTGTAGGGGTAAGGAACAAATGTTGGCTGATCTCGCTAATTAATTCCGGTTATCTGGTCAGAAGGGACGAGGTGGAATGGAGGGTCTGTTTCTGAGCTCGGCACTTCCGAAATCCTAATGAATGATATTTGCCCGAAACGTCGATTTTCCTGCTCCTCGGATGCTGCCTGACCTGCTGTGTTTTTCCAGCACCACTCTGATCTAAGCTCTGAAATGTACTTCTCATACAGGAGACTTCTCCTGCCTACCGAAGGTACACAGAGCCAACACACCAAGATGTCCCATCATATTAGGCAATGGGACCCAATGTGGGAACCACACTGCCGATGTCAAATGCAGCTTGAAAGCCATGAGGCAGGGAACCCCCAGCTTCTGCCACGACAGAACATTGGGACACAGGCAGATTTCAACCTCACACCTTCAAGGCTGAATCTGAGCTGAGGGGGCACCTCTTGTTAAAGATTTAACTGAGAATTTAGCTATTTTTACATACGGTTTACATATGAAAGAACAAAATCTATTATGGTATTTCTAAAAGTATACAGACTGAACAGACACTACACTTTATTTTTAAATATTTCATTTCAGTGGCATCACCCTGTAATCTTTTACTATAAATTCTGTTTGGTATGATGTTATGCTCCACAACCACCTGATGAAGGAACAGCGCTCCAAAAGCTGGTACTATCAAATAAACCTGTTGGACTATAACCTGATGTTGTGTGATTATTTAATTTTGTCCACCCCAGTCCAACACCGGCACCTCCAAATCGTTACTCCATATTGTTTACACTAACTCACACCCTGTTCAGGTCAGTTTATCACAATGACCCTGTTCCTCTTTTTGTGAGGTTCCCTGTGTATATTAACAGAGTTAATGGGCCCCGAGAGGATGAAGATATTCTCTTTATCCTGTCAGTTTAAACAGTTGAACATATCAGTTTGAAGCCAATGGAAGAGGAGATTGTCTTTTTCTGTACAATTTCAGTGCAGAACGTTCAACCATAAACTGTCTTTGCAAAAGTGGGGGCTGAATGCAATTCTCACTGAGCAACATTAATACAGAAAACACAATTCCCAGTTCCTGTTATCAATTGGTGAAGGAACTGGGATGTGAAAACCAATTGTGGTGTGGTGCCGTGGCTCAGTTTGTGAACTTACCCGCACCATAAACAGCCCACCAAGATTTCACATCGTAGTGGTGCCTGTGTATTTTACCAAATGCATGGTTGTTTCAAAATCTCCCAAGTCAGTGTTGCTCATCAGTCAACCATGCGTCCTGTTTGAGTGTCAGCCTGTTTTGGTGATCCTGATCTGTTCCCTGGTTTAGTTCCTCCAGTGGATATTGTTTCTTCCGAACTATTACTTCAATCTGGAATTTCCTTCCTGTGTTTGACAAGGCCTTCTGCTTCTACTCCTCCTGTATTCCGCCTCGTTCATTTCCAGTTTGTTGGGAATAACGAGGTGAGCCAGGAGACATGGCAGACTCGCCGGTGAATGTTGCAGTGATGACGCAGACACCAAGAGCTGTTCACCCTAATTCTCTGCTGTCAACATTCATTCATTCCACACCAACAGGAAATACTTCATTGTTCTCCTGTCGTTGTGGTTGGCACTGTGATTGCGGTTTCTTTTCTTGTGGATTATGAAGTTTATTTAGAACTCGAAAGGATCATAATATTTGGAGGAAGGAATGACACCTCACCTCAGGAATAAGAGCCAGACACATTATTCGGAGAATGTGAGCCCAATCCCACACATCCTACCGAGGAGGCAGAAAGCCTGTTAGCTGGTCCACTCTCAATTTGTCTCCGAATGTCAGACTTTTCAAAGATCAGAAATGGGAAATGAGGAATATGGGCAGACCGAGAGTCCGAGAATGTGAAAGAGGGTCAGGTACATTCACAGAGAAAGAAAGAAAGATGGAGACGCATATTGAGGGAGATACTGAAAGGACCAATTCTCCAATCGACATGGCTGCTGACTGACAGAAACAAATAGGAATAAAAAGGGAACTATTAAGTACAGCCTTTCACCAGGTAGTTGATATGAAATGGAAACCTGGACATCGGGGGAAACAGTATTCACAAGGTGAACAATCAGTGAAAATAATTATCGTCACTGTTACCATCGGATGTCCCACTCCATGAAGCCATGTCTTCCAATGCCCAAGGAAACATATTTACCCTCAGGGACCTGCTTCAGGGTCGCCTGCGCCTCTGCTGGAAGTTGCCATCATTTTATTCACAGTCACTCCGCGATGTTTTGATTCACTCCAGTGAAATATCTTTTTATACCTTGCGTCATGGCCTCTTCCAGTCAAGATCCTGAACCAGTCCAGTGAGAAACCTCTGTTGGTGTGAATCCCCGGATGGAGAATCAGA
The DNA here is from genome assembly GCF_047496795.1 of Chiloscyllium punctatum. Taxonomy (NCBI): domain Eukaryota; kingdom Metazoa; phylum Chordata; class Chondrichthyes; order Orectolobiformes; family Hemiscylliidae; genus Chiloscyllium; species Chiloscyllium punctatum. The sequence continues at coordinate 60,982,856 of NC_092768.1, forward strand.
CGAGATGAACAGCGCCTTTTATTGGTGGAACCCCTTCACTGCAACCTCACGCCTCAAAACGTGTCTCTGCCCGCGTCAACCTGTCCTGGACATTCCTGCATTACACCGACTGACCATCATCAGATTACCGCAGCTCCACTTTCTTTACTGTGAAACACAAGGCGATAATATGAAGCGTTTTTTTTATAAAATTGAAGAGAGAAACTTTGTTGTCGAAGGTGGTTATGAAGGGAAGGACAGGCACAAGGGTGTGTACAATTCAGGTCGCTTTGGATACTGTCAGCATTCCCGGGGGCCCGTGCTGAGGAGTCAAAGTTTGTATCGTCCAGACATGGATACATTTCCCATTCAGGGAGTGAAGGTTTAATTCTCTTCATGTGAATTGTCAGAATGAAAACCCATTCCCCGTTCCACACAGAAGACAGACCGGGATCCCTCCAGAATCAGCCCAGTGATTACTTGAACCATGTGGAAGGACAATGACAGCGGAAAGATACGATAGTGACCCCTTCAAATCTCCCTCCAATCATCTCACCTTCCTGAGTTGGGAATATGTTGGTGTTCCTTCAGTGTCTCTGGGTGTAAATCCAGGAAATCCCGCACTTGCACCATAATGGCTGTACCTCCGTGTGAAGGAGTTCAATGGTTCACAAAAGCAACTCATCTCCTCCATCTCTGGGGGATTTAGGGATGGACAGCGAGTCCTATTCCATTGAGTGATATCATTATCCCAGGAATACGTTTCTAACAGTGGTAGGTTCCAATCGGACACCTGCAGGAGATCGGTAGTAAGTTGGGAAGTGGAGCAGGGAAGTGAAATTGACGTGAATGACAATGATGACTGGGAGGCATGAGGCAGGAAGTGAGTCTGGATCTGGTGGTGCAAGGCTCAGTGTCGCTGCTAATGGGTCAGCCTTTACTGCAAACTGTTTACATTGGCTCACACACCATTTTGCTCTTCCCTGGGTGTGTTTCATTGACAGAGTGAGGTCAGTCTGCTATTCACTGGGTGTGTTACATTCACAGAGTGGGGTCAGTCTGGTCTTCCCTGGGTGTGTTACACTGACAGAGTCGGGTCAGTCTGCTCTTCACTGGGTGAGGTACATTGACCGAGTCGGATCAGTCTGCCGTTCCCTGGGTGTGGTTCATTGAAAGAGTGTGGTCAGTCTGCCCTTCACTGGGTGTGGTAATTGACCGAGTGAGGTCAGTGTGCTCTTCCCTGTGTGTGTTACATTGACTGAGTGGGGTCGTACTGCTCTTCCCTGGGTGTGTTACATTGACAGAGTGGGGTCAGTCTGCTCTTCCCTGGTGGGTTACATTGACAGAGTGGGGTCAGTCTGCTCTTCCCTGGGTCTGTTACATTGACAGTGTGAGGTCAGTCTGCTCTTCCTTGGGTCTGTGACATTGACTGAGTTGGGTCAGTCTGCTCTTCCCTGGGTATGTTACATTGTCAGACTGGGGTCAAACTGCCCTTCCCTGGGTGTGTTACATTGACAGAGTGAGGTCAGTCTGCTCTTCCCTGGGTGTGTTACACTGACAGAGTCGGGTCAGTCTGCTCTTCACTGGGTGAGGTACATTGACCGAGTCGGATCAGTCTGCTGTTCCCTGGGTGTGGTTCATTCAAAGAGTGTGGTCAGTCTGCTCTTCCCTGGGTGTGTTACATTGACAGAGTAGGGTCAGTCTGCCCTTCACTGGGTGTGGTAATTGACCGAGTGAGGTCAGTGTGCTCTTCCCTGTGTGTTAGATTGACTGAGTGGGGTCGTACTGCTCTTCCCTGGGTGTGTTACATTGACAGAGTGGGGTCAGTCTGCTCTTCCCTGGTGGGTTACATTGACAGAGTGGGGTCTGTCTGCTCTTCCCTGGTGGGTTACATTGACAGAGTAGGGTCAGTCTGCTCTTTCCTGGGTGTGTTACATTGACAGAGTGAGTCCAGTTTGCACTTCCCTGGGTGTGTTACATTGACAGAGTGGGGTCAGTCTGCTCTTCCCTGGGTGGGTTATATTGACAGAGTGAGGTCAGTCTGATCTTCCCTGGGTGTGTTACATTGACAGAGTGGGATCAGTCTGCTCTTCCCTGGGTGTGTTACACTGACAGAGTGGGGTCAGTCTGCTCTTCCCTGGGTGTGGTAATTGACCGAGTGAGGTCAGTCTGCTCTTCCCTGGGTGTGTTATATTGACAGAGTGGGGTCAGTCTGCTCTTCCCTGGGTGTGTTACATTGACAGTGTGAGGTCAGTCTGCTCTTCCCTGGGTGTGTTACATTGACAGAGTGGGGTCACTCTGCTCTTCCCTGGGTATGTTACATTGATAGAGTGGGGTCAATCTGATCTTCTCTGGGTGTGTTACATTGACAGAGTAGTGTCAGTCTGCTCTTCCCTGGGTGTGTTACACTGACAGAGTCGGGTCAGTCTGCTCTTCACTCGGTGTGGTACATTGACCGAGTTGGATCAGTCTGCTGTTCCCTGGGTGTGGTACATTGACAGAGTGTTGTCAGTCTGTTCTTCCCTGGGCGTGTTACATTGATAGAGTGTGGTCAGTCTGCTCTTTCCTGGGTGGGTTACAGTGACAGAGAGGGGTCTGTCTGCTCTTCCCTGGATGGGTTACAATGACAGAGTGGGGTCAGTCTACTCTTTACTGGGTGTGTTACATTGACAGAGTGTGGTCAGTCTGCACTTCCCTCGGTGTGTTACATTGACAGAGTGAGGTCAGTCTGCTCTTCCCTGGGTGTTTTACATTTACAGAGTAGAATCAGTCTGCTCTTCCCTGGGTGTGTTACATTGACAGAGTGAGGCCAGTCTGCACTTCCCTGGGTGTGTTACATTGACAGAGTGAGGTCAGTCTGCTCTTCGCTGGTTGTATTACATTGACAGAGTGAGGCCAGTCTGCACTTCCCTGGATGTGTTACATTGACAGAGTGGGGTCAGTCTGCTCTTCCCTGGGTGGGTTATATTGACAGAGTGAGGTCAGTCTGCTCTTCCCTGGTTGTGTTACATTGACAGAGTGAGGTCAGTCTGCTCTTCCCTGGGTGTGTTAGATTGACAGAGTGGGGTCAGTCTGCTCTTCCCTGGGTGTGTTACATTGACAGAGTGGGGTCAGTCTGCTTTTCCCTGGGTGTGTTACATTGACAGAGTGGGGTCAGTCTGCTCTTCCCTGGGTTTGTAAGATTGACAGAGTGGGGTCAGTCTGCTCTTCACTGGGTGTGTTACATTTACTGATTGGTTCAGTCTGTTCTTCCCTGGCTGCGTTACATTGACAGAGTGAGGTCAGTCTGCTCTTCCCTGGTTGTGTTACATTGACAGAGTGGGGTCAGTGTGCTCTTCCTTGGGTGTGATGGATTCACAGAGTGGGGTCAGTCTGCTTTTCCCTGGGTGTGTTACATTCACAGAGTGGGGTCAGTCTGCTTTTCCCTGGGTGTGTTACATTGACAGAGTTGGGTCAGTCTTCTCTTCCCTGGGTGTGTTAGATTGACAGAGTGGGGTCAGTCTGCTTTTCCCTGGGCGTGTTACATTGACAGAGTGAGGTCAGTCTGCTCTTCCCTGGGTGTGTTACATTGACAGAGTGAGGTCAGTTTGCTCTTACCTGGGTGTGTTACATTGACAGAGTGGGGTCAGGCTGCTCTTCCCTGGGTGTGTTACATTGACACAGTGGGGTCAATCTGAACGAACACTGGGTGTGTTACATTGACAGAAAGGGGTCAGTCTGCTCTTCCCTGGGTGTTACATTGACAGAGTGGGGTCAGTCTGCTCTTCCCTGGGTGTGTTACATTGACAGAGTGGGGTCAGTCTGCTCTTCCCTGGGTGTGTTACATTGACAGAGTGGGGTCAGTCTGCTCTTCCCTGGGTCTGTAACATTGACAGTGTGAGGTCAGTCTGCTTTTCCCTGGGTGTGTTACATTGACAGAGTGGGTTCAGTCTGCTCTTCCCTGGGTATGTTACATTGATAGAGTGGGGTCAATCTGATCGTCTCTGGGTGTGTTATATTGACAGAGTGGGTTCAGTCTGTTCTTCCCTGAGTGTGTTACATTGACAGAGTGAGGTCAGTCTGCTATTCACTGAGTGTGTTTCATTGACAGAGTGAGGTCAGTCTGCTCTTCCCTGGGTGTGTTACATTGTCAAACTGGGGTCAGTCTGCTATTCACTGGGTGTGTTACATTGACAGAGTGAGGTCAGTCTGCTCTTCTCTGGGTGTGTTACATTGACAGATTGCGGTCAGTCTGCTCTTCCCTTGGTATGTTACATTGATAGAGTGGGGTCAATCTGATCTTCCCTGGGTCTGTTACATTGACAGTGTGAGGTCAGTCTGCTCTTCCTTGGGTCTGTTACATTGACAGTGTGAGGTCAGTCTGCTCTTCCCTGGGTATGTTACATTGATAGAGTGGGGTCAATCTGATCATCTCTGGGTGTGTTATATTGACAGAGTGGGATCAGTCTGGTCTTCTCTGGGTGTGTTACATTGACAGAGTGAGGTCAGTCTGCTCTTCGCTGGGTGTGTTACACTGACAGAGTCGGGTCAGTCTGCTCTTCCCTGGGTCTGTTACATTGACAGTGTGAGGTCAGTCTGCTCTTCCTTGGATCTGTTACATTGACAGTGTGAGGTCAGTCTGCTCTTCCTTGGGTCTGTTACATTGACTGAGTGGGGTCAGTCTACTCTTCCCTGGGTGTGTTACATTGTCAGACTGGGGTCAGTCTGCCCTTCCCTGGGTGTGTTACATTGACAGAGTGAGGTCAGTCTGCTCTTCCCTGGGTGTGTTACATTGACAGATTGCGGTCAGTCTGCTCTTCCCTTGGTATGTTACATTGACAGAGTGGTGTCAATCTGATCTTCTCTGGGTGTGTTATATTGACAGAGTGGTGTCAATCTGATCTTCTCTGGGTGTGTTATATTGGCAGAGTGTGGTCAGTCTGCTCTTCCCTGGGTGTGTTACATTGACAGAGTAGGGTCAGTCTGCCCTTCACTGGTCACAGTGTGTTTCAGAGAATCCCAGAGACACGCCGTCACCAGCCTGTCTCTCACCACCATCCACACACTGCCCCCTCCGCCTGTAACCCACTGTCATTAACGCATCGACCTGAGTCTGACCGTCCCCTCCGAACACATACCACCCCCTGCCTGACACCCAACGCCACCTAAAACCGCCCCCAGCCTGAATCTCACCGCTGCCCAAACACCGCCCCTAGACTGACCCTCACTACCGTCCACCAACCACCACGAGCCTGACCCCACCGCTATCCACCAACCGCCCCAGCCTGACCCCACCACTGTTCAACACTGCCACAAGCCTGACCCTCACCACCACCCTCACACCGCCCAGCCTGACCCTCACCGCCACCCATACACCATCTCCAGCCTAACCCTGACTGCCAATTTAGACAGGCTCTGTTCCAATTTTCCAATATATTGGCACTCCCACCAATTTTCTAATGCAACGGTACTGTGCACCAATCTCCCATTTATTGTTTCCACCAAATCTCCAATTTACAAACATCCCTGTACTAATCCTTCCATTTACTGATGCCCGAGCCTGATTCTACCATTTAAGGGTGTGTTACTCTAATTCTCCCATTTACTGTCTCCATGCACCAATTCTCTAATTTAGCTCCACTTTGCACCAGGTCTCTCATTTGCTGATGTCCCGCATCAATTCTTCAATTCTTTGTTTCCTCGCACCATTTCCCCCAATTATTGATGTCCTGAACAAGTTCTCCACTCAGTGTTGCCTTACACCAATCCTCATACTGACTGATGCTCTCGCCCAATTTAAGGGTGCCCTCCTCTCATTCCTGCATCTAGTATTGTAATGTCCCAATTCTCCCATTTACTGCTAAACTGAAACTCTCCCATTCGGTTCCAACTGCACTAATTTGACAATACCAGATGCCCCATTCCAAATTCTCTTATTTCGATAAGCCCTTGCCCAATCCTTCCATTTAGTAGGTCCTTGGAATGATTCTCCATTTTTGTGGAGCACTGCCAGAATTCTAAGACTGAGTCATAGACAAGTTGGACTGAACTGTCTGTTTCCATGTTGTAAATCTCTATGATTGTACGACTGTTTATGGCTCCGCTGCTCTGCACCATTTATCCCATTTACCAATCCTGCACAAACCCTGAAACTGCACCAACTCTCCCTTTGAGTATCATCCTGCCCAATATAAAGGCCGCTGCATAAACTCCCCAATTCCTGTTGCCCTGCCTCAATTCCCTCCATTTAATTGTTCCCTGAATCACTTCTTCCCCGTCCGTGTGCCCTGCTGAATTGTTTTCATTTAGTGATCCACTGAACTGAATCTCCAATTTACCGAACCTTGCAACATATCTTTTTATTGACTCCCTGGCCCCGATTCCCCAATCAGGAATAGGTTCTTGTTGTACTTTTGAAACTGGTGTCATAATTCAAACTTTTATGTTGGGGCAGTTGAATTACCCTTTGGGTAGAGAACTGGCTCGAAGATAGAAGACAGAGGGTGGTGGGGGAGGGTTGCTTTTCAGACAGGAGGCCTGTGCCCAGCGGTGTGCCCCAAGGACCGGTGCTGGGTCCACTGTTGTTTTGTCATTTATATGAATGATTTGGATGTGACCATAGGACGAATGGATAGTAAATTTGCAAATGACAGTAAAATTGGAAGTGTCAAGGACAGTGAAGATGGTTACCTCAGAGGACAACGGGATCTTGATCAGATGGGCCAGTGGGCCGAGGAGTGGCAGATGGAGATTAATTTAGATAAATGTGAGGTGCTGCATTTTGGAAAGGCAAAAGAGAGCAGGACAAGGACAAGGTACTAGGGATGTTGCTAAACAAATAGACCTGGAGTGCAGCTTCATCGATCGTTGAATGTGGACTAACATTTCGATAGGATAGTGAAGAAAGCGTTTGTCATTTTTGTCTTTATTGCTCAGTTAATTGTGTAAAGGAGTTGGGAGGTCATGTTGCAGTATTGGTTCAGCCACGTTTGGTATATAGTGCAATTCTGGACTCCCTCCTATAAGTAGGGTGTTGTGAAACTTTAAAGGGTTCAGAAAAGATTTACATGGATGTTGTCAAGGTTGGAGGGTTTGTGCTGGAGGTTAAGACTGTATAGGTTGGGGCTATTATCCCTGGAGCATCAGTGGCTGAGGGGTAACGTTATAGAGGTTCACAAAATCATGAAGGACCCTCAATAGGGTAAAAAGGCAAGGTGATTTCCCTGTGGTGGGGGAGTCCAGAAGCAGATGGCATATGTTAAAGTTGAGAGGGGAAACATAAAAGGGACCGAAGGGGAACATTTTTCAAGCAGAGGGCACTGTGTGCATGAGCTGCCAGAGGAAGTAGTGGAGGCTGGTACAATTACAACATTTAAAAGGTATCTGGGTGGGTGTAGGAATTAAAAAGGGTTCAGAGGAACTTGGGCCAAATTCTGACAAATAGGATGAGATTGACATCGGATATCAGTTCAGCATGGACGTGTTGGACTGAATGATTTGTTTCTGAGCTTATATTGCTCTGAGAGGGTTGAGCTCCGGATTGTAGATTTATGAAGCAGAAAATAAAGAATGGCACAGAGTTAGACCGTGAAATCCTGCTGATTTCATCAGCTTTATCCTGTTTTCCTGATCCTTCTCCTTCAATCAATGCATTTTTCCGATCCTCATTCAGAATTCCTGGAGCTCTGTAACTGACCTGGAATAATGTGTGGAAAGTCCTATTGCAGTCCACACGAGGTACCTTTCCCACTGCCCTGCTCCCACGGCCTGCAATGCTGCAGACTGAGCAGACAACCCGAAGGACAATGATGAGCTCCTTCCGGCCCACGGCCCTCCTTCTCACTGAATGAAGACAATCACCAGAAGCAGAATCCAGCTCTTGTTGGAGCCTTGAATACCTGTCTCTGTCTCACTGAGTGAAGATTGGACTAAGAAACAGAAATGAAATCAACTTCCTATCTGCATTGTGTCACTCTTTAAGATCTCTGTGTGTCTGAGTTCAGGTCATTTGATTGGAGACTGTGGATAGTGGGTCCCCAGTGAAATGGAAAGAATGGTGGAGGAGCTCACTGAGGGACATCTCTCAAAGTGAGAGTCAGAAAGATGCTATTCCACATTGGAAGGGTTTAAGGGGAATTGATGGCTCAGAAAAATGTTATCCAGATGTTTGTAAAACTTAGGAACTCTGTTTTGTGGCTGGAGTTTATTTTATCCTTGTGTAGATTTGACACATTAACCCTCCCTCCCCACCACTACAGAAGCTGTTGGAACTGTTCAGTGTTTCCAGCGGCTTCTGTAATTATTTCAGGTTCCTGACGGGAGCAGTCTCTCACTTTTCGAACAAAACAATCCCCGTAGCTTTTCTTTAGAAACTGATTTAAAAGCCCAACACTACAATGGTTGGAAATCAAACCCGTGTCAACTGCTTGGAAGGCATCTCTGCTCCACACTATCCCACCATCACCCTGCTCGCAGCTCCCTCCCATTCCCAAACACACTTAACAAGGCCGTGATCATCACCAACTGGATTGGGGCTGAAATCCAAACAGACACATCCTCTGTATCTAACCCAGTGATGGAGCTCTCCTGATTGAGTTTGATGTGAACAGGATGGGGGAAGTGGGAGATTTAATCAGTACCTAACGCCGAGATCAAAATGGCCTGGGAATTTGAAATGCTGCAGTGTCAAGGGAGATTTACTCTGTATCTAACCCCATTCTCTACCTGCCCTGGGGATTTAAATGGGGACAGTTTAATGGGAGCTTTACGTTGTCTGGAACCCTGTGCTCCCTCTGCCCTGGGAGTGTTTGCTGGGAACACTGTCTAACCTCTGTGATATGGATCCTATGAAGATTGATGGGAGACAGTGTAAATAGAATTGTCAGGGTCCAATTCCTTCTCGTGGATGAGAGAAGGTCTCCAATTGGAATTGTGAGGAAAATTGGTGCCCGTGGGACTGAAGGGTCAGTAACAGAATGAATACACCATTGGCTCAGAGACAGGAGACAGGATAGAGGGGAATGAGGGTTTCAGACTGGAGGGAGCTACAGCCACATACAAGTTGGGAACTGTTTTCAGTAAAAGGCAATTGATCCCAGGTCACTGCAGAGGGTAAGAATCTGATGCCTTTCCCTCACTATCCCCCTCCTATCCCTGGGAAGATCTGCTCCCACACCATGTTCCATCCTAACTGCTGACTGTGTTAGATACATTAATACATTGGCGATGGGCAGGGGTGTTTTAAACCTGGGATCTTGCTGTGTAACTTGCCTTCAAAAGTTTCTCACATTCCATTTCAAGTAATCTTTTCCTTCTTTTATCCTGAGGAACTTTTGTTGGGAAAGCTGCAACGTGACGATCCGAAATGTTCAGTCCGAGGGAAGCCTTGGCCAAGCTCCAGAGGGGGATGTGGTTCTGAGGCCTGAGGCCTGGTCGACAGGCTGCACCCCATGGGGGCCGACATGAATTTACCCAGAGGTTTAATCTCCTCTGGGGACCCTGGGTTTTAGGGGCTTCTAGTTAACTGGCTCCTGTCGGGTTGTGACCCTGACATTTTTAAAACAGGTTTGAAGCCTGGGGTTAAAGTAATTGGGGCTCTGGGAATTGACACAAACACATCAATCCCCATTGAATGTCTGATAGACAGGACTTCCCAAGGAGAGAATTAAACCTTAAATGAGAAACTCGATCCAAAGACTTGTTCGAATATCAAAGTAATACTACTTGTGGGATCTTGCTGTGTCTCAAACCACCTGTAGAGTGGCCTACATTGCAGCAAGGGTGACCAAATGTGATAATCACATCAATAAGACCCAGGTTGGCCCAATCCCTGAGTATCTGGGAGGGGATCTCTCTCTCTCTCTCTCTCTCTCTCTCTCTCTCTCTCTCCCCTCTCTCACACCCTCTCCAGCTTCTTTTGTTGATTTTTTCAAACAAATAAAACCGTCCCACACACAGTAATGTGACTCGTGGGTATTTGAAGTGGGGGAGATGGAAATATTTTGCAGCACAAGGTGATTGTTTTTGAGACAAAGGGGTAAAAAAAAGACAAGAGCAGACAAAGACAGGAAATGTGTGTGGGACAGAGGGAGCGATAGAGGGATAAGATGTGTCTTTGTAGCTGGGCTGGGAAAGGGAGACAGGATCTGGGGGAGTGGGGAGAGAACGGGACTCTCCAATATCCCATCATCGCCCAGTTCCAATCACTTCCTTCTAGAAAGTACCATCCACAAAATTAAATCCTGGGATTGGGGATTTTTTTTAAATAACAGGAGTCTCAAAGATATCCACAGTCTCTTGTTGGACAGAAAGTGTGATTGAAGCACATTCAGGAGCAGGAAGGGAGTATCCTGTGGGATCTCCCTGTGCGTCAATGGCCCACAGCATTGCTGGCACAGAGACTGCTGGGAAACTGTTTATCAAAGGGAATATTGTCGAATATAAATGTTACAATCTTTTAAAAGGTAAGATAAAGATGACCATGTATCAGGTTAAATCAGAGAAAGGGAAAAAGATGAGAGATGGAGAAGGGGAGGGTGGAGAGAGAGAGAGAGAGAGAGAGAGAGAGTGCGTAGAGAAGAAACAATGGGGGAAGTGGTTTGAATTTGTCAAACAGCAGGATCTCTGTCATCCTGAAGCCAGAATTGAACCCGTAACCAGCATCAGTGAAACACACAACCTGTCTGTGGTCCCACTGCTACTTGTGGGATCTTGCTGTGTCTGAAGGGACTGAAGGGTCAGTAACAGAATGAATACACCATTGGCTCAGAGAGAGGAGACAGGATAGAGGGTAATGAGGGTTTCAGATTGGAGGGAGCTACAGGCACATACAAGTTGGGATCTGTTTTCAATAAAAGGTAATTGATCCCAGGTCACTGCAGAGTGTAAGAATCTGATGGTTTTCCCTCACTATCCTCCTCCAATCCCTGGGAAGTTCTGCTCCCACACCATGTTCCACTGTTGACTGTGTTAGATATTTTGATACATTGGGGATGGACGGGGGTGATTTTCAACCTGGGATTTTAAGATTGCCTTCAAAATGCTCTCGCTCCCCCTTTCACATGATCTTTTCTCTCTTTTATCCCGAGGAACTTTTGTTTGGAAATCTGCAACATGAAGATCCAAAATGTTCGAGGCCAGGAAAGAACAACCTCCAGAGGGGGAGCACGGGCCTGAGGCCTGAGGCCTGGTCAACAGGCTGCACCCCATGGGGGCCCAGTGAGTTGTGTGTTTATTTACCCCAAGGATTAATCTCCTCTGGGGGGACCCTGGGTTTTAGGGGCCTCTGGGTAACTGGTTCCTGTCGGATTGCGGCCCTGTCATTTATAAAACAGATTTGAAGCCAGGGGTTAAAGTAACTGGGGACTTGCGATTTAAAACAAATATATGAATCCGCAGAAAATGTCTGACAGACCAGAGTCCCCAAGAAGGGAATTAAAATCTTAAATGAGAAACTCTCCCCAAAGACTTGTTCTAATGTCAGAGTAATGTGAGATGTGTACAGGCCTGGGTGATCAAATGTGATAATCGCATAAATAAGACACAGGTTAGCCAGTTCAATTCAATTCCCTGAGTATGTGGGAGGGGATCTCTCTGTCTGTCCATATGTCTCTCTCTCTCTCTCTCTCTGTCCCCTCTCTCACACCCTCTCCAGCTTCTTTTGTTGATATTTTTAACAAATAACACCGTCCCACACACAGCAATGTACTCGGGGGTATTTGAAGTGGGGGAGATGGAAATATTTTGCAGCATAAGGTGATTGTGTTTGAGACAAAGGGGTAAAAGAACACAAGATGCACAGAGAGAGAGTGTGGGAAGGAGGGAGTGATAGAGGGATAAGATGGAGGGGGGGAAGGAGCAGGGGAGGAGAGGGGGAGGGAGGGGGAAAGGAGGGGAGGAGGGAGGGTGTAAAGGAGGGGGAAGGGGTGTAATGTGAGGTTGGGAAGGAGAGAGGGGGCAAGGAGAGGTGGGGAAGGAGTGGGGGAAGGAGAGGGGGGTGAGGAGAGGGGGGAAGGAAAGGGGAAGGAGAGGGGATGAAAGTAGAGATGGAATAAGGTGAGGGGGAAGCAGAGGGGGGAAGGAGAGGGAGGGAAAGGGGGGAAGGAGAGGGGGGAAGGAGAATGGGGGAAGGGGGCGGACAGAGAGAGGGTGAAATTAGAGATGGGGTAAGGAGAGGGGGAAGAAGAGATGGGGAGGGGGGAAGAAGAGAGAGGGGTTTGAGAGTCGGGGGAAGGAGAGTGGGGGAAGGAGAGGGGGAAGAAGAGGGGGAATGGGGCGAAGGTGAGTAGGGGAAAGGGGGGAAGTAGAGGGAGAAGGAGGGGGACGGAGAGAGGCAAGGAGACGGAGGCAGAGAGTGGAGAGGAGAGATGTCAGAAGGAGTTGGGGGAAGGAGGGAGGGGAAAGGAGCGGCGAGGGAGGGAGGGGATGTTGAGGGGGGAATGAGAGAGGGGGAAAGAGTGAGAGAAAGAGTGTGGTAAGGAGACACGGGAAGGGTGAAAGGAGAAGGGGGAAGGGCGAATGGACAGGGAGTGAAAGAGAGGGGGAGGAGGGTTGTCAGAAGGAGATAGAGTGAAGGGGGGCGAAGGAGAGGGCAAAACGTAGATGTGGGGAAGGAGAGGGCGGAAGGAGAGTTGGGGTAAGTAGAGAGTGGGGAAGGATAGAGGGGAGGAAGGAGCGAGGGGGGAAGGAGAGGGGCAAAAAAGAGGGGAGGGAAGGGGAGAGGGGAAGGAGAGAAGGGGGAAGGAGAGAAGGGGGAAGGAGAGAGGGTCGAATGAGAAGAGGGGGAAGGGGAGAGGAGAAGGACAGAGGAAAGGAGAGAGGGGAGAAGGAGAGAGGGAAGGAAGGGGGAAGGAGAGAGGGGAGAAGGAGACGGGGGGAAGGAGAGGGGAGAAGGAGAAAGGATAAGGAATGGGGAAAGAGAGAGGGAGAAGGAAGAGGGAAGGAGAGGGGGAAGGAGAGGGGGCAAGTAGAGAGTGGGGAAGGACAGAGGGGTGGAAGGAGCAAGGGGGGAAGGAGACATGGGCAAATGAGAAGAGGGGGAAGGAGAGAGTGAGGGAAGGGGGAAGGAGTGAGGGGAGAAGGAGATGGGGGAAGGAGAGGGAGGAAGGAGAAGGGGGAAGGAGAGAGGATAAGGAATGGGGAAAGAGAGAGGGAGAACAAGAGGGAAGGAGAGGGGGAACGAGAGAGGGGGAGGAGAGAGAGAGGAAGGAATGGGGAAGGAGCGAGGGGGGAAGGAGATAGGCAGTAAAGGAGAGAGGGAAGGAAGGGCCGAGGTGAGAGGGGAGAAGGAGAGAGTGGGGAAGGAGAGGGGGAAGGAAGGGGGAAGGAGATGGGGAGAAGGAGAGAGGGCAAGGAAGGTGGGAGGGGGAAGGAGATGTGGGGAAGGATATAGTGGGGGAAGGAAGGGGGAAGGAGATAGGGGAGAAGGAGATGGGGGTAAGGAAGGGGGAATGTGATGGGGGAAGGAAGGAAGGGGAAGGAGATGAGGGGAAGGAAGGGGGAAGGAGATAGGGGGAGGAAGGGGGAAGGTGATGGGGTGAAGGAGAGTGTGGGAAGGAAAGGGGGAAGGAGATAGGGGATGGAGGTAGGGGGTAGGTGAGGGGAGAAGGAGAGGGGGGAAGGAAGGGGTAAGGAGATAGGCGTGAACGATACAGGTGGGGAAGTAAGCGGGAAGGAAATAGGTGGGAAGGAGATGGGGGAAGGAAGGGGGAAGGACATTGGGGAAGAAAGGGGGAAGGAGATAGGGCAGAAGGAGATCGGGGAAGGAAGGGGGATGGAGATGGGGAAGGAGATGGGGGGAAGGAAGGGTTAAGGAGATAGGCGGGAAGGATACAGGTGGGGAAGTAAGGGGGAAGGAGATAGGGGGAAGGAGATGGGGGAAGGAAGGTGGAAGGAGATTGGGGGGAAGGAGATGCAGGAAGGAAGGGGGAAGGAGAGCGGGGGAAGGAGATGGGGTGAAGGGGGAAGTAGATGGGGGGACGGAGATGCAGGAGGAAGGAAGGGGGAAGGAGATAGGAGGAAGGAGATATTAGGAAGGAGATGGGGGCAAGGATATGCGGGGATGGAGATAAGGGGGAAGGAATGGGGAATGAGATTGGGGGAAGGAGATGGGGGAAGGAGATGGGGGAAGGAGAGAGGGGAAGGAAGGGGGAAGGAGAGGGGGAAGGAGATAGGGGAAGCAGAGGGGGGAAGGGAGGGGAAAGAAGATGGGGAAGGAGGGATAAAAGAGATAGTGGGGAAGGAGATAGTGGGAAGGAGAGGGGGAAAGGAAGGGAAAAAGAGATAGGGGAAGTAAGGGGGAAGGAGATGGGGGAAGGAGGGAGAAGGAGATAGGGGGAAGGAGATAGGGGAAGGAGAGGAGGGAAGGAAGGGGGAAGGAGATGGGGGAAGGAGATTGCAGGAAGGAGTGGGGGGAGGAGACAGGGGCGAAGGAGATGGTGGAAGGAGATAGGGGGAAGGAGAGGGGAAGGAGATGGGTGATGGAGGGGGGGAAGGATGGGGAAGGAGATAGGGGGAAGGAGATGGGGGAAGGAGATAAGGGGTTAGGAGATAGGGGAGAAGGACATGTGGGAAGGAAGGGGGATGGGGATAGGGGAGAAGGAGATGGGGGAAGGAAGGGGGAAGGAGATAGGAGAGAAGGAGAAAGGGGGAAGGAAGGGAGAAGGAGATGGGGGAAGGAGAGGGGGTAAGGAGATGGGGGAAGGAGGGGGGGGAGGAAAGGGGAAGGAGTTAGGGGGAAGGAGAGCGGGGAAGGAGATGGGGAAAGAAGATGGGGGTGAAGGAAGGGGGAAGGAGACGGGGGCAGGAGAGGGGGGAGGAGGGTGGAAGGAGATAGGGGGAAGGAGAGGGGGGAAGGAAGGAGGAAGGAGATAGGGAGGAAGGAGAGGGGTGGAAGGAGCTGTGGGGAAGGAGATTGGGAGAATGAGAGAGGGGAAGGAGATTGGGGGAAGAGAGGGGGGTAGGAGACAGGGGGGAAGGAGTTGGGGGAAGGAGAGGGGGAAGGAGATGGGGAAGGAGATGCAGGAAGGAAGGGGGAAGGAGATCGGGGGAAGGAGATGGGGGATGAGGATAAGGGGGAAGGAGATAGGGGAAGGAGAGGGGGAAGGAGAGGGGGAAGGAAGGGGAAAAGAGATAGGGGAAGGAAGGGGGAAGCAGATGGGGGAAGGAGGGGAGAAGGAGATAGGGGAAGGAGATGGGGGATGGAGATGTGGGGAAGGAAGTCGGAAGGAGATGGGGGATAGAGATGGTTGAAGGAAGGGGGAAGGAGATCGGGGGAAGGAGATGGGGTGAAGGAAGGTGGAAGTAGATGGGGGGACGGAGATGCAGGAGGAAGGAAGGGGGAAGGAGATAGGAGGAAGGAGAGGGGGAAAGGAAGGGGAAAAGAGATGGGGGAAGGAGGGGGAAGGAGATAGGGGGAAGGAGATAGGGGGAAGGAGATAGGGGGAAGGAGAGGAGGGAAGGAAGGGGGAAGGAGATGGGGGAAGGAGATTGCAGGAAGGAGTGGGGGGAGGAGACAGTGGCGAAGGAGATGGTGGAAGGAGATAGGGGGAAGGAGAGGGGGAAGGAGATTGGTGATGGGGGGGGGAAGGATGGGGAAGGAGATAGGGGGAAGGAGATAGGGGGAAGGAGATAAGGTGTTAGGAGATAGGGGAGAAGGACATGTGGGAAGGAAGGGGGATGGGGATAGGGGAGACGGAGATGGGGGAAGGAAGGGGGAAGGAGATAGGAGAGAAGGAGAAAGGGGGAAGGAAGGGAGAAGGAGATGGGGGAAGGAGAGTGGGTAAGGAGATGGGGGAAGGAGGGGGGGAGGAAAGGGGAAGGAGTTAGGGGGAAGGAGAGCGGGGAAGGAGATGGGGAAAGAAGAGGGGGGTGAAGGAAGGGGGAAGGAGACGGGGGCAGGAGAGGGGGAGGAGGGGGGAAGGAGATAGGGGGAAGGAGAGGGGGGAAGGAAGGAGGAAGGAGATAGGGAGGAAGGAGAGGGGTGGAAGGAGCTGTGGGGAAGGAGATTGGGAGAATGAGAGAGGGGAAGGAGATTGGGGGAAGAGAGGGGGGAAGGAGACAGGGGGGAAGGAGTTGGGGGAAGGAGAGGGGGGAAGGAGAGGGGGGAAGGAGAGGGGGGAAGGAGATGGGGAAGGAGACGGGGGAAGGAGATAGGGGTAAGGAGATAGGGGTAAGGAGATGGGGGAAAGGAGATGGGGAGGAAGGAAGGGGGAAGGAGAGAGGGGGAAGCAGATGGGGGAAGGAAGTCGGAAGGAGATGGGGGATGCAGATGGGGGAAGGAAGTGCGAAGGAGATAGGGAGGGAAGGAAGGGGGAAGGAGATAGGGGAAGGAAAGGGAAAGGAGATGGGGGGTGAAGGAGATGGGGGAGGAAGTTGGAAGGAGATTGGGGATGGGGATGGGGGGAAGGAAGGGAGAAGGAGATGGGGAAGGAGATAGGGAGGGAGTGAAAGGGAAGGAGATCGGGGGAAGGAGATAGGGCGAAGGAAGGGGGAAGGAGATGGGGGAAGGAGATGGGGGAAGGAGATAATGGGATTGGAGATAGGGGAGAAGGAGATGGGGGAAGGAGAGGGGGTAGGAAGGGGGAAGGAGATGTGGGGAAGGAGATAGTGGGGGAAGGAAGGGGGAAGGAGATAGGGGAGAAGGAGATGGGGGTAAGGAAGGGGGAATCTGATGAGGGAAGGAAGGAAGGGGGAAGGAGATGAGGGGAAGGAAGGGGGAAGGAGATAGGGGGAAGGAGGGGGAAGGAAGGGGAAGGTGATGGGATGAAGGAGAGTGTGGGAAGGAGATAGGGGAAGGAGGTAGGGGGTAGGTGAGGGGGGAAGGAGAGGGTGTGAAGAAGGTGTGGGAAGGAGATAAGGGGGAAGCAGAGGGAGAAGGAGATGTGGGAAGGAGAGGGGAGAAGGAGAGGGGGGAAGGAAGGGGTAAGGAGATAGGCGTGAACGATACAGGTGGGGAAGTAAGCGGG
This sequence comes from Chiloscyllium punctatum, assembly GCF_047496795.1. Taxonomy (NCBI): domain Eukaryota; kingdom Metazoa; phylum Chordata; class Chondrichthyes; order Orectolobiformes; family Hemiscylliidae; genus Chiloscyllium; species Chiloscyllium punctatum. The sequence continues at coordinate 60,999,778 of NC_092768.1, forward strand.
AAGGAGATAGGTGGGAAGGAGATGGTGGAAGGAAGGGGGAAGGAGATTGCGGGGAAGGAGATGCAGGAAGGAAGGTGGAAGGAGATCGGGGAAGGAGATGGGGAGAAGAAAGGGGGAAGGAGATGGGGAAGGAAGGGGGAAGGCGATAGTGGAGAAGGAAGGGGGAAGGAGATATGGGGAAGGAGGGGGAAGGAAGGGGAAGGTGATGGGGTGAAGGAGAGTGTGGGAAGGTGATAGGGGGAAGGAGAGGTGGAAAGGAGGGGGGGAAGGAGAGAGGGGAAGGAGGGAGGGTGTAGGTGACTGGGGAAGGAGAGGAGGTGAAGGAGGGGTGGGAAGGAGATAAGGGGAGAAGGAGAGGGAGAAGGAGATGGGGGAAGGAGAGGGGAGAAGGAGAGGGGGGCAGGAAGGGGGAAGGAGATAGGGGGAAGGAAGGGGGAACGAGATTGGGGGGAAGGAAGGGGGAAGGAGATAATGCAGAAGGATACAGGTGGGGAAGGAAGGGGTAAGGAGATAGGCGGGAAGGATACAGGTGGGGAAGTAAGGGGGAAGGAGATTGGGGGGGAGGAGATTCAGGAAGGAAGGGGGAAGGAGATCGGGGGAAAGAGATGGGTTGAAGGAAGGGGGAAGGAGATGGGGAAGGAAGGGAGAAGGAGATGGTGGGAAGGAGATAGGGAGGGAAGGAAGGGGGAAGGAGATGATGGGAAGGAGAAAGGGGGAAGGAGAGGGGGGAAGGAAGGGGAAAAGAGATAGGCAGAAGGAAGGGGGAAGGAGATGGGGAAGGAGGGGGGAAGGAGATAGGGGGAAGGAGATGGGGGAAGGAAGGGCGATGGAGAAAGGGGAAAGGAGATGAAGGAAGGAAGGGGGAAGGAGATAGGGGAGAATAAGAAAGGGGGAAGGAATGGAGAAGGAGATGGGGGAAGGAGATGGTGTAGGAAGGGTAAAGGAGATGGGGGAAATAGAGGGGGGAAGGTAGGGGGAAGGAGATGGGGGATGAGGATAAGGGGGAAGGAGATAGGGGAAGGAGAGGGGGGAAGGAGAGGGGGAAGGAAGGGGAAAAGAGATAGGGGGAAGGAAGGGGGAAGCAGATGGGGGAAGGAGGGGAGAAGGAGATAGGGGAAGGAGATGGGGGATGGAGATGTGGGGAAGGAAGTCGGAAGGAGATGGGGGATAGAGATGGTTGAAGGAAGGGGGAAGGAGATGGGGAAGGAGATAGGGAGTAAGGAAAGAGAAGGAGATAGGGGGAAGGAGATGGGGTGAAGGAGATGGGGGAAGGAAGGGAGAAGTAGATAGGGGGAAGGATATGGGGGGAATGAAGAGGGAAGGAGATGGGGGAAGGAGATGGGGAAGGAGATGGCGGAAGGAGATAGGGGGAAGGAGAGAGGGGAAGGAAGGGGGAGGAGATGGGGAAGGAGGGGTGAAGGAGATAAGGGGAAGGAGATAGGGGGAAGGAGGGGGAAGAAGATAGGGGGAAGGAAAGGGGGGAAGGAAGGGGAAGAAGAGGGGAGAAGGAAGGGGGAAGGAGATGGGGGATGAGGATAAGGGGGAAGGAGATAGGGGGAAGGAGAGGGGGGAAGGAAGGGGAAAGAGATAGGGGGAAGGAAGGGGGAAGGAGATGGGGAAAGGAGGGTAGAAGGAGATAGGGGGAAGGAGATGGGGGATGGAGATGGGGGAAGGAAGGGAGAAGTAGATAGGGGGAAGGATATAGGGGGGAATGAAGAGGGAAGGAGATGGGGGAAGGAGATGGGGAAGGAGATGGCGGAAGGAGATAGGGGGAAGGAGAGAGGGGAAGGAAGAGGAAGGAGATAGGGGAAGGAGGGGGGCAGAAGATAGGGGGAAGGAAAGGAGTGAAGGAAGGGGAAGAAGAGGGGAGAAGGAAGGGGGAAGGAGATAGGGGGATGGAGATTGCAGGAAGGAGTGGGGGGAAGAGAGAGGGGCGAAGGAGTTGGTGGAAGGAGATAAGGGACCCCACTCTGTCAATGTAACACACCCAGTGAATAGCAGACTGACCTCACTCTGTCAATGTAACACACCGTGGGAAGATCAGACTGACCCCACTCTGTCAATGTAAAACACCCAGGGAAGAGCAGACTGAACCCACTCTGTCAATGTAACACACCCAGGGAAGAGCAGACAGACCCCACTCTGTCAATGTAACACACCCAGGGAAGAGCAGACTGACCCCACTCTGTCAATGTAACACACCCAGGGAAGAGCAGACTGACCCCACTCTGTCAATGTAACACCCAGGGAAGAGCAGACTGACCCCACTCTGTCAATGTAACACCCAGGGAAGAGCAGACTGACTCCTTTCTGTCAATGTGACACACTCAGTGTTCGTTCAGATTGACCCCACTGTGTCAATGTAACATACCCAGGGAAGAGAAGACTAACCGCAATCTGTCAATGTAACACACCCAGGTAAGAGCAGACTGACCTCACTCTGTCAATGTAAAACACCCAGGGAAGAGCAGACTGACCTCACTCTGTCAATGTAACACACCCAGGGAAGAGCAGACTGGACCCACTCTGTCAATGTAACACACCCAGGGAAGAGCAGACTGACCCCACTCTGTCAATGTAACACACCCAGGGAAGAGCAGACTGACCCCACACTGTCAATGAATTACAACAAGCGAAAAGCAGACTGACCCCTCTCTGTCAGTGTAACACACCCAGGGAAGAGCAGACTGACCCCACTCTGTCAATGTAACACACCCAGTGAATAGCAGACTGACCTCACTCTGTCAATGTAACACACCCAGGGAAGAGCAGACTGACCCCACTGTGTCAATGTAACATACCCAGGGAAGAGCAGATTAACCGCAATCTGTCAATGTAACACACCCAGGGAAGAGCAGACTGAACCCACTCTGTCAATGTAACACACCCAGGGAAGAGCAGACTGACCTCACTCTGTCAATGTAACACACCCAGGGAAGAGCAGACTGAACCCACTCTGTCAATGTAACACACCCAGGGAAGAGCAGACTGACCCCACTCTGTCAATGTAACACACCCAGGGAAGAGCAGACTGACCCCACTCTGTCAATGTAACACACCCAGGGAAGAGCAGACTGACCCCTTTCTGTCAATGTGACACACCCAGTGTTCGTTCAGATTGACCCCACTGTGTCAATGTAACATACCCAGGGAAGAGCAGACTAACCGCAATCTGTCAATGTAACACACCCAGGTAAGAGCAGACTGACCTCACTCTGTCAATGTAACACACCCAGGGAAGAGCAGACTGACCTCACTCTGTGAATGTAACACGCCCAGGGATCTGCAGTATATTTACTTGTATTTGATGGAGAACTGATGCAAATATGACGGGTTTATTGTAAAAGTGGCACTGGTGCTCGGGCTCCCCGAGTACATGGGAATCTTGCCCATCTACTGATGTGAGTGCATGTCTCTGATTACCTACTCCGTCTCTCTCGAGCCCTGAGTCCATCCGTTATTGCATGCAGCCTTTCACCGAGCCATCCCGGGGTTCCCCAAGCCCCATCGCCTGGCACTGGATGCTCCCTATGCAAGGGGCGCACAAAGACACTGGGCACTTTCTGACACGCTAGGGATCTGGGGTAAAGCCCCAGCCATTAAAAAAGGAACAGAATAGCCAAAATCCAATTGAACAGCAAAGCAAACAGGCTGAATGACAGCCATCTGTTATGACATTTTCAGGTCTTTTAGACTAATTTCTGTTTATCCACGTCCATCTACAAATAGATACTCCATATGTATACCTTGTCACACAGGTTTGGTGAAGGTGTAAGATATCAGATCCTATGGTCATTGCGACTGATTCGTTGGGCTCCACTTTCATAGTTAATGAGATCACACTAAGTTTTTATTGTCAAGTCTATCCATTTCAAAGTAAAGATCGTGCCGGAGTTATGCTGAAAGGATTTTTGAATGTTGGAGAGAATAGATTATGCCACGTGCCAGTGAAGTTAGGAATAGGAAGGCAGTATAGTTAAAAACATGGCCAAAGAGCTGGTAGGATAGGCAGCACTTGCAATATGTGGATCATTGGGATTCCCGGGTCAGTAGGATATAGACAGGAAGGACTGGATGCATCTCAACTGGCAGCAATCTCCGATATGTGGATCATTGGGAATCCTGGGTCAGTATGAAATACACAAGAAGTACGGGATGGACGTGAACTGGCAGCAATCTCCTGGCAGGCAGGTTTGTTATTGTCACTCAGGAGGGTTTAAACTAGTGTGGGGGTGGTGGTGGTAGGGGGGGAGTACGTCCACAAGCACATGACTGAAGAGTAGGTGGCGACTAATCCCAGTACAGCTAAGACCAGCAACAAACTGGCAGTGTGGAGTGAACACAATGGGACTGGCAGTCGGAAGTATGCTGATTTTAATATGAGCAGTATGACAGGCAAGACAGATGAGCTTGGAGTTTGGAGTTTGAATGAGTATATATAACTATGATATAACTATTACAGAGATTTGGTTGAGAGAGGGAACAGAAAACTGTCAATCCAATGGGTCCAGAGAGAGTTGAAGAATGTGCATTGAGAGGTTGGAGACTGTTGTTTGAAGCATAATAATTATCCAGTAGTTTATTGGAATTGGACAGTGTGTGATGAAATGTTCATATAGAAGGGACAATGGAGGAAACAGAAATTGTCTGTTTGCAATATTTTCTGCTTTACTGACAGTCTTTTCTAATCTCCTAATACCAGAGAATAGACAACGAGAATTTACATCAGGGAAACACAAACCAAATATCAGGTCAGGATCTGATGGAGTTGGGCTGAAGTGTTTTTATTTCAATGGAAGAATTATTATGGTTAAGACCGATGAACTGACAGCCTGAATCCGTGCATTGGACTATAATGTTGCAGCTTTACAGAGACTTGGTTGAGAGAGGGAAAGGACTGGCCATTTAACATTCCAGGGTTGCATTGTTTTATGCGAGATGGAGAGAAAGGTAAAAGAGGTGGACGAGGTGTTTTAATAATCGGGAGAATGCTCCATCTGTACTTGAGGAGGACATACAGGAGGGACTATCCACTGCAGCAATATGGTTAAAGCTCAAAAATAAGATGGCTGCAAGCACTGCGTAACTATAATCCCTCCAACAGCCACGGAGGGATTGAGGAACAGAAATGTACGTCGATTAAGGAAAGGTGTATTAAAAACAGAGTGGTCATAGTAAGTGACTTTAATATCTCCAATAATGACTGGGAGCCCCTTGGAGCAAGAGGCTTCGACGGGGCAGAATTTATTAACTGCAACAGTTTGTGGATTGTCCAACCAGAGGAAGCGCCATACTGGACCTCGTATCGGCTAATGAGCCTGGCCAGGTGACTGACCTTTCAGTGGGACATAATTTTAGAAACAGTGGTAACAGCTCCTTCAGATTTAAGATAGTTACGAACATGGATAAGTCAGGACATTGTGTGAAGCTACTGAATTGGCGGAAGGCAAATTACGTGAGCATCAGGCAGAGCTAGGCCGTCTCAATTGGGAGGAGCTGCTATCAGGCAAATCCACATTTTGTTTTTTTTTATGGGGAAATCAAAATTTTGTATGTGGGATCTGCTTGTTAAATCCTGACAGCAAAATCATCTGGTGATCGTCCTCCCGCCTGCACGAATTTCAATCTATTTTGTTTGAACAGATATTTCAAGGCCACTGCACAACAGGCAACAGGAAGAGATAAAGGATGATTCTGCACTGTGTCCTTCGCAGAACCAGCTTGTCTCTCCAGGCACCTGATGTCTTTATTGTGCTGAAGTCTTCATAGTGGTTCAGAGAGCTTCAGAATTAGTAGAGCACTGAACGAAGCCGTTTAGCCAATTGTACAACGATGAGCTCTCCAACATCACAATTTGAAAACAGAGTGAACTGTGTGTGCGTGAGAGAGAGAAAAATTAACAGAGAAAAAGGAAGTGAAGAGAGATAAAAGGAATGGAGGGAAAATGGAGCGACAGAGTGAGTGAGAGCAAGGGGTGTCAGACGAGTATGAAGTTAGATCAGAAGACAGCATGAGGACAAACATACAGAAATTTTATTTAGAAATTCCCACAGACTGCAAGCCCTTTGTCTGGTGCCGTACCCTGTGAGCACTATGCTGTCATCCCAGATCATTTATCGCCAATAATTTCACAGAGCCGGGTTGCTGACGCTGAACAAGTTCCAAAATAACAATAGATTGGTTCCAGGGAGAAGGTGAATTAATTTAAAAATTTTGGGCCAACTAGACAATGTGTGAGTCAGGGCGAGAGAGTCTCAGTGAGGTGGATCACTGACTGGGGGGAAATCAGTACCTCAGCTGTGGGTCAGATAATGACCAATAAAGCTTGAATACCTCGTCCGTGGTTTTGTAATTCACATTTCAATTCATATAGCTCCACATCGTAAGTGAATTTTAACAGACTTGTCTCTTTGTATTTTTCATGTTTTGGTATGTGCTGAAACGCTTGTTTTTTGTCCCAGTATTTTGTGTTGAATAAACACATTTTATTGTTGTGGTTCTGTTCGCCAAGCTGGGAATTTATGTTGCAGACGTTTTGTCCCCTGTCTCAGTGATATCCTCAATGCTTGGGAGCATCCTGTGAAGCGCGTCTGTGATCATTCCTCTGGCATTTATAGTGGTTTGAATCTGCCGCTTCCGGTTGTCAGTTCCAGTTGTCCATTGCAGTGGTCGGTATATTGGGTCCAGGTCGATGTGCTTATTGTTTGAATCTGTGGATGAGTGCCATTCCTCTAGGAATTCCCTGGCTGTTCTCTGTTTGGCTTGACCTATAATAGTCGTGTTCTCCCAGTCGAATTCATGTTGCTTGTTATCTGCGTGTGTGGCCACTAAGGATAGCTGGTCGTGTCGTTTCGTGGCGAGTTGGTGTTCATGGATGCGGATCGTTAGCTGTCTTCCTGTTTGTCCTATGTAGTGTTTTGTGCAGTCTTTCCATGGGGTTTTGTTCACTACATTGGTTTTGCTCATGCTGGGTATCGGGTCCTTCGTCCTGGTGAGTTGTCTGAGAGTGGCTGTTGGTTTGTGTGCTGTTATGAGTCCTAGTGGTCGCAGTAGTCTGGCTGTCAGTTCAGAAATGTTTTTTTTATGTATGGTAGTGTGGCTAGTCCTTTGGGTTGCGGAATGTCCTCGTTCCGTTGTATTTCCCCTAGGCATCTGTTGTTGAAATTGCACTGGATCATTAACGCCACACTCTCAGGAATCCAATTCACTAGAGAGGAAGAAAAGGGCAACCAACTCCCATTCCTAGACGTGATGGTACAGAGAACACCAAACGGAGAATTCACCACAAAGGTTTACAGGAAAGACACACACACACAGACCAAGTCCTGAACTACGAAAGCAACCACCCCAACACACACAAAAGAAGTTGCATCAAGACACTATTCAAAAGGGCCAGAACACACTGCAGTACACCAGAACTGCAAAAAGAGGAAGAGGAACACTTATACAAGGTATTCGCCAAAAACAGATGCCCCCGCAATTTCATCAACAGATGTCTAAGGGAAAGACAATGGAACGACGACATGTCACGACCCAAAGGACTAGCCACACTACCATACATCAAGAGCATTTCCGAACTGACAGCCAGACTACTGCGAACACTCGGACTCATAACAGCACACAAACCAACAGCCACTCTCAGACAACAACTCACCAGAACGAAGGACCCGATACCCAGCATGAGCAAAACCAATGTAGTGTACAAAACCCCATGCAAGGACTGCACAAAACACTACGTAGGACAAAGAGGAAGACAACTAACGATCCGCATCCATGAACACCAACTAGCCATGAAACGACACGACCAGCTATCCTGAGTAGCCACACACACAGATGACAAGCAACATGAATTCGACTGGGACAACACTACTATTATAGGACAAACCAAACAGAGAGCAGCCAGGGAATTCCAAGAGGCATGGCACTCATCCACAGATTCAATCAATAAGCACATCGACCTGCACCCAATATACCGACCACTGCAATGGACAGCTGGAACTCACAACCGGAAGCGACAGATTCAAACCACTATAAATGCCGAAGGAAACATCACAGAAGCGCTTCACAGGAGGCTCCAAAGCACTGAGAATGTCACTTAGAGAGGCGATGAAATGTCTGCAACACAAATTCCCAGCTCGGCGAACAGAAATACAACAATGAGCACCCGAGCTACAAATCTTCTCACAAACTTCAAACACATTTTATTACTGAGGAAGAAATAACCTGTTCTGATGGGACAGTCTTCGTATGAACCGTGCTGGGACCAGAGTCCAAGTGAATCCGAACCAAGGATGTCGACAGAGCTTTAAACTGATTAGGATTTGTGTGTGTGTGCGCGAGGGGTAGGGGTTTCCTGAAAGGGTTTAATAAGAAAAGAGGAGGTAAGAGCACAGAGCTCAAGAGAGGTTATTAAAATCTTCAGCATAGACGCAAATAGAACAGAGTGTATGGGAAGTGTAAGCAATCAAACTTCAATCACACTGAACAAACAAATGGCAATAGAAGAGGGAACGTTAACACAAGATTGAAGGGTTATATCTGAATGCGAGCAGTATAAGGAATAGGGCATACGAGCTTGTGGCATAGATTGAAATTGGTAGGTATAATGCAATGGGCATTACAGAGAAGTGGCTGCAAGGGGATCAGGATATTCAAGGACATATATCGTATCGAAAAGATCGAGACAGTGGATTTACATTATTAATAAGAAATGAAATTTAATCAACAATAAGAAAGAAAGTAAGGTCAGATAGTGTGGAATCTGCATGGTAGAATTGAGGAACCACAAAGGTAAGACAACCACAGTTGGAGACTTGCACAGGCTTCCAAAGAGTAGTCAGGAGCTGGGGCACAAGATACACCAGGAGATGGAAAAGATCTGTAGGAAAGGCAAAGTTACAGTGATCATTGGGGGATTTCAATATACAAGTGGAATGGGAAACCAAGTTGGTAGTGAATCGCAAGAAAAGGAATTTGAGGAATATCTACGGGATGGCTTTTTGGAGCATCATGTGGTGGAGCCCACTCGGGAACAGATGACACTGGATTTAATGACGCAGGCTAGACAAGGGAGCTTAAGGTGAAGGAAAACTTCAGAAGCATTGATCAGAACATGGTTGAATTTATTCTGAAATTTGAGAGAGAACATAGAATCAGAGATAACAGTATTTCAGCTGAATAAAAGCAACTGGAGAGGCATAAGGGAGAAGCTGGGTAGAATTGACCTGGACAGGCGTCTAGCCGGAAAGACAGGGTAACAGCAATGGCTGGAGATTCCATGATAATTTAAAAGACACTGCAGAGATGCGTGCTGAGTAATAGAGGTATGGTACAGGGAGGATGAGGCAACCAGGGCTGACAAGGGAAGTCAGGGATTGCATATAAGCAAAAGAGCAAGCAGAGTGAAGGGCAGTGGGGAACTGGAGAATTGAGGCCAACAGAAGACAAGAAAAAATAAATAAGGAGGGAGAACATTAAGTATGGGGCTAAGCTAACCAGTAATATAAAGGAAACTGTAAGAGATTCTTTAGATATATAAAATGCAAAAGAGACATAAATGTGAATATGGACCACTGGGAAATGATGCTGGAGAGACAGTAGTGGGAAGCAAAGGCATGGGTGAGGAATTTTGCATCAGTCTTCACGGTGGAATACACGAGTAATTACCCAAGAATTGAAGAGAGTGAGAGGGCAGTCCTAAATACAGTGGCCATCACCAAGAAGAACATGTTAGAAAACGGAATGGCCTGAATGTGGATAACTCACCTGGACCAGATGGACTACACCCCAGCCTTGTAAGGGAGATCGCTGAAGAGTTAGTACAAGCGAAAGTGGTAATCTTTCAGGAATGACTAAAATCAGGAAAGGGCCAAGTGGCTGTATAATTGCTAACATGACACCCGGTTTAATAAGGGAGTTAGGCAGAAGATGGAAAACTGCAGACTGATTTGCAGACTTGGTTGTGGGTAACATCATGGAATTAATCGTGAAGAATGGGATTTCTGAATACTTGGAGGTCTTTGGTAAAATAGGACAGAGTCAGCATGGTTTCATCAAGGGGAGGTCATGCCTGACAAACCTGCTAGAATACATTGAGGGAGTAATGTGCAGATTTGATGAAGGAGAACCAATAGATGTTATCCATCTGCACCTCAAGAATCCTTTGACAAGGTGTCATGCATGAGGCTATTGAGAAAGATATGGTGTTAGAGGCAAGGTGGAAGTTGAAGTTTGGCTGTCTGACAGAAAGCAGAGAGTGTGGATTAAAGTGTCCTTCTCAGGATGGCAGCCAGTGACAAGTGGTGTTCCACAAGACTCAGTTTTGGGACCACAACTTTTCACTTTGTGCATTCATTATCTATATGATGGAACTGAGGGCATTTGGGTTAAGCTTTCAAACTGTGCAAAGATAGATATAGGGACAGGTAGCATTGAAGAGGTGGTTTGGCTGCAGGAGGGTGCTCTGGCGCATCTCCTCAACTGCCCAAAACTCCGGCCTTGAGCTCACCCTTCCAACTACAACAAGTTAGAACCTCTCTGGTGCATGCCTTCCATCCCACCAACCTCAGTATACAACGCATCATCCTCCGCCATTTCTGCCACCAACAGTCAGACCCCACCACCAGAGATATACTTCCCTCCCTACCCCTATCATCATACTGCTGAGACCATTCCCTCACAGCTCCCTCATCAGGTCCACGCAACCCCAACAAGCCACCTTCCACTCCCAGCACTTTCCCTTGCCACTACAACAGGTATGAAACCTGTGCCAACACCTCCCTCCTCACCTCCACCCAAGGCCCCAAAGGATCCTTCCACATCAGCCAGATAGCATCCTGTGCATCCAAATATCTCTTCTAGTGTGTCCATTGCTCCTGGTCTCCACTACATTGGCGAGACAAGACGTCAACTTGCAGAACAGTTCAGGGAACACTCTCAGACACACACACCCAACAACCCCCCTGACCTGTGGCTAAATACTTCAACTCCCCCTCCGATTCCGCCAAGGCTTTGCAGGTTTGTGGCCTCATCCACTGTCAAATTCTAGCCACCTGACGTCTGAAGGAAGAACGCATCATCTTCTGCCTTGGGACCCTTCCAACACACGGTATCAAGGACAATCTTACCAGTTTCCTCATCTCCCCTCCACCTTATCCCAGATCAAACCCTCCAACTCAGAACCGCCCTCTTGAACTGTCCTAGCTGTCCATCTTCCTTCCCATCTAGCCACTCCACCTTCCACTCTGAACTATCACTATCACCACCCACCTTCATCTAGCTGTCACCTTCCAAGCGACCTTCCTCCCAGCACCAGCCCCTCCCATTTATCTCTCTGGCACCATGTTGCTGTCGGAACTTACCTACACTAACCCACTATCCTCCATATACCTATCCAATGCCCGCTTAAATACCCATAAAGAGGGAGAGTCCACTACTGCTACTGACAGGGCATTCCATGAGCTTACGACTCGCTGAGTGAAGAACATACCCCTAACATCAGTCCTATATCTACCACCCCTTAATTTAAAGCTATGCCCCCTTGTAATAGCTGACTCCATACGTGGAAAAAGGTTCTCACTGTCAACCCTATCTAACCCCCTAATCATCTTGTACACCTCTATCAAGTCACCCCTCCTCCCTCACTTTCACCTCGTCTTTCTCTGACTCATCACTTCCTTTCCTCGGTATCTCTGTTTCCATTTCTGGGGATCGACAGGCCACTAATATCCAGTATTAACCAACCGACTGCCACTGCTACCTGGAGTTTACACCCTCACAACCTGTTTCTTCCTAATACTCCATTCCATTCCACCAATTTTTCTGTCTCCACCGCATTGCTTCTAATGATGTCAATTTCCAAAATGTCCATCTTCTTCCTCAACTGAGAATATCCCAGCACTGTTTTCGAGAGGGCCCTCAACCAGGTCTGACCCACCTCTTGCATTTCTATTTTCACCGTCTCTCTACCTTCCTGCAACAGCGAGAGAATTCCTCTTGTCCTGGCCGACCATCCCACCTGCATTCACATGAAGTGGATTATCAGCCGCCATTTCCCCCACCTCCAGCAAGATGCCATCACCAGACACATATTTTCCTCCTCAAAATTGTCCACCTTCTGGAGGGACCAGGACACCCTGGTTCACTCTTTATTCACTCCCATTACCCCGCCCTCACCCCCACCACAGGTCCACTTCACTTGCCCCTGCCGAAAGTGTAACATGTTTGCACTTCTGTCCTCCTTTCTCACTATCCAAGGGCCCAACCACACCGTACCGATGAAGCAGCACCTTACCAACATTTTCCACAATTAGTCTACTCGATTCACTTCTCACAATGTGGTCTTCTCTACATTGGGGAAACTAACGGTAGCCTGGGTGACCGCTTCTCTGAACATCCAAAGTGTATCTATACAAATGGTCCTGAGCTTCCAGTTCCCTGCCAGTTTAATACCGCATCCTGTTCCCTGACCAATATCTCTATGTCAGGCTTGCTGCAGTGTTCCAGGAAAAGTCTATGCAAACTGAGACGACAACACCTCATTTACCGTGTGAGGATCCTACAGCCCTTCAGACTCAAAATCAAGTTCAATAATTTTCGGCCCTGAACTCCACAATGTCCTTGCCCCCGACCAATAATACACCAGGCCTAGTTCTCACATCGCCTTCCATTACACACCCTCTATGTTTAGCCACTAACAATCTCCATTAACAGCTGTCCATCCCCTTCTTCATATCAACCAACATTTTCCTAGCTACCATCATTTCTGATGAAGGGTCACTGAACCCGAAACGTTAACTGTGATTTCTCTTCACAGATTCTGCCAGACCTACTGAGCTTTAAAACCAACTTCAGTTTTTGTTTCAACATTTTCATGGCACGTTTTCACAATCTAATACGTCATCAATATTTAGAGCCTTGTCAAACATAGGAACTTTGTAATTTCTCATTTAATATCAATAACGAATTACTCGAGATCCAAGTGAGACAGGGGCTTTGCTGTTATCGTTCAGATCAGACAATTTGTCACAGTTCAGAAAGAAAAAGAAATTGAAAGAGCTGGAGCAAAACTCAACAAATCTGGCAGAATTTGAGCAGAGTTGCATAGCATTAACCTTTGACTTTTCAGAAATGTCACATCATAATCAATATGTTAACTCTGTTTCTATCTGCAGATACTTCTTCATGTTTTTATTTCGTTTCTCCACCATTTTCAGTTTGTATCTCATATTTGCATATCATTCTGTCTCATGTTTCTTGACTGGTCCATTTGCTGACCTTGGTTATATGTGGACACTGTGGTCCAATTACAGATGGTGTGTCTGTGACACGTGTATTAAGGCCGAAATCTGTTTCTTTTATAAGATTCAAAGAGAAAAAAAAACGTTTCTGAATATCCTGGAAATCTCAGAAAACCACTTTGTTTTAAAAAACTTTTCATTGCAACTGAACTTTATGACACAATACGAATCGATTTTTGTTGATGGAACAGTCTGTGTCCTTTATTGAACAAGCTTGTCTCACCCCCCCTCCATAGGCTTTAAATACATATCACAGAATTATTAAAGCAAAGGTTGCGGAAACTCAACCCATTGTCTCTTCCAGCTTAGAATGAGCTGTCTCTCTTATTGTTATTCTGTATACTGGCAACCGAAAGCATTCTATTCATGTGACATGGTAATTGCTCTACCCAGGACCATAAGAAACTACAGACGGTTGTGTGCACAGCACAGACCATCACGGAAGGCAACCTTCCATCCATTTATACTTCTTATTGTCACCGAAAGGCTGATAACATTAAAAAAACTCACTGTGACACTCTCTGATCTTATCTGACACTCTCTGAGACACACCGAGACACTCTCTGAAACCCACTGTGACACTCTCTAACAGACTGTGAAACTCTCTGACACACTCTGCAGCACAATGTGACACACTCTGACAGACTGTGAAACACTGTGACACACTCTGACCCTCTCTGACACTGACTGTGACACTCTCTCACTCTCCCTGACACTCTCTGAGGCACAGCACGACATCTGTGACCCTCTCTGACAGATTTTGACAAACTGTGACACTCTCTGACTCTCTCTGACTCACTCCAAAATATACTGACACCTTCTCTGACAGATTGTGACACACTGTGACACTCTCAGAGACAGACTGTGACACGTTCCGACTCTCTCGGACTCTCTGAAACACGCTGAGACTCTCTCTTAGACACACTGTGACTCTCTCTGACACTCTTGAACACACTATGACACTCTCTGATACTCTCTGTGGCACACAGTGACACTCTCAAAAACAGACTGTGACTCTCTCTGACTCTCTGAGACACACTGTGACACTCACTGAGACTCACTGAGACTCACTGTGACACTCTCTGACAGACTGTGACTCTATGACTCTCACTGAGACTCTCTTAGACACACTGTGACACTCGCTGACTCTCTCTGACACTTTGAGATACATTGTGACACTCTCTGGTCCTATCTGGAACTCTCTGAAACACATGGTGACACTCTCTGACTCTCTCTGAAACACAGTGTGACACTCCCTGACGCACTCTGAGACACCCTGTGACTCGATCTGACTCTCTCTGAAACACACTGTGACTCGCTCTGACAGACTCTGACACACTGTGTCACTCTCTGACACTTTCTGAGACACACTGTTACACTTTCTGACTCTCTCTGACTCTCTGGGACACACAGTGACACTCTCTGACCCTCTCTGAGACCGACTGTGTGTCTCTCTCTCTCACTCTCTCTCTGACACTCTCTGAGGCACAGCACGACACACTGTGACACTCGCTGACTTTCTCTGACACGCTCTTAGGCACACTGTGATACTCTCTGATTCTCTCTGACCCTCTCTGAGACACACTGTGACACTCTCTGACTCTCTCTGACACTGTGAGACGCACTGTGACACTCTCTGATCCTAGCTGACACTCTCTGAAACACATTGTGACACTCTCTGATTCTCTCTGAAAGACACTGTGACATTCTCTGACTCACTCTGACTCTCTCTGAAACACACCGTGACACTCTCTGATCCTATCTGACTCTCTGAAACACACTGTGACACTCTCTAACAGACTGTTACACACTCTGACCCACTCTGAGGCACACTGTGACTCGCTCTGACAGACTGTGACACACTGTGTCACTCTATGACACTTTCTGAGACACACTGTTACACTTTCCGACTCTCTCTGACTCTCTGAGACACTGTGACACTCTCTGAGACACACAGTGACACTCTCTGACCCTCTCTGAGACCGACTGTGCCTGCCTCTCTCTCTCTCTCTCTCTCTCTCTGATACTCTCTGAGGCACAGCATGACACTCTCTGACATGCTCTTAGGCACACTGTGATACTCTCTGACTCTCTCTGACCCTCTCTGAGACACATTGTGACTCTTTCTGAGTTATTCTGTCTTTCTCTGAAACACACCATGACACTCTCTCACAGACTGTGACCCTCTCTGAGACAAATGCTGACCCTCTCTGACACTCTCTGAGACAAAGTCCGACTCACTGTGACACTCTCTGATTCTCTCTGACAAACTCTGAAATACATGTAACCATTTCTGACGGACTGTGACACTGTGTGACACTCTCTGAAACACACTGTGACACTCTCTGAGACACACTATAACACTCTATGAGACACACTGTGACACTCTCTGAGACACATTATGACACACTGTGACATTCTCTGACTATCTCTGACTCTCCGAGGCACATTGTGACAATCTCTGACCCTCTCTGAGACAGACTGTGACCCTTTCTGAATGAATGTGACATTCTCTGACAGACGGTTACAGCTGGAGTGAACAAGGTCGGGAACGGGACTGAGGTGTTAGTGGGGGAGCACTTTGGAAAGTTACCACAATTGTATTAGTTTGAAAATAGCGATGGAAAGGGACAGGCCTGGTCCACAAGTTCAAGTTATTCAATGGAGCAAGATAGTATTAGACAGGACTTTTTAAAGTAGATCTGGGGAGGATATTTACAGGTAAAGGGAAGTCTGGCAAGTAGGAATATCTTAAAACCGAGATAAAAGGAGCGTTCAGTGCCAGCGTGTTCCTGTTATTGTGCAGCTCAATGCTGACTGAATTAGGAAACACTGGCTGAGTTTCGAGGCTGTGGTCAAGAAAAAAGGGGTCACATGTCAGATATAACTGGCTGACTCAAGGGAATCCCTTCAGGAGCTTCCGGGCTGTTGGAATACACTTAGGATGGAAATCAGGAATGTAAAAAGGGGACACGAGATAGCTTTGGCAGAGAAAGTTAAAGAGAATCAAAAGAGACTCTACAAGGGTATTAAGGGCAAAAGAAGAGCTCGGGACAAATCCGGTCTCCTTAATGATCAATGAAGGCAACGATGTGTGAAACTACAAGATCCAAAACAAATATTTCATTTTGGAACTAACTTTGGATAAAGACTGGGGCGCTCAGGGAACTAAACAGTGTTTGGCCCGACTACTATTCGAATACTGTGTGCAATTCTGTTCTCAATGCCACAGGAAGGATGTCGTGAAACATGAAAGGGTTCAGAAAAAATGAACAAGGATGTTGCCAGGATTGGAGGGTTTGCGCGTTAGGGAAATGCTGAATAAGCTGGGGTTGTTTTCACTTGAATATGGGAAGCTGAGAAGTTAATAGATAAAGGTGTTTAAAATCATGATGATCATCGATCGGGTCAATAGACAAGGTTTTTCCCCAGGAGCTGAAAATCTGCATGAATTCATGTAAAACTCCGTTATCTCAATTTTTAGCTTAGAATCAATCTAAACATCATGGCATAGTCAGAGAACACAGGGGGCCAACACTTTCAACATTTTGTTTTGCTATCACCATTGTTCACAGCTCACCTGAGAATGCAACTTTTTTTTAAAAAAAGGTTTTGGGATTTACACATGAAAGAAGTGAAACTATCATGGTATTCTAACAGATGAAAGGCTTAACAGAGAATCAATTTTTCCATGTATAATTTCAGTTACATCATACTGTAAATTTTTGCTATAAATTCTGTGTTATGATCGAGCCCTCCACTATCACCTGATGAAGGAGCGATGCTCCAAAAGCTAGTGTGCTTCCAATTAAACCCGTTGGACTATAACCTGGTGCGATATGATTTCGAACTTTGTACACCCCAGTCGCACACCGACATCTCCAAATCAGTACTGTTCTTTGTTCTGTGTTCTATGGAAGTGCTCAATAATACTTGGACATTAAGAAGATTTGAGACTTGGAGCAGGTCAGCCTTGATCTTAGTGAAGAGTAAGGCAGGCTTGGGATGTGAATGACCTGCACCTGTTTCTGATGCTCTCCCATTCTGTTATTGGAAAGTTCATATGTGTTATTTTCCTGGAAGGTCTTTTATGGAATGTTGCAATCAGGGAGACCCGTGGATTTTGTGAGCCATCACTGGGTGAGATTTGGGGGCTGTATTCACAGTGAATCTGGGTCTACAACATGATCAACAAATGAAGCACAAGATACAGAGAGGGGAGGTTTTGTAAAGAGAAGTGAGCAACCTCTTCCATATCCAGCCTGGGTCTTCCAATTACATTTTCCAAATCTCCCAAACCGAGTGGGACAGTCTCGAGGGACCGAACTGTTTCCTGTATTTCTGTGCACCATGCTATAACAATAGGTGGACTCTAACTGCTCCTGTCTAGCAGGTTAGAGGGGTTGAATGGAACACAGAAACATGGGACTGAGGAGCAGGAGTGGGTCATTAGAGAATTTGAGCCTTCTCCACCAGGCATTAAGATTGTGGCTGATCAGATTGTGGTCTCAGCCTCATCGTCCTGTCTGTGTCCCATTATCCGTGACTCACTTTTCTGTCAAATCATTAACTAACTCAGCTGTGAATACTTGTAATCAGAGAGGCACCACAAACTTCCGGGGAAGAGAATTCCCATTCGAATGGCCCTTTTAGAATTCTTCCTCATCCCGCTGTGAGAATAAGAGAATCATACAGCGTGGAAAAAGATCCTTTTGTTAAATTTGTCCATGCCGATCAGGCATCTTAATCAGATCTCGTCCCACTTGGCAGCATATGGCCCACATCACATGATCCATTCCTATTTATGTACCTATCCAGTTACATTTTAAACGTGTAAGTGTACCCGCTTTCACTACTTTCTCTGGCAGTACACCCACCAGCCTCTGTTTGAAGATGTTTCCCCTCAGGTCCCTTCTAAGTCTTTGCCCTGTCACCTTCACACTCTGCCGTCTAGTTCTGGACGCCCCTACACTGGGAAAAAGATCTTGTCCAATCAGACTATCCATGCGCCTCAGGACTTTATTAAACCTCTGTCATGTCACCATTCAGTCTCTGACAGTCCAGGGGGAAAAGGCCTCATCCTGTTCATCAACTCCCTGTAGCTCAAACCCTCAGGTTCCAGAAAATCTTTGTAAATCTTTTCTGCACCCTTTCATGCTTAACAACATCCATCCTTTAAAAGAGTCAACTGATATGTACGCAGTTTTATTAAAGTGGCCTCACCTCCGTCCTGTCCAAGCCCCTCACGCTACCCCTACTCCAATTCTCAATGTTCTGACCGATTAAGACAAGCATGTCAACCACGTTCCTCACTACTCTACCGACCTAAACTCCACTTTCAAGAAACTATGAATCTTCACCCATAGTTTTCTTTGTTAAGCAACATTTCCCAGGGCACTACCCCGCTTTAACTTACCGAAATGTCAAACCTCACCAATATCTAAATTAAACTCCATCTGCCAGTCCTTGGCTCATTGTTGGTCAAGGATCCCGTTATATTCTGAGATAATCTTCTTCACTGTCCACTGAACCAATTTGGTGATGTTATCTGTAAACTTACTAACCATGCCTCCGATAATCAGATCAATGTTGTTTATAGCCGTGATAAAAAGCAGTGAGCTCAGCACTGTTTCTTTCAGAACACCGCTGGCCACAGGTCTTCAGTTTGGAAAACAATCCATTATCTTCAATCCAAATTTGTATCCAATTGGTTAGCTTTTACTAGATTACATATAATCTAATTTTAGTAATCTGTCTACGATGGGGAACCTTATTATATGCCTTGCTGAAATTTGTGTAAAAATTGTACACCACAGTGTATTCTTCAATCTTCTTTGTCATCTCTTCCTAATACTCAATCACATTAATTAGACATGATTTCACAAATCCATGTTGACTATCCCTAATCATTCCTTGTCTTTCTAAATAAATGTAAATTCCATCCCTCAGAATCCCCTCCAAGGAACTCCTCGTCTCTGACCTTGGCTGATTGAGTCGATAACTCCCTGCGTTGTATTGGCTCACTTCTCCCTTTTCTGGCCCCACTCCTCCACTGCCCAGAAAAAATAATTATAACTATGTTGGTGATATGGCCAATGATATAGTTCTCAGAGTGTGTCAGGGTCAGTGTTCGGAACAAGTCAGGCAGATTTCTTTAACCTACTAAAACAACATGTCTATGACCAAAACAAACTATGATGGAAAGTGGAATGACGAGAGGATATTGCAAATATGTACAGTGATATTTCCCTTTGAAAAATACTGAGAAACACACACACACACACACACACACACACACACACACAAAGACACACACACAGACACACACGCACACACAGACAGACACACACACACACACACACACACACACACACACACTCGTATTGTCGATAACAAACTGAAAAGCAAAATATCTGCAAAGTTAACTTGAAAGAACATTGTCCAAATATGATTCGAACTTATGACCTAAGGAAAAATCAGAGTTTGACCCAAATACTGTTCTATGTGTAGAGTCATCAAGTCCTACAGCATGGAGAGAGGCAGAGAGGCCCTTTGGCTCAAACTCGTCCATGCTGACTCAAATATCAAACCACACTAACCTCATTTCCCAGCACTTGGCCAATAGCATTCTCGTCCTTTCCTGTCCATGTACTTGCCCAAATGCCATTTACGTATCCTTAATATAAATGCATCAACCACTTCTGTTGACAGCTCATTCCCTTTGTGTGCCACTCTCTGTGTAAAACAGTTTCCATCAGTTTCCCTTTTATTCTTTCCCCTCTGACCTTAAACTGATGCTCTCCCCTCCTTGATTCCCCAACTCTAGGAAAAAAAGGTTGGGTCCATTCACCCTATCCATGTAAATTTCTATAGGCCCCTCTCCTGTGCTCTAAAGAAAAAAAGTCCTCGCTTGTCCAACCTCTCCCATTAATTCATACTGTTGAGTCCTGGCAACATTTTTATAAATTCCGTCTGCACCCATTCCAAATTAAAAACATCCTTCCGATCGCAATGTGACTAAAACTGAACACAACACTACAAGTGCAGCCTCACCAACATCCTGTATAACTATAACATAACTTCCCAACTGCTCTCCTCCATGTCCTGACCGATGCTTGCTAGTGTGGCAAAAGCCTACTTCACTACCATATCTATCTATGACCCCACTTTCAGAGAACGGTGGACCTAAACTCCATGGTCCCTCTGCTCAACTACACTCCTTAAGGTCCTACCAATCAACATGAAACTCCTACCTTGATCTAACGTTGCCAAAATATTCCTCGGCCCACTTCTCCAGTTTGATCAAGGTCCTGCTGCAATTTCTGATATACTTCCTCATTGTCCACGATACCACCTATCTTAGTGTCATCTTCAAGTTTCCTAGCCATGCCTTGTACATTCGCAAGAATATCATTGATACAGATAACAAATAGCAACGGGCCCAGCAGCGACCCCTGAGGCACTTCATGTGTCACAGGCCTCCAGTCCGAGAGAACCCTTCCACTATTACCCTCTGCTTACTACCATGAAGCCAATTGTATATCTAATTTGCCAGGTCCCTCTGGATTCCATGCGATTCTAACCTTCCAGACCAGCCTATCAATGGACACCTTGTCAAAGGCCTTACTGAAAACCACACACTCTACCGCCCTACCCTCAACAACATTCCTGGTCACTTCATCAATGAACTCAAACAAATTTGAGAGGCATGATCTCCCACTCACAAAGCCATGTGATCTTTCCAGTATAAAAACAACTATTAATAATAATTATTAAAATTAATAATATCAAACTAATAAGATATAAAACTAACATCAAACTAATAATAAGATGACACTTTCAGTGGAGAATAAATTAACCATGGTATGTGATATTCGAACGTGCATCATGGGTGAAGGGCAGAATAGATTTTGTACCTGTGTCATTGAACTGTGTTGAAAAAAAGCAAGGGTGACATGGTAGTTCAGTGGCTAGTACTGCTGCCTCATAATGTCATGGATCCGGGTTTGGTTCCAGCTCGGGTGACGCTCTGTATGGAGTTTGCACATTCTCACTGTGTTTGTGTGTGTTTCCTTTGGGTGCTCCATTTTCCTTCCACAATCCAAAGATCTATAGGTCAGGTGAATTGGCCATGCTAAGTTACCTATAGTGTTATGTGCATTCGTCAGGGGTAAATATAGGGTAGAGGAATGGAACTGGGTGGGTGACTGTTTGGAGGGTCAGTGTGTTCTTGTTGTGCCAGACGGCCTGTTTCCATACTGTAGGGAATCTGTCAAAAAAATTATTTCTAAACAAACCTTATATTTCCAAATGCATGCATATCGCACCCCTCAGAGTCTTCTCAAACAACCTACGTACCACAGATATTAGACTTCCTGGTCTATAGATCCCAGATTTTTCTTTGTTTCTCTTTTTGAATAATGGCACAACATATGCTAATCTCCAATATTCTGGAACCTAACCTGTTGCTAACGATGATGCAAAAATATCAACCAGGGTCCCCGTAGTTTCTTCTGTAGCCTCTTGCAGTGTTCTTGGATGCATCTGTTTACAACCAGGAGATTAATCCACCTTCATACAGTCTAATGCATCCAACACACCTTCTCCTGTGATATTGACTCACCCCAAGATAACACTACGACTTTTGTCAGCCTCCCAAGGTTCATGTATTACTCCACGGTAAAGACAGAGGAGAAATATTCATTGAGAATCTCGCAAATCTTCAGGACATGCACGTCCATTTTGGACTTTGAGGGGTCATATTCTCATTTAGCTATTCTTTTGACTTTAATATACTTAATGAACCTATTTGGATTCACCCTAATCTTCTCAGCCAAAGCTATCTTGTGCCCCCTTTTCACCCTCCTGATTTCCTTCTTCAGTAAACTCCTGTATCCCCTGTATACCTCCAGGTATTCCCTCGATCCCAGCTGCCTGGACCTGAGCCACGCCTCCTTTTTGCTGGTCTAAGCCTCAATATCTCCTGACATCCGAGGTTCCCTCTTCCTACCAACCTTGCCTTTTACCCTCACAGTAACATATAGACCTTGAACTGTCGACATTTCACTTTTAAAGTCCTCCCACGTGCAGGAGGTCCCTTCGCCTGCAAAGAAACCCCTCCAACCAACCCCTACAAGCTCCTGTCTCATTCCATCAAAATTCGCCTTGCCCCAAGTTTGAACTTGAACATGTGGACCAATTTTATCCTTCTGCATAACTATTTAAAAATTAATAGAACTATTTTCGCGGGTCCCAGAGGGCTCCCCCACTATCACCTCAGACACCTGTCCTGCCCGAGATCTTACAGTAGGTCACGCTTCGTCCCTTCCCGATTTGCACTCTCTACTTACTGCTTGAGGAAACTATTCTGAACTCACTTAATAAATTCACCCCATCTTAGTCCTTAATTCTATGTCATTCCCAGTCTATGTTAGGAAAATTAAAATCTCCTACTAATGCAATCCTATTGGCCCTGCTCGTCTCCCCAGTCTGTCTACATATTTTTGTTCCACTAATTCCTCGTTTATTATTTGGGGTTCTATAGTACAATCTAAATCCTATCACCATTCCCTTCTTATTTATTAGCTCCCCAGACAAATCCTCACAGGATGATCCATCAGTTATTTTATCTCTGATTACTGCTGTGTTACTCGCCTTAATCAAAAATGAAACTCTCTGTCCCCTCTTTCCACCATCTCTGTCCCGTATAAAGCACCTGTACCCTGGTACTTTAAGCTGCCGGTGCTGTCCCTCCCTTAGCCATGTATCAGTAATGGCTATAATATCCCAGTCCCACGCAGCGATCCATGTCCACAGTTCATCAGCCTTACCTGTCAGCCATCTTGCATTGAAACAGTTGCGATTTAATCCAACAGACATTCCTTGCTCCCTGTCGTTGTCTAGCCTGACCTGTCTCTTCATTTTACTGTTTCTGATTACTGTATCTCCTTCCAGCCTCGCACTTGCCTTCCTGCTGTTGAGGATCTCACCACTCCCCAACCCCAGCCAATCTAGTTGAAACCCTCCCTTGCAGCAGTTGCAAATCTACCTGCCAGGATATTGGTCCCCTTCCAGCTCAGGTACAACTTGTCCTTCCTGAACACGCCACCTTGCCCCACAAAAGATCCCAGTAATCCAAAAATCTTTGCCCCCTGCACCAATTCTTTAGCCACCCCTTCATCTGCCATATCCTCCTATTCTTACCCTCACTAGCACGGAGAACTGGAAGTAAATTGGATATTACCGTGCATTTTATCCTTTTCCGTAGCTCTCCACAATCACTCTGTAGGATGTCATCACTATTTCTACCTGTGTCATTCTGTCCTTTGTACCAATGTGCACAATGACTTCTGGCTGCTTCCCGCTCCCACCACCCTCCCCCTACTCCCGGTGAGAACGTTCTGCAGCCACTCTGAGACATCCTGGACCCTGGGCATGTGGGAGGCTACACACCATTCCGGATTCCCATTTGCTGCCACAGAATCTCCTGTCTGTTCACTATCGAGTAGAATAATTACTTCTGTTGTTATTCTACTTGCACAGCCTTCTGACAATGGTATTTCTTCATGAAACAGTTGAATTTGGCTGAATTGTTTTGCTTCAGGTAATGGGGAGATTCCAATGAATCCTCATCAGGAATCCTCCATTAGTGGGAAAGACGACTGGGCTTTTTTTCACTCCCACACATTGCTGTGATGAGCGATTGGGAAGCAGAAAGGGAGCAATAGAATGTTTCTCCACAGATAGGCTATATTTTCCATCTGTAAGTTAAATCAGTAACGTTTCCAGTCCCACACTGGACTCTGTGAGCTCTTCTTGAACATTGTCCGAACTATATGACTCCATAACATTCTCGACTCCAGGTCAGTGTGTTATTGCAGAATCAATTCATTCACAATAAATGGTCCTACTTGTTTTGAAGATGTATTACTATGTGCTTGTATAATGTAAAACTAAGCGTTTCATGTCTTCACAAAGTCTGTGTTAAAATGAATACTCTTAAACATGTACAGTAATTGCTGGAAAAGCTCAGCTTGTCTGTCAGAATATTTGGGAAGAGAATTCACAGTTCAATTTTACTGTCCAATGACCTTTCCTTTGAAACTGACTTATTCTTAAATTATTTCCCCAGTTTTTTTCTCCCACACCATAAGAAATATCCATCCAGTATTCACCAACTACACTCTTCTCCAGATCTTATATGGTCAATAAACCATCCCTCATTCTCAGGCCTAACTGTTAATTCTTCAGAACGTAATGTCTTCATCCCAAGAATGCATAAAGAGAAACATCTTTGAGACATTTCGAAAGCAATTTTTTTTTCAGTTTAGGCAGTTATAACTACACATTATACAACAGATGTAATCTCAGCAATGCCCTGTACTGATACAAAAAAAACATCAGTAAGATCATACCCAACACCCCTTGCACGAAACAGGATCATGACATTTACCTTCCAAATCACTTGCTACATCTTCAGGTTAATTTGATATGATTCATGTACTACGACCCACAAATCTCTCTGTAACACTGAGTTCTGCATTCTCCTTGCAGTTAAATAAATTTCTGCTGTTTCGTCTTTTCCACAAAACAGAAAATTTCCATCACATATATATTGTACTGTTTTTGTTTTCTGCTGAAGCTTTGCTCACAGCCATCCTCTGTCTTTATGCCATTGTTTGTTCTGCCTTCCCCTGTCCGTATCCCATTGCAGATGCTCGGCCCTCCCCCTGTCTGCATCCCATTGCTGATGCTCTGCCCTCCCCCCCTCTGTATCCCATTGCTGATGCTCTGCCCTCCCCTGTCTGTATCCCATTGCAGATGCTCGGCCCTCCCCCGTCTGCATCCCATTTCTGATGCTCTGCCCTCCCCCTGTCTGTATCCCATTGCAGATGCTCTGCCTCCCCCCGTCTGTATCCCATTGCTGATGCTCTGCCCTCCGCTGTCTGTATCCCAGTGCAGATGCTCGGCCCTCCCCCTGTCGTATCACATTGCTAATGCTCTGCCTCCCCCCGTCTGTATCCCATTGCAGACACTCTACCCTTCCCCTGTCTGTATCCCATTGCAGACGCTCTCCCCTCCCCCTGTCTGTATCCCATTGTTGATGCTCTGCCCTCCCCTGTCTGTGTCCCATTGCTGATGCTCTGCCTCCCCCCGTCTGTATCCCATTACAGGGATACTGCCTTCAGCTGTCTGTATCCCATTGCAGACGCTCGGCCCTCCCCCTGTCAGTACCACATTGCAGATGCTCTGCCCTCCCCTGTCTGTATCCCATTACAGACGCACTGCCTTCAGCTGTCTGTATCGCATTGTAGATGCTCTCCCCTCCCCTGTCTGTATCCCATTGTAGACACTCTGCTCTTCCCCTATCTGGATCCCAATGCAGGTGCTCTGCCCACCCCATCTGTATCCCACTGCAGACGTTATGCCACCCCTGCCTATATCCCATTGCAGAAGCTCTGACCTCACCCATCAGTATCCCATTACAGGCACTCTTCCCTCCCCCTGTCTGTATCCCATTGCAGACGCTCTTCCCTCCCCCGACCGTATCCCATTTCAGACGCTCTACCCTTCCCCTGTCTGTATCCCATTGCAGACACTCTACCCTTCCCCTGTCTCTATCCCATTGCAGACGGTCCGACCTCCCCTGTCTGTATCCCAATGCAGACGCTCTCCCCTCCCCCTGTCTGTATCCCAATGCAGACGCTCTCCCCTCCCCCTGTCTGTATCCCATTGCAGACGGTCCGACCTCCCCTGTCTATATCCCATTGCAGACGCTCTCCCCTCCCCCTGTCTGTATCCCATTGCAGACGCTCTCCCCTCCCCCTGTCTGTATCCCATTGCAGACACTCTCCCCTCCCCCTGTCTGTATCCCATTGCAGACACTCTCCCCTCCCCCTGTCTGTATCCCATTGCAGACACTCTACCCTTCCCCTGTCTGTATCCCATTGCAGACACTCTCCCCTCCCCCTGTCTGTATCCCATTGCAGACGCCCTCCCCTCCCCCTGTCTGTATCCCATTACAGACGCTCTTCCCTTCCCCTGTCTGTATCCCATTGCAGACGGTCCGACCTCCCCTGTCTATATCCCATTGGAGACGATCTCCCTTCCCCTGTCTGTCTCCCATCGCAGACACTCTGCCCTTCCCCTGTCTGTCTCCCATCGCACACGCTCTTCCCTCCCCCTGTCTGTATCCCATTGCAGAGGTGCATATCTCCCCCAGTCCGTCTCCCATTGCAGACACACTGCCCTTCCTTGTCTGTATCCCATTGTAGACGCACTGCCCTCACTCTGCCCTCCGCTGTCTGTATCCCATTGCAGACAGTCTTCCCTCCACTGTCTGTATCCCATTGCAGACGCTCTGCCCTCTCCCTGTCTGTCTCCAATTGCAGGTGATCTGTCCTTCCACTGTCTGCATTCCCTTGCAGACGCTCTACCCTCCCCCTGTCTGTATCCCATTGCAGACGCTCTGTCTCCATTTGACATCTTATTGAATGACTAGCCTGGTGCATGAGCAAATTGAGCTCCATCTCCATCATCCAGTTCATTAGAATAGATTGTAATTTGTTGATGACCTCATACAGATCCCTGAAGAATTCCACTCGTTACAGCTTTCCAAACACAAAATGAGTAATGATCTATACTCTGCATTTCCTGACAGCTACCTAGGGCTCACCCTCTTCTGCATAACAGCCTGGGATGGTTATAGGGCGTCCCCCTGTGCCGTAATTTACTGAATACTTCATTCTGTTTGGTGCAGCCCATTTTGCCGCAGATGCATTTAGGCACAGAACTATTTCAGCGCAGCTCATATTTATTCCTTTTCAGGCTTAGGTAAAAGCATTAATCAAAGCAATAAAAATAAAAATAATGTTTATTGCCTTTAGTGAAAATGTTAAAAAGACACCTGAGTAAGTATAACACTGACTCAGAGTTTTATTTCAGAGCTAAAATGATAATCGGTCTTGCATTTATTCACATTGAAAACATTCATGAAGCTATTGAACATTTGACTGATGAGCTTCCAGATGAACTGCAACCGCTGCTGGACTGGTTCGAGGATAACTATGGAGGTAGAAGATTACGCAGTGGAAATGGTCGGCGTTCACCGCTTTTTCCAGTTGGAATGTGGAATTTATATGAAAGAACTTTAAACAATGACAACAAAACAGACAATAATGCAAAAGCTGCCCACAGGAGATGACAATGCGAACTTGATGTGGAACATCCAGTTATTTGGAAATATATTGACAGTTTACCAAAGGTTCAGAGAGGAAGGGACCTTTACTATGAGCATTTGATAGCAGGGCACGATAGTCCGTTGAAATTAAAGAAGCAGATGCTAGAATACAAACACTCGTAAGAAGATTTAGTGAGAGAAATGATGTCGAGTATTTACGAGGATTGCCCATAATTTTGAATGAACGTCATGTTTTAGATTTTTCGTAATGAACTTATATCATTTACTTTTTTTCTTTTTAACATTTTTACTGAAGAGAAGAAACATTATTTTTATTTTTAGTCTTTCATTTATGCTGTTAACTAAGCCTGAAAAGTGAGAGAGATTAGATTGGAACTGCCAGCGAGTTTCAATTGAGAATTGCTCTTTACTGAACATTGATACTTACTTGGTTGGTGGGACGTCGATGTTTCACAATCTCCACACAAGGTGTCCTGGTCCTCTCTGGCTTTTTGAAGGATCCTCCCCATATGTCGAGGTAGACCGTGAGGGAACGGATATCGGGCACTCTACTTCGTTACAGCATCTGTAAGCCGCCCTCTCTCTCTCTCTCGCCTCCCTATCCCTCTCTTTCACCCCTCCCTCTCTCTCTCACCCACTCTCTCTCTCGTCCCCCTCCCTCTCTCACTCGTCCCCCTCCCTCTCTCTCTCGTCACCTCCCTCTCTCTCTTCCGCCCCCTCCCTCTCTCTCTCCCGCCCCCTCCCTCTCTCATTCCCGCCCCCTCTCTCTCCCGCCCCCTCCCTCTCTCTCTCTCGCCCCCTCCCTCTCTCTCTCGCTCCTCCATCTCTCTCTCGCCACCTCCCACTCTCTCTCGCCCTCTCACACTCTCTCTCGCAACCTCCCTCTCTCCCCCTCCCTATCTCTCTTTCCCCTTCCTCTCTTTCTCTTTCCCCTCACTCTTTCTCTCACCCCCACCCTCTCACCCCCTCCCTCTCTCTCTCTTGCCCCCCCTCTCTCTCGTCCCTCTCTCTCTCTTGCCACCCTCCAACTCTCTCTCGAACACCTTTCTAACTCGCCGCCCTCTCTTTCTCTCGCCCCCCCTCTTTCGCCCGTGCCCTCTCTCTCTCTCGCCCGCCGCCCCTCTCACACCCCCTTCCGCTCTCTCTCTCACCCCCTTCCCTCTCTCTCTCGCCCCCTCTCTCACTCGCCCCCTCCCTCCCTCTCTCGCTCCCCTCCCTCTTTCTCGCCCCCCTCTCTCTCTCGCCCCCTCCCTCTCTCTCTCGCCCCCCTCCCTCTCTCTCTCGCCACCCCTCTCTCTCGCCCCCTCCCTCTCTCTCACCCCCTCCCTCTCTCTCACCCCATCCCTCTCTCTCACACCCTCTCCCTCTCTCTCACCCCCCTCTCCCCCTCCCTCTCTCGTCCCGCACCCCCCTCTCTCTCGCCCCTCCCTCTCTCCCTCACCCACCCACCTGTCTCTCTTGCCCGCCGCCTCTCTCTCACCCTTCTCCCTTTCTCTCTCGCACATCCCTCTCTACCTCGCTCCCCTCCCTCTCTCTTACCTCCTCCTTCTCTCTCTTGCTCCCCCCTCTCTGTCGCCCGCCCTCCCTCTCGCTCTCGCTGCTCCCTCTCTCTCTCTCAACCACCCACCTCTCTCTCTCTTGCCCATCCCCTCTCTCTCTCTCATGCCTCTTCCTTTCTCTCTCGCCCCTCTCTCTCACCTCCACTTAGTCGAGCTGCTGGGGATGGTTTGCAGAAGGTTGTGCTGTGAGCTGCCTCAGATATTCCGGAAAAGCTGATGATTTGGTGACGCAACTCTGAATGGAACATGGGGACTGTAGTTACAGCATCTGGGTCTGCAACATGAACAACAAATGGAGCAGAGGCTACAGAGAGGGGAAGCTCTGAAACCACAGACTGAGTGTATGTGGGGAAAGGGACATGCTGTATTTGCCTGTGCCTTAGTCTGGACAAGTACACATTCTCACTCTCCCCGTTACATACACTGATGCACACTCTCCCTATCTGCCCCTCACACACATTCACACTGCCCCTCTCTCACGATCCACACATGCACTCCACTCTGTCACACACACGGATGAACACAGACCCGCTCTCTCTCTCCCTCCCGCACACACACGCACAATCCACCTCAGTCTCTCTCACATACAGAATGGGTGTCTCTCACTCCCCTTCACGCAGACACGCCCTCTCTCCCACACATACACACGCGCGCTACTCCTACTTTGTAAATAAAACCAGTCTGACTCCAGGGCAAGACACAGACAGAGTCCAAACAAGGCCTCAAGCTTAGAATACATTATCTGACCGCAACTGTTACTTCATTTACATCGATAGTACCTGAAGGTGTCTCCAGGCAGTGACTTGAAATAAATTCTGTGATTTGCATTTTAATCAATCAAACCCGCCTCTCCATTCTGACTGATTAAGTACTTAAGAGCCATCTTAGGTGTGTACAATTCATGTGCATGACTTGTACAACCCTTTGATCTTGGCTAAAGATGGCTGGAAGTGAAGACTTTACGGTGGAACCGTTGATGAAGAACAGTGGAAGGCTTTCAAAACAATTTTTCAACGTTCCCAGCAACAGCATATAATGGTGAAATGGAAGGACTGTCGGAAAAGGGTAATCTACCATGAACGTCCCAGGTAATAAGGGAGGCTATCAAATTAAAATAAATGGCATAAATAATGGCAACGACCAGTGGGACAGTAGAAGATTGGGAAAACTTTAAATGTCAAAATAATGTCAAAACCGTTAACTTTTTTGTTGCTTTATTTTGACATTTATCAAGACACATCCGATAATAAATGTAAAATCATCCATTTTGGTAGGACAAATACTAAAGAGGACTCTTATTTGAATTGTTTAAAAAATGCAGCATGCTCTTGTGCAGAGGGACCTGGGTGTCCTTGTGCATGAATCACAGAAGCTGGTCTGTAGGGGCAACAGGTAATTAACAAGGCAAATTGAATTTTGTCCTTCATTGCGAAAGGGATTGAGTGTAAAAGTAGGGAGTTATGTTGCAGATTTACAGGGTGCTGAGGAGACCACACCTGTAGTACGTGCAGTTTTGGTCTCCCCGTCTGAGAAAGGAAATACTAGCACTACAATGTATGCAGAGGAGGCTCGTTAGGTTGGTTCCAGAGGTGAGGGGTTTGGTTATGAGGAGAGACTGAATACATTGGAATTATACATTGATTGGAATTTGAAAGATTGAGGGAGGAAGGAATAGAAACATTTATAATTGTGAAGGGAGTAGGTACGATAGAAATATAAAGGATGATTCCAGAAGCATGGGAAATTAAATAACAGGGCAAAGCCTCAAAACTATATGGAGCAGATTTAGGACTGAATTGAGAAGGAACGTCTTGATCAAGAAGCTTGTGAACCTGAAGAATTCTTGAGGATTTGTCATTGAATGTGTTTGAACTCTTATAGATAATTGTTTGAAGATTAAAGGAATGATGGATTATGGTGAGTGGGCGGGTAAGTGGAGCTGAGGCTATGAAATGATCAGCCATGATCTTATTGAATGGTGGCGCAGGCTTGAAGGGCCCGATGGCCTACTCCTGCTCCTAGTTTGTACGTTCTTATGTAATGGGTCAACATGAAATGGGAATTATATTTGACAAACTGACTGGTCGATGCATACAGAAAAGAAATGGATGCAATGCATTTAGATTTTCAGAAAGATCTTGATAAAGACTATGGCCGAGTGTGCAAACTCAAATGTTACGGCATTGGGACTAAAATATGAACATGATTTTAGAATAGGAGAACTGACACGAAACAGTGAACAGGAATAAAACAATCTGTTTTGATGTTGAAGGATCATGGCGTGTCGTAGGGATTAGTGATTGTGACAGAGCTATTCTCAATGCATACCATCATTTAGTTGAGGAAATCAAATGCAATATTTCTCAGTCTGCTGACAGCATGATATGATGTCGGATTGTTAGTGGGTGAGGAGGATTTTAAAAAAAAGCTCCAAGGTGATTGAGACAAGTGGAGTGAATGGGCAAATATGTGGCAGATGAAGATCAATGGGGGTGGATGTGATGGTGTGTACTTTGATAGGTACAATAGAACAGCAAACTATCATTTCAAAAGGGATTGTATGAAACATGTTGGTCTTTAAAGGGATTTATGTTCTTTCTTTTTTTTTCCTGTTGCACAGTCCTCCGAAGTCAGTGCAGGGCAGTGAGTTCTGAACCCAGAAGTCAATACTGGAAATGGCATTGACACGCTGACCAGTGTACATAAACCCACCAATTGGGGAGCTGTAACATTTTAAAGGATCTGTATTTCCTTGTACACCAGTCACTGAAAGCAATATTGCAAGAGCAGAAAGCAGGCAGGAAGATAAATGGTGTGTTGACCTTAATTTCTAGGGGATTGACTGACAGAAGTAAGGGTGTCTTACTGCAGCTGTACAGGGCCTCGGTGAGAGCCCATCTCGAACATTGTGCAGTATTGTGTGCAGTACTGGTCTCCTTACCTAATAAGTGACAAACCTGACATTGAGGGAGTGCAGTGAAGGATGACCAGACTGATCTCTGGAATGACAGGCTTGTTGTGAGAGCAGAGTTTGGGGCATTTAGGCCTGTGTTAAATGGGCCTCAGGAAAAAAAGTGGAGATCTCAGTGAAACATATAAAACTATAACAGTGTGAGACATATTAGAAGATGATAATTCCTCGGCCTGGGACGTCTAGAACAAGAGGCCACCGTATTAGGTACAGACAGGCCACTCTGCATTGAGATGAGAATAAATGTCTGCACTCAGTGACTGGTGACTCTGGGAATTTCTCTGCCACATAAGCAGTGGAACACAAGGCACTGAATATGAGTAAGTATTTCTCGACACGAAAGGGAGCGGGAGGCATCTGGAGTATGGCGGTCACAAGCTCTCAGACGTTAGGAAGGAGGCCTCTGCAGGGTCAACAGAAATGTGTTTCCCATTCCCTTTTCCGATACTGAGGCTGGTGCCGGGAATTCTGTCAGTTTTATCCTTACAAACTTCAGAGCAGTTTGATACAATTTTGTTTCCTACTTTGCCGTTTTCGAGACCATTGAAAAGTTTATCACATGCATGTGTGTACAGAGTATCGTTTAGGCCAGACCAGGAATGCATGGAATTCACCAGGCCAGAATTCACTTCCTGAATGTACATTGATGAAGCAAATTGGAGTTTACAATCGGCATTGATTTCAGCATCATCATTACTGATACCAGATTTTAGATCTCGATATGTTGTTAATTGCTTTTCAATTCCATCAGCTATCCAGGGCATTAGCCTGGACCGGATTAGTAACCCAGTGATATTTCCACAACAGCACCATCTCCACGTAGGGACCTATTGGAAACCACACTGAGCTGGTTATTTCTGTGCGGATTGACAGATCTGTCCAAAAGAATTTCTACCAGTTTAACTATCGTGATGGGACTGAGGGGGTGGCAAATGGTCAGATTGTAATTATTCTCCGCTTCGCGGACTGGACATAGTTGAGTAATTTTCCACATTGCCAAGAAGATGTCAGAGTTGGAGCTGGAATGAAACAGCTTCTCCCAGGGACACGGTTGTTGTGCAGCACAAGACTTCAGTCCTGTTGCAGGAATCGTGTCAGGGCCCTTTGCCCTTGTCGTATCTACTCTGTTCAGCTGTTTCTTCATTTCACTTGAAGCAAATCGAATTGATTGAAGACTGGCATCTGTGATTCTGTGGGCATCATGGCGAGGGTGAGGTGGATCATCCACTCAACACGTCTGGCGGAGTATCTTGCCAAAAATACATCATTATCTTTTACACTGATGTACACGACTGTTCCATTATTTAGGATGGGGATAATAGTGAGCCCTCTCCTCCATGAAATTGTTTAACCGTCCATCACCATTTATGGCTGGATGTGACAGTACTGTTGGTTTGTTGGTGTTGTGATCATTACACCCTCTCTATCACATGTTATTGCTGCATTTTGGAATGCAGACAGTTAGTTATGGTAGCTTTAACGGGTTGTCATCAGGTTTAGGTACACACGATTGGGACACTGGCACGTTCACCTATACATCACTGAACCATAGATCAACTTGGTTGGCATGGTAGACTGAGGGATTATCCCAGGAAAAACGTTAATTTAAACAGAATTTAATTCTGTTTCTGCTGCTGCTGTGGT
This sequence comes from Chiloscyllium punctatum, assembly GCF_047496795.1. Lineage (NCBI taxonomy): Eukaryota > Metazoa > Chordata > Chondrichthyes > Orectolobiformes > Hemiscylliidae > Chiloscyllium > Chiloscyllium punctatum. Next base: position 61,033,450 of record NC_092768.1, read on the forward strand.
CTGCAGAACCACATCAATATCAGGAATTCTCTATTTCAGAAGGTTTGGAGAGTTAGATCATTTAAAATATCTAGAGATGAGCTTTGACCTGGAAATGAATTGAATGCAATTAAAGACTAGTGATGAAGGAGGCGTGAAAAAGTCATAGACTCTTAGAATAATACAATATTCAAACAGACATTTTGGCTCAACTCGTCCATACTCACCTGGTTTCCTAAACTGAATGATTACTATTTTTCTTCTTTAGACGCACACCCCTCCAAACCTTTGGTATTCATGTACACATCCAATTGTCTTTCAAATGTTGTAACTGTACTCCCCAATGCTACTTCCTCTGAAAGCTCGCTACATATACACGCCACCCTCTGTGAGAAACAACTGTCCCTTAGATCTCTTTTAAATGTCTTCACTCTCACCTTAAACCTATCCTGTCTGGTTCTGGACACACCCACCTGGAGGAAATGATCTTGTCTATTTATCCTATCCATGCATCTCATGATATAATAAAGGTCACCTCTAAGCCTCCAACGCAAAAGGAACAAAATCCCAGCCTATCCTTATATCTTAAAACTTCCCGTCTCTGTCACATAATTTTAAATACTTTTGTCCCCTTCTCAGTTTATAACATTCTTCCAATAACAGGACAACAAGAATTGCTTCAAATGTGGCCTTACCATTCTCTTGTAGAGCCACAACATGATGTGCCAATTCCTATAATCAATCCTCTGACCATTGGAAGTCAGCTTGCCTTACGCCTTATTCACTGTCCTGTCAATCTGCGACTCAACTTTCACGGAACTATGTACCTGGACCCGAGGTTTCCCTGTTTGGCAATACTCCCCCCAGCGCGCTACCATTTTCTGAATAAATCCTACACACTTTTGTCTAACAAAATGCAAAATCTCGCATTTATCTGCATGAAGATCCATCAGCCAATCCTCAGCCCACTTGTCAAGTAGATCAAGATATCTTTGTTCTCTAAGACAGCCTTCTTCACTGTCCACCATAACTCCAATTTTGGGGGTTTCACCTCCAAATTCCTATCCACGGTTCCAATATGCTCATCCAAACCATTTACAAAAACCATGAACAACAGCAGCCTGGTCCTTGTGGCACAACGCTGGACACAGGCCTCCAATTGGAACAGTAGATCTCTCCCAGCACCCTCTGTCTACTACAGTCAAGTCTGTTTGTATCTAAGTGGATCGCTCTCCCTGATCTCCTGCGATCTAACCTTATTAAACAAACTACCATGTGGAACCTTGTTGGGCCTTAATAAGGTCCACATAGACAACGTATGTTGCTTTACTTTCATCTATCTTCCTGATCACTTCTTCAAAAACTCCAATCTAGTTTGTGAGACATGGATTCCCAGACAAAAAGACGTGCTGAATATCCCTAATCAGTCCTTGCCTTTCCAAATGCATGTAAATCCTGCCTCCCAGAATCTCCTACAAACACTTATTCACCCTTGACATCAAACTCACTGGTCTGTAGTTCCCTGGGTTTTCTTTGCAGCCAAATTACAAATAATGTAACAACATTAGCTGTCTTCCTGTCCTCCAAGACCTCAACCGTGGCTGTCAATGATACACATAAGAAAGTCAAGAGAACTTCAGATTTCGTAAACCAGAAACTAAGACAGAAATGTGCTGGAAAAGCTCTGCAGGTCTGGCAGCATCTGTGCAGAGAAATCCGATTTAATATGTTACAACACGGGGGAAACCTTCCCCCCCCCTCCCACCATCTCCACCACCCCACGCTAATTTAAACTTGCAACACAGAAAAGATTTAACCCATGCTGTAATTTGTAAAAATTCGGAAGGCCAATAACCATCCTAAAGGTCACTATTTAAAGCAAGAATTAACATTTTTTTAAAAAATGTCTAACAGGGAATAATTACCTAACAACTTTTTGCAACTCCTTTCTCTGACCAATCTTTTACTTACTCTTCTATAATACTGGTCCGATAATCCCCCCACCCCACCCCTCCCCCAATTAAGATATACCAAAACATTCAAATTTCAGAACCAGCCAGCTGTCGAATCTTCTCTTTGTATCGTCCTCTGTCTTCGCTTCTTCTCCTTAGAGCTTCTGTTTCACAGGTCATTGATAAATAAAGGTACATTTTGGTGACCTATTCTCCGGTCAGTCTGCCGATGTTGGTGCCGTGGCAGTTCTCCCCGAACTGGTCAAATTCCTTTTCAGCTTTCTATCCCAAATCATCGGGTAATTTCCATTTTTTTATAATATTGCCAAATGCCAAATGTAAACTCGATTGTAGTTTAGCTTCTTGGGACATAATTTAAATGAATTGATCAAATTTGATTTTATTTTTTGTCTCATAGTAACCCAGGTACTGCAAGCTGCTGGACCACATGTTACATTGTAAATTTTCCAGAACTCACTGTGCTTGGAAATCCTTCAACTCTCTTAAAGGTACAATACCCTTTACACATTCATAACCCCTTCTCTCTCAAAAAAGAACAATCATAATGAAAACACGGTCTCATTTGTTTTTCTATTCTTTCAACACATTACCATAACACACCGATAACCTAAATCTAAGTTCACCTTAACTTCTTCCCCTTATCCTATATGTAACATTGGATAATTTAAAATCTCGTCTAATCTTTATCAGTTAAATCTGTGAGAACGCATCTGATATTACATACTTACGACACGCTACGTGTACGATTTTTAAATTAAAAGTCTGTAACATAAGACTCCAATGAAATAGCCTTTAAAGCGTTCAAAAAATGTCAGCAGATTGGGGTCCGTGTACACAACCATCTCCAACACTCTGTTTGTGAGTACACATTAAAATGTTATAACTGTAATACCAAACTCAACAGTCCTTTCTCAATCGTGGAATATTTTCTCTGGTGAATGTTGAGCTTCTTTGAAAAGGACGATCCCATCTCATCACAGTGCAGCTCCAACTCCTATGCCACTCACGGTAACTTTGAAATGTTTTCAAGCATTTGGTGTAGCTGAAACTGATTTGGTGCTCAATATTACTTTTTAATGGTCGAATGTCTCCTGGCATTGTTCTGTCATCCAATACTTTGTGTTTTTCTTCAGCAAGTCGGTAAACGGTGCTACTACACTGCTGACATTTGGAACAAACTTCCGATAGAATCCGCTGACTCCGAAGGAGCGAAGCACCTTTTTTCTTCGAGGTTGGCCGTGGAAATTCCTCGGTTGCTTTTGTCTTTGCGTTCCATGGTATCAACCTTCCATGACAGATATTTTGTCCCTAGAACATCATGTCTGCTTTCACAAATTGTGTTTTGTTTAATTTTATCAGCAGTTTTGTTTCTCGTATTCGTTCAAAAAGCTCTGCCAACTGTACCAAGTGATCTTTCCAGGACTTAGTGAAGATCACGACATCGCCTAAACGGACTGCACAGTTTATTAATCAGGCTACAACTCTGTTCATGAGTCTTTGGAATGTGTTGGGTGTGTTTGTCATTCCAAAGGGCATCACTTTGAATTGATACAGACCATTTGCTGTTACAATTCAGAAATTTATTTCACTGTCTCTGATAAAGGTACCTGCCAGAAACCACGCATTAAATCCAACTTCGTGATGTAACTGACTTGTCCAACTTTCTCGATACAGTCCTCCAATGTCGGTATTGGATGTAAGTCTGATTTTGTGACAGTCTCGATCTTCCAATAATCCAAGCAAAATCATTGAGTCCCATCCGGTTTGGGAACTAAGATGATCGGCGAGCTCCACTCGCTCGGGCTTGGTTCGATGATGTCCTCATTGAGCATAACCTCCACCTCCTTCTGGACCTGTCTGGCTATGAGGGATAAAGCCGATATGGATTGTTTTATCGGAACAGTACTCTCTACAACAACTTCATATACAATAGTGCCCACCATATGATTCTAACATATGTCCTCATATTGCAATAACAAACCTTTCAACTGTGTTCTATGCTCCTGAGACAGATAGTTTACTAATCTACCCCACTGCTCAAGGACTTCTACGTTTTTGACATATTTTGAGGCACATCAAAATCCACGACATTTGGAATTGATTCTTCACTCTGTGGGGGAGTAAATAACACCTGTTTCTCCAATTCTTTCTCTCCTCTACTTTTCAGGAGGGGACCTGCACACTCATTTATAAGTCACATGAAGTGGTCTTCAAATGTGGGAATTGGCAACAGAGGTGCTAGTTTCATTACTGTCCGTGTCCTACCTACCATCTGGCATGAATGACATGTATGCCAAACGTTAACCACATCTTTGTGCATTTCAGGTCAATAAAAATATTTTTGTCCCTTAGCCCGAGTCTTTCGTACCCCTCAGTGACCTCCTTCAGGTAGTTCATATCCTACCTGTAAAACCTCCTGTCTCTATGCTATCAGCAACACAATCTGGTGCACCTCAGCACATTTCTCCTCTGCACTAACCTGATGTGGTCTCTATTTCTGTCTTAAGGTCTATCTTTCAGATAATAACCCTCATGAATATCCTCTGCCTCCTTTTCAGAGTACACATCCACATATATATATTTTATCGTCTTGTCTGTCTGTTTCAAGTCCTTTAGCCTTTCAGGACAAAACACCTCTGTCTGACCCACTGCCTGTTCAGGTTTTCCCTGCACCATTACGGCAAACAGGGTGTCCATTAACTGAATCTCAACTCCTTCATCTTTGTCTATAGTTTGTCCTTCGTGCTGTGACTTATAATAGTGGAACATGGTTACTGCACAGCCTGGGAAAATACCAGGATATTTCCGATTTAACACTTCCGTTTCTTTGTCTTCCTTGGGCTTCTCCACAACAAGCGATGTCACTCCCAACTTGGACCCTGCTAAACCGTTCCCAAGAACAAACTGCATTCCTGGATGTGACAGTCTGTCAAACTTTCCCGCTATAACTTCCCCAGTCTTGATTAGGCACTCCAACCTGATCTTACATTGGGAAATGCTAAATTTCTGTCCATCCTTCCCATAAATTAATGCATTCCCGGGTAACAGATCAGAAAGACTGCAAATTCATTCATCTCTTCCTATTATCGTCTGGTTAGATCATGTATCTCTCAAAATGGTAACTTCTTGCTCTTCTACCCGCGTTAGTTCTGAGTAAACTTTACTCACAGACGCAAATTCTTTATAGAGATCAGGTACCAACTCCATACCCAGCCCCTGCCTTGGCTGTGCACTTTCCTGCAGCTCTTCGGTCTTGTTGGGGTTTCCTTTAAATCTTTCACTAATGCCACTGGCTTAGCTTCTTTTACCACATCTTTTCCCACAGTCCTTTTCTTAACAATCAGCACTGTGACCATACATTAACCTCCTTATGTTGGTGAAAACACCTTTTCCCAATGCCCTTCGGAAACCACCGGCACTGTAATTTTCTGTGTTCCACTCCATTACAGTGAAACACCTGAGGCCTTTCACCTCCTTTTCACTCTCTTGGGCAGCTTCTTTAACCTGTGGTAAACTCATATGTTCTACTCTTTCTTTTATAGTGTAGCATCTACCCTTCTCCCAAACTCTATCCCTCACAGGACAAAATTCTGGCTGGAAGCTTGTCTTATGCAGCAGCATGTATTCATCTATTAATTCTCCTGCCCTTCTCAATTTCTGAACTTTCTTTTCCTCCACATGAATTATTATCATCTCTGGAAGTGAGGTTTTAAACTCCTCCAGCAGAATAATCTCCCTTAGAGCTTCATAGGTCTTATTTTTAGATTAGATTAGATTACTTACTGTGTGGAAACAGGCCCTTCGGCCCAACAAGTCCACACCTCCCCGCCGAAGCGCAACCCACCCATACCCCTACATTTACCCCTTATCTAACACTACGGGCAATTTAGCATGGCCAATTCACCTGATCTGCACATTTTTGGACTGTGGGAGGAAACCGGAGCACCCGGAGAAAACCCACGCAGACACGGGGAGAACGTGCAATCTCCACACAGTTAGTCGCCTGAGGCGGGAATTGAACCCGGATCTCAACATAAGGCTGATCTTGTTCCTTCTTTATGTTTCTGAATTGCTATCTGTATGCTTCCAGTACCAATTCGTAAGCACATAAAATACCTTGTTTCACGTCTTCATAATCTCTTGACCCCTCAACTGGCAGGGCAGCAAATACCTCACTAATTGTGCCGACCAGCTTAGCCTGAACTACCATTACCCATACATCCTCTCACCACTCTACCTGCCTAGCCATTTTTAAAAAAGAAATAAAGAAGGCTTCAACATCTTTCTCATCAAAATGTGGCAGAATTTTGACATAGTTGTATACATCACTAATGTCCCTTTTACTCTCCAGCCTGTTCACTTGACTTTGCTTACTAAATCACAACTTATCAAGTTTAAATTCACTCTCCCTTTGCTCAGCTGAGAACCTTCTCCTCTCTTTTTAATCCCCTATCTCAAAATCTTCTGACCTCCATGCAGAAGACTAGACTGTCTTCTCAGAGATGGAAGATGCCTCCTTGAGACATGGCACAAATCATCCGCTGTGCCTCCTTACCATCAGCAAACCACGTTAATGCAACACGCATGAAACATTAGCAATGGAGCCAGAAGGCACAGCATGGAACAGTCTGTTTGTGCATTCTCTGCTTCATTGGTTTGTAAAGTTACAGCATCGATGACATCCTCCTATTTCCGTGTAACAGTTTGGAGGGGCTGAATGGCCTCTTCTGTTCATGTGTCGGTGTCTCGGGTGGCTGAATGTCCTCTTCCTCATTCCAGGGAAGAGGCTTATTATTGGGTGACCCGTGGTAGCTGCTTACCTGCGTGCTGTGCTGACTAGATTCCTTATATTCCTGTGTAACATTAGACAAACAGGAGGTTGGAAGAAATAGCAAGTCAGGTAGCATCAGGAGGTGAAGAAGTCAACAGTTCAAGTATACCCATTCTTCAGGATTGCAGGTGGGGGTAGGGGGAACTGCAGATAAAGAGGGAAAGGAGTGGTTGGTGTGTGGAGAGCAGAAGGATGGTGAGGTAGGGGATAGGTGGACACAAGTGGTGGGTGCAACGTGGTTGGTCGATGGGAGGGAAGAATATAGTTGGGAACTAGAAGGTGGGGTCATTTGGTGGAATGGAAGGGAGGAGGCCGGGCTGGAATGGTTATTTAAAATTGGAGAACTCAATGTTGAGTCCTCCAGGCTGTAGGCTAACCATGCAGAAGGTAAGATGTTGTTCGTCCAATTTGCGGTCTGACTCACTGTGGCAACAGAGGAAGCCAAGGAGGTCATGTTGGAAAGGAATTGGGAAGGGGAATTGAAATGGGTGGTGACTGGGAGCTCAGGCCAGCCCCTTTGGACCGGGCTGTGATGCTCGGTGAAATGTGCACTTAGTTTACGTTGCTCTCCCCGATGTAGACAAGACCACATCAGGAGAACCTACTGCAGTAAACTACGTTGAAGGAGAGGCAGGTGAACCTCTGTTTCCCCTGGAAGGACTGTTTGGGGTGCTGGATAGAGGTGAGGGAGGTGTGTGCCAGCAGGTGATGTATTTTATTTTTCATCTGCAAGTGTCAGTTGCCCATGGGGATTGACAGGTTTGGTGGGGAGTATGGCACGAAACAAAATTTGTGAAGGGATCAGTCCTTGTGGAAGATGTGCCAGGTAATGGGATCCAACCTAGTTTACTGTGTCTGCCATTCCTGATGTGGTCTTCTCTATATCGGGGAGACCAAATGCAAACTAAGGGGAATGGTTTGCTGAGCATCTCAGCTGGTCCTGTAAGGGCTGACCTGACCTCCCAGTCACTGCCTATTTCAATTACACCTACCAATCCCATTCCGACATGACATCATTGACCTCATCCATTGCCACAAAGAACCAAAGCACAAATTGGAGGAACAACGCTTCATATTCCACCTGTGTAGCCTACAGCCGGGGGTCTCAACACTGAGTTCTCCAATTTCTAGTAACCTCCCTTCCAATCCCCAGATCTCCTGCTTAGCCCCTCCCCTTTCCATTCCTCTGATCAACCCATCTTCCAACTGTCAACTGGATTCATTCTTCCCATTGGCCAACCCGGTGGTACCCTTTACCTGTGTTCGCCACCACAACACGCCGTCTCCTCCTATTTCCCCACCTCGCCTCATTATCAGTACACACCCTTGCCCCCACCCCCAGACATGAAGGAAGGTTATACCCAAGATGTAGACTTTTTCTCCTGATGCTGACTGGCTTGTTGTGGTCTTCCAGTTTCCTGAATTCCAACATTTGTAGTTTTTGTTAAAAAATCTCTTCTTTTGTAATAGGTAAGAGAGAGTGAATGCGCTGTGCCTCTACTTATCCAATAGCTTCTATGGGCTGAATGGCATTCTCATGTTTCTGTGAAACCAGCTTGAGATGCTGAATGAGCTCCTCATTTTTAGTCCTGTGGAAATGTTCAGGGTCCAGCAGTGCTGTTACATGAATGTTGCCTACACATTAACAGCATGAGCTTGAATGTTGTCCATGTTTTGCTGTTTTATGCGATCTTTTCTGAGCATCCTCACTTTTGATCGAATGACGGAGAGTAAGACGTTGCTGAAGCGGCTGAAGATGTTTGTGCCGAGGAAGCTACCCTGAGGACCGCCAACAGAGATATCCAGGGACTGAGAGGATTGATCTCCATCAGCCACATTGTGCTCCAAATGGCCCAACAGCTTGGGATATTTACAACTGATTCCAATTAGGTGCAATTTTATTCAGCCTCCTTGACATCTTGTTCAGTCATGTCCTTTCAGGGCCAGTCATTCTGACGCTGTGTTCATATCTTTTGATTTGGAGATGGGTGTTGGACTGGGGTGTACAAAATTAAATATCATGGTATTCAAACAGATGAAAGATTCAACAGACTATCAATTTTTCAATGTTATAATTTCATTTACATCACACTAAAGTTTTGCTCTAAATTCTGTGTGTTACGATTGAGCCCTCCACCATCAACTAATGAAGGAGCGATGCTCCGAAAGCTAGTGTGCTTCCAATTAACCCTGTTGGACTATAACCTGGTGTTGTGAGATTTTTAACTTCATAGCTTTTGTTCATGTCAACGGCCAAGGTAAATGTGTGGGGACTGTTTCCTTCTCTCAGAGGGTAGTGACTGTTGGGACCTCTCTATCCCAGACAACTACAGCTCTGAATGTTTGAGGGAGCAGGGTGGTGTTAATGAATGTTGACACATCAGGGAGTTAAGGCTACAAAGAATTGGGCATGAAAGAGAAATTGCGGCCAAGAGAGATCAGCCCTGACCTTACTGAAGGAAGGACAGGCTTGACGGGCTATATAGCCTGGTATTATTACAATAAACCCTATAGCCCAGTCACTTTATTGCCTCTTCCATATCCTGTGGTACTTCAAGTAGCTGAATAGGTTGACATTGTTGCTGCATGATCTAAACTGGGTCTAGTTCTATAGATTGGAGGGGCTGATTGGTCTCTTCCTGTAAATGTATATCATGGTCCAGGGGCTGAGAAGCCACATCCTGTTCTGGTGTAACTGAAATCCATATACACCAGATCGACCACCCTTGGAGAATGTCATCACTGCAGATGCCGGTGATCAGAATTGAGAAGTGTGGCGCTGGAAAAGCTCAGCTGGTCAGCCAGCATCCGAGAACCAGGAATATCGATGTCTTGAACATTCCTGATGATAGAGTTGTGCCCAAAACGTCGATTCTCCGGTCCCTCGAATGCTACCTGACCTGCTGTGATTTTCCACCACCACACGTTTAGATGTCAACCGGCCCGCCCTACTCAACCTTCCTGGTCACATCATCAAAGAACAGGCATGAACTTCCACTGACAAAGCCATTCTTACTATTACTAATGAAACCCTGTTTTCCCAATGCATATACATTTTATCCCTCAGAATCTTCTCAATTAATTTACCTAACACAGGTATTAAGCTTACTGGTCTATATTTCCCAGACTTTATTTTTCAGTCCTTCTTCCTTTCCTCCAGTCTTCTGGGATCTCACTTGTGGTAACTGATGATCAAAATTATCAGCCAGGGCCCCCGTAAGTTCTTCTCTAGCCCCTGCTCTGAGAAATATTTGTTGAGGACATCGCTCATCTCTTATGGTTCCCAACATACATATCCATTGAGGGGTCCTATTCTCTCTCTAGCTACTGCTTTTCCTTTAATATACTTAAAGCATCTCTTTGGATTCACCCTGATCTTCTCAGGCAAAGTTATCTCATACGCCCTTTTCTCCATTCTGATTTCCTTCTTCAGTAAACTCCTGTATCCCCTGTACACCTTCAGGGATTCGCTTGATCCCAGCTGCCTCTACCTGAGCCACGCCTCCACATATCTTTTGGTAAAAGCCTAAACATCTCTTGTAATTCAGGGTACCTCATTCCTGTAAACTTTCCATTCACACTCACAGGAACATATAGATCGTAAGCTCCCACTTGCTGGAGGTCCCTTTGCTTGCAAACATACTACTCCAATCAACCCCTGCAAACTCCTGCCTGAGTCCATCAAAATTAACCTTGCCCCGATTTAGAACTAGAATCTGTGGACCAAGTTCTTCCCTCTCCATAACTATTTTAAAATTAATAGATCTATGGTCACTGGTCCCAAAGTGCACATCTACTGTCACCTCACTCACCTGTCCTGACCTATTTCTTAAGAGTAGGACAAATATTGCTCCTTCCCGATTAGGACCCTCGACATTCTGCTTGGGGAAATTTTCCTGACGCACTTAATTGATTCCATCCCATCAAATCCCTTAATGCTCTGGCAGTGCAAGTCTGAGTTATAAAAAATATTAAAGCCCCCATTATGACAACCAAAATGTTCCTGAAAGTCTCCGCAATATCTCTACATATTTTTGTTCCTGCAATTTCTGTTTACAATTTGGGGGCCTACCGTACAACCCCAATAATGTCACCATCCCCTTCTTATTTCTTAGTTCCACCCACAAAGCCTCATTGGATGATCCATCAGTTATTTTATCTCTGATCACTGCTGCGATACACCCTTTATTCAGAAATGCAACTCACCTCCTCCCGTTCCACAATCTCTGTTCCTTCGAATGCATTTAACCCTGGTACATTAAGCTGTCAGTCCTATCCATCCCTCAGCCATGTTTCTGTAATAGCTAAACTATCGAGCACCTATAACCTATCCACACCCTGAATTCATCGGCCTTAACTGTCAGCTCTTTTGCTCTGAAATAAACACAATTTAATCCATGGGCATTTCTTGTTCCCTATCGTGGTCCAGCCTGATATGGCTCCTCAACGTACTATGTTTGATTACTGTATCTCCATCCAGCCTCTCACTTTCCTCCCTGCTGTTGAGGATTCCACCTCCTGCCAATCTTGTTTAAACACTCCCCTGTTGTACTAGCAAAACTGACTGCGAAGATATTGATTCCCCCTCAAGTGGATCTGTCACCAGTCCCTCTTGAACAGGTCAACTCTGTCACAGAAAAGCTCCTAATGGTCTAAAAATATGAATCCCTCCCACCAATTCTTTAGTCATATATTTATCTTGATATCCTCCTATTCTTACCTTCACTAGCTCATGACACTGGAAGTAATCTGGAAATTATCACTACCGAGGTCCTGGTTTTTAACTTTTCTCCTAGTTCTCAGTTAATCATTCTATAGAAACACATTCCTATATCTAACCGTGTCATTTGTACCATCGTGCACAATGACTTCTGGCTGCTCACCCGCCCTCTTGAGAACATTCAGCAGCCACTCAGAAACATCCTGGATCCTGAAATCTGAGATCCAACACAAGATCCTAGTTTCCCGTTTGAGGCCACTGAATCTCCGATCTGTGCCCCCTAACAATCAAATCTCCTATCTCTAAGACCCTGTTTACCTTTATCCTTTCCTGCTGCCCCCCAGATCCAGCGCATCCATCTTGGCTACTGCTGCTTTCCCCTGAACAGTCATTCCCTGGCACCTATCGCCCATCTCCCAACATACACAAAATCAGTATCCAGAATGGTATACTTGGTTTCGAGAGGAATAGCCACAGGGGATTCCTGCACTTTCTGCCTACTCCCTTCGCCATTCCTGGTGGTCGCCCAGATACTCTCTGCTTGGAACACGACAGGAAGCAAGGAAAGCCTGTTGGATTAAATTGCTTTAAAATAAATGGAACTGGACTGACAGGTAACGCAGATGAACTCAGGGCGTGGATCTTTACATGAGACTGGAATATTATAGTCCTTACAGAAACATGGCTAAGGGAGGGACTTGGGTGTGATCACCTCACTAAAGCTTTTATCTATGAAGTGTTCCATATCTCGGATGATCCAGAATGCTCCTGAACACGGTCTCCCAGGAGCTGCAGCAGGGTGCACTGCCCACACGTGTAGTCATCGGGGATAATGGAAATCTCCCTGAGCTCCCACAAACCGCAGGAGGAACATACAACTGCCCTAACTGCCATCTCCACTGCTGTCAGACTAGCGTTAAAAAAGAGTTTATCTGAGCTTACCTTTACCTTTTGCTGAACTGCTGCTCACCGATTTCTCTGGAACCAAAGCATTACTACCTATTCTTCCACTCACAGTACGTTAATAGACCACTCCACATTTAGGTTTGGTTAGGGTCGGATGGAGACACTACAGTGATGTATTGTTTGGGCCTTAAGCACTCCTAAACACCAGGCCCATGCTTGGACATGGGGGGTGGGGGTGGGGTTGTCTTGATGAGGTCTTCCTCCTAGTAGTGGTGACTGCGCTGATGCAAATATTCACCCTGACAGCCCATCCGCGTTGGCGCAGTCCTCTGGTTTTTTCGGTCTCCTAGTACTGCATTTATGAATTCCTTGTAACTACTGATTGTATTCGAAACTGTGTCTCACTCCGGAGTGAGAGATGTTGATATTCCACTAAGTACAGTCTATTAAAAAAGGTTTGCCAATGGACATATGAGCGACAGTATGTCCACCCGCTCTCTGACTCTGCGTTTACTTTCAATTAGGGTACATTTATTCTGATAACATTCCATTTCATTTTCCTGCGTTTTCCCTGTAATCCTTTTTGAAAAATCTGTGGATCTCAGCCTTGAAGATATTTAGTGATCATTTCTTAACAGCCTTCACAATTTTCTGCAATTGTTTCCCTCCCACTGATGTGAGACTTAGTGGTCTTTCATCCCATGGCTTTTTTTTTCTAGCACTCTGTGTGGAAGTTGAACCTACATTAGATGTTGTTCTGTTTGATCACACCACCTCTGTGGCCAAAGGCAAAACAAAATAAAGCACAAAATGTAAGAGCCTGTAATCTCCTCCCTCATCTTCCACATCAGTCTAAGAGACAGTTCATCCAGATCTAGAGATTTTCCCACTTTTTATCCTGCATCAACTTCCAATTATTCCTCAGCTTCTGTCCAGGAACTGCTTCTCCAAAGTGAAGACCAATATGCAGTACGTGTTTGACATTCTCAGGTTCTCTGCACAGTTTGCCTCCTCGGTCCCGAATACTCCCTATTCTTTCTCTTGTTACCCTCTTACCCTTAATAAACCGATAGAATGTCTTTGAATTCTTGATAATATTGCCCATTAATGTTTTTATCACCCCGCTTTTTGCTCTTCTACTTACTTTCTTGAATTTAGCCCAACACGTTCTCTACTCTTCTGGGACCTCCATTGACCTGCTCACTTTATGCGTGCTTTAAGCTTCTCTTTCATTTTTAATTCTGTTCTGAATATTTGTAGACATTCCATAGTCTCTGGGCTTGTTTTCCTCATTTTTATTTTTATTGTAACATGTTGTGGTGACACCTTCATCAATTCCATTTTGAGCATGTGATCCCCACCACACCCACGCTGTTCTGCTAAAGTTTCACCCAGAAGTAATTTTTCGGTGGTCAGACCCTGTCTTTCTTTTGATAAGATCTGCCTCTATCATCCAAATTATTTTTATTTTTCAAGCCTTTTTCCTTTTGGTCTTTTCCTTAATAAGCTAAAAATGCTTGAGTCATGGTCACTGATCCTGAAATGCTCAGCCAATCCTGCCTGCAACACCTGACTGGCTTCATTCCACAGTGAGGCTCGGCATAGCCCCACCCATTGTTGTATCTGCTACATGTTTATATGAGGAGCTCTCTGGAATAAATGTCAAGACATTTTTGCCCTCTTAAAAATAATTATCGCTGCCCTAATCAATGTTTGTAATTGAAATGCCTGAATATAATGATCCTAGTATTGCATTGACACACCTCAGCGAATTGGTTATGTACCTGCCCCTGTTTTTTATTTTATCTGGGGGCCTATAATATGTCCCCAGTAGTGTGTCTGTCATTGATTTGAACCTAATTCCAACCCACAAACCGTCATTTGAATGCCCTTCCAAGATATCATCCTTCCTTACTGCAGTCTTTGACTCCATAATTAATAAGGCAACACCACCTTGTCTTTTACCCCTCTCCTCTGCTGCCTATAGTTCTTGTACCACAGAATATCGAGTTGTCAGCTCTGACCTCTCTCAAACGCATCTACGTGATGGCAAAAATATCCACTTCCCCATGTCACCTTGTTCTCTTATCAAATCTGAAGATCTGATAATATTACCAGCATCATGGTAAAGGACATCCAGCCTGGAATATAGCACCTGAAATATTTCGTACCTCGGAGTTCTTCAGCCATTTACTTTTTGTTATCAAGTTGCCTTTCCATGAACTAAAAATGTAACTCTGGGACTGAATGAATAATCGTTGATTTGCAATTTATTGTTAATTAACGTCTTAATCAAATACAACGTTCCAGAACTGAACAGTCAGCTTCAAATAGAATGAATTCCTGCTGATTAATTCCCTGCTCAGTGTGCAGCGGGATCAGCCCTCAGTAATGGAGAAAGTAAGGACTGCAGATGCTGGAGATCAGGGTCGAAAAATGTGGTGCTGGTAAAGCACAACGAGTCAAGCAGCATCCGAGGAGCAGGAGAGTGAAAGCTTTGGGCATAAGCCCTTCATCAGGATGGCATTGGTGTGTTCAATTTTTTTTTCCATTCCATGATTCGTGGAATATTTGGAATTGTACTTGCTCAGGAGGGCAGCACTGTATATAGCCCTGAAATGGAAAGCAGTCAATCAGTGGTTGGACAGGGAGTAGATAAAGTGAGGTGAAGTACAGAATGAGTGAAGTCCAAACAGAAGGATAGATAAGTCCCCTGGACCATACAGGAAGCATTCGAGGTTACCAGAGGAACTGAGGGAAGAGATTGCTGCACCTTTGGCGATGATCTTTGTGTCCCCAGTGTCCAATGAAGTACTGCATGATGATCGGATGGTGACAAAAGTTATTCCCTTGCTCAGGAAAGGCAATAGGGATAATCCTGCGAAATACAGGCCAGTCAATCTTACTTCTGTTTTGGGCAAATTATTGGAAAGGATTCTGAGAGACAGAATTTATGATTACTTGGAAAATCATAGTTTGATTAGAGGTCGTCAGCATGGCTTTTTGACGGGCACATAATGCCTCACACAACTTATTGAATTCTTTCAGGATGGGATCAAACACATTGATGAAAGTAGAGCAGTGGATGTGATGTACATGGATTTCAGCAAGGTTACCATAAAATCGGCTCATTCAGAAAATAAGGAGGCATGGGATACAGGGAAATAGGGAAATCTGTCTGTGTGGATACAAAATTGTCTGGCCTGTAGAAGACTGATGGTGGTAGAACATGGAAAGTTTTCAGCCTGGAGCTTGGTGACCAGTGGCGTTCTTCAGGAATCAGTTCTGGGACTGTTGTTCTTTGTGATTTTTACAAATGACTTGGATGATAAAGTGAAAGGGTGCGTTAGTAAGTTTTACGATGTAACAAAAATGTTGGAGTTATGGAGAGTGTGGAGGGCTGTTGTAGGTTGTAATTGGACATTGACAGGATGCAGAACTGGGCTGGTAAATGACAGATGGAGTTCAACCTGGATAAGTGTGAAGTGACTCATTTTGGAAGGTTGAAATTGAATGCACAATACAGGGTTAAAGGCAGGATTATTGGCTGTGTGGAGGACCATAGGGATGGTGTGTTCCATATCATAGGACGCTCAATGTTGTCACCCAAGCTGATAAGGTTATTAAGATGGATGGTGTTTTCATGAGCCAGGGATTGAGTTTAAGAGCTGCAAGTTTATGCTGCAACGCCAAAAAGGTCTGGTGAGACTGCACCTCGTATATTGTGTTCAGTTCTAGTTGTCGCATAACTGGAAAGACATTGATGCGTTGGAGAGGATGCCGGGGAGATTTACCAGGATGCTGCCTGGACTGGAGGGCATGTCTTACAAAGAAAAGATGAGGGAGCTAGGGCTTTCTCCTTGGAGCAATAAAGAATGAGAGGTGACATGATAGAGGTGTATAAAATGATGAGAGGCATTGGTAGAATGGGTTGCCAGAGACTTTCTCGCAGGGTGGAAATGGCTATCTCGAGTGAGCATAATTTTAAGGTGATCGGAAGAAGGTTTGAGGAGATGTCAGAGGTAGGTTCTTTACACAGAGAGTGGTGTGTTCTTGGAATGCACTGCCAGCAGCGTTAGTAGAGTCGCCTGCATTCGGGGATATTTAAGTGAGTATTGGATAGGCACATGAAGGGTATGTCAGTTATTCTGATCTTCGAGTAGGATAAAAGTTCAGCAGGACGTCAAGGGTCGAAGGGTCTCCACTGTCCTGTACTGCTCTGTGTTTTATGTTCACCCAGTCTGTGGATTCTTATCAATTGCTAAATGTGTGAGAGAGTGGTG
Source organism: Chiloscyllium punctatum (assembly GCF_047496795.1). NCBI lineage: Eukaryota > Metazoa > Chordata > Chondrichthyes > Orectolobiformes > Hemiscylliidae > Chiloscyllium > Chiloscyllium punctatum. Next base: position 61,050,142 of record NC_092768.1, read on the forward strand.
GGTATGAGATTAGGAACCTGGGGAGGGGCGTTAGCCCAAAACTTCCAGTGATGTTGTCCATTGTTCCATTCACCTGAATGCCAGTCTGTGTGGTGTCCTACACCAGGCAGGCTCCGCTAACTTCAGTTATTAACGTGATTCTTGACTTGTCATTTACTGCTGTTTTATTCAGGTACAATTTGTTGGGTGACCCATGTATTCATCAGATGTTTACTATGTTTCGTGAATTGGGCAAAAGTAAGATGTCAACTATGATTTTTCAACTGTACTATAATCTCTGAAAAGCATTAGCTTGATTCTATATTTATGGAACAAAAATATAGCCTCCTGTCATGATTTTCTAACACAGAAATAAAGAATGTGCATTTTATTTTGTATCGAACAAACAACATGGATGTAACTCTTTTGGCGATCAGAATTACATACACAATGTCAGGATTCAAAATAATGCATTGTCACTCCAACATTTTGAAAGTGGTTGGATTCTGAATGATTACATGTTTAGGGTGAGCAAATGGTTGAACAATCAAATAGAATTTGCGTTCTTATACATTTATATATAATCAATTTGTTTAATTTCTCACTGAAATGTACAAGCTTCAGCCATTTGCCAGCGAATTAAAAATGGCCATAATCAAAAATGGACTGTGAATATTAACCTAAATAAATGATTTGTGCTATCAAATTTTAGTGAACAATAATTTGAAAACTTTTAGTTTTTAGAAAGAATGTTATTTAATATGAAATGTAGACAGTAAACAAAAAACGATGAACATATTATCGTGTGAGAGAAAAGTCAGACCTTTTCAAAGAGGTTTGTGCCAAAGCGATGACAGATTTGTTTTAGCAATAGGAATACAACAATTAATATATTCGTGTTCTGAGCAATAATTAGACTACAAAATGAGGCTGGTCTTGTAATACTTGCATTTTAAATGCTTATGCTGCACTAAAATAATCAGATATTTGTGAGCATTTTCAATGGGAAATAATCTGATACTGACTTTTATTCTAATCAGACACATGATAGAGTGCAAAACTTTAAAGTACAGGAGGAGGCCATTGGCCACTGTGTGTACATCAGCTCCAGGAACGTCTCCCAAGCCCACCACCCCCACCCCCGCCATTTGCAAACTCTATCGCTGCAGCCTGTTGAATTGATAATTTCAAATGCATTACCAGTTCTCTTTTTAATCTTCATTCACAACTCTCCCAGGCAGTTCCATTCCAAATCCTAACAAGCCTCTCAATAAAGAAGTTTTTCCTTTTCTCACTCCTGGCTCTTTTGCTGACAAGTTAAAAAATTAGAACTGCTTGATGCTGTAATGCAAACTTACGGAAACAGAGTATTCCTGTTTTACTCTTCAACTTTTTTTCATACTTTTGAGCACCGCAATATGTTCACACATTTATCTGTTTTCCCCCAGGAAGAATAAGCCTTGCAAGCACTGTAACAGGCACTACATCGGAAAAACAGGCAGAAAACTAGCCATCTGGATACATGAGCAACAACTAGCCAGAAAAATGACATGACCCACTATTACCAGCATCGTTACATACAGATGAGGAAGTACACCATTTCGACTGGGTCTGAACTTCAATCTAGGACAAGCCAAACATAGACATGCACGAGAATTCCTAGAAAAAATTCCTGATGAAGGGCTTTTGACCGAAATGTCTATTTTACTGCTCCTCGGATGCTGCCTGAACTGCTGTGCTCTTCCAGTACCACTAATCCAGAATTGCTAGAAGCATAGCATTCCAAACGGAAATCAATCAACAAACAAATAGATTTTGATTCCACCTAACACTCTCTGAGAAAAAGAACCGGACATAAAATCACCAATACTGGAAATTACATCACTGACTCAAGGAAACCTAAACACGTAAATAGCAAGTGGGACATAATACCAGCACTTCACCAGAGGCTCACTGATAATGTTCCCTAGTACAGTGATGAACCATCTGAAAATGAACTCTCCAACTCAGCGAGCAAACTGACATCCAGAAGAAGCGCAATTTCTCTCATTCTCCCTTTAACTAAATCCTTCATTCCAGTTATCGTTCCAGTTATTTATATTCTTCTGCAAAGTAATGTGGTGTCTGTCTCTGTGTGTGTGAGAGAATGTGTGTGTGCGTGAGAGAGACAGCAAGAGAGAGAGAGAGACAGAGAGAGAAAACAATCATCTGTAATCTCTGGATTACTTTCCGAGCCATGTGGAAAAGAGGGAAGGATGAGGAACACAGTATAGCTTAACATGTTGTTAAAAACCTCGTTCAGGGTTAATGGTTTCAGATTTTTGGATCATGGAGATCTCTTCCAGGACAGGTGGGACCTGTATAAAAAAGACAGGTTGCATCTTAACTGGACAAGCACCAACATCCTTGTGGGGAGGTTTGCGAGTGCAAGTTAGATGGATTTGAATAAACCAGGAGGGTGAGAACCAAACAGCAGATCAGGAACTGAGCAGAAGGTAGAGATGATTAGGACATCAGGCATGGCCAGTCTAATGACCATGCCGAGAGAAGGAATCAAATCAGTCCAAAATGTGAGTTGGGAGTTGGAATAAATGATCGTGATGAGGCACAGGTTTTTCAGGAATTAACAAATAAGGATAGAGAGTGTGGGGGATGTGAGAGAGTGAGGAGTATGGGATAATGGAGACAGTGAACAAGAAAATATTCAAGGGGAAAGAGGTTGAGGTGGAGTGAGTTGAGGAATTCTGTGATAAACAACTGGCAGCAAAACGCAGGAAAACTTGTTTGTCAAAGTGAATACCTGGGAAAGAATTTATTATGCTTCAGAGAAATAGCAATCTTATTGCTAGAGGTCTGTATTATAATGAAGGGAAAGCTGTGTTCATGTCATGGCTGTCGCTATAATAATGGTGGCAAACAGCTAGAATAATATTGGTGCTATTATGGGACAATGCTTGCACTGAGCATATGAATTACCCTGAATGTTCCCTGAGATGGCTGGGCTGCCTTTGGCTGAGTAAGTGCTGAAGCTCCATGAGATGATGCTGTTTTGTGATGTAGCCACTTACTGAGTTCAGTCAAAGGAACAAAGCAGCAACTATCATTGTTTATTGCTTCAGAATATATCAGAGTGTCCATGGCTGCCACTGCACACAATCATGCAATGAAAACCAGGCCTAACACGCCTGTGCCAGCAAGTGCATATCCAAAGGCTTTTTCAACGTTTGTGAGGTTACCTGCCTCAACCACTCTACTAGATAATGCATTCCAGATTCATACCACCCTCTCAGTTCGAAACACATTCCACAAATTCTCTCTCAATCCCCTGCCTTTCACTTTAAAAGTATGTCCCTTTGTTTTTGATCATTTGACCGAGGAACACAACTGCTGTCTGTTCATCCTCTCCATACCCCATATGTTCTTGTACATCTGAACTAGGTTCCCTCCTCAACCTTCCCTGCTGCAAAGAAAGAAACGAGCAAATTTAGCCCTCCTCTTTCATACTCACTTGTCTTGTTACTTCTGACTTTCATCTTCCCAATTTATCGGTGTTAAATTTCATTGACCGTTGATCTAGCTATCTGAATAATCTGTTTATATCCTCTTGTAGCCTTACATTTTACTCCTGGCTGTGATCCACCCAGCTTATTTTTGTGTCATCCACAACATTGATCATAATTCCACTGCTCCCCACCTTCCACATTCTCACAATCGTCATTTCTGAATATCGCAAACAAATCGTGATTTCCTTCCTGTTCTCCAAATGTTATTCAGAGGATGATTTGACAATTCCAGTCTCTTGCCTTTCCTATTTTGGTGAATTTATGAGTGATGTAGGTAACATATTTTATGAGGGAGTTTCGATAAATAGTAGTTTCGACACAGAGTTGAATTCACCTTTTACACTCTGTCCCTGTGCATATTTTATTTCTAAACCTTCTAAATAATTTCGGAAAAAAGTGCGTTTTGGCACCTTGCGCTGGAACATTAGTATTTTGCGTGGCACTGTTCTTTCTAACATTCCCTACAATAGCCAAAGCTGAAGAAATGTTTCATCTGCAGGATGGACATGGACTCATTCATTGTTTGTTTAAATCAGCGAGTGTGATGAGGATAAATGTTCAATTAAGTTCTATGTTGGGGCAAACTGCAGAAGATCAAATCATATTCTCATGTCTACCTTGAATTGGAAGCAAATACATACTGTGAAAAAAAATCAAAAATGTTGAAACACCACAGTAGGGGAGAAAAAAACATGTTGTCTGCTGTTGATGAAGATATCGAAATATACAGTACATGTACAATGTGTACAAGAATCAAGTTATAGAAGGAAAAGTACAAGAAATCCTTACTTAATTTGAATGGAATCCAGATCCCGATTTTCTTGAACAGTGATTTTTTTTCTCATCCAATCTCACTTCCTCGAAAACAAGCTTTTCACTGTCACTAAAATTTCATCTGCCATTCGTCCTCCGCGGTCCTACTCTTTTCTTACAGTCCTATTTCGTTTGCACTGCCCCTTCTGCTGCTACATACTCTTCCACTGATAATCTCCCTTCACACTCTTCTTCTGCCACTCCCACTGTAAGTTACACAAATTCCCCAGTTACTCCCACTTTTTCTGGCCATCCCTTCCCCTTTTTGCTTTCCAACTGGGATGATGGGAGCCACTGGCTTCTATGCTGCTATTTGTCATCAGTCAATGATGAGATTGAGATGATCAATGACCAATAGGAACAGACAATAGTGCATTTCTGTCATTGTCTGATGCACCGTGCACAGGCTAGTTTTGTTCCCCATGGTACAGAGTGGAGTGTCTTGTTATCTCTTAACAGCACTTAGCCAAATGGCCTCATCACAAATAGGATAAACCTCTCCTCAGAATCAGAAGTCAATGCATCAGTTTTCCCTTAAACATTGTGAGTAGAGTGCGCACATTGCTCAATCAGGCCGTGTACTGTCCTTTTGTTCTTTATTCATTTAACTAATTTTCCAATGTCAGTTGAGGTGAGGTCAGAGTAACTTGCGTTGCATTAAATTAGTATTTGACTCTTGTGACATCAGGGATCCTGAGGAAACTGTGGTCACTGGGAATCGCAGGAAATTCAGCGCTGGTAATTTCCTCACAGAAGAATGACACTTTCCCCAGAGTTATTGGGAATGACAAATAAACTCTGCCCTTGCTAGTGCCTTCCAAAACCATGGATAAATTTGTCTTGATAAAAACATCAAGACATATTATATTTTCACAGGTTGATCGAAAGTCTCCGAAAAGTAAGATCTTGCTGCTTGAGTGTCACTTCAGTGAAATCAGGAAGTTACAGTAAGATTACCTTCCCAATTATTTTCAATCAGTTAATTTCTGAGGACTGATCGAACGATTTCAGTGCTACTGAGTTCAACAGTTTCTCTGTCCAGCAGTATCGCATCACATTAACTCAAGGCTGCGCCACTCCACAATTCTAATTTATTCATCGGCTCATTCGCCGTACTGACCAGATGTACCGGGCACACAATTTGCAACAACGTGGAGATGCCCTTGACCCTCTGGAACCTTCCTGACATCACATACCCTGCCTCTGACTCCATCCCCTCCTCCAATTCCACCTCCTGTCGTTTATTCACCATCCCTACTGAACTTTCACTCTCTGATGCTGAATGTTCTGTTCTAATCAAATGTCTGAAATTTACCTCTCTGCCCCCACTTTAATGAATTTTAGGCATGACATTTAATTGAGCTCTTCCGCTGTCTTCGCCTCAATGCACATTTCTTTCAGCAAGATTCCTCTCCCTGCCCCATAGACCCCGTTACCCAGTTGCAACACTCTCCCTCCTCCTGGAATCACCCCTCCTTCTAGTCTTTACCTGAACTAAATCGGTTCATTGAGAAATCTCAACATGACATTGGTTGTCTTAATTATTCTGCACTCCCCTCACCAAATCCAACCTATCACTGCCCGAACAGCCGACACTCCATGTGCTTAGATCCAACCATAACTGTGTTATTCAACCTGTGCCGATAAGGGTGATGCTGCTGTAGCCTGGTGGACTGACCTCGACATTGCAGAGTTTGAACGCCCACTCTCAGATACCTCCTCTAATCTCCCCTGGACCATGACCGTACCATGGCACATCAAACCATTATATCAACTATGATAACTTGACCACCTTTCATCTGGAGATTCCTGCCCCATTCGCCCCCTTCCCCCTAACTGCCCCCGAGCTGATGGTCCTCTGATAGCAGATCTCGCTTCTATCTCCTTACAAAAATTCACAAACAGAGCTACCAGGACATACCCATTGCTTCAGCCTGCACTTGCCGCACAGAGGAACTGCATGGATACACACGTGGGCCCCAGTTATGTCTGTTCTTTTCTTGGAGTACATCGACTATTCACTGTTCCTGTTCTATTCTAGCGCCCACCCACAACTCTTTCTCCGATACACAGATGATATCATCGCTGCGACTTTTATCTCTTGTCTGGAATTGGAAAGGTTCATTGATTTCGCTTGGAATTTGAAGCCCTCCATCACTTTCACCTGGTCTCTCTTTGACTACTCCCTTCCTTTCCTCAACATCTCTGCTTCCATTTCTGGGGATAGACAAGCCACTGATATCCAGTATTAACACACCGACTCCCACAGCTTCCTGGAGAATATGTCCTCACATCTGGTTTCCTGTTGTAGACTCAATTCCATTCCCCCAGTTCCTCAATCTCCACCGCATTGCTTCTGATGATACTAAATTCAACAAGGTAGCCTTTGAAATGTCCACCTTGTTCCTCAATCAAAGGATTCCCCATCATTGTTGTCAACAGGGTCCTCAACCGAGTCTGACCCATCTCCTGCACTTCTAGCCTGCCCCTCCCCTTCTCTCTCGCAACAGAGTTTCCCTACTATCTCAGCCGCATTCACTTGCAGAGGATCATCAGCCTGCATTTCCCCCACCTCTAGCGAGATGCCCCCACCTGCACATATTCACCTCTCCTCCATTGTCCACCCTCTGGAGGAATCATTCCCTCCAGGATACACTGGTCTACTCTTTATTCACTCCCACCACAGGTCCACTTCACTTTCCCCTGCTGGAGGTGTCACACTTTCCCATTTACCTCCCTCCTCATCAGTATCAAAGGGCCCAGCCATAAATTCCATGTGAAGCAGCCCCTTACCAACGTTTCCCACAATCCAGTCAACTGCATGCGCTGCTCACAATGTGGTCTCGTCTACATTGGGGAAATGAAGGGTAGACTGGGTGACTTCTTCACAGAACATCCAAGTTGTACCGCTGCAAAACACCCTGAGCTTTCTGTTGCCTGCCAGTTTAACAGTCCGTCCTGTTCCCTGACCAATTTCTCTGTGTCAGGCTTGCTGCAGTGTTCCAGGCAAGTTCAGCGCAAGCTGGAAGAACAACACCTCATTTTCCATGTGCGGACCTTGCAGCCCTTTAGATTCAAAATCAAGTTCAATAATTTTCGGGCCTGAACTCCCCAAAGTCCTAGCCCCCTATCCATACACCATGCCGAGTTGTCACATAGCCTTCCATTTCTCACACCCTATTGTTAGCTACAAACAGTCTCCATTAAGAGCTATCCAGTCTCTTCTGCATATAAACCAACATTTTCCGTGTTAACATCAGTTCTGAGGAAGGGGCACTGGACCTGAAACGTTAACTCTGATTTCTCTGCACAGATGCTGCCAGACCTGCTGAGCATTTGCAGCAACTTCTGTTTTGTTTCAACATTTTCATCGCAAGTTCTCACAATGCAATACGTCATCGATATTTAGAGCCCTGTCAAACATAGGAACTTTGTAATTTCTCATTTAATGTCCATAACAAATTATTCGAGATTCATCTGAGATAACAACTTTGCTGTTGTCATTCAGATCAGACACTTTGCCACAGTTCAGAAAGAAGAAAGAAATCAAAAGAGCTGGTGCGAAACTCAGTCGATCTGGCAACATCTGAGCAGAGATGCAAAAAAAATTCCCTTTGATTCTAATAGGACTTTTCAGAACAGTGTCACATCATATGACATATGTTAATTCTGTTGCTCTCTGCAGATACTTCCTCATATTTTTCATTTCTCCAGCATTTTCTGTTTATTTTTCATGTTTCCATTATCTCTATATTTCATGTTTCTTGACAGGTCTACATGTTGACCTTGGTAATATTTGGACAATGTGGTCCTTTCATGTTTCTATTACAGTTGGTGTGTCTGTGACACCTGAATTACAGCCGAAATCTGTTTCTTCTTTAAGATAGAAAGTAAAAAGAAAATCTGAACATCTTGTAAATCTCAGGAAATATATTTTGTTTGAAAATACATTTTAGATGCAGTTGAACTTCATGAAATAATAGGGATAGGTTTTTGATGATGGAACACTCCGTGTCCTTCATTGAACTAGCTTGTCTCCCCAATCTCCAAAAGCTTTCAATGCATAACATAGAATTATTAAAACAAAGGTGGTGAAACCTCAGCCCATTGTCTCTTCCAGTTTGGAATGAGCGATATCTCTACTATTATTCTCCTGTATTGTCCCCGTAGCCCTGCGCATTTTGTTATTAGTATGAGCTTTTAATTGTAAGCATCCTGCCAGATATGAACAATATGATCAATCTCACACAAAAACAGACGTTGGAAGGAAAGCTCAGCAAGTCTGGCTGTATCTGTGAAGAGAAATCAAATTTAATCCTTCAGGTGTGGTGACCCTACTCCCAATGATTAAATTGTGTGTATACTAAATATAGTTCACTTTATCACATTTAAAATTATTCTGTTATGTTCACATTGTCATTCAGCATTGCATCTTCCAAACGTTGGCTCGTTCCTTGTTATGAATTATATTTAATTCGATCTGACGTTAAGAGTGATGATGACTGGGAAATATCATTGTACTGCCCATGCAGTCTCCACAGCCGCTGTCCCATTCCGCCCGATCTCCCAGCATAAAAAATACTGCTTTACAGCAAATAAACCTGCATTAAGATGTTTGTCAATTTTTATATAAATTAATTACTGAAGCATATGTTGTACGGAAGGTCCAACGTTTCTGTATTAGAGCAGTGACAGGAACATTCAGAGAAGTCCACACTTCCTGTCTAGGATGTAGATGGATTCATCATCGTCATTTGGCACTTAATTCCAAATTTAAAGTGACTGTCGATAAAGGTCTAAACCCAGTAGGAATATACATTAGAGGGAAATCCGGAGGCCATAAAAGGGACATGAGATAGTTCTGGCAAATAGGGTTACGGAGAATCCAAAGGGACTCTACACATACATTAAGGACAAAAGAATAACTCAGGAGAGTTTTGGGCCATTTAAAGATCAGCAAGGTTGCCGATGTGCAAAACTGCAGGAGATGGAGGCGATACTAAACAAGCATCGTGCGTCAGTATTGGCTGGGCAGAAAGATATGCAAGCTAAAGAACTTTGGAAATAAATCTTGACATGTTGAAAAGTGCCTGTATTACAGAGAAGGAGATGCTGGAGTTCGTAAACCCGTTAAGTTGGGAAAATCTTCAGCACCTGATCAGATGGACCCGAGAACTCTGTGGGAAGCGAGTGAAGTGAATGCTGGGCCCCTTGCTGAGATATTTGTACCGTCAATTGTCACAGATGAGGTACCAGAAGATAGGAGGCTTGTGAAATTGATGCGATTATTGACAATGTTTAAGAAGGATGGTAAGGAAAAGCTAGTGAGCCAGATTCAGTGGAGGGCAAGTTGTTGGTGAGGATTATGAGGCACAAGGTTTGCCTGGATTTTGAAAAGCAAGGACTCATAAGTGATAGGCCACATGGATCGAAGCACTAAATTGACTGAGTATGTTTGAAGAAGTGACTAAGAGGCAGAGGTGTATATTGTTGGTATGGACTTCAGTAAGGTATTTGCCAACTTCCTGCATGGTAGATTGGTTAACAAGTTTAGTTCATATGGAATACAGGGAGAACTAGCCATATGTATACAGAATTAGCCCGAAGGCAGGAGACAGAGGGTGGTGGTAAAGGATTGTTTTTCGAAAAGGAGGGTTGTTACCGTTGGTGTACCACAAGGGTTAGTGCTGGCTCCACTGCTTTTCACTATTCACATAAATCATTTGGATGTGATCATTGCAGCAATAGTTGCTAAGTTTGCAGATGAAACCAAAAATGATGGTGCAGTGGACAGCAAAGAAGGTTTACCTCAGAGTACAATGGAATCTTGATCAGATGGGCAGATGGGCTGACAATTGGCAGGTGGTTTTTAATCTAGACAAATGGGAGGTGCTGCATGTTGGAAATGCAAATCAGGGCAGGGCATGTACACTTCATGCTAACGTCCTGGGGAGTGTTGCTGAACAAAGAGACCTTAGAATGCAGGTTCATAATTTCTTGAAAGTAGAGTCGCAGTTAGGTAGGATTGTGAAGAAGGCATTTGGTATGCTTGCCTTTATTGGCCAGTGCTTTGACTATATGAATTGGGTGGTCATGTTGTTGCTGTACAGCACATTACTTTGGCCACTTTTGGTGTACTGCATTCAATTCTGGTCTCCTTCCTTTTGGAAATATATTGTGAAAGTTGAAGGGAGTCAGTAAAGATTTACAAGGATGTTGCCAGGATTGGATCTATGGGGAGAGTTCGAGTAGATTGGGTTCTCACAAACTTTGATGATTGGGTTATTTTATTCCTGTAGCGTGAGGAGCATTTATAGTGTGCATAGCTAATGTCTTTTTCCCCAAAACTAGAGGGCATGGATTTCCGATGAGAGGGAAAAGATTTTAAAAAAGACCTAAGGAGCAACATTTTCCCACAGAGGGTGGTGCATGCGTGGAATGAGCTGCCAGAGGAGATGGTGGAGGATTTTTACAATTATAACATCTAAATGATATCTGGATGGGTACATGAAGAGGAAGGGTTTACATCAATATTGGCCAAATGCGATTAGTTTAATTTAGGATATCCCATCAGCATGGACGAGTTAGACTGAAGCATTTTATTCTGTGCTGTACATCTCCGAGACTCTGACTCTTTCTGACCTTGCACCAATATCGTATTAATTCATCATTCCCGGACATGCTAACCTATGTTGCTAGATATGAACGAAATGTCTTCATTTCAGCGTTCTGAAACCTGCAAACACATCCTTCCATAACACTGACTCAGAGTCTCTCTCCCTCTGTCTATTGCCCAAATCCCTCCCATTTGTTGGTGTTTAAACTGCTTCCCCACCATCTAGTTTTAACTGTCCAGTTTCAATGTGAATAACTGTCCTATATCTTTTCCTGCCCTTGAATGTTGCTCACTCAAGAGCATCAGCTTCCAACACTAAGAAGCTGTGAAACAGTGTTCAAAAAAGCATTGCTTGCGTTTTCGTTGACTTCCCAGTGTCCTGCCCTGTACTCCATGTTGGATATTGGGGTTTTAACAGTTTCGAGGCACACCTTTGTAACTTGCTCTGTTCCTATTCGTTGAACGCCTGTGTTAATCACTATCGGCTGATCATGTGCTCAGTTACATGAGGAATCCTCACAACTGTTAGTGATTCAGACCAGGCTTCTCATTTGCCTTTGACTGACATTTAACTTAACTCTAGTTTTTGTACGTTTGGGGATTGTTTTCTGGAGGCTGTGTTTTAAGCTGCTGTGGAAATTCAGGAAGACCAGAGGCTTTGGTGACCCAACTCTGGATGAAGCATGGTGACTGTAGTTAAAGTATCTGGATCTGCAACATGACCAACAAATGGATCAGAGACTGCAGAGAGGGAAATCTCTGTAAACTAGAATGGGTGAATTACAATCAGATCAGCCATGGTTTTGAAGAATGTTGGAGCAGGATTGACTGGCTCGTTCATGCAAATTATTCAGATATTTCTGTTAGTACCAAGCCAATTCCTCTTCTCTTCCAGTGTCTCACAGTGGTGGACAGTGAGTCACCTCCTCCTGTTCCTGGGGAACAGAAATCTGGGCCTCACTAGCTTCCAGATTTCCCTGTATCGCAGTCTCGAGCAGTTGAGTGACTGCCTCCTGTTCCTGTGTCCCAGTCACGAACAGTTGAGTGACTGCCTCCTGTTCCTGTATCCCAGTCTCGAGCAGTTGAATGACTCCCTCCTGTTCCTGTGTCCCAGTCCCGAGCAGTTGAGTGACTCCTCCTGTGCCTATGTTCCAGTCTGGAACAGTTGAAAGACTGCCTCCTGTTCCTCTGCCCAGATCGAGCAGTTGAGTGACTACCTCCTGTTCCTGTATCCCAGTCTCGAGCAGTTGAGTGACTGCCTCCTGTTCCTGTGTCCCAGTCCCGAGCAGTTGAGTGACTCCTCCTGTGCCTGTGTTCCAGTCTGGAACAGTTGAAAGACTGCCTCCTGTTCCTCTGCCCAGATCGAGCAGTTGAGTGACTACCTCCTGTTTCTCCCTGTTCCTGAGCAGCAGTTTGAATGCTCTGAATGATGTCACAAGGTGAAGAAAGGACTTGAGAACAGGGAATTTCAAACTTGGAGCAGCATTACGCAAAGGTATCGAGAAACATCTCCACCAAACATTTTATGCAGCTCGTCTGTTATTTTATTCCTGTCTCCTTTTATAAACAGGGTGAATCATATACAACAGTGCAGTGTTCTTGACAATACTCCCATATATAGGAAAGACAGATTAAAAAGATTGCAAGATTTATGATCTATCCCTCAGCAACTCTCATCCATTCAATCCAAACCGAGTAAGTGTTCCCTTTCATTGTGTTATGTAAAATTATGTAAGGAACTGGTTAACTGAACGTGTTTGTTTGCTAACTGTGAATAATGTTAGTCTCCATGGATTCTAATTATCCCAGTGGACAGTTTCCATCTTTTAATGACAAAAGGGCTCGATTCAATACGTTATCCCATAGTATGGGCGGGAGCACCGCCGATAGCACTAACAGGGATCGGTTGCTCCAGAGACAGGGAGAGATCAGAAACTGAGAACATTAGACTGGACAGTTCTCACAGTGGATCAGAATCTGAGAATGTTATACTGGAATGTTACAACAATGGATGAGAATCTGAGAACAATAGACTGGAAAGTTACAACAATGGACAAGGGTTTATCCTATTATGTTTGGCTTTTTTCTACATATTATTGGTGGCGGTTATCATCGCGGATCAGATTTGTACTTTACATTATTCAATGTTTTTATTATCCTATCCTGGCTATTGTTGGTGTCCCTGGTAAGTTTCACTGTTGATATATTATTTGCATTAACCATCTGCGACTGTATTACTGTTCTTTTCATTTACTCTACTCTGTAAGTATTCACGCTCCAAACCACAACAAAGCAATATTGTTCATTCTTTATCTCCTTTAGTTCTGGTACTGGGCCTTGTTGGTTGACCTACTCACTTTCTGGTATGAACCAGGATTCATTGCATCACTGCCCTTGCTATTTAAATATTGAGAGCTTGGAGGTCACTGTCTTCTGTTCTGGATGGAAATTCCATTTCCTTCCTCTGACTACATCTCATCCCTGGCCAATAACTGAGGCTGAAACAGACGAGTCACAACTACGGTGATCCCTTTGGCCACAAGCTGATTACCATATCCTGACCATTCCTAATTTTAACTATTGTCATCTGCACGATATACTTCACTGGTTCATCCCATCTGCTGTTTGAACCTTCAGCTATGAAACACAATCTTATTAAAGCCAATAATCTGCTGTTGCTTAACTAAATCTGAGTCGGTATTCCATGGCTTGTATCTAAACGTAGACCAAAATCCCATCATTCCTGTACGGATTGCTTTATATTGTTGTTGGGTCTGGGAAAGCCTTTACTTTAATATTCACAAGCACATCGTCACCTCTGTCTATAACACGGTCCTCAGTCTCCCTCTGTTAATGACACAAAGCCCTGTCAGTTGTTCACATTTGAACTGATTTCCTCTATGTCTATTCTCTCTCAAATAATACTTTTCATATCTACTACCACCAACACACACAGACACACACACATACACACACACAGACACAATCTCTTATCTTATATTTCGGCAGTGGAGATACTGAGCCATACATTTGTGGGAGTCCATTTACTGTCACTTCCTGCATGGGTTACGCATCTTCCCGTACAAGACATTTCTGTAGTCCAAGTATAGTAGCCATATACTGGCAAAGGTTTGCACTGTTCCCCATGCTGGGCAGGTAGTCCAGTTTATAGAGCAGTCCAGTAGCATGGTCTGCACAGCTCTCCATTCTGGCTGGTGCCTTGTCCCAGTTTATGGTGTCTTGGATGGTTCTGGGAGGCAGATTCACAATTTGATGTAACTAACCATTTCAACTGAGCTGGCAATAATTTTTTTGAATGCTCCTATTCTTGTGATTGGACCCACCGTTGTCTCACTTCTCCAGTTACTCCAACTCCCCTGTCTCCTTTTCCATATATTCACAATATGTTATCAGTTAATTAATTGTTTGTTTTTCTGTACCTTTCCCTGGTGTTGTTTTTTTCACTCCCGAGTGTATCGAGTGCTGGCATTGTGAATCTCAGAAACAATGCAATGGTATGTGGCGGGCTTTTGCTCCAAGTTGGAAAGGGGGTTCCAGCAGCTTTGAGACACGTCTTTGAAACTTGGCCTGTGCCTGACCTCTGATGGCCTGTGTTTGTCCCTCTAAGTTGATTGTGCAGTCCATACCATGAGGAAACCCCTCGAGTATTATTGTCAAGGAACAGGAACTGAGGAGTATCTGACTGCCTCCTGTCATGGAAAGGTTAGTGGAGGTGATGGAGATGGTTTACTGGAGGTTGTGCTGAGAGCTGCCTCAGACATTCAGGGAGACCTGAGGATTTGGTGACCCAACTCTGGATGGAGAATGGGACTGTAGTTACAGAATCTGGGTCTGCAACATGAACTACAAATGGAGCAGAGGCTGCAGAGACGGGGAGCTCTGAAACCACTGAGTGAGTGTATGTGGGGAAAGGGATCTGCCAAACCTGCCTGTGTTTTAACGAGGAGACACACATCCTTTCCCTCTCCCCTTTAAATACACCCATGCAAATTCACCCTCTACTCCCCGCACACAAACACATGCCCCCTCTCTCACATGCACACACACTCTCCCCCTCTCACACACATGCATACCCTCTCTCACCCTCCCAAAGACACACATACTCCCCCTCACTGTTTCACAAACACACACACTGTCTCTCCCTCCCACAGACACTCCACCTTGTTTTCAATCACACACACGCACATGCGCGCAAAGACACACACACAAACACATCTAATCTGTCAGGTGAATTTTCTTTTGCCGGTTTGTATTTCCAGATGCATTATATTTTTAAAAAAAAAAATACAATTTGGAGACAGTCAGTCAATACGATATTTTATTGACTACTACTTTGGAAGTAAACCTAGTCTGATTCCAGGTGAAGACACATACAGACTCCAAACAAGACCAAATGCCTAAAATACGTTGTCTTACTGGAGGGGTCACCTCCTTTACATCGATAATACCTGAAGGTATCTCCAGTCAGGACTTGAAAGAACTCTGGATTTGCATATTCATCAATCAAAACCTGCTTCTCCATTCTAACCCATGAAAGATTTAGCAGCCTCTTCGATGTGATCAATTCATGTGCATGTGTTGTGCAGTCCCTTCATCTTTTCCTTCTAAATTTTGTGCCTAAGGTCTTTTCTCTCTAACACCTGACGAAGGAGCAGGACAATGAAATCTTGTGTTTTCAAATTAACCCGTCAGACTATAACCTGGTGCCATATGATTATTGACCTTACTCAACCCAGTCCAAAGCTAGCACCTCCATATCATGGTTTTTTGATTGTTTAGCCAATTTTCTCTCCAAGCAAATAAATTGTTCTAACTCATGTGCTCTTCTCTTGCATATTAATCTTTCGACAAGCATTGCCTTCTTGAAGTCCAGATATAATACATCTTTCAGATCCCCGTTATTCAACTTGTTTGTCACACTTTTTAATTTAAAAAAGTTAGGAAAATCATTCAAGCATGATTTATCCTGAATACAATCATGTCGACTTTGATGGGTTGTGGTTTGACTTTCAAAGTCTCCTGTTGTTAATTCCTTAATAACAGATTCGAACAATTTGTCTTCACTCGTTTGCTCATACCTTTCCATTCCCGATTGAAGTTGGTTATTCTAAGTTCTTCCCTTTCCATAACCTCGACAGTCCGTTTCAATTCCTGTGAAATAGGTACGAGGCTGAGAAAGATCGGCTCCAATTGCTGTGTAAGGGGCATGGGTGGCTGATTGGATTCATTCTGTTCCTGCTTTACACACAAGATGGGATGAATGTCCTCCTGGTGTTCCTACACTATAGCTTCGATGTCTTACATGTCCTGCGCCTGTTCCTGACCAAGCTGCTTAAGATATCATTGTCCTCATCCTGTTGCACAATGACAAGTTTGGAGACTTATGGAATCTCCCTGCTGTTATGCCACATTTCGAATGTTGAATTGAGCAGGCAGGTTGCGTGGTTCACAGTATGTAGCTCAGTGGTTAGCACTGTTGCCTCCCAGCATCAGAGATCTGGTTCAGTTTCAGTCTCGGGTCATTGTTTGTGTGGATTATGCACATTCTCCCTGTGCCTGCAAGGGGTGCCTGTCGGGTACTGCAGTTTCCTCCCAAAGTCCCAAGATGTGCCAGTTAGGTGCATTAGGCATGGAAAATGTTAGGTTGCAGAGATTGGGTTGGGAAATGGGTTGGGGAGTGGGGTTTGTATGGTATGGCCTTCAGAGGATCAGCGTTTAGTCGATGGGTCAAATGGTCTGCTTCCACGCTATAGGGATTCTATGATTAACATCTTCATTGCAGAATTCAGTTGAGGGAATAATATCTGAATTAATACCACTACCCTTTCTTAGTGAGGAGATTAAATCTGTGCACATTACTCCAGAAGTGATCTCACTAAGACCATGTACAGCAGCAGCCACACTTGACCAGCCTGCTGTAAGATTCCTACTCAGGTTAGAGCAGGCTCAGCTGTCATGGGAATACACCATTTTGTTGAAAATGAATGGTGTGCTGACCTTCATTTCAGGATGTTTTGAGTACAGGAATAAGGGTGTCTTACTGCAGCTATACAGGGCCTTGGTGAGACCCCATCTTGAACATTGTGCAGTATTGCGTGCAATTTTGGTCTCCTTACCTAATAAAGGACAAACCTGACATTGAGGGAGAGCAGCGAAGGATGACCAGACAGATCTCTGGGATGACAGGCTTGTTGTGGGAAGAGGGTTTGAGGCGACTGTGCCTGTATTCCATGAGGTTTAGGAAAATGGGTGAACTATATAAAACTCTGACATGGCGAGACAGATTGGAAGCAGGGATGATAATTCCCCTGGGTGGGATATCCAAAACACGGGCTCACAGTGTTGGGTACAGCCAGGCCAAAGTGCGTTGAGATGAGACTAAATGCCTGCACTCAGAGACTCGTGAACTTGGGGAATTATTTCCCTGATCAGGTTATGAAAGCTAAGGTACTGAATATAAATAAAGATTTCAAGACACAGAAGGGATGAGGACAGTGCAGGAGTTTGGTTGTGGAGGTATAGAATCAGCAATAATTACAGGCAGTTATCCAATAATATGGCAACTGTATTCCCGTGGAACACCGTGTTATAGAAAACGGTGCAATATCAATAATGGGGCCAATGGGAAAAAGAGACTTCGGTGCGGACCCCCAAAATTACCAGTAAAAATCAAAACAAAAATAATAGTCAGCCTAACACAAACAATAGCACAGGCTGCATAAATATTTAAACTGTGTATTGTGAGGAGTTAGTGCAGTAAATGTCACCCTTTAACACTACAGACACTGCCTACAGCACTGTACGTTTCACCAAGATCTTCACCAGAAAGCGCGCGAGCTGACTGACCACGTGATGCCGAAACAGCATTCCAGTTCTCTCCTAGGTATTCCCCTCCCGGTTTGAAATTAATTTCCTTATAAATGTAGACTACAAATCCCACATTCAGGCTGAATTTCAAGGCTTGCAGAGCGGATTACATTTCTGCTTTATCTGAACACACTGAGGGTGCATTTGGCAGACAGAGGGATCCTGAGGCTGGGATTTGCTGTTCAGCTGGTGCCAGAGATGGTCTCCCATAACAGTGAACGGGAGCTCGCTTTATAAAGAAAGGGGCATAATTCACTAATTGTGTTGCAGCGAAATTGCGTTTAATAAGCACACCTTATTGGATAGCTGCCTGTATATTGAATGGAGGATCAAAATTTATGCACCAAAGGGAATACAGTAGTTCCTATTTTATATGTTCTGATGTTTAAACATACTAAAGGATATGAACACTGTGTGGGGAAAACTGAATTGAGGAGATTTTCACCATGAACTAGAATGGAGGGTGCTCAGTGTGTTGAATGACCTACTCCATTCCCGATGTTTCTGTGCAATCTGTGGGAAAGCTCTGTAAATGCTGTCACCAACTCCTAGATGTTAGGAAGGAGGTCTCTGCAGGGTCAATAAGATAGTGTTTCCCGTTCCAATACTGAGGCTGGTGCTGGGTGTTGTTTTATTCTTTAAGACCTCAGAGCAGTTGATACAGTAGAGTTTGTTGCTTGGCCGTTTCCGAGACCATTGAAGAGTTTTTCATATATCTGTGTGTCTGGAGTCACTTTTAGGCCAGACCAGGAAAGCACCCGAGATTCAATTCCTGAAAGTACATTGGGGAAGGAAATTGGCATTTACAATCGACATTGGCTTCAAGGTCACTGTTAATGACTCCAGGTTTTACATCTCGATATTTTATTATTTATAATGTCCACCAGCTTCCAGAACATTAGCGTGGTCTCGATTAGTAATCCAGTGATATTTCTACAACAGCACCATCTCCACATGGGGAGCTATCTGAAACCACACTGAGCAGGTTATTTCTGTGCTACTTTACAGATCTGTCAAAAAGAACTCCCACCAATGTGGCTATTGCAATGGGATTCAGGGCTTGGTAAATGGTCAGACAGTAGTTATTCCCTTGTTATGGGACTGGACATAGCTGAGTAAATTTCCACATTGCTAGGGAGATGTCAGAGTTGGATCTGGAATGAAACAGCTTCCCCAGGGACACGGCTTGTTGTGCAGCATAAGTCTTCAGTCCTATTGCAGGAATGGGGTCAGGACCCATTGCCTTTGTCGTATTTACTGCATTCAGCTGTTTCTTCATGTCACATGCAGTGAGTCAGATCGATTATAGACTGGCATCGGGTGATTCTACGGGCAGCATGGCGAGGGTGAGGTGGATCATCAACTCAACACTTCTGGCTGAGGGTGGTGCAGATAATACAACCATGTCTTTTACACTGATGTACAGGGCTGTCCCGTTATTTAGGTTGGTGATATTTATGGAGTCCTCTCCTCCAGAGAGTTGTTTAATAGTCCATCGACATTTATGTCTGGATGTGGCAGCACTGCAGAACTTCGATCTGATCTGTTAGTCTTGGGATCATTTCGCCCTCTGTATCAGATGTTAGTCCTGCTGTTTCGAATGTAACCAGTCAAGTGCGGTAGCTTTAATGGATTGTCATCAGGTTTAGGTACACATGGTTCCGACCCTATCATGTTCACCCGCACTCATCACTGAACCATAGATCAGCTTGATGTTAATGGTAGGCTGAGGGATTATCCTGGGGAAAATGTTCCAGATTGTAGTTGAATACAATTCTGCTGCAGCTGTGATTCTACCACATCACATGAATGCCCACTTTGAGCTCCAATATGTTCAATTTAATTCTACTGACTATCCCCCTGTTTATACCAAGACCCATTCACCCATCAGCCCTGTACTCAGTGTCTTAACCTGGTGTCTGATGTGGTAACACTTCAATTTTCCTATTCTCATTGTGCTGAGGGTCTCTTTCTGGTGTCACACCTCCAATTTGTTACTTTACTCAAACCCCTTAACATATGCATCTGAATCTTTTCCATTCCCCCCAATGCCATCTTCTGTGTTTGATGTGAATGTGTTCCCCTCTGTTTCTCTCCCTGACCAAGATTAAGAGCTCTGCAGTGTCAGTGATGCCAGATTTATGTAGTTTCAGATCAAGGAATTTGTGCACCTTGCATTATCGGTTACATCCCAGTGTATTCCGTGTGAGACAGAGCATTTGAGCAGCTTTAACACACGTCGATGGAACTTGTTCAAAAACTGAAATTGCTGATGGAACTCAGCAGGTCTGGCAGCATCTTGTGGTGTGAAAGCAGAGTTAATCTTTCAGGACCAGTGAACATTCTCCAAAACTCCCATTTTTTCCAGCAATTTATGCTTTTCATTTCCAGTATCCATAGTTATTTGTTTAATTGAAAACTTGTTCTAAGCCTATTCATTTCTAGAGAAACTCAACAGGTCTGGCATCATCTGCAGAGACAGAGAAACAGAGTTAGCCTTTCAAGTCCAGTATGACACTTCTTCAGAACTGAAAAAGGATTGGATAATGAGCTTTATAATACCTTGACAGATGTGGGGAGTAGGTTTACAGGTAAAAGAGGGTGTGGCAAAAGATAAACATGCTTTTAGTAGTGGTGAACGAGAAGACCATGTGAAACAGCTTTAAATTAAGATGTGAATAGGGAAAAGGGTTTCTCTCTATTGAGTGAAAGATAAAGAAGATACAACCACACAAGGTCATAGGGAGGCCAGGAGAGAGATTGTACGGAAATTTTAGAACAGTTATAATGGGGTCAGACTGTGAAATTATGAAATTGTACATTAACTTCTAAAGGCTGTAACGTACGAAAGTGTAAAGTGCGTTACTCGAGCTTGGGTTGTGCTGCCTTGGAACATTGCAGCAGCCCAGGGCTGAAATGCCAGCATGAGAGCAAGGTAAGTTATTGAAATGGGAAGCAATGAGAAGGTCAGGGTTATTTCTACAGACAGAGTGGGTGTGTTCCTCAAAGCAATCTCTATTTGGTCTCGCCAATATAAAGAGACTGCATTATGAGCGGCAATGACGGGAGATCAGATTGAAAGGTTACAAGTGAAATGCTGCTTCACCTGGAAGCTATGTTTGGGGCATTGGACAGTGAGGAGGGAAGAGATGAATGGACAAGTGTTGCAGCTTCTGTAATTGCATGGGATGGTGCAATGGAGGAGTGGGGAAACGTTCGGGGTGATGGACGGTGACACAGAGGGAACGGTCGCTGTGAAATACTGACCGAGGATCGGAGGGGAAGATGTGTTTGATGATGCTGTCCTGCTGGAGATGGAGGAAATGGTGTAGGATGAATATGTGAATGCGGATTCTCGTGCAGGAGGAAGTGTGGACAAGGAGGAATCTATCATTATTCTGGGATGGAGGGGACGGATTGAGGGCAACACTGTGGGAGATGGGACAGTCATAGCTGAAGGCCCTGTCCACCAGAATTCGGGGATTTCTGGTTTGATGGAAAAGGAGGTCACGTTAGACACAGCTCACAGGAATGTGGCATCGTCAAACAGAAACAACAGAGATGGAGAAACTTGGAGAATTGCCACAGGCAGAAGTTCCTTCTGAATGATAGAAAAGAACCAGGCATCTAATTTGAGGATTTCTGTCTCTCGTCTGGTCTGAAGCGGAATGTGAAAATAGACCCAAAGGAAGGCCAGTGAGTATACGTGAGCAGACATTCAAGCAGATATCCCAAACCGCTCAGTAATTATTGTTTCTGTTCAAAAGAAGAACTCAATAAGAAGATGAAGCACCCATGGTTGACAAAGGCTCTCAAGGATACTATGGATGAGCATGAGTGGAGGGCCAGATTTAGGATGTTTATTTCACGGACCAGAAGCAGATGCTGGGTATGAATTTCAGCTGTGCTTCCTGAATTCCCCCCAGAAACTGCTGCCATTGCTGTTCCATCCTCTTCCCTGCTCGTGTCCCCTTCCTGATTCCAGGTTCTCCCTCTCAAATTACAGAGAGCATTCTCTTACATTATGGCCCCTCCCCACTTCACCTGAAACTCTTTGATCAAGTCTACCTACTCTGCAGTAGCATCAAGCTGCGTTTTGTGCTGCCACTTTGCCTCTGGTCTCAGTGTGGCTCGGCCTCTCCATTCATGCTGTTTTACACCTCCCACTCACATCTCACTCCGGAAAGTTTCCATCTTTGAGTAAACCTTATTGAAAAGACCTCTCCCCTTTTACACTGAATTTACACTGTGATCCAAATTTCAAATGTTATACTCAGCCTTCATCTCACTCTGCTAAAGGCAACTGCACGCTGACAGTGTGGTACAAAAAATCCCCTTCTTCTGTGGTACAGGCCAGTGATGCGCTTTCACTGCAGAGATAATCACCCCATTTGGACAAAGCAATTCAGATGTTTGACCTCTTACTGGTACTCGTAACAGTTTCCTGCTGCCTTAGTATTATAACATGGAGAAAAATAAATCACAGTATGAAGCTTGGGCTGAATGTTATTTACCTGTCATTTGAATACTGTTTCCAATTTGCAGTGCTTTATCTTGAAATGCTTGTTCGTAAAGTTAGTGTCAGATAGAATGTAGGAGGTTGAGGGGTGACATTGTAGACGTTTATAAAATCATGAGAGGTATGAAGAGAGTGACCAGCCAAGGTCTTTCCCACGGAATGGGGGAGTTCAACCATAGAAGGCGTAGGTTTAAGGTGAAAGAGGGGAGATTTTAAATGGTCGAAGGGTCAATGCTTTCACACAGAGGCTGATGTGTGTATGTGGAATGAGCTGTTAGAGGAAGAGTGGGAAGTGCAAGTACAGCTACAACATTTAAAACTCATTTGGACAAACATAGGAATGGGAAAAGTTTAGAGGCATATGGACAAAATGCAATCAGATGGGACTAGTTTAGTTTGGAAAACCTGGTCAGCATGGACAAGTTGGACCAAAGGGTCTGTTTGTGCGCTATATGGCTGTATCAATCTAGAAAGCGAGGAAAAGGGGAGAATAGACAAGATGGAGTAAATTGGCAAGAAATACTAAAACAAGCAGCACGATCTTTTCCGAGCATATAAAAAAAGTTCAAGATGAGTGTGCGATCTTAGGTGAAATTAATTAGGAAAGTATACTGAGGATAATTGGAGGGTGTGACTGAAGAATTGGCTACAGGGAGCAGACAGATCATTTACACCCATGTTTTACATCTTTCCTCACAGGGCAAGGTACAGTAAGTATTTCAATGATGTAAACAAAATGGTAATAGGAGGGAAGTTCTTGAACCGTCTCGAACAAAAGGAACAAGGATTTTCTAACAGATAAGAGTAAGAGTAGGCAGGCCAGCAGTAATTCATGGCTGGTTTTAAAAGAAATGGTCACAGTCTTGTGGTCATGGCGTCATCTCTATCAGATGTTAGTTCTGCTGTTTGTTAATTTAAGCAGTAAGTGCGGTCGCTTGAATGGGTTGTCATCAGGTTTACGTACACACGGTTCTGACCGTGGCATGTTCACCCACACTCATCACTGAACCGGAGATTGGCTTCATGTTAATGGTAGGCTGAGAGATTATATTGTGGTTGAATATAATTCTACTGCTGCTGCTGCTACAACAGCTGCTATGATTTACAGCATCACATGAATGCCCAGTTTCAGATGCATTATCTGCAATACAATTCTGCTGCCTGTCCTCATTCGCATGGGGCACGGTCGTCCTCCCCCCCCACCCCCCGACCCTGTACACAGTGCTCTATCCCAGTTTCCCAGTTTCTCATGTGGGAACACTTCCTTTTTTAAAAATTCTCATCCTGTTTGGGTATCTTCATGATGCCATGCCTCCAATTGTCGCATTCCTCAAAAGCATTTAACGTTTTCACCTGAATATTTTCCCCTCCAGTAATGCCATCTTCTCTTTAAAGCAAATGTGTTTCCCGCTGTTTCTCTCCATGACCATGATTAAGAGCTCTGTAGTGTCGGTGATGACAGCCTTATGGAGTTTCAGAACAAATGAATTTGTACACGTTGCATTATCATTCACTTCCCGGTGTATGGCTCTCCATGTGGGCCAGGGCGTGTGAGCAGCTTTGACACACATGTTTGAAACTTATTCAAAAACAGAAAGTGCTGAAGACACTGACCAGTCTGACAGCATCTGTGGAGTGAAAGCAGAGTTCATCTTTCGGGTTCTGTGACTGTTCCTCAAAGCACCCAGTAAGTCCAACAATTTTTGTTTTTGTTTCAGATTTCCTGTATCCAATGATCTTTGCTCTGCTGAAAATGTGTTTTGTAACTTTTCATTTTTGAAGGAACTTAGGGGTCTGGCAACATCTGCAGAGACAGGGAAACAATGTTAATGTTTCAAGTCCAGTGTAAATCTTCTTCAGATGTGTAAGGGATTGGAAAGTGAGCGCTTTAGTATCTTGGCAAAGGTGGGAAAGAGTGTTTGGAGGCCCAGTGTGAAAGACAAATGGGCTTGAAATTGTGGTGAAAGAGACACAGGTATATAATGGGTGTAAATTAATGTGTAAGTATTAGAAATTGATTTTCTCTGTTGAATGGAACATAAACACGACACGAACTTAGGGAGCCCAGGAGGGAGAGTGTACGGAAAATGGAGAACAGCCATAGTGGGTTCAGGCTGTGAATTTATGGAATTCA
This sequence comes from Chiloscyllium punctatum, assembly GCF_047496795.1. Lineage (NCBI taxonomy): Eukaryota > Metazoa > Chordata > Chondrichthyes > Orectolobiformes > Hemiscylliidae > Chiloscyllium > Chiloscyllium punctatum. The sequence continues at coordinate 61,074,654 of NC_092768.1, forward strand.
ATATTAACTCCTACAGACTGTAACGTACCAAAGTGTAAAGTGAGGTGTTACTCGAGCGTGGGTTGTGCTTCATTGGAACATTGCAGCAGTCTGCATTTTCTTAGAATCCCTACAGTGTGAAAACAGGCCCTTCTGCACAACAGATCTATTCTGACCCTCCAAAGAGTATGCGAACCAATCCCATTCTCTACCCTAATACTATACGTAGACCATTGACTATTGCACCTAATATCAACATCCCTGAACACAATCGGCAAATCAGCATGGCCAGTTCACCTAACCTGCACAACTTTGAACTGTGGCAGGAAACTAGAACACCCAGAGGAAATCGAACCCAGTTCCCTGATGCTATGATGCACCAGTGCAAACCACTGAGACACCGTGCCATCCAGGACCGAAATATTATAAGACCACAACACTATACGAGCAGAAATGAAGCCATTCGGACCATCAAGTCTGCTCCGGCATTCGATCACGAATTATAGATCTTCAACCCCATTTCCCTGCTTCCTCTCAGTTATCTTTGATCTCCTTGTCAATCAAGAACTTATCTGAGTCTCTTTTAACTATACTAAATAGAACGTAGAACAGGACAGCACAGAATAGGCCCTTTGGGCCATGATGTTGTCCTGAGATTTAATCTTAATATAAAATATAGTAATTTAACCTTTGCACCCCTCAACTCACTGCTATTCAGGTGCAGGTTCATCAGTCGCTTAAATGTCCCCAATGACTTTGCATCCACCAACAGACCTGGCAATGCATTCCATGCTTTCACAACTCTCTGCATAAAGAACCAACCTCTGACGTCTCCCTTTTACCTTCCTCCTAATATCTTCAAACTATGACTTATCGTACTAGTCAATCCTACCCTGGGGAAAAGTCTCTGGGTATTGACTCTATCTATTCCTCTCATTATTTTGTAAACCTCGATCAGATCTCCTCTCTCCTCTTTGTCTCCAGAGAGAAAGGTCCAAGCTTGTTCAACCTTTCTTCATGAAGCAAGCCGTCCAGCCCAGGCAGCATCCTGGTAAACTTTCTTTGCACCCTCTCTAAAGCCCCTGTATCTTTCCTATAGTAGGGGGTCCACAACTGGACACAATATTCCAAGTGTGGTCTCACCAGGGACTTGTAGAGCTGCAGAAAAAAAACTTTGCGGCTCTTAAGCTCAATCCCCCTGTTAATGAAAACCAAAACAGCATATGCTTTCTTGACACCCTATCCACTTGCGTGGCATCTTTGAGGGATCAATGCACTTGCGCACGCATATCCCTCTGTTCCTCCACACTGCCAAGAATCCTGTATTTAATGCTATATTCAGGATTCGAATTTGACCTTCCAAAATGAATCACTTCGCATTTACACAGTTTGAACTCCATCTGCCATTTCTCAGCCCAGCTCTGCATCCTGTCTATGTCACGCTGCAGCCTACAGTAGCCCTCTATACTATCGACGACGCCTCCAATCTTTGTGTCATAAGCAAATTTACTAACCCACCCCATAACCTCCTCATCCAAGTCATTTATAAATATTAAAAAGAGCAGAGGCCAAAGGACATAGCCCTGTGGGATCCCTCTCAACACTGTCCTCCAAGCAGTATATTTTCCATGTACAACCACTGTCTGCCTTCTGCAAGCCAGCCAATTCTGAATCCAGATAACCAAATCTCCCTGTATCCCATACTTCCTGACTTTATGAATGAGCCTTCCAAGGGGAACCCTATCAAATGCCTTGCTGAAGTTCACATGCACCACGTCCACTGCTCGACCGTCGTCGACCTGTCTTGACACCTCCTCAAAGAAATTAATCAGATTTGTGAGGCATGACCTGCCCCTCACAAGGCCATCTTTAATCACACAATGCTTTCCCAAATAGTCATAAATCCTATCCCTCAGAAATTTTTCCAAACTTTGCTGAGCGCAGACATAAGATTGACTTGTCAGGGATTTCCCTATTACCCTTCCTGAAATAAGGAACAAAATTCGCCTCCTTCCAATCCTCCGGTACAACTCAAATATCCTCACCAGCAGCTTAGCAAATGCCTTTCTCGCTTCCCGGAGCTGTCTAGGATAAATCTGGCCCTGGGGACGAATCTATCTTAATGTTTTCCAAAATTTCTACTACATCAATTTCATCAATCTTGATCTGGACCAGCTCCTCTAAGTTTTCATTTACAGCAAGTTCCCTTTCCCTGGTGAAAATCGAAGCAAAAAACTCATTTAGGACTTCCCCTATCTGCTCAGACTCCACGCATAAGTTCCCTACTCTATCCCTGATCGGCCCTACCTTCTCCCTAATTATTCCCTTACTCCTCACGTATGAGAAAAATGCTTTTGGATTCTCCCTGATCCTTCTTGCCAAGCCTTTTTCTTGCCCCATCATGGCTCGCCTCGGCCCATTTCTGAGCTCCTTTCTAGTAAGCCTGTAATCCTCTAAAGCTGTGTTAGATTCTTGCTTCCTCCATCTTCCGTAAACTGCCTGCTTCGTTTTGACGAGAAGTTCCTCTGTTCTCGTCATCCAAGGTTCCTTAATCTTACCCCTTCTTTCCTGTCTCAGAGAAACAAATTTGTGTATCACTCGCAACAACTGCTCCTTAAACAGTCTCCACATGCCCACTGTACCCTTTCTGTGGATTAATTGCTCCCAGTCTGTACTTCCCAACTCCTGTCTGATAGCATCATAATTTCCTTTTCCCTAATTAAATATCTTCCTTCGGAAACTGCTCCTTTCACTCTCCCAGACTATGCTCCATGTGAGGCAGTTGTGATCACTTTCAACAAAGTGCTCTCCCACCATTAGTTCTGACACCTGTCCTGGTTCGTTGCCGAACACCAAATCCAAAATAGCCTCTCCCCTTGTTGGTCTGTCTCCATACTGAGCAAGGAAACCATCTTGAACACACCTGACAAAAACGGCTTCATCCACACCATCTGCACTTAGGAGGTTCCAGTCGATATTGGAAAAGTTGAAATCGCCCATAACATTAACCCTGCTACTTTTGCATTTTTCTGGAATCTGCCCGCCTATGAGATCTTCAATCTCTCTACTGCTATTAGATGGTCTGTAGAAAACCCCCAAATCCGGCGGCTGTTCCCTTGCTGTTCCTAACTTCCACCCATACTGACTCAGTAGACAAACCTTCCTCAACAACCTTCATTTCTGTAGCTGTGATGGACGCTCTGATTAGCAATGTTACACCCTCTCCTCATTTTTAACCACCCTGTTCTTTTTTAGATAAGATTAGATTACTTACAGTGTGGAAACAGGCCCTTCGGCCCAACAAGTCCACACCAACCCTCCACAGAACAACCCACCCAGAACCATTCCCCTACATTTACCCCTTCATCAAACATTTCGGGCAATTAAAGTACTGATCCATAATCTAAGTTTGTCACTCTTAGATCAGACATTCCTTGCATTAAAGCAGATGCACTTTAACTGATCCCTTTGTTTCATAGCGTGAGAAACCTTCCTGATAGATTCAATATATCCTGTTACTGTCCCATCTGCAACTAACCCCCTCTCAGACATGTGGTCTTATTCCTACCCCCTGCCAAAAGCGTTTTAAACACGCCAGAATCACACGAGCAAACCTCCCAAACAGGCCATTTGTGCTCCTCCAGTTCAGGTGCAACCCGTCCTTCATGTGCAGGTCCCACCTTACCCAGAAGGTATCCCGATGGTCTAGGTATCTGAAGCCCTCCCTCCTGCACCAGCCCCGCAGCCACGTGTAAATCTGCATTCGCTGACTGTTCCTCATCTAACTAGCTCGTGGCACTGGTCGCAAACCTGAGATCACTACTCTACTCGTCCTGCCCTTCAGCTTCCAAACTAACTCTCTGTAGTCACTTTTCAGATCCTCAGTCCCTTTTCTGGCTATATCGTTGGTGCCAAATAATTTGGTTTCCACAGCATTCTGTAGTAAGGAATTCCACAATTTCACCACTCTCTGTCTAAAGACGTTTCATCTTATCTTCATTCTAATGGGTTTTCCCTTTGCTCTAAGCCTGTGTCCTCCTGCCAGTGCCAACGTGCTCCCAATTTTGTCTGTATCCAGGTCATTCAGTATTCTGTAAATTTCAATATGACCCCCACCCCCAACCCATCCTTCTAATCTCCATCGAGTATAAACCCAGAGTTCTCCAACGTTCCTCATGTGTTAAGTTTTTCATTTCTGGTGAACCTTCTCTTGACACACACCAAGGCTAATACATCCTTCCTGAGGTATGAGGCACAAAATACTGGAAATGTGGTCTGACCAGAGCCTTAGAAAGCCCCAGAATCCCTACCATTATATCCTACTCCTCTCGAGATGAATGACAACATTGAATCTGCCTTCTTAACTACTGACTCAACCTGCAAGTGTATAGAAGGCGAATCCTGCGCTTGGAATCCCAAGTCCCTTTGTTCCTCAGATTTCTGATTTTTTTCCCATTTAGTAAATAGTCCATGCCTGTATTCTTCATACCAAAGTGCATGACCTCACAGTGCCCCACATTGTATTCCATCTGCTACTCCTTTTCCCACTCTCCTAAACTGTTGAATTCTTTCTGCAGACTCCCTGCCTCCTCACTATTACATGCATCTCCACCTATCTTTGCTTCATCTGCAAACGTAGCCAGAATGCCTTCTGTCCCGCCACTCAGATCGTTAACCTATAAAGTAAAATGTTTTGGTCACAACAATGACACTTGTGGAACACTGCTAATCACCGGCTGCCATCCTGAGAGAGACAATTTTATCCTCACTCTGCATCCTGTAAGTGAGGCAATTTTTTATCCATGCTAGTACCTGTCCTCTGAGAACCATAGGTCCTTGTCTTACTGTGCAGCCTCCTGTGGGGTACCATGTCAGAGGCCTTCTGGAAGTTAAGATATTAAATAATTCTCATTATCTTGAGAGCAATGTAGGTTCTTGAAATGGGGAGCGATCAGAATGTCAGTGTCATTCCTACAGATAGAGTGGAGATGTTCATCAAATCAGTTTCTGTTTAGCTCAGGAATGTAAAGGAGACTGCATTGTCAGCAGCAATGACAGGAGATTGGATTGAAAGCGTACAAGTGAAATGCTGCTTCACTTGAATGGTGTGTTTAGAGACTTGGACAGTGAAGAGGGAAGAGATAAATGGGCAAAAGTTGCAGCTTTACATTGGAAGGTGCCATGGGGGAGTGGGGAACTGTTCGAGGTAATGGAGCTTGCCACAGAAGGAATGGTCCCTGTGAATTTCTGACAGTGGACAGGAGGGGAAGATGTGTTTGCTGGTGCTGTCCTGCTGGAGGTGGTGGAAGTGGCGGAGGATGATTGTGTGAATGCAGATTCTAGTGCAGAAGGAAGTGTGGACAAGGGAAGATCAATCATTGTTCTGGGGAGAAAGGACGGAGTGAGGGCAGAAGTGAGGGAGATGGGCCAGACACAGCTGAAAACTCAGTCCATCAGATTTAGGGGACTTCTCGTTTGAGAGAAAAGGATGACATGTAGGAAGCTTCCCACTGGAATGTGACATCATCGAACAGAAATGACAGAGCCAGCGAAACTGGGAGAATGGAGTCACCTTCAGTTGATCATGTGTTCAGCCACATACGTAGGTTCCCCCCGAATGACTGAAAAGAGCCAGGCATTTCAAATGCAGATACATGTCATATATCTGGTCAAATACGGAGTGTGAAAATAGACACAGATGAAGGTCAGCAGATATGTGTGTGGCGGGGTGGGTGTGGGGGGGGAGGGGTGTGGGAACATTGAAGCAGGTACTGATTAATAACTCTCAGTAATGTTTGGCTCTGGTGAAAAAGAAGATGATATGAAGATGTGAAGATGACCCATCCATGATGCCCAAATGCTGTGAAGTATGCTCATCAATCACAAACTAAAGAATTCAGATTGTTGAGCTCGAGCATTGGCCACATTTGGGAAGTTTACTTTTGGAACAAGAAGCAGATTGTATAAAACAAAATACAAAGAAAAAACATTTCAAAACTGGCAAGAAATATGAAAAGAAACTAACCGCAAGAGTTTTCCCATATCGAATAAAAAAACATTCATGAAGTGTGTGTGACCCTTGGAAGGAAGGCAGGAAAGATTATGTGGGACACCTGTAGGATGTGACTGGGGAACTGATTTCAGGGAACATGCAGATAAGTTAAAACATTATTTTACATTGTTCCTCGCAGGGGAAGGCACAAAGAGTTTCAATATTATAAACAAAATTGAAGTCAGATGAAAGTTTTGCATAGTCTCTCACAAAATGAACAAGGCTTTTCTCAAACAGAAAAGAACAAAGGTAAACAGCTCATCAGCAATTCATAGCTTGTTTTGATAGAAGTGGTTACAGAGTGACTGGTGGCACTGTGTGAAATATTCCATAACTCTCGGGATTACAGGAGTGTTCCAGTGAAACTGGCGAAACTCCAAAGTGGCGCCTCTCTTCAAGAAGAGAGTGAGTCTTAAAGTGTTTAGGTGCTTCCTTTGCCTAAATAGTGGAGCGTATTTGAGAGTATTAACGGCCCCATGATGCATTTTCAACCTGAGTGATTTAAAATAAAAGTAAAACTCTGCTCCTTCCTCTGATGGGTTACATACCGGGGAATGAACATTTTGCTGAAATTGAATTATTTTGAAAATTATCTGGAACATTGTACGAATGACATCAACCAGAGAATTCTAGAAACTGCACTCATAAGAACATTTACTAACCATGTGGGGGTATTGCGTAGGTGAGAGAGAGAGGGAGAGAGAGAGAGAGAGAGAGAGAGAGAGAGACAGAGAGAGAGAGAGAGAGAGAGAAGGTGCTGTATTGCAGTGGTAAGAGTAATGGAGCTTTATTCTGGGGAAGGCACTAAAAGATATGCAATGAGTGTGAGAGAGTAGAGAGAATACGTTGACCCTTATCCTGACAGAACGGGGAAGATTATTGATGCTTTTCCTGTATTGCTGGACTTTTCTTCGGACCACAGATACTGCACTGAGCTGGGTGGTGTGCTCAGACCATGGTCTGGGAAGAGAATGGTCCCCCTCTGTACTAGACCATTCACCATGACCTCTGTGCCTCTGTCGTCAAGCTGTGGTGTAATTTCTCTTTATCTGCCATGCTCAGGTAAACTGTGCAGGGCAGCTCCAAACTGAGAAAACTCAACCGTGTGCCCACTGGCCTTTTCATGATGGCAGCAGTACCAGGGATCACTGAATATCCAGGGGCATCCGGGCGATGTTGAGAGCCTCCAGCCCTAATGGATGGGAAAATCGTGTTGGCGTTGAATGAGAGGAACACCATGAGGTAGGGTGGTTAGTTAATGAGGTGAGTTCGATAAGATAACACCAGGAAACTAGCTCTGCCTCGTGTAGATATTCCTTCTGTCACATTCAATGAAAATGGCACTGAGACAAATTATTGTACGATTCAGCCCAGTGAGTCGAAAACTCTGCTGATCCTACTCCCAGTTACAACGCTGCAGGACAAGTGCTTATCCAAAATTCTCAATTATCATAACTAACACAAATATCCTGCTCACCCATCATTCCTAGAAACAGTGGCTTATATTGCAAGACGCTATGGAAATATTCTCATTTCACAATTTTTAAACTGACCATCAGATTATTCTCTGAAATTCTCTCTTAATCTCCCTCTCGTTTTTAACCAAGTTCCTCCCATTTGTTGGTATTTAAACTGATTCCCCCACCATCTCTCTCTGGCAATGAGTTTCACACCCACAGCACTCCTGTGTCATGCCACAATGGAGATATGGAGCTGTAAATGGAGAGGTGCTGCGCATCCTGTCGCTTCCAGCATGAGCTGCAAGTTTCCCCACGCTGGGCAATGATCTAACACAGTGTTACACAGCAATGCAGCGATTGGTGCACACAGCTGCATATGCTGAGAAGGTAACTGCTCCACATTAAAAGATAAATTCACTGCTATTCACTGCACAGCTCCCCATGCTGCACAGATATCCAGTCCGTGTGTATAGAACAACGCCTTTGTGTGTTCTGCACAGCGCCCTGTGTTGAACAGATCTTTTAGTACAAATTTATAGATCAGTGCACTGTTGGACACATAAGTAGTAAACTTGTGAGCTCTAAACAGTGTTAGATTCTGAACGGATTGCTGAGCAGTACACTCGCCTGGTCTACGCAGCGCTTCATGTTGAGGAGGTACCTCATCTGGGCTTATACGTTTCTAGGCTGGTTCTGAGAGGTGGATTGGGTAACCGATATAATTCTTGACATGATTATCACTCCTCCAGCTCTGCCCATTCCGCTGATAAATGTAAGGTGCTGTGTTTGAGATAGAATTGACTTGGTCAAAATATTTGACATTAAGCAAAACACAATTTATTCGAAGACTCTCGGTAAAATACAACAAAAGGAAGAAGAACTTGCAATAACTTAATTCTGTTCGAAAACAGAGCAGAATAATAGTTTTTTTAACTACTATACACTAACTGCTCCAATATGGTATCATCCAATTAGCACACAAAGGTCAAAAAACAAATGCAAGAAACAGATTGTCTGACATGCAGTTCTCCAATCCAGGAGGAAAGAACATTCAAAGACAGTTCGGAGAGAAATCACAGAGAGAGTGTGTAGCACCCAGGAGAGATTTCCTGCCTTCCAACCCTGCTGAGACACCAGCAATAACTGGTGAAAGGTAAAATTAGGAGTCCTGGTTCTGTGAGAGTTTGACCATCACTTCACAGGACCAGGCCGTGGCTGCAAGAACACAAGGAATGGACTGTATCTACACCGTCTATGGCTCTGTAGGTGTCTCTCAAAAATGCCTAAACCCACCTAAGCCGTTAAATGCTGAACAGACAAAAGTCAAAGTTAAACATAAATAAATAAAACAAAAAGATGCAACGGGCCTGGTGATCAGACACAGACGGCCTCGGGAGCCCAGCAATTCCTATATTGCCAAAACACAGAAGAATAATCGAGCTTGTGAAGAGAAAGAATTATGTCTCTCTCTCACCTCGATGTTTACAACTGGAGATGTGCCATGAGCCCAATAATCATCGATATCAAAATCCCACACACACCAATTATAGTGATATATCAGAGTTGCCGTGAAATGGGTTAACTGGAGCTGTTTGTTCAGTGACTGTGATTAATATCAGTCTTTCTGGACCCACCTGGGTCACTGGAGGATTTCCCTCTTCCATAATTAGGGACTTCTTTCAACATATTATGCCATAGTATTCGGCGCAGCGTCACCCTCAACAAGATTGGGATCAGCAGCTACAGAGGAAGAGAGAGAAATCAGAATCTGAGAACATTAGAATGGTCCAACAATGGATTTAATTTGAGAATATTAGACTAGAATGTTCCAACAATGGATCCGAATCTGGGATCATTAGACATGAACGTTGCAACAATGGACAGGAGTTTATCCTGGGGTCTTGACTGTCTTTCTCGGTTTTGGCCACGGTTAGAGTTGCGGATACGAGCCATACTGATGATCATTCAAGCTGGGTACTATCCCATCCTCGCTATTGTTGGTGTTCCTGTTAAGTCTATCTCTGTCAATTCTATAAATGAGGCTGAATGTTATTGGTATTCTGGTTGATTATATTTAACAAATTCATAAACTTTCAGTCACAAACCCCACTTCCATCTTATGCATTTCTAAACTACTTACTCATAAACATCTGAGAAGGAATAAGACTGTTCGGAACCTTGAGCTTCCTTTTTACTGTGAATGGTTTTATATCTCCATATTCTGTCTGTGTGATCAAGCCTGCTGACACCCCCTTCATAATATCCCCAATTTCCAGCTCTGCCTGAGTTCTGTTGCTGACTTCGCCATCACCTACCCCTTCGTTAACAACAGATTTTATGTCTCCAGTTCTCTTTTGACCTCTCTTCCAGTTACAAATAGATTGACCACAAACTTGTTCTTGTCTCTACAGTTACTTCACAACAGGGACTCTTAAACAGAGTAATAATGTCACTGACTGTGTACTTCAGAGGCACAAGTCATGACTTTAAAATCATTGTCTGAAATCCTACCACAGCCGATAACTAAAGTTAAATTCAAATATAAAAAATTGGAATGAAACCTAATTTCACTCATGGCAAGCATAAACCACTGGGATTTCTTTTCTTATTTTATTGATAACCTTTGGTAAAGAAGCCTAATATGTTTGCCCTGTCTGAACTAAGTGTCACCTCAGATCCACAACAATTTAGTTGCCTCCATATTGCCTTGACAAATGGCCGTGTGGTCAAGGGCAGTTAGGATGGACAATAAATACTGCCCTTACCAGTGATGCTGGCATCCCGCGAAACAACAACATTAAAGGTGAAATAACCAAGGAAATGCGGATCCTGGCGATCTGAAATAAAATTGTCCACCGTCTGAAAGAATTTTGGAGAATCTCAGCAGGTATGGCAGTCGGTCGGAAAAAAAAATCATGTTTCGAGTTCAGTGAACCTATCAAAACTGAATGGAGCTGAGAAATAATATTATTATATCACGGATGGATGGAAGGGTGAGCGGGAGGTTTGTGTTGAGTGGGTGATGTACTTCAAGAGAGAGAAAGTGAGAGAGAAAGAGAGAGAGATGGAGAGAGAGAGAGAGAGCGAGAGAAAGGAAAAGCAAGCAAAAGGATTGCTGATGAAGGACTGGATGGAAAACAGAATGGGAAGTTACTCTACCATTTCCCCTTTTCACATATTCCTGAATATCATGTTTATTATAGGATCTCCCTGCTTACCGTGAGTTATTTTCCCTCTATCTCTTGTCTCTGAGTGTGGTGATCAACTCCATCAGCAATACTTATAGTCGCTGAGATATAGAGAAACGTAATGTTCCATGGTCAACTGTTTATTTGGAGATAGGAACTGTTACTGTGCGACTGTGTGGAGATGTAAGAGCTTTCTCAGCCAGGAAAAGAAACCGAGGAGCTAAAAAATGTATTGCTGGAAAAGCACAGCAGGTCAGGCAGCATCCAAAGATCAGGAGAATCGATATTTCGGGCATGCCCTTCTTCAGGAATGAGGAAAGTGTGCCAAGCAGGCTAAGATAAAAGGTAGGGAGGAGGGACTTAGGGTAGGGGCGTTGGAAATGCGATAGGTGGAAAGAGGTTAAAGTGAGGGTGATAGGCCGGAGTGGGAGTTAGGGCGGAGAGGTCAGGAAGAAAATTGCAGGTCAGGAAGATGGTGCTGGGTACGAGGATTGGCATTGAGACAATGTGGGGGGAGTGGAAATGAGGAAGCTGGAGACATCTGAATTCATCCTTTGTGGTTGGAGGGTTCGTAGGCGGAAGATGAGGTGCTCTTCCTCCTCATTCCTGAAGAAGGGCTCATGCCCGAAACGTCGATTCTCCAGATCTTTGGATGCCTCCTGACCTGCTGTGCTTTTCCAGCAATACATTTTTCAGCTCTGATCTCCAGTATCTGCGTTCCTCACTGTCTCCTAGAGAAACTGAGGAGACCGAGGCATTTTCAGTAGTGAATGGATGCATTGTCGGTGTGGGGAATTCACTTGCTGCTGTCATCTGGAAAGTCAGTGGAGTCTCTGTGGATGGTGTTCTCAGGATAGTGATGTCAGATACTGGGTTCATTCATGGAGCCTCGGTGGTTTGGGAACCCCACTCTGGATACTGCATTTACAGTGTGTCTGGGTCCATAGTAAACAAATGAGGCTGAGACTACAAAGAAGGGAAGCTGTACAAACAGGGAGGAGTGAGGCATTATATTTTCCTCTCTGGGATTTCCAGGAAAATTTGTCTAAGCTGCAGCCATTCAGGTGTAAAGTGTAAAACCAGCTTGTCTCAAAATTGAGGTGATCACTGAGCTGTATCCCCTCCTTCAGTATAACCTGTGTTCTCACACCAGTAGCAGGACTGCGCTGACACTCACGATGAATTAAACTGGATTGATTCTGGAACTTTTCAGGCAGCAGTGGGTAATATATCCACCATCTCTGAAGTGCAGTCCTCCAATATATTCACGAGTTGACTGAAACCATCTGCCTGCTGAGAGGAATGCATTGGTTCCATCTCCACAGGGGAAGGTACAGAAACTACTTTCCACAAATATTAGGGAACAGAGGGACTGGTAAAAATTGGAAACTGCAGGAAATCAGAATTAATGAAGTGTATGTTATTGAAAATCTAATTGAATTGAAGTTTCATAAGTTGCTGCATCTGATGAGTTACATCTCAGAGTGATTGAGATGGGAACAAACTAGTGAAAGAATTACTGATTATTCTCCAAAGCTAATTAGATTCTGGAAAGGATCCTGCAGACTGGACAGCAGCAATTGTCAACTTAAATATTTAAAACAGGATGGAGACAAGGTATAACAATTATTCAGATGTGAACAACAAATGTATATTTATATTTATTAAATGGTAGGGAGGTTGGCGAGTGCTTTTGTTGAAAAAGACCTGGATGTCCTTGGTCATAAGTCACTGACAGAATTCATACATGGGCAGGAAGTAAATGATATGTGGTTCTTCATGCAAAATGATTGAAGTACCAAAATTAGAATATCTTTCCCAATGATCGTGTTTTGTTGAGAAAGTATTTGGTGCTATGTGTAAAGGTTTGGTGTGCTTTATAATCAATGATCCCTTTGTCACTGAGAGAGTGCACGGGAGTTTGACCAGACGAAATACTAGCATGATGTTACCATGAGGAGAGAGTGCAGTAACGATGTGCTTAATCTGTAGCGCTGTGAGAGAATAAGAAGTTGAAGCTTGATGGGTATGGACAGCAACTCATTATGTCCCAAACAACTGAATGGGGTGACAATGTCATACTTTTCATTGAATGTTTAATTCACGACAGTTTACATGCATCTGCAGAACCCTCACGTCAATTGAGAGCGAGGTACAGGCTCTGAATGAACTCTGAACACTTTAATGCACAGTTACTGTGTGACACTGCATTGAGTGTCAATATGTACACAATCCTGTCAGCAGCCAAAGTACCATCAATCTGAAACAGTTAGTTATTCCCGCACCGGTTTCTGACTCCACGGAGACCATGGGTCTGCCTTCTTGGAGATGGAAGATAACTTGGAGAATGGCTAAAAAATGTTGGCTTCATTCCGACTGCCAGAAACCCATGTTAAAGTAACACATATATACCATGAGTAATTAAGGCATGTGGATCAATTTGGAGCAGTCTGTCTGTGTAGCCCCTGCTCCATTTGTTTGTGATGTTGGAGCATCTCTGACACTTTCCTGTTCCTGCGTTAGTGTCTTGACAAGCTGAATACCTCTTCCTGATCCTTTGTAAGTGACTCCGGGTGTGAAATGGTTCTTTCTGATCCCATGTACATGACATGTGGGAGAGAGCAGACTCGCACCTTGCTGTGCAACAGGCAGGAGGGGCTGAAAGGGCTATCCTTCTTTTGCCCAGTAGTTTTGATGGGATGAATGGCCTCCCCACATTCTCGTGAAACCTGATTGAGCTGCTGAATGAACCTGTCCTTTTACTGTGGAAATGTACTGTGCTGTTACATAATGTTACCCAGACTTTAACAACACGCTCTTGAATGTTGTTCGAGTCTTGCTATAAATGGTCACAGATTGTTTCAAGAGCTGAAGAGGGACAACCTGTCCTGAAAATTTTGTAGACTTCAGTGAATGCCCCCTCTTCTGCTGGCACGGTGAAGCTGGAGCTTACACTGCTGCCTCACAGCACAGGGTCCCAGGTTCGATTCCAGCCTTGGGCAACTGTCTGTGTGGAGTTTGCACATTCCCCACTTGTCTGCATGAGTTTCCTTCGGGTGCTCCGGTTTCCTCTCACAGTCCGAATATGTGCACGCAGGGTGAATTGGCCATACTAAATTGTCCATCATGTTAGGTGCATTAGTCAGACGGAAATGTGTTTGGGTGGGTTACTCTTCGGAGGGTCGGTGTGGACTGGTTGGGCCAAAGTGCCTGTTTCCACACTGTAGGGAATCTAATCTGCTCCGTTTGGACTCAATGGGCTGAATAGCCTCCTTCCACACTGTAGGGATTCTAAGATGACAAACTGGAGATGCCTGAGCTGAGGAAGCTACGCTGAGGATCTCCTGCAGATGTGCCCCACGGCTGAGATGATTGATGCCCACCAATGATAATCACGTTCCCTTGTGCCGTGAAAGACTTCAAGCAGTGTAGAGGTCATAATTAATTCTCAGTAAGTGTGATTTTGGTCAGGTTCCTTGATGTCATCCTCAGTCAAATACTGCCTTATGTTCAGGGTCAGTCTCTCTTACCTGAGCCCCTGCGTTACCTCGTTTGTTCATATCAATAAGTCATGGTGCAGAAGCAGAGAAGGTTTTCTTCAAACAGAGGGTAGTGAATGTCAGGAACTCTCTTACACAGAGAGTTAGGGCAGCTAGATCACTGAAAGGGACCAGTAGTGTCCCGCTCGGATCAGTTCAGTGACCTCTGCTCTCTGTTATTTTCAAAAATGACTTGGATGTGGGTGTTGAAGAGTTGGCTAGTAAGTTTGCCGATGACACAAAGGTGGTTGGAGTGGTACAGAATGTGTAGGGCTATTGTAGGTTGCAATGGGACATCGATAGGATGCAGAGCTGGACTGAGAAGTGGCACATGGAGTTCAAACTGAAGTAATTCACTTTGCAAGCTAGAATGTGAATGCAGAATACATGGTTAAAGGCAGGATTCTTGGCAGTGTGGAGAAACAGAGGGATCCTGGCGTCCGTGTTTACAGATCCCTCAAAGCTGCCACCCAAGTTGATCGAGTTGTTAAGAAGGCGTATGGTATGTTGGCTTTCAGTTGCAGGGGGTAGAGTTTAAGAGCTGCGAGGTTATGCTGCAGCTCGATAGAGCCCTGCTCAGACCGCACAGGGAATATTGTGTTCAGTTCTGGTCTCCTCATTATAGGAAGGATAGTGAAGATTTTGAGAGTGTAAAGAGGAGATTTACCAGGATGCTGCCTGGACTAGAAGTCTTATGAAGAAACCGCGAGGGAGCGAGGGCTTTTCTCCTTGGAGGAAAAATAGATGAGAGGTGACTTGATAGGGGGGTACAAGATGATGAGAGGCAGATAGAGAGTGAATAGCCAGAGACATTTTCCCATGGCAGAAATGTCTATCACTAGGTGGCATAATTTTAAGGTAATTGGAGGAAGTTTTAGGGGAGATATCAGAGGTAGATTCTTTACACAGAGAGTGGTGGGTGTATTGAATGCACTACCATCAGTGGTAGTAGAGTCAAATACGTGAGGGACACTGAAGAGACTCTTGGATAGGCACATGGAACAAAGTGAACAGAAGCATGTAGGTTAGAGTAGGACAAACAAAACAACGTCGAGGACTGAATGTCCTAACTGCATGCATTCATGTAGAACCTTGAGCTGAAAATCTGCATGAATTCATGTAAAACTCCGTTATCTCACTTTTTAGCTTAGAATCAATTTAAACATCATGGCATAGTCAGAGAACACAGGGGGCCAACACCTTCAACATTTTGTTTTGCTATCACCATTGTTCACAGCTCACCTGAGAATGCAACTTTTTTTAAAAAAAAGGTTTTGTGATTTACACATGAAAGAAGTGAAACTATCATGGTATTCTAACAGATGAAAGGCTTAACAGAGAATCAATTTTTCAATGTATAATTTCAGTTACATCATACTGTAAATTTTTGCTATAAATTCTGTGTTATGATCGAGCCCTCCACTATCACCTGATGAAGGAACGATGCTCCAAAAGCTAGTGTGCTTCCAATTAAACCTGTTGGACTCTAACCTGGTGCTATGTGATTTCTAACTTTGTACACCCCAGTCGCACACCGACATCTCCAAATCAATACTATTCTTTGTTCTGTGTTCTATGGAAGTGCTCAATAATACTTGGACATTAAGTAGATTTGAGACTTGGAGCAGGTCAGCCTTGATCTTAGTGAAGGGCAAGGCAGGCTTGGGATGTGAATGACTTGCCCCTGTTCCTGATGCTCTCCCATTCTGTTATTGGAAAGTTAGTCGGTGTTATTTTCCTGGAAGGTCTTTTATGGAATGTTGCAATCAGGGAGACCCGTGGACTTTGTGAGCCATCACTGGGTGAGATTTGGGGGCTGTATTCACAGTGAATCTGGGTCTACAACATGATCAACAAATGAAGCACAAGATACAGACAGGGGAAGTTTTGTAAAGAGAAATGAGCAACCTCTTCCATATTCAGCCTGGGTCTTCCAAATACATTTTCCAAATCTCCCAAACCGAGTGCGACAGTCTCCAGGGACCGAACTGATTCCTCTATTTCTGTGCACCATGCTATAACAATAAGTGGACTCTAACTGCTCCTGTCTAGCAGGTTAGAGGGGTTGAATGGAACACAGAAACATGGGACTGAGGAGCAGGAGTGGGTCATTAGAGAATTTGAGTCTTCTCCACCAAACATTAAGATTGTGGCTGATCAGATTGTGGTCTCAACCTCATCGCCCTGTCTGTGTCCCATTATCTGTGACTTACTTCTCTGTCAAATCTTTAACTAACTCAGCTGTGAATACTTGTAATCAGAGAGGCACCACAAACCTTCGGTGGAAGAGAATTCCCACTCAAATGGCCCTTTTAGAATTCTTCCTCATCCCGCTGTGCGAATAAGAGAATCATACAGCGTGGAAAAAGATCCTATTGTCCAATTTGTCCATACCGATCAGGCATCTTCATCAGATCTCGTCCCACTTGCCAGCATTTGGCCCACATCACATGATCCATTCCCATTTATGTACCTCTCCAGTTACATTGTAAACATGTAATTGTACCCACTTTCACTACTTTCTCTGACAGTACACCCACCATCCTCTGTATGAAAAGGTTTCCCCTCAGGTCCCTTCTCAGTCTTTGCCCTGTCACCTTCACACTATGCCGTCCAGTTCTGGACGCCCCTTCACTGGGAAAAAGATCTTGTCCAATCAGACTATCCATGCCCCTCAGGACTTTATTAAACCTCTGTCATGTCACCATTCAGTCTCTGACAGTCCAGGGGAAAAAGCCTCATCCTGTTCATCATCTCCCTGTAGCTCAAACCCTCAGGTTCCAGAAAATCTTTGTAAATCTTTTCTGCACCCTTTCAAGCTTAACAACATCCATCCTTTAAAAGAGTCAACTGATATGTACGCAGTTTTCTTAAAGTGGCCTCACCTATGTCCTGGACAAGCCACTCACGCTACCCCTACTCCTATTCTCAATGTTCTGACCGATTAAGGCAAGCATGTCAACCACGTTCCTCACTACTCTACCGACCGAAACTCCACTTTCAAGGAACTATGAATCTTCACCCGTAGTTCTCTTTGTTAAGCAACATTTCCCAGGGCACTACTCCGCTTTAACTAACCAAAATGTAAAACCGCACAAATATCTAAACTAAACTCCATCTGCCAGTCCTTGGCACATTGATGGTCAAGGATCCCGTTATATTCTGAGATAATTTTCTTCACTGTCCACTGAACCAATTTGGTGATGTTATCTGTAAACTTACTAACCATGCCTCCGATAATCACATCAAAGTTTTTTATATCCGTGATGAAAAGCAGTGAGCTTAGCACTGATCCTTTCAGAACACCGCTGGCCACAGGTCTTCAGTCTGGAAAACAATCCATTACCTTCAATCCAATTTTGTATCCAATTGGTTAGCTTTTCCTAGATTACATATAACCTAATTTTAGTAATCTGTCTACGATGGGGAACCTTATTAAATGCCTTGCTGAAGTCTGTGTAAACAATTTATACCACAGTGTCTTCTTCAATCTTCTTTGTCATCTCTTGATAATACTCAATCACATTAATTAGACAGGATTTCCATCACACAAATCCATATTGACTATCCCTAATCATTCCTTGTCTTTCTAAGTAAATGCAAATTTTATCCTTCAGAATCCCCTCCAAGGAACTCCTCGTCTCTGACGTTGGCTGATTGCGTCGATAATTCCCTGTGTTGTTTTGGCTCACTTCTCCATTTCCTAGCCCCACTCCTCCACTGCCCACAAAAAATAATTGTAACTATGTTGGTGATATGGCCAATGATATAGTTCTCAGAGTGTGTCAGGGTCAGTGTTAGGAACAAGTCAGGCAGAATTCTTTAATCTATTAAAACAACATGTCTAAGACCAAAGCAAACTATGATGGAAAGAGGAATGCCGAGAGGATATTGCAAATATGTACAGTGATATTTCCCTTTGAAAAATACTGAGAAACACACACTTAAATACACACACACACACACAGACACACAGACACACAAGCACACACAGACAGACACACACACACACGCATGCGCACACACATACGTATTGTTGCTAACAAACTGAAAAGCAAAATTTCTGCAAAGTTAACTTGAAAGAACATTGTCCAAATATGATTCGAAATTATGACCTAAGGAAAAATGAGAGTTTGACCAAATGCTGTTTTATTTGTACAGTCATGAAGTACTACAGCATGGAGAGAGGCAGAGAGGCCCTTTGGCCCACATTCGTCCATGCTGACTCAAATATCAAACCACACTAAACTCATTTCCCAGCACTTGGCCCATAGCATTCTTGACTTTCCTATCCATGTAATTGCCCAAATGTCATTTAAATATCGTTAATATAAATGCTTCAACTCCTTCCGTTGGCAGCTCATTCCCTTTGTGTGCCACTCTCTGTGTAAAACAATTTCCATCAGTTTCCCTTTTATTCTTTCCCCTCTCACCTTAAAATGATGCTCTCACCTCCTTGATTCCCCAACTCTAGGAAAAAAACGTTGGGTCCATTTACCCTATCCATGTAAACTTCTATAAGGCCCCTCTCCTGTGCTCTAAAGATAAAAGTCCTCGCTTGTCCAACCTCTCCCTATAATTCATACTGTCGGGTCCAGGCAACATTTTTGTAAATTCCGTCTGCCCACATACCAAATTAAAAACATCCTTCCGATCGCAACGTGACTAAAACTGAACACAGCACTACAAGTGCAGCCTCACCAACATCCTGTATAACTGCAACATAACTTCCGAACTGCTCTCCTCCATGTCCTGACCAATGCTTGCGAGTGTGGCAAAAGCCTTCTTCACTACCATGTCTAACTATGACCCCACTTTCAGGGAACGGTGGACCTAAACTCCATGGTCCCTCTGCTCAACTACACTCCTTAATGTCCTACCAATCAACATGAAACTCTTACCTTGATCTAACGTTGCCAAAATATTCCTTGGTCCACTTCTCCAGTTTGAACAAGGTCCTGCTGCAATTTCTGATATACTTCCTTACTGTCCGTGATACCACCTATTTTAGTGTCATCTTCAAGTTTCCTAACCATGCCTTGTACATTCGCAAGAATATCATTGATTCAGATAACAAACAGCAACGGGCCCAGCAGCGACCCCTGAGGCACTTCATGTGTCACAGGCCTCCAGTCCGAGAGCATCCTTCCAATATTACCGCCTGCTTACGACCAATTGTGTGTCCAATTGTGTGTCCAATTGGCAGCTCCCTCTAGATTCCATGCGATTCTAACCTTCCAGACCAGCCTATCAATGGCAACCTTGTCAAAGACCTTACTGGTAACCACAAAGTCTGCCGCGCTACCCTCATCAACATTCCTGGTCAATTCATCAATGAACTCAAACAAATTTGAGAGGCATGATCTCCCACTCACAAAGCCATGCAATCTTTCCAGTCTAAAAACAACTTTTAATGATAATTATTAAAATTAATAATATCAAACTAATAAAGTAATAATAAGATGACACTTTCAGTGGAGAATAAATCATCCATGGTATGTGATATTCGAATGTGTATCATAGGTGAAGGGCAGAATAGATTTTGTACCTGTGTCATTGAACTGTGTTGAAAAAAGCAAGGGTGGCATGGTGGCTCAATGGTTAGCACTGCTGCCTCATAGTGCCATGTATGCGGGTTTCGTTCAAGCTTCGGGTGACTCTCTGTGTGGAGTTTGCACATTCTCACTGTATTTGTATGTGTTTCCTCTGGGTGCTCCATTTTCCTTCCACAATCCAAAGATGTATAGGTCAGGTGAATTGGCCATGCTAAGTTACCCATAGTGTTATGTGCATTCGTCAGGGTTAAATATAGGGAAGGGGCATGGGACTGGGTGGGTTACTGTTTTAAGGGTCGGTGTGGTCTTGTTGTGCCAGACGGCCTGTTTCCATAATGTAGGGAATCTGTCCAAAAAACTATTTCTAAACAGACCTTATCTTTCCAAATGCATGCATATCTCATCCCTCAGATGTTCGGTTTCCTGGTCTATAGATCCCAGATTTTTCTTTGCTTCCCTTCTTGAATAATGGCACAACATTTGCTAATCTCCAATATTCTGGAACCTAACCTGTCGCTAATGATGGCGCAAAAATATCAACCAGGGTCCCCGTAGTTTCTTCCGTAGCCTCTTGCAGTATTCTTGGAAGCATCTGTTTAGGATCAGGAGATTTATCCACCTTCATACATTCTAATGCATCCATCGCATCTTTCCTGTGATATTGACTCACCCCAAGATAACACTACGACTTTTGTTAATCTCCTAAGTTTCATAAATTTCTCCACGGTAAAGGCAGAGGAGAGATATTCATTGAGAATCTCGCAAATCTCCTACGGTTCTAGTCATGCATGTCCATTTTGGACTTTGAGAGGTCATATTCTCATTTTGCTATTCATTTTACTTTAATATACTTAATGAACCTCTTTGGATTCACCCGAATCTTCTCAGCCAAAGCTACCTTGTGCCCCCTTTTCACCCTCCTGATTTCCTTCAGTTAACTCCTGTATCCCCTGTATAACTCCAGGGATTCCCTCGATCCCAGCTGCCTGGACCTGAGCCACACCTCCTTTTTTGCTGGTCAAAGCCTCAATATCTCCTGACATCCGAGGTTCCCTCTTCCTACCAACCTCGCTTTTAACCCTCACAGTAACATATAGACCTTGAACTGTAGACATTTCACTTTTAAAGTCCTCCCACTTGCAGGAGGTCCCTTCGTCTGCAAACAAACTCCTCCAACCAACTCCTTCAAGCTCCTTTCTCATTCCATCAAAATTCGCCTTGCCCCAAGTTAGAACGTGAACATGTGGACCAGTTTTGTCCTTCTCCATAACTATTTAAAAATTAATAGAACTATGTTCACTGGTCCCAGAGTGCTACCCCCCCCCCCCGCGCCCCCACTTCACCTCAGTCACCTTCTCTGCCCTAGATCTTAGAGTAGGTCACGTTTTGTCCCTTCCAGAGTTGCACCCTCTACTTACCGCTTTAGAAAACTATTCTGAACACACTTAATAAATACACCTGATCTCAGTCCTTAATTCTCTGTCATTCCCAGCCTATGTTCGGAAAATTAAAATCTCCTACTAATGTAATCCTATTGGCCCTGCAAGTCTCCCCAGTCTGTCTACATATTTTTGTTCCCCTAATTCCTCGTTTATTATTTGGGGGCCTTTGTACAATCCAAATCCTATCACCATTCCCTTCTTATTTATTAGCTCCCCAGACAAATCCTCACTGGATGATCCGCCAGTTATTTTATCTCCGTTTACTGCTGTGTTACTCGCCTTAATCAAAAATGAAACTCCCCGTCCCCTCTTTCCACCATCTCTGTCCCGTATAAAACACCTGTACCCTGGTACATTAAGCTGCCGGTGCTGTCCCTCCCTTAGCCATGTTTCAGTAATGGCTATAATATCCCAGTCACATGCACCGATCCATGCCCTGAGTTCATCGGCCTTACCTGTCAGCCATCTTGTATTGAAACAGTTGCAATTTAATCCAACAGGCATTCCTTGCTCCCCGTCGTTGTCCAGCCTGACCTCTCTCTTCATTTTACTGTTTCTGATTACTGTATCTCCTTTCAGCCTCGCACTTGCCTCCCTGCTGTTGAGGATCCCACCACTCCCCAACCCCAGCCAATCTAGTTGAAACCCTCCCTTGCAGAAGTTGCAAATCTGCCTGCCAGGATATTGGTCCCCTTCCAGCTCAGGTACAACGCGTCCTTCCTGAACACGTCATCTTGCCCCACAAAAGATCCCAGTGATCCAAAAATCTCTGCCCCCTGCACCAATTCTTTAGCCACCCCTTCATCTGCCATATACTCCGATTCTTACCCTCACTAGCACGGAGAACTGGAAGTAAAATGGATATTACCACTGTCTTTTGTCCTTTTCCCTAGCTCTCTACAATCACTCTGCAAGATGTCGTCACTATTTCTATCTGTGTCACTCTGTCCTTTGTAGAAATGTGCACAATGACTTCTGGCTGCTTCCCGCCCACTCCCCCCCACCCCCACCCCCGTTGAGAACGTTCTGCAGCCGCTCTGAGACATCCTGGACCCTGGGCATGTGGGAGGCTACTCACCATTCCGGATTCCCATTTGCAGCCACAGAATCTCCTGTCTGTCCCCCTCACTATCGAGTCGGATAATTACTTCTGTTGTTATTCTGCTTGCACAGCCTTCTGACAATCGGATTTCTTCATGAAACAGTTGAATTTGGCTGAATTGCTTTGCTTCAGGCAGTGGGGAGATTCCAATGAATCCTCATCAGGAATTCTGATGAGCGATAGGGAAACAGAAAGGGAGCAATAGAATGATTCTCCACAGATAGGCTACATTTTCCAACTGAAAGTTAAATCAGTAACGTTATCAGTCCCACACTGGACCCTGTGAGCTCTTCTTGAACATTGTCCGAACTATATGACTCCATCACATTCTCGACTCCAGGTCAGTGCGTTATTGCAGAATCAATTC
Source organism: Chiloscyllium punctatum (assembly GCF_047496795.1). Taxonomy (NCBI): domain Eukaryota; kingdom Metazoa; phylum Chordata; class Chondrichthyes; order Orectolobiformes; family Hemiscylliidae; genus Chiloscyllium; species Chiloscyllium punctatum. Next base: position 61,097,338 of record NC_092768.1, read on the forward strand.
ATTAACAATAAATTTTCCTACTTGTTTTGAAGATGTGTTAATATGTGCTCGCATAATGTAAAAATAAGCGTTTCATGTCTTCACAATATCTGTGTTAAAATGAATATTCTTAAACATATTTCCCCAGTTTTATTCTCCCACACAAGAAGAAATATCCATCCAGTATTCACCAACTACACTCTTCTCAAGGTCTTATGTGGCCAATAAAACATCCCTCATTCTCAGGCCGAACTGTTAATTCTTCACAACGTAATGCCTTCATCCCAAGAATGCGTAAAGAGAAACATCTTTGAGACGTTTCGAAAGCAATTTTGTTTTTTTTTTCAGTTTAGGCAGTTAAAACTACATATAATACAACAGATGTAATCTCAGCAATGCCCTGCACTGATGCAAAAAACATCGCTAAGCTCATACCCAACACCCTTGCACGAAACAGGATCACGACATTTACCTTCCAAAACACTTGCTACATCTTCAGGTTAATTTGATGTGATTCATGTACAAAGACACACAAATCCCTCTGAAACACTGAGTTCTGCATTCTCCTTGCATTGAAATAAATTTCTGCTGTTTCGCCTTTTCCCCAAAACAGAAAATTTCCATCACATTGGCATTGTACTGTTTTTTTTCTGCTGAAGATTTGCTGACAGACATCCTCTGTCTCTATGCCATTGCTTGTTGCTGTGCCCTCCCCCAGTCTGTATCCCATTGCAAACGCTCTGCCCTGCTCCTGTTTGTATCCCATTGCAGACGATCTGACCTTCCCCGTCTGCATCCCATTACAGACGCACTGCCTTCAGCTGTCTTTATCGCATTGCAGAGGCTCTGCCCTTCCCCTGTCTGTATCCCATTGTAGATGCACTGCCATCGCTCTGCCCTCCGCTGTCTGTATCCCATTACAGACGCTTTGCCTTCCCCTGTCTGTGTCCCATTGCAGACGCTCTGCCCTCCCCTGTCTGTATCCCTTTGTAGATGCTTTGCCCTCCCCTGTCTGTATCCCATTGTAGACGCTCTGCCCTCCCCTGTCTGTATCCCACTGCAGACGCTCTGCCCTCACCCATCAGTATCCCATTGCAGACACTCTTCCCTCCCCCTGCCTGTATCCTATTGCAGGCATGCATCCCTTCCCCAGTCTGTCTCCCTTTCAGAAGCTCTGCTCTCCCCCTGTCTGTATCCCAGTGTAGACGCACTGCCTTCGCTCTGCCCTCCACTGTCTGTATCCCACTGCAGATGCTCTACCCTCCCCCGTGCATATCCCATTGCAGACGTTCTGCATTCCTTCGTCTGTATCCCATTGCAGATGATCTGTCCTCTCCCTGTCTGCATCCCATTGCAGACCTTCTGCCTGTCCCCTGTCTGTCTCCTATTGCAGACGCTCTGCCCTCCCCCCGTCTGTATCACATTGCAGACGCTCTGTCTTCTCCCTGTCTGTATCCCATTGCAGATGCTCTGCCCTCCTCCTTCTGTATTCCATTGCAGGTGCTCTACCCTCCCCCTGCCTGTATCCCATTGCAGATGCTCTGACCTCCTCCTGTCTGTATCACATTGTAGATGCTCTCCCCTCCCCTGTCTGTCTCCCGTTGCAGACGCTCTGCCCTCCCCTTGTCTAAATCCCATTGCTGACGCTCTGCCCTCCTCCTGTCCCTATCCCATTGCAGATGCTATGTCCTCCCTCTGTCTGTATCCCATTGCAGACGCCCTGCCATCCCCATCTGTACCATTGCAGACGCTCTGCTCTCCCCTGCCTGATGAAGGGCTTTTGCCCGAAACGTCGATTTCGAAGCTACTTGGATGCAACCTGAACTGCTGTGCTCTTCCAGCACCACTAATCCAGAATCTGGTTTCCAGCATCCGCAGTCATTGTTTTTGCCTCCCCTGTCTGTATCCCACTGCAATCAGTCTTCCCTCCACTGTCTGTATCCCATTTCTGATGCTCTGCCCTCCCCCCTGTATGTATTCCATTCCAGACGTTCTACCCTTCCCCTGTCTGTATCCCATTGCAGATGCTCTGTCTCCATTTGACATCTTATTGAATGACTATCCTGGTGTATGAGCAAACTGAGCTCCATCTCCTTCATCCGGTTCATTAGAATAGATTGTAATTTGTTGATGATCTCATACAGATCCCTGAAGATTTCCACTCGTTGCAACTTTCCAAACACAAAATGAGTAATGATCTCGACTCTGCATTTCCTGACATCTACCAGGCTGTCCCTGCTTCTGTATAACAGCCTGGGATGGTTGTATGGCGTCCCCCTGTGCTGTGTAATTGACTGAATACTTCATTCTGTTTGGTGCGTTCTGATTGGTGCAGCCCATTTTGCCGCAGACCCATTTAGGCGCAGAACTATTTCAGCGCAGCTCATATTTATTCCTTTTCAGGCTTCGATAAAAGCATTAATCAAAGCAATAAAAATAAAAATAATGTTTATTCCCTTTAGTAAAAATATTAAAAGGACACTTGAGTAAGTGTAACATTGACTCAGAGTTTTGTTTCTGAGCTAAAATGATAATTGGCCTTGCATTTATTCAGATTGAAAACATTCATGAAGCGATTGAACATTTGACTGATGAGCTTCCAGATGAACTGCAACCGCTGCTGGACTGGTTCGAGGATAACTATGGAGGTAGAAGATTACGCAGAGGAAATGGTCGGCGTCCACCGCTTTTTCCAGTTGGAATGTGGAATTTATATGAAAAGACTTTAAACAATGAGGACAAAACAAACAATAATGCAGAAGCTACCCACAGGAGATGACAATGCGAACATGATGTGGAATATCCAGTTATTTGGAAATTTATTGACAGTTTACGAAAAGTTCAGAGAGGAAGGGATATTTACGATGAGCATCTGATAGCAGGGCACGATATTCCGTTGAAATTAAAGAAACAGATGCATGAATACAAACACTCGTAAGAAGTTTTGGTGAGAGAAATGATGTCGAGTATTTATGAGGGAATGCCCACAATTTTGAATGAACGCCATGTTTTAGATTTTTCATAATGAACTTATTCCGTTTACTTTTTTTTATTTTTAACGTTTTTACTGAAGAGAATAAACATTATTTTTATTTTTAGTCTTTCATTAATGTTTTTAACTAAGCCTGAAAAGTGAGAGAGATGAGATTGGAACTGCCAGCTAGTTTAAATTGAGAATTGCTCTTTCCTGAACATTGCAGCTTACTTGGTTGGTGGGATGTTGATGTTTCACAATCTCCACACAAGGAATCCTAGTCCTCTGTGGCTCTTTCCAGGATCCTCCCCACATGTCGAGGTAGTGGGTGAGGGAACAGATATCCGTCATTCTTACACCCTTTATGTCCGATTCCAGGATGTTTCTCCTGGAATTGGTGAAGAGGAGGGATGGAGTGAGGGTGGGAGTGGGTACCCCTACTATTAGTGCTGGTGTAGTGGAAGGGGGAAGGGTGAGATGTCCGGAGGGAGTCTGACCACAGTGTTGTATCCATGAAGTGGTATTCATGTGCGCGGCTATTGTGTCAGTGAGAGAAAACGTCGGGGAGGGAAGGTGCTGAATTCAACAGTGAGTGCGGTCGTGCTTGAGCCTTATTTGGAGATAGAGTGTGAGCCTTGTTCGGGGGCAGGTGTTATAACAGATATACAGTGAGTGTGAGGGAGCAGAAGAATATGGTGACACTTATCCTGGCAAAGTTGGGGGAAAGAATATTGATGCTTGTCCTGTATTGCTGACCAATTCTTCAGATCATCTCAGCATTTAGGTGAGTCTCCCTGAACGTCTTGTCCAAGTCTATCGCTAATAACGCCACAGACCTTTTCCATCACATCCAAAAGAATCAGTTTGGGTAGATCTTACAAATAGCAAGGTGAAGCAAACATTGGTGCATTATATATCAAACCCAAATCTATCACGCAAATACTTTACATCATATGTTCTGGAAATTAGGTGTGTAAGTATATGCAAGGGAAAGCAATGACATAGTGATATTATCGCTGGGCTCTAAACCCAGAGACCCAGGTAATATTCTGGGGACATGAGTGCAAATCCTGCCATGGCAGATGGTGGAATTTGATTTCAATATGTATCTGGAATCAAGGGTTTATGATGACCAGGAATCCATTGTCGATTGTTGGAAAATCTCATCTGGTTCACTGATGTTCTTGAGGGAAGGACACTGCTGTCCTTACTTGGTGTGGCCTGCATGTGACTCCAGACTCAAGACAACACAGCTGACTCTGAACTGCCCTCTGCCATGGGCAATAAATGCTGGTTATCCAGTGACGCCCTCATCCTGTGAATGAGTAGCAAATAATCATGGGTGCTGCAGTAATACTGGATTGTCTCAAGTTGCACCGAAACTGCATTAACTAAGTGACTACTAATACTGTGAAGAATAACTTCCGTAAGTGTGTATCAGGTCGGTTGAACAGTATGTTGTTAACCAAACTAGAGAGCAGGTTATTTCAGATTTGGTGTTGTGTGGTCAGGAGGACTAATTAATAACCTTTCTCTGAAGCAGCTTTGGAGGAATAGTGACATCAATATTTTGCATTTTTGCACGGCGTCTGAATACAATATCGAATGTTCGAAAGTTCTGGTCACGCATCATGGAAGCCCGGCAGACGAGAGAGTTAATTACGCTCCAGTGAATTGGGGAAGTACAATACAACATTCAATGGGAGAAGCAATGATTGTGAGAGTCATACAGTCCGACAGCAAGGGGACAGGCCCTTCAGATCAAACTGGTCCATTCCGAACGAAATGTTAACCCCATTTCCCTGCCCTTGCCCCATATCCTTCTTATTCTTTCCTATCCGTGTATTTGTCCAAATGCATTTTAAATTTTGTGAATGTACCCACCTCAACCACATCTGCTGACAGCTCATTCCATCTGCATACCATCCTGTTTGTAAAAGAAATTGCCCCTCAGGTTTCCTTTTACTCTTTCCCCTCGGACCTTAAATTAATGCCCTCTGGTCCGTGGTTGCTCAACCCTGGGGAAAAAAGACAGAGTGCATTCACTTTATCCATGCTTCCCATGATCTTATACACTTCTATTAGATCCCCCTCAGTCTCATCCACTCTAAAGTAAAAACTCCCACCTTGCCCAACCTCTCACAATAACTCAGACCATTGAGTCCAGGCAACATCCTTGTAAGTTTCCTCTGCACTATTTCCAGTTTAATAACATCCTTCCAAAAGCAAAGTGAACAACACTGAACATAACACTACCAGTATTGCATCACCAGCAACCTCTATAACTCCCTAATTTCGATACTCATTACTCTGACTGATGAAGGCCAGCGTGCCAAATGCCTTTTTCACTGCCCTATCTACCTGTGACTCCACTTTCAGAGGACTTTGAACCTGAATTCCAAGGTCCCTTTGTTTCAATACATCCCTAAAGACCCTGCTATTCACCATGAAACTCCTACCTTGCTTTGACTTTCTCAAATGCAAGATTTTACACTTATCGGTATTAAACTCCATTTGACATTTCTCGGCCCACTTCCTCAACTGATCAAGGAACTGCTGTAACTTCTGAAATTCCTGATAGTCTTCCTCACTGTCCACGACACCGTCTATTTTAGTGTCACCTTGAAACTTATAATTCATGCCTGTACATTCTCATCTAAATCATAGATGTGTGTAATACGTAAATATATATACAATAAACATGCATGAAACAAACAGTAATAGTCCCAGAATTCACCCCTGAGGCATTGCACTCATCACAGGCCTCGAGTCTTACAAGCATACTTCCACTATTACACAATGTTTCCTACCATCAAGCAAATTTTGGATTTGATTTGCCAGCTCCCCCTCAATTCCATGTGATCTAAACTTCGAGAGCAGCGTCCAATGTGGAACCTTACAGAAGGCCTTACTGAAATCCATATACACCAGGTATACCACCAAGTTACTTGTCATTTCACCAAAGCAATCTATCAAATTTTTAAGACATGATCCCCCATGCACAAAGCCATGCTGACTGCTCATAATCACACCCTGCCTTTCCAAATCCATGTATATCTTCTCTCTCAGAACCTTATCAAGAAACATACCTACTAGAGATGTCAGGTTTACTGGTCTATAGGTACCAGGTTTTTCTTTGTAGCTCTTCTTGAATAAGGGCACAACATTCGCTACCGTTGGACCTCACCCGTTGGCTACCGATGATGCAAAAGTACCAACCAAGGCCCCCGTTATTACTTCTTTGTCCTCCTGCAGTGTTCCTGAATATATCGGGTCAGGACCAGGAGGTTTATAGAAATACTGATATGTCTACTTATTTCAGGTGAAAACACCAAAGAATGAGAAAGTGACTTAATGATGATTAAATTAACAAATTAAAGAAGATATTAATCACAGGAAGTGACTTCAGAAGAATTCCAGACTTTGTGGAATCCTGAGAATTCTCAGAAAATTGCAATCCAGAAAAGGAGGGTCATGAAACTGATCAGGAAATCAAAAAACGAACATGCATGCAAACAAACAGGAACACAAGGACTGCAAAAATCTACGATCTATATTTCAAAGGAATGAAAAACATAGTCAAATGTGGAAATTTCAATCGGGAGAGACGAGTTTATGGTGGATAACAGGGAAATGGCAAAGCAAATGCCCAGTTATTTTATATCTGTCTTAATGGAGTAAGACCCAGAAAATCACCCAGAAATACGAAGTGATTGTATAGGACTTGTGGAAGTAAAGACAAAAAGTCAATTCATATCAGTAACAAGGCAATATTAAACATGCAGCTGGATTGAGCATTACTCAGCTTGACAAACCAGATGTACTTCATACCAAAATCTTCAGACATAAATCACAAATAGAAGTATCGATTGCATTGTCGAAGATTGCGTTCTATTTTCCTGTACATTCTGCAGAGTCTGGAAGCTGGTGTAGATAAATGTACATTAGTAAACATGATCCAAGCACGATAGATGAATGGTAGGGATCCAAGCATCTACAAAGGGAAGAAGAGATAGTGTGGAGAACTGCTGACAAATTAATTTTACATTTGTCGGGAAACTGTTGGAATCTATTATATAGGATTTGATATTGGATACTTAGACATTAACAGCAATATTGGAGAGACTCAGTATGCATTTCTGAAAGGGGCATTATCCTCGACAAACTTTGGAGTTGTTTGAAGTTGATTCTTACAGCATAGATAATGGGGATCCAGTAGAATTGGCATATTTTAGATTATCAGAAGGCTTTCTATAAGAACTCACACAGTGAGTTCGAAAATGCATTGATGTGAAGGGTATTTGGAGGAATATATGTAAATGGAAAATTAAAGTTTGGTTTGCCTTCCTTAAAGGGAGTCAGAATATAGATGTAAAGACATGTTGAAGCAGTTTCACAGAGTGTTGGTGAGACTGTACCTGGAATATTGAGAACAGTTTTGGTGACCAAATCTGAGAAAGAATATCCTGAGCACAGAGGAAGTGTAATGGACATTATCCAGATAAATCCCTCAGATAGGAGATTGCGTGATGAGGAAACTCGGCCTATGTTCTCTTGAGTTTCAAAGAATGAGAGTTGGGTCACTGTCAACTTTATAAAACTCACAAAACATACGACAAGTTGGAAATTAACAGATGTTTATCAGGCTGTCTAATCCACATTCAAGGCAAATAATGGCAGGATAAGGACAGAACATTGAAGACTGAAATAAGGAGGAAATTCTACACGTGGACGGGACTGACTAACACAGGGGAAAGGCAGGGCAAGATTACGGAGAATCCCCAGACAATCTATAAGTGTGTCAAGTGTAACAGAATAACCAGTAAATAGGTAGGCCTCATTAGTGACTTGTCAAGTTGCATCTAAATCAACTTTAGTAGTAGGAGAAAGAGGGGAGTGTGGAAGGCTGTTTGTGTGACTGGGGGCCAGTGTACCACAGGCATCAGTGCTGGGTCCCTTATTATTTGTGATTCAGAGGTGTTAGTGTTGGGCTGGGGTGGACAAATGTAAAAATAGCATAACACCAGACTATAGTCTAACAGATCTATCCAGCAGCACAAGCTTTCGAAACACTGCTTCTTCATCAATGTGCACAACCACGTGATGTAACTGATGTTGAGAGATTTTTAACCTTATTAATTGTGGTATTCATAAATGATGTAGCTGTGAAAATGGATGAGGGGTGGGGTATGTAATAAATAAGTTTGTGTTTGATACAAAGATTGGCCGGGTGATTAGCAGTGAGGAGGATGGCCTTATGTTACAGGGTGATACAGATGGAATGGTCAGATGGGTGGATCAATGGCAGATGGATTGCAAATCTGATAACTATGAGATGATACACTTTGGGAGAAGGAACCAGACAGGGGAGTACTCAATGTATGGCAGTACACTAGGAAGCTCAGAAGGTGCTTCTCCACATATCGCTGAATGTGATTGAACAGGTTAATACACAGTTTGGGGAAGGATAGGGGAATATAAACATAGCCTTTATTCATCTAGGCATAGATGATAAGAACTATGCAGAACTTTGATGAGGGCAAGATGGAATTCTGTGTGTAGTTCTGGGAACAACATTACAGGAAGTATGTGCTTGTACTGGAGGGGGTACAGAGAATATTCACCAGGATGTTCCCTAGGATGGAGCATATCAGCTATGGAGAGAGGCTGGATAATCTCAGGTTGTTTAGTTTGGAGGAGAGAAGGCTGAGAGGTCTGTGATTCAGAAGAATAGGATTACAAGGTCCATGGACAGTGTGGATAGACAGCAGCTTTTAGTCTAGGGCCCCACTTTTAAAGTGAAGGGTTTGCGGTTCAGTGAAGATTTGAGAATTGTTTTTCAACCAGAGGGTGTTGGGGTCTGGAATGCACTTCTTGAGAGTACAGTTGTCATGGTAACCTCTACCCATTAGAAACGACACGGCTGTGCACTTCAAATACTTTAAGATTCACGGCTATGGTCATGTGTCGGAAAGTGGGCCTAATGTGGACCATGCTGTATTTCTGGTAGTACGGAGACTTTGCTTCTGTGATTGTATGGCTGTGGAAGGTCAATCATTGAGTAGCTTAAGGTAGGAATTGATGGGTTTCTGAAGAATATCTTAACACAGTTGATAAGAGAGAACATGAAATATTTCCTGAAAATATGTCAAGGGCAAAATTAAGAGCAAAAAGGTGCAGATTTCTTACCGTCTGATACCAGATAATTGAGGACAGCGAAATAGCAGAACGATGGAGCAAATACTTCAGTTATGCCTTCACAGAAGAAAATAAAACAGAAAAGAAAACTTCCTAGTAATACGAGGAAACTTTATTCTGGTGAGAAAAAGGGATAGAATGAAATTAGCAGCTAAACAGTTTAGAGAAAGTATTCGACTGAAATTAATGGGCATAGACAAAGTCAACAGAGATTTATGAAATGGAAACCATATTTGAGAAAGTGGCTTTTAGTAGAATTATGTAGAAGGTATCAATGCCATACGAATGGAATCTCAAAAAGAGTTTTGATAAAGCCCAAGCCTATTCTGCAAATTCGAATCCTGTGGAACTCAGGCTAATATATGGTCATAGATTTAGAATGGGAGAGCTGGCAGGAAACAGTGAGTAGGAATTAAACAATATTTTTTTTAAATGGAAGGCTGGGAGGATATAGAAAGGATCATGGCTTGGGCTCCAGCTATTCCCAATACGCATCATATCTTGGGTGTGGAGCGCAACTGCAATATTCCCAAGTCTGCTGACAGCACTAAACGATGTCAGCCTTTGAGTGGATGAGGAGGATGTAAAAAAGTTCCAAGGTGATTGAGACAAGTGGAATAACTGGGCAAATACGTGGCAGATGGAGAGTAATGAAGGAGATGAAATGTTGTGTACTTTGATGGGAAAAATAGAATGGCAGCCTCTCATTTGAAAAAGGAGTGGTTGAGAAATGTTGCTCTATGAATGAACTTAAGCTGCATTTTTGTACATTTCTGTATAGCCCGCCGAGTCCATGTAGGGCAGTGAGTTCTGAAGCCAGAGGTCAATACTGGGAATGGCATTGGCACGCTGACCAGTGTATGTAGGCCCAGCACGTGGGGAACTGTAACTTTGAAAGGAATCTGGATCTCCCTGTAGACCAGTCACTGAAAGCAATATTGCAGGAGCAGAAAGCGGGTAGGAAGATAAATGCTGTATTCACTTTCATTTCAGGGGGATTTGAGTACAGGAGTAAGTGTATCTTATGCAGCTGCACAGGGCCTTGGTGAGACCCCATCTCGAACATTGTGCAGTATTGTGTGCAGTGTTGGTCTGTTTTCCTAACAGAGGACAAACCTGACATTGAAGGAGAGTAGCAAAGGATGACCAGACTGATCTCTGGGATGACAGACTTGTTGTGGGAGCAGAGTTTGCAGCGACTGGACCTGTATTCCATGGGGTTTAGGAAAATGAGTGGAAATCTCAGTGAAATATATAACACTCTGACAGGGCGAGACAGATTAGAAGCAGGGATGGTAATTCCCGTGGCTGGGTCGTCTAAAACAAGGGGCCACAATACTAGGTACAGACAGGCCACTTTGCCTTGAGATGAGAATAAATGCCTGCACTCAGAGACTGGCGAACCAGGGGTACTCTCTCCCAGATCAGGCTGTGGAAGTCAAGGGGCTGAATATAAATAAGGCTTTCTGGAAACTAAAAGGACTGGGAGAGAGCAGGAGTATGGTGTGAAGATAGAAAATCAGCTATCATTCCAAGTTGTTCTCTAATAACGCAGTAAATGTGTTCCTTTGCAACACTGTGTTGTAGAAAATTGTGCAATATTGATAATGGGGTCTTTGGATAAAAGAGGATAAGTGCCGAATCAGTAAAAATCAAAAATTAAATTTGGTCTAACACACATTCGGACAGTCTAAATAAATCATTAAATTACATGTTGTAATGGAACAGTGCTGTAAATGTAACGCTTTCACACGACAGTCACTCAGTAGAGCACTGTACCTTTCACCACAATCTTCACCAGAAAGTGCGCGGAGGCTGAGTGACCATGTGATGCCGATGGGGAATTCCAGTTCTCCCCAAGATTCTCCCCACAGTTTGAAATAAAGTTGTTTCTAAATATAAACTACAATTCCCAGTTTCAGGCTCAGTTTCCAGGCCTGTCGAGCGGATTGCATTCCTGTTTTAGCTGAACACATTGATTGTACCTTTTGTAGACAGAGGGATCTTGAGGAAAGGTTTGCTGTTCAGCTGGTGTCTGGCAAGGAATCGCATCACAGTGAACACGAGTTCACTTTATAGAAAAAGGTTCATTAATTGCATTGCAGCCAAATTGTATTTAATCAACACGCGTTATCAGTGAACTGTCTGTACATAGAATGGAGGCACAAAACTGGTGGGCTGAATGGACAACAGCAGTTCTCATTTTATGGTTCACAATGTTTAAACATAATAAGAGATATGTATATTGTATGGGGAAAACTGCATTGAAGAGATGTTCGGCCATTAACGAGAATAGGGAAAGCTCAATGAGTTGTATGACGTATTCCTTTCCTGATGCTTCTGTGCAGTGTGTGGGAAAGCTCTGTAAATATTGTCACAAGCTCTCAGCTGTTAGGAAGGAGGTCTCTGCAGGGTCAACAGGATTGTGTTTCCCGTTCCCTTTTCTGATAACGAGGCTGGTGCCGGGTGTTCTCTCTGAGTTTATCCTTTAAGACCTCGTAGCAGTTTGATACAATTGGGTGCCTTGCTTGGCCGTTTCAGAGACCACTGAAGAGTTTATAACATGTCTGTGTGTCTGGAGTCACTTTTAGGACAGACGAGGAAAGCACGGGAGATTCACTTCCTGAACGTATACTGGGGAAGGAGATCATCGTCTATAATCGACATTGAACAAATGATCACTATTACTGACACCAGGTATTAGATCCAGATATTTTCTTAATTGTTTTTAACTAGCACCAGTTGTCAGAGAATTATCCTGGTCTGGATTAGCAATGCAATGACAATTCCACAGCAGCACCATCTCCACATGGGGGCCTAGTGGAAACTATACTGAACTGATTAACTGTTCAAAAAAGGGAATAGGGATAATCCCGGGAATTACAGGCCAGTTAGTCCTATTTCTGTGGTAGGCAAAGTAATGGAAAGGGTACTGAGGGATAGGATTTACGAGTATCTGGAAAGACACTGCTTGATTAGGGACAGCCAGCACGGATTTGTGAAGGGTAGGTCTTGCCTTACAAGTCTTATTGAATTCTTCGAGGAGGTGACCAAGCATGTGGATGAGGGTAGAGCAGTGGATGTAGTGTACATGGATTTTAGTAAGGCATTTGATAAGGTTCCCCATGGTAGGCGTATGTGGAAAGTCAGGAGGCATGGGATAGAGGGAAATTTGGCCAATTGGATAGAAAACTGGCTAAACGGTCGAAGGCAGAGAGTGGTGGTAGGTGGTAAATATTCAGCCTGGAGCCCAGTTACAAGTGGAGTTCCGCAGGGATCAGTTCTGGGTCCTCTGCTGTTTGTAATTTTTATTAATGACTTAGATGAGGGAGTCGAAGGGTGGGTCAGTAAATTTGCAGATGATACGAAGATAGGTGGAGTTGTGGACAGTGAGGAGGACTGTTGTCGGCTGCAGAGGGACTTAGATATGATGCAGAGCTGGGCTGAGGAGTGGCAGATGGAGTTCAACCCTGCCAAGTGTGAGCTTGTCCATTTTGGAAGAACAAATAAGAATGCGGAATACAGGGTTAATGGTAGGGTTCTTGGTCAGGTGGAGGAACAGAGGGATCTTGGGGTCTATGTACATAGATGTTTGAAGGTTGCCACTCAGGTGGATAGAGTTTGTAAGAAGGCCTATGGAGTATTATCGTTCATTAGCAGAGGGATTGAATTCAAGAGTCATGAAGTGATGTTGCAGCTGTACAGGACTTTGGTTAGGCCACAGTTGGAGTACTGTGTGCAGTTCTGGTCGCCTCACTTTAGGAAAGATGTGGAAGCTTTGGAGAGGGTGCAGAGAAGATTTACCAGGATGTTGCCTGGAATGGAGAATAGGTCGTACGAGGATAGGTTGAGAGTTCTCGGCCTTTTCTCGTTGGAACGGCGAAGAATGAGGGGTGACTTGATAGAGGTTTATAAGATGATCAGAGGAATAGATAGAGTAGACAGTCAGAAACTTTTCCCCCGGGTACAACAGAGTGTTACAAGGGGACATAAATTTAAGGTGAAGGGTGGAAGGTATAGGGGAGATGTCAGAGGTGGGTTCTTTACCCAGAGAGTGGTGGGGGCATGGAATGCGCTGCCCGTGGGAGTGGTGGAGTCAGAATCATTGGCGACCTTTAAGCGGCATTTGGATAGGTACATGGATGGGTGCTTAATCTAGGTTAGAAGTTCGGCACAACATCGTGGGCCGAAGGGCCTGTTCTGTGCTGTATTGTTCTATGTTCTATGTTCTATGATTATTTTTTGGACTGTGTGACAGCTCTTTCAAAAATAACCCCAACCAATTTGACTATCGTGATGGGACTGAGGGCGTGGTAATTGGTCTGATTGTAATTATTCCCTTCTTAGGGGATGGGACATAGTTGACTAATTACCCACATTAGGAGAAAGTGAGGACTGCAGTTGCTAATTACCCACATTGCCATGGAGTTGTCAGAGTTGGAGCTGGAATGAAACAGCTTCCCCAGCGACACGGCTTGTTGTGTAGCAAAAGCCCTCAGTCCTATTGCAGGAATGGTGTCAGGGCCAAATGCCTTTGTCGTATCTACAGTGTCCAGCTGTTGCTTCATGTCACGTGCAGTGAATTGAATTGATTAAGACGGGCATCTGTGATTCTGAGGGTATCATAGTGAGGGTGAGGTGGGTAATCGACACAACACTTCTGGCTGAGGATGGTGCAGATACTGTATCGTCTACATGGATGCACCGGGCTGTTCCATTATTTGGGATGGGGATATTTGTGGAGTCCTCTCCCCAGTAAGTTGTTTAATGGTTCATCGACTTTTATCCATGGATTTGACAGGACGACAGAGCTTAGATCTGATTTGGTAGTCTTGAGCTCATCTCTCTGTCTGTATCAGATGTTAGTCCTGCTGTTTGTAGTGTAACCAGTCAAGTGCGGTAGATTTAATGGATTGTCATCAGCTTTAGGTGCACGTGATTCCGACCCGACCATGTTCACCTGCACTCGTCACTGACCCATGGATCGGCTTGATGGAAATGGTAGACGGATGGACTATCCGGGGGAAAAAGTTACAGATTGTCATTGAAATCTACAGCATCAGATGATAACCCAGTTATAGCTGCAATATCGACAGTTCAATAATACTGACTGGCCCCAGTTCACACCGAGACCCATTCACCCATCAGCCCTGTATTCAGTGACCTACTCTGGTTTCTGATGCGGAAATACTTCCATTTTCATATTCTCATTCTGCTGGAAGTTTTTCCTTGTGTGATGCCTCCAATTTATTACATAAACTATATCCATTTAAGGTACTAATCTGAATCTTTTCCTTTCAGGAATGCAATCTTCTGTATTTAAAATGAATGTGTTTCCTTCTGTTTTTTTTCCCTTGACCATGAATCAGAGCTCTGCAGTATCAGTGATGCCAGACTTATGCAGTTTCAGAGTCAAGGAACTTGTCACCATGTGTTGGTGTTCAGTTCCCAGTGTATGGCTCTCCATGATGGACAGGATGTTTGGGCATCTTTGACAATATGTCGTTGGAAATTATTCAACAAACAAAAATTGCTGAAGAAATGGCTAAAGACGTTGCAGAATTTTCTGGATTGAATGCAGAGCTAAACTTCCAGTTCCAGTGAACCTTCTATAAAGCTTTTTGTATTTTTATTTCCAGTATCCATAGTCATTTGTTTAATTGAAAAATTGTTCTGTGCCTATTCATTTCTGGAGAAACTCAGCAGGTCTGTCAACATTTGCAGAGAGAGAGTAACAGAGTTAGCGTTTCCAGTCCAGTGTGACAATTCTTCAAAACAGAATACAATTGCAAAATGGTATTTTAATCCCTTGTCAGAAGTGGAGGATGGGTGGCAGGAAAAAGAGGGTGTGGCAAAAGATAAATGGACTTTTAGCAGTGGGGAATGAGAAGATTCTGTATAACGGGTCGGAATTAACGGTTACTGGGGGAAAGGGGTTCTCTTTTTTGAATGCAAGATAAAGAAGACACAACCAGACAAAGTCATACGGAGGCCAGGAGGGAGAATGTTGTCCATGTGGTAATATATAGATCTGGCCACAGATACGTTTTCACTGTCCTGATCATTACCCCCTTTAGACAAAGGAATTCAGGTGCTTGACTTCTTATTGGCACTAGTAAGCGTTTCATGCTGCCTTAGTATTGTAACATGGAGAAAAACAAATCACAATATGACGTTTGGGCTGAGTGTTGGTTACCTGTCATTTTTAATATTGTTTAATTTTGCAGTGCTTATCTTTAAACACTTGTTCTTGAAGTTAGTATCAGATGGAGTGTAGGATGTTGAGGGGTGACATTATAGAAACATATAAAACCATGAGAGGTATGGATAGGGTGAATAGCCAAGGTCTTTTCCAAAGGGTAGGGGATTCCAAACATAGAGGGAATAGGTTTAAGGTGAAAGAGGGTAGATTTAAAAGGGATGAAGGGTCAGCGTTTTTACACAGAGGGCGGTGTGGGTATGGAATACGCTTCCAGAGGAAGAGTGGGAGATGCAAGGACAGCTACAACATTTAAAACGCATTTGGACAAACATATGAATGGGAAACATGAAGAGGCATATGGAGCAAATGAAAGCAGATGGGACTAGTATAGTTTGGAAGATCTGCCCAGCATGGACATTTAGAAAAGCTTCACACAGATTCAGGGTGGTTTTGTGAAAGGGAAATGATATTTTGCCCTGTAAAATCATGCAAAGTATTTCTGGAGATGCCTGCAAATGTAACAAGTGGACTTGATAAAGTGGATCTGGTGGACACGAGGCCTTCCAGAGATTTTCCACAAGGTATTACAAAACAAAGGTTCTTACACAAAACAGAAGCTCCAGGACGTTGGATACTGTATTAACGTGGGATGATGATTGTTTAACACAGAAATCGGAGAGTCAGGATTAATGGATCTTTATGGTCAAGGTTTATCTGCTGGAGTACCACAAATATCAGGCTGATGGCATCAGTTATTTGCAATCTAAGCTGACAGCCTGAAGGAGGGAGCTGAGTACAATATACATCCGAGTTTGAGGATGACACTGAGAATCAAAAGGCAGGCTGTTACTTAATGGAGAGGACTTCCAGAAAAGGAACAGTAAAGGCATTGGAGTCTTCCTGTGTATGAAACGTAAAGTCAGCTCGATGATGCAGCAAGGAACTCGGTTGGTACATTAGGGGTTTCCTGGGAAGAAAGGGTTGTGTTATTGAGAATCTCTAAGATGGTGAGGCGATAATTCATTGGGGTTTAAATGAATGAGGAGTGATACTGCTGAAACATAGAAGACACAGAAGGGGTTGGAGAAGGTACTGTTGAGAAGTTGTTTCCATTGTTGGGCAAAGTGTCGAACTCGAGTATATAGATAACGAATAAGGAACATCGATTTCAATCTGAGATGAAGAGTAATGTCTTCTCTCCGAAGGTACTGAATGTCTGGAGTTCCCTAACCCAGAGAGGTGTGGAGGGATACAAGGAGTCGCCAGGAGAATGGAGTTGAGCCCTGCAGTAGATCAGCCATGTTCTTATTCAATGACAGGGTTAGCTTGAGGGGCAGATTGACCTACTCCTGTTCCTATTTATTAATTTCACATGTTATGCTTTTGGAAAGGAACGGGTTATTTTGCTGGAAATTGTGTTGTACAATATTGCATTCAGGGATAACAGAGGATTTGTTGTTTTAACCCTAGGTGGGGTATGTAGCTGTATTCCCAGCGTATCTGGGTCTGCAACATGACCCCACATCTGGAGCAGAAGTTACAAAGAGGGGAAGCCTGGAAACAGGGATTGGGGGTGGGGGTGGTGGTCACTTCCTGATCCAGTCTGGATTTTCCAAGTACATTTCCAAAACTCCACCTAACCATCGGAGTGGCCTCGATCGGCCGCTGTTTAGCATGTCTGAGGGCTGAATGGAACATCAGAACATAGGGCTGAGGGACACAAGTGGGCCATTCGGCCCTTTGACACTACTACACTAATAAATAAGGTCATGGCTCATCTCATTGTGATCCCAGCTGCACGGTTCTTTCCATGCACCATTATCCCTGATTCACCGGTCTATGGAAAATCAGACAAAGCCAGCTTAGATGTAACTTAAAGATCCAGCCATCCCAAACTTCTGGGTAAGAGAATTCCCACTTGACTGAAATCCTACTTTGTGTATTTCTCCTAATTCCTGCTCTGACGAAGGTTGGAATGTGTCACTGTTTCCTTTTCTCGTCCCATTCCTTCACTGGTGACACATAATTTGAAATGTAACCAGGTTGGTGATATGGCCGATGATAAAGTTCTCAGACTGAGTCGGTTTCAGTGACAGCAACAAGTCAGGAAGATTTCTTTAGTCAGCCACAAGGAACTAATATAACTAACGGATGTGTATGGTGGATCTGTGGTTAGCACTGCTACCACCCATCACCAAGTAGCTGCGTTCAATATTAACCTCGGGCAACCCTCGATGTGGATTTTGAACATTCTCCCCATGTCTGTGTGGGTTTCCTACCACTGTTCAAAGGTATCCAGCTTAGAGCGGATTGGCTATGCTAAATTGCCTATAGCGCCCAGGGATGTGTTGGTTAGATAGGTTAGTCATGGGAAATGCAGGGTTACATGGATAGAGTGGGGGTTGCAGGTCGGGGGGGGGTAATACTGTTACGAGGGTCAATGTGGACTTGATGGACGGAATGCCCTGCTTCCACAATGTCGAGATTCTATAAAAACAACAAGAAGTTTTACTATACAAACATCCAGCGAGTATCTGTCTGATCGCTCTCCTCTAGGTTTTGTATGTTTCAATAAGATCACCTCTCATTCCAAGAGTAACCTGTGAAAGCCTTCATAATATTAGACCCTCATCCCTGGAATACATGAAGTGACATATCTATGAACTGCTTCCAATTTGATTATATCCTTTCTCAGGTAAGGAGACAAAAATAATCTCATACACAGATGAAGTTATTTTTTGTTTTCTCAGTGGTGAGAGTATTTGGAAATCTCTTCCCTGCAGAGCTTTGGAGGCAGAGATATTGAATATGTTTGAGGCACAGACAGAAGGTTCATAAATAATAACGGAGTCTAGGATTATCGGGGAATGGCAGGAATGTGCAGTGTTGGGGAAATGCTGACAGTGGTAAAAAAAATCACACTGCTCCAGCACATCCAGGAATAAAATGCAAAATGAAATGATAATATCGATAAAATGATCAGGGGAAGTTCAAGATGGTAGCGATCTGGAAGGTCTACTTTGTTGGGCTCTGCATCACAGCACGGGCAAAGTGGTTCCCTCACCCACTCCATCCCAGCCATTTACTTAAAATGGTTAGTTTTGGAAAGATTTGAGATTTGGCAGTTGTAGTAGTTTTAGTTTGTGTAGTTTTTAAGCTCTATGAGACTTTGTTTATTAATGATCAGTAATTCGAGTTCTTCGTCTCTCGAGTTCAAATGTTGCTACAGTGTGTTCTGGGTAATGATGTGCTTAAATGGTGTACCTGGAGCATTTAGGGGAGCCATTAGCCAGAAAAGAGGAAAAATTTACTTTCTAGTCTTAAAAAGAGAGGGTGGATGTTGTCCTATTGCAGGTGATGCACCTTGATGATAAAGAACATTTGACTTTCCAACAGGTCGCGTTTGATCGGGTTTATTTCTCCTCTTTTAATATTACGAGTTGGGGAGAAGCCATAATGGATTAAAAAGAATCTTCCATTTAACCTTCTAGATTGTATTTGATACTCACGGGAGGCTCATAAAACCCAAAGCCTAGAACTATGGTAAATAATACAGTATTTTGAATGTTTATTGCACCCCCTCCCCACCCACCCACCCCCGGCGCACCCTCTAAAAATCCTGGTAGATGCATTTTCCAAATTCAGTTATCTTGCAACGTGGCACATTATTGTAGAAGATTTCAACTGTCTTATGGACCCCACGGTGGACAGAATGTCTTAAGGTGCCCCAATACCCTCGTTATAATGTAAGCAATTAGTGGATTTGTGTGCAGAAGGAGAGCTGGTGGATATCTGGAGGCAGATCCACATCACAAGTAAGGATTTTATTTTCTTCTTTAACCGGCATAAATGCGACACGAAGGTTGATATCTTCCCCATTCCTGCAACAATCTTAGATTCGGTGGCATCCTGTACTATTAGGAATATTACCATTTCTGACCATGAAGCAGTATACTTATTGATTAAGATTAACGGCAATATAACAGATTCGAGACACTAGCGAATCAATCTCTTTAGTATTAAGACTAGTTGGTTAATTGAGTATTTAGATTAGATTACTTACAGGGTAGAAACAGGCCCTTCGGTCCAACAAGTCCATACCGACCACACAGACCCATTCGCTGACATTTACCCCTTCACCTAACACTGCAGGCAATTAAGCATGTAGGGTGTAGTGTAATTTTTAAACGGTTAGCTGCCTTTTAGTCTTTTCTACCTCATAGTAAACACAAGCAGATACTCGAAACTGTTGCTGGACCTCCCCCACGTTTATATGAATGAAACAGTTGTAACAGCTTTCCTCGATAGTTGAGAGACCGCCCTTAACCACAGTTGTACAACATCATCCATATAAGGGAAGATCGGGAAGCTCAAACACTGATTGGCCAAGTGAATAACGAAAATAATCGCAGGCACCAGAACCCAAATAAGGAAAACAGTGGGGAATCCGAGCACTCGTTGGTCAAGGCAGCAGTAGTAGACCCAGCCCACATAAACATGTATATAATGCGTGGAGATTACTATGCTTGTGTGTGTGTACCTTTGGGAACAGCACCCGACTTTGCAAAGTTGAATGAAAAAGTTTTGGACAGACTCCTCCGTGTCTTTGTTCCTGGGAAGGGAAATAAAAAGTGCCGTAGATGGGGCTGGATAGCCACTTATCTCGCACAATTGGGGGCTCGTCCGGGATGAAATAATTATTGCCGGGGGGGTGGCAGTCTCTTCGGCTCACGGATCAAGCCTGATTACAACAAAGGCGCGTCTAGTATATATTTATACTTCTCACTGATCAGCTTGGTCCGTCGGCCGTCGGCCAAGAGAGGATGTGACCCGGCTCATTTAAAAATAATTTTGAATCCTGGAAAAGGAACACACGGGCGAGTGCTAGGACGACCGGTTAGTGATTATACACGGGGGTACACACATTTAAAAAGGCCAGACAACTCCGTGCACGGATCAAGGTAAGAGATTCTTTTGTTCTTCCTTGTTGGCCGCGTGGTTTTGACGGTCATCTGTGAAAACGCTTTGGGCGTTTAAGACCAGGACTGAAGATAAACCACGGGAAATTGTGGTTTTGACGGTCATCTGTGAAAACGCTTTGGGCGTTTAAGACCAGGACCGAAGATAAACCATGGGAAATCAAACTTCTAAGGAAAAGTCAGGGAAGACTGCAAATGGGAAAGAAATACCCCCCGATAGTCCATTAGGTCGGAAGTTAAGTCTATGGACGGACAGTAGTAGAACGAAGGACTTAAAGAAAGAGACCATGATAAAATATTGTTGTTTTATATGGACCAAAGAACCTATCCGCGCCCCCTCGTAGTTTGGCCCGAGTATGGGTCTGATGAAGACTGGGTGTGTCAAATCCTAAATGTATATGTTAACAGAAAACAACCGTTTGACCCAGAGGACAGCAAATATGCCGCCGCCTGGTTGGCGGGCGACGGCGAGAGTCCCACGCGTCTCTATCCTCTGATTCCCCAAACAGACCCGAGGAAGCCCCAGAGGTCTTGGGACATCCTCACCGACGGTTTGCCACCGTCTTCCCCGCCCCCGTATATACCACCCGCGCACGACCAGGCGTCCAGCGCGGACCTCCCTCCTGCGACGGATAATTCCGAGTCCCAGCAGGCTACGACCAGTGAGGAAGGGACTGCTGGGGGGGCACAGGAGGGGGCGCAGAACTCACCCCAGGCACTAGGAAATCAGTCCGACTCGAGAAGAGGGATTGAGAGCTGGGAGGAGTGACAATATTGAACAGCTGAACCCCTTACAAGAGGTGCCGTTTGGGAACGAACGGACCGGGTTCGTAGTACAACCTTTAAATTCTGGGGATATCCGGCAACTCTGTAATGAACTACCCCGTCTACTGGACGACCCCGTCAGTGTGGGAATACAACTGGACCAATTTCTGGGGCCCAGTATATACACATGGGCTAAACTGCAGGCCATGATGAGAATACTATTTAATTACGATGAAATTGTTATGATCCGGAAGAGTGCAATGGCCATTTGGGATAGGGAGCATCAGGACGGCCCTCAGCGTGGAGAGCAGAAGTACCCCTTAGAGGACCCCCGGTGGGATCATAACGACGCGGGGGGACGGGCCAATATGACAGACCTCAGAAGCCTTATAATCAGGGGGATCCAAACCTGCGTGCCCAAACAGCGGAATTTAGCGAAAGCATTTGAAGTTGGACAGAAAAAGGATGAATCCCCGAGTGACTTTTTAGACCGTTTGCGGGAGTCCATGCGAAAGTATTCAGGTTTAGACCCCGATGGGGAAATAGGCAAGGGCATGCTTAAGGTGCACTTTGTGACTAAGTCATGGCCTGACATTCAGAAGAAATTACAGAAAGTGGAGGATTGGGCTGAAAAGGATGTTGCAGAATTATTACGGGAAGCACAGAAGGTGTACGTTCAGAGGGATGTAATAAGGGAGAAACATAAGACAAAAATGATGGTGGCAGCCGTACGGGAAGCTTGTAAGTCCACCGGAATGGGGGAGGGAGATTATGGGGTGGAAAGAGGAACGTCGAAGAAAAGTTGGAGAGGGAGAGAAGCGAGACAGGGCAGAAGTGAGAGAGGAGGATCTTATGGAATTGAGCGCCCTCAGAAGGCCGGATGTTACCATTGCGGGAGACTGGGACACTTCAAAAGGGATTGTCCCGAGTTTAAAAGGGAAAGAGAAGGGATGCATGAAATGGAGTGTGAACAAATGGATTAGGGAAGTCAGGGGAGGATCGGAACACGGGCCTACCAAGAACCCATGGTAAATTTACGGGTGGGCCCATTGAGACAAGAATTTACCTTCTTAGTTGACACAGGCGCTGGCAGGTCCTCAATTCCCCTCCATCCGAGGGGGGTTGGCTTCCAAGCTAAAACATTAAACATTTCAGGAGTTAAGGGTGGGGTTTTTAATGCGAAAATATTCGAACCACAACCCTTGCGGCTGGAGGAGGAGGAGCTCCAGGTGGAACTCCTTCACCTCCCCCATCTTCCCTATGGGTTGTTGGGACGGGATTTGGTAGTCCGTTTCGGATTGCGAATAGAAGTGGGAGAAGAGGAAGAATTAGCCGTTACCATGTCATACCTTAGTGAGTCCCGATTGACAGAGATAGACCCGAGGGTTTGGGTCGCCAAAGGGAACCGGGGGGGACTCGCAATTCGACCTGTGGAGGTAAAATTAAAGCCCCAGAGCCCCGACGTCAGAGTGCGCCAATACCCCATCTCTTGGGAAGGGAGGCAGGGCCTGAAGACAGTTATGGAAGACCTAATAAAAGATGGATTGGTAGAGCCCTGTATGTCACGATACAATTCCCCCATCCTGCCGGTCCGGAAGTCGGATGGGAGCTACCGAATGGTCCAAGACCTAAGGGAAGTAAATAAAATTGTCCAAGTATGGCACCCTGTGATACCGAACCCATACACTATTCTGGGGCGAATCCCCCCGGACCTCGGCTGGTTTAGTGTTATCGACTTAAAGGATGCCTTCTGGGCGTGTTCCCTGGACAAGGACAGTAGGGATCTTTTTGCTTTTGAATGGGAGGATCCTGATACTGGCAGAAAACAACAGTACAGGTGGACCGTACTCCCCCAAGGATTCACTGAGTCCCCGACTCTGTTCGGGCAGATTCTGGAACAATTATTGGAGGGACTAACCTTGTCCCCAGCCCTTAAGCTAATACAATATGTGGGCGATCTCCTTTTATCCGGACCGGCGGAGGAGGACGTCCTACTTGGGACTAATGCCCTGTTAAATTAGCTGAGAAGGGGTTAAGAGTGAGCCAGAAGAAGCTCCAATATTTCGAGAAAGAGGTTAAGTACCTGGGACACTTGATAAGCCAGGGACAGAAACGAATAAGTCCAGAAAGAGTGCGGGCAATAATCGAACTAGGCCTCCCAACGACCAAGAGGGATTTGCGGAAGTTCTTGGGACTCTTAGGCTATTGTCGGTTATGGATAAACGACTATGCCCCCCTTACTAAAGACTTGTACCTAAAACTCATTGAGGAGGCACCCAACAGAATAAAATGGGAGGAGGAGGAGAAAAAGTTAATTGAAATCCTAAAAGGAAAATTGATGGCCGCAACTGTTTTAAGCTTGCCGGATTTTAGTAAGACATTTCGTCTCTTTGTGAACTCCAGAAAGGGAACCGCTCTTGGAGTATTGACCCAGGACTGGGGGGGAAAAAGGAAGCCCGTGGCTTTCCTGTCAAAAATTCTGGATCCAGTCTCCCGAGGGTGGCCGGAGTGTGTCCAAGCGGTGGCAGCCACGGCAAAGCTGGTAGAGGAAAGCAGGAAGTTGACTTTTGGGGCCCCCTTGACAGTCACTACTCCCCACCAGGTTAGAACTATCCTGAATCAGAAGGCCGGGAGGTGGCTGACTGACTCGAGAATTCTGAAATATGAAGCCATATTGTTAGACCGAGAAGACCTCCGAATAGAAGTCGGGGGCTGCCAGAACCCGGCGGAATTTCTTTGGAAAGGGGAAGGGGAGGAGGAACTGGAACACTGCTGTTCAGACATAATAGAGTCCCAGAGTAAAGTGAGGGAAGATCTGAGGGATACCCCCTTACATGCAGGTAGGCGGTGGTACATTGATGAGTTCTCTCGAGTGATAGATGGGAAGAGACACAACGGTTATGCAGTCATTAGTGAGACTGGTTGGGAATTAGTGGAAAGTGGACGGCTACCGAATGCCTGGTCCGCACAAACGTGCGAATTGTACGCCTTGCACCGGGCTCTGAGGAATTTAAAGGGAATAGCCGGGACAATCTACACTGACTCTAAGTGTGCCTTTGGGGTAGTACACACCTTTGGGAAGATCTGGAAAGAAAGGGGAATGATAAATAGTAGAGGAAAGGAGTTGGTCCACGAGGAACTAGTAGCCATGATCTTGGAGGATTTGTTGCTGCCACAAGAGATTGCTGTAGTACATGTGAAAGGACACCAGAAAGACGATAAAATAGAGACCCTGGGGAATCAATTGGCAGATGAACAGGCAAAATTGGCTGGGATGGGGAAGGAAGTAATAAACTGCCTGGTAAGGATTCCACAGATATCCGAAATTACCGAAGTGCCCACGTTTACTGACAAAGAAGAAACTCTTCTTGCGTCTCTTGGGGGTACAAAGGATAGGGAAGGCAAGTGGACCTTACCCGATGGCCGCCAGCTACTAAATCGACCGTTGACGCGGGACATTATTGCCCGTTTACACCAAGGGGGTCACTGGGGCGCCCAGGCACTGTGTGATGCCTTCCTGCGCCGATATGCTCACCCTGGTCTGTACACGGTAGCCAAGCAGGTCACAGGAGATTGCATAACATGTCGAAAGATTAACAAAAGGGGGCTGCGGCAGCATGCAAGACAAGGGGGTAGGAGTCCGGCCTATAGGCCGTTTGAGTATATCCAGGTAGATTACACTGAGCTCCCCCCCATAGGTCGCCTGAAGTATCTATTAGTAGTGGTAGATCACCTGACAGGATGGGTGGAAGCTTTCCCCACTACCACGGCAACGGCAACTCAGGTTAGCAAGATTCTACTCGAGCAAATCATCCCACGATTTGGGCTACCCCGCGCTATTGACTCAGACCAGGGGAGCTATTTCACCTCGACCGTCCTCCAGAATGTAGTGCAAGCAATGGGGATTGACTGGGATTTGCACACCCCCTGGCATCCCTCCTCCTCGGGCAAGGTCGAAAGAATGAACCAGACCATCAAAAAGCAGCTAACCAAGCTCACTAGTGAAATCGGCCTGCCTTGGACCAAATGCCTACCCCTTGCCCTGTTGCAAATTCACACCCAGCCAAGGCGGGATTTGGGCGTCTCCCCTTTCGAAATGTTATTTGGCCTCCCGTTCCATGGGCCGAAGGGGGAACCTCCTGTATTTGAGTCTCGGGATATGTTTGTGCAAAAATATGTGGTGGCTCTGGGGTCTGCTCTATCTCGTTTACGCCAACAGGGACTTTTGGCACAGACGCCGCCCCTCGAGTTTGCGGTGCACACCGTCAAGCCAGGTCAGTGGGTCCTGATTAAAAGCTGGAAGCAACGTACCCTCAAACCAACTTGCGACGGTCCCTTCCTGGTACTTTTGACGACCGAAACGGCTGTCCGTACGGCCGAAAAGGGCTGGACACATTACACTCGAGTCAAGGGACCAGTGCCACAACCGACGGAGGACGAACGAACCTCTCTGACAAAGGCATCTAAGGAACAGAGACCCTGAGAACGAACTAATCGGACTTTGGCGAGTCTAAAGGAACTGTGCCCTCGGGCTACGGGTGTCGCGAAAAAAAAATGCGGTCAATCGTATTGTTAACTTGCTATGCTATTGTCCTTGGGCTGGGTCATAGTGTGCGTGTTACCCAATTTGGCCTCCGGATAAAACAAGCAGAGGACCGTCAGTGGTTCACCATCTCCGTGCTTGCCAACCAATCAACACAGACATTTAGCTTAGACCTATGTGAGTTGGTGCCCTGTAGGACTAAAAGTCAACTGAATCAAACTAAGCGGAACCTCGAGAGAGAAAGTGGATTCCAGGGTCAGACATTAGTATTACAATTGCATGGTAGGGAAGTCCTAAATAGGCCTCCAGCCCCCGGGGTCCAGGCTATGGTGTCAGTTGTCCGTGATCCCATCACCCCTGGACGAGATTGCGGGCAGAATCAGTGCAATCCGCTTTATCTGACCATAAAGAACTTGGAAAAGAACGGGGCGAGCCTTAATAGAACAATACTGGGTATTAGAGTTGGGGGCCAGGCAGGATGGGGGGGGGGGGATGCAGCTGTGCTGCACGTACATCACGGTCATTGAAGCTGAGTCTGGGGGCTCATCCACCACTGGTAAGCAGGAAAAGATTAGAATAATTGAGACGACGGATTTGGAAAAGACCTTTGAAATAGAAACGGGATACGGGGAGGCGAATGCCTGGATGGAATGGGTCAAATATACTGTGAGGAGCATGACAAAGAGTGATTGCTACGCATGCACGAGTGCCCGCCCTAACCCTCAGGTGGTCCCATTCCCGCTGGGATGGGAGAAACACCCACGAGCCATGGACTGCATGATAAGGCTGGACCAGGACCGAGAGGCCTGGAACGACCCCACTTGTCGACCCTTGAGTTTGAAGTTTCCCCCCGTCAGGTCTGAGGGGGCGCCCCGCCCGCCATCATTCTCAGGGGTAACGGGTACGCACCAGGCCTGTGTCTTTCGGACGGGACTACAGTGGGACGACGATGTGGGGACATTTGACAAGTGCAGCGGATCAATTCGGCTGGTCAATGAAACTACCGGGGGCGGGAATTACTCCCACATTCATGTGCCTAGGGCAGACCTCTGGTGGTACTGTGGTGGGAGGGTTCTGCGACCGACCCTGCCCCAAAAATGGATGGGCACTTGTGCGATCGTTCAATTGGCCATCCCATTCACCCTGGTATTCGAAAAACAAGAGCAATCCCGTTCTAGTGGAAGAACTGAGAGAGCTTTGGAGACCTCTTTCGATGATAACATATATTTAGATGCCATAGGTGTCCCCAGGGGTGTTCCTGACGAATACAAGGCTAGGAACCAGATAGCGGCGGGTTTTGAGTCGTCACTGTTCTGGTGGGTGGCCATCAATAAGAACGTGGATTGGATTAATTATATTTACTACAATCAGCAGAGGTTCATTAATTATACCCGGGATGCAGTGAAAGGAATAGCAGAACAACTGGACGCCACTAGTGGGATGGCGTGGGAAAATAGGTTGGCCTAAGACATGATGTTGGCAGAGAAGGGGGGGGGGGTGTTTGTGTCATGATAGGCACTCAGTGCTGCACTTTCATCCCCAACAACACAGCCCCTGATGGGTCCATCACCCGCGCCCTGGATGGACTCACCACATTGGCGGACGAACTGGCCGAAAACTCGGGCATCGACTCTGGCCTCACGGACTGGTTGGAAGCTTGGTTCGGTAAATGGACGGGGGTGGTCGTTCCCTTTCTTGTCTCATGTATAGTGGTGGCAGGGGTACTCACTGCCCTTGGGTATTGCGTTATTCCCTGTGTCCGGGGATTAACTCAACGACTGATCGGAACCGCCCTTACTCAGAGGGATGTTCCCTATGGGCAGGTTGAACGAATAAATCTCGAGATGGAACAACGTGAATCCCTCTTGGGCGGGGGTAGTATTAGAGAAGGGCAGTTTGATGAACAAGCTCGGGAGTTATTAAATGCCCTGGAGAAGAAACTTACGGTTGAAAAATTACAGGCCGTAAGAAAAGACACGGGGGATTTGTGGGGGAAGTATAATTTTTAAACGGTTAGCTGCCTTTTAGTCTTTTCTACCTCATAGTAAACACAAGCAGACACTCGAAACTGTTGCCGGACCTCCCCCACGTTTATATGAATGAAACAGTTGTAACAGCTTTCCTCGATAGTTGAGAGACCGCCCTTAACCACAGTTGTACAACATCATCCATATAACGGAAGAACGGGAAGCTCAAACACTGATTGGCCAAGTGAATAACAAAATAATCACAGACACCAGAACCCAAATAAGGAAAACAGTGGGGAATCCTAGCACTCGTTGGTCAAGGCAGCAGTTGTAGACTCAGCCCACATATACATGTATATAATGCGTGGAGATTACTATGCTTGTGTGTGTGTACCTTTGGGAACAGCACCCGACTTTGCAAAGTTGAATGAAAAAGTTTTGGACAGACTCCTCCGTGTTTTTGTTCCTGGGAAGGGAAATAAAAAGTGCCGTAGATGGGGCTGGATAGCCACTTATCTCGCACAAGCATGGCCAATTCACCTGACCTGCACATGTTTGGACTGTGGGAGGAAACCGGAGCAAACCCACGCAGACACAGGGGTAATGTGTAAACGCCACACAAACTGTCACCTAAGGCAGGAATTGAACTGGGGTCTCTGGTGCTGTGAGGCAGCAGTGCTAACCACTGTGCCACCGTGCCACCCACTGCAATGAATTCAGATCTTTCTTAGCCATTAATTCAGATCTAACCAGTAAACCATCCATTCGATGAGAAATTGCTAAGGCTTCTGCCGAGGGATTAATTAATCCTTAGGATGCAGCAGAAAGGGGAGCACGAACGCTGGTTTGAGGCAGAGCTGAGGCCAGCCGAGAGTGCATACTATGATAGACCCTCAGTGGCTAACCTGCAGAGGATCACAATGCTTCGGTCTACAGTGAATTCCACGCTCACACAGACAGCCAGAAAGGTACTTACTTTTGCAAAACAAAGGCTGTTTGAACATGGTGATAAGCCAGGCAGGTATTTATTCTATCTTGCCAGGAAAACGAACGCCCCTCTTAAGCCATTACCTCAATTAGGGAGGGTACTGGGATCCTTACCTTCAATTCCAAATAGATTAATGCCTCCTGTCCTAGATTTTCACCGAATTATTTCAGCCTGAACATTTTGAGGATAGATGGATTAAGATGGAAGCACTTTTCAAGAACCTGTCAGCACAGCAGGGTGTGAAGCAGCTTCAGCATGTAAAGCTGCGCGTTCCTGACAGATTTCCTAGTGAGTTTTATAATTAATTTATACACCTGTTGTCAGGCCTGATGTTTAACGTGTTCCGTCACTCATACAGTCACAAATCCCTCCCTCCATTCTTTAGAGAGGTTCATATCTCTCTGATGCTGAAGAAATGAAGACCCCGGAGGATTGTGCTACTTACACGCCAATCTCACTTTTAAATGTTGGTCTCAAAATCCCGTCTGAAACCCATGCATTAAGGCTGGAAACTTTGCTGCCTTCCATTACCAAAGAGGACCAAACAGGCTTTATAAAGGGCGGCAGATCTTCCTACAATGCTAAGAATTTACTCAATATGATCCAAGAGTGTCAACAACAATCTGCCCAGGGATTATTGATCTCTTTAGATGAGAGAAGGCATTTGATTGGGTTGAGTGGCCGGATCTCTTCTGTACATTAGAACGGTTTGGTCTACGCAAAGATTTTATCAAGTGGGTGAGGGTCATTTACCGTGATCCTCTGGCTGCAGTTCTCACTGATGGTGTGCCAACCAGTAATAGTAATATTTCTCCAGGCAGCCGACAAGGTTGACACCTTTCACCATTGTTGTTTACGTTGGGGATTGAGCCACTGGCGGAGGCCATCTGTAGGGATGTCAACATATCTACCCCAAAGGTGGGATATAATTCACGAAAGATTACATTGTATGCAGATGAGGGTGTTATGTTTTTTTTATCAAATCCTGCAATTTCGGTAGGTCATGTGATGCAATGCATTAATTCGCTTGTTGCCTTTCTGGGCGATAAGATTAATTTTACAAAGTTGGAGGCCATGCCTATGGGAGGTCTTAGGGAAATATCTGATACTGAGGCTAAATCCTGGTTTCCTTTTAAATGGTCACGGGGGTGGTTTCTCTATTTCAGTATATTCATTACATCTGTCTTTGATCATTTATGTAACGTGAACTATGTCCATTTGTTGGACAAAATTAAACAAGACCTTCAAAGATGGGAGGCATTTCTAAAGTCCTGGCTAGGTCGGATAGCTGTTATGAAAATGAATGTCCTTCCTCATTTCCTACACACCGTGTGAATGCTTTTTTTGATGTTTCCCAGACAGATGAGGCATGCGGGCTGCACTGTGGCACAGTGGTTAGCACTGCTGCCTCATACTGCCAGTGACCCAGTTCACGTCTCACCTCAGGCGACTGGCTGCGTGGAGTTTGCACATTCTCCCCGTGTCTGCGTGGGTTTTCTCTGGGTACTCCTGTTTCCTCCCACAGTAGAAAAATGTGCAGGTTAGGTGAATTGGCCACGCTAAATTGCCCGTAGTGTTAGGTGTAGGGGAATGGGTGTGGGTGGGTTGTGCTTCGGCGGGTCGGTGTGGACTTGTTGGGCAGAAGGGCCTGTTTCCACACTGTAAGTAATGTAATCAAAGTTTTTTTTGAAAAAAATGGCTGGTTTAGCTCTTTTATTTGGCACCATAAGCGATTGTTTATCAAGCTAACAAAATTGCAACTGCCCCAAAGATTGTGGGGAGTTGATCACCCCAATTAATAGCAATCAATTAAGTTTTTCGTCAACGTATTTGAGTGCCTGGGCCGCTGTGGTCTTGGCGTCAATATGGCTAGACACTGAGCCCTCTCAGACAAAGTGAACCCTTTTACTCTGTTGTTCTTAGATAAATTGACAACGTTTATGGAGTATTGTCAGAAACTGATGATGATCAATACTGTTAAAGCATGAAGGACAATCCATCAGATTGAGGCAATACAGCCAAAACCATGTTTCTTAACCCCAATTGGTGTACCAGGTTGTCAACCAGGGATAATGGATTCCAGGTATAAACTGTGGGCAGCGAGGGGGATACCTTGCTTGGGTGATTTAGAATTAGTAGAAGCCCTGCAGTGTGGAATCAGGTCCTTGGGCCCAGCAAGTCCACTTCGACTCTCTGAAGAGTGACCCACTCAGACCCATTCCCCTACCATGCTATATTTACCCTGGTTAATGCCCTAACTTACATTTCCTGGAACACTATGAGCGATTTAGCAATGACCAATTCATCTAACCTGCACATCTGCGTGACTGTGGGAGGAAACCTACGCAGACACAGTTGAGAATATACTAACTCCGCACAGCCAGTCACCCAAGGCTGGAACCAAACCCATGACCCTTATGTTGTCAGTCAGCAGTGCAAACCACTGAGCCACCACGTGTTACTTGAGGGAGAAACAATTATATCATTTGCTCAAATAATTCGTAAGTATGGGCTACCTAGTACAGACGCCTTCTTTTTTTTTTCCAAATTAGAGATTTGATTAAAAAATTAGTTTGAACAGACACTTATAGATCCGACAGAGAGAAGTGGGTTCTTACTGCTAAGAATACACTCTCTGTCAGTACCCTTTATCATTAGTTGGATCGTGTCGGCTCAGACAAGACTGTGCAGCTTCGTGACGTCTGTGCGAGAGAGTTGGGGGTTTAGATGTCTTCGGAGACATGGGAGGATATTTGTGAAAATGCTCTAAGGATTTTGATCTGAAATAGGACCATTCCTGCAGTTGAAAATTCTTCACAGGGTCTATCTGACCCCAGATTTTGCCTCAAAATTCAAAGTGGGATTATCTTCAGCGTGTCCTAAATGCAGAATGACTACAGGCACTCTGACTCATTGCATGTGATCCTGCTGCATGCTTCGTATATATTGGAGCACTGCGTTAGGTGTGAGAGAGTGGGTCGAGGGGACCGAATTGGAGATGGACCTGGTTTCTCTTTTCCTGGGCCTGCCCAGAGTATCTTACACAGATGCACATGGGGAAAAAATATATCCTTACTTTCTGGGCTAGGGAAAATATTATGTTGTGTTGTATGTCTGAAAACTCCCCGGATCTGTTGGGACTTTGTAAACTCATCATGGAGAATATCCCTTTGGACTTTCACACCAGCATGGTGCAACAAAAAAAAAACAGAGATTAATATAAGTCATAGAGTCATAGAGTCATAGAGATGTACAGCATGGAAACAGACCCTTTGGTCCAACCCGACCATGCCGGCCAGATATCCCAAACCAATCTAAACCCACCTGCCAGCACCCGGCCCATATCCCTCCAAAACCTTCTTATTCATTTACCCATCCAAATGCCTCTTAAATGTTACACTTGTATCAGCCTCCCCGACATCACCTGGCAGTTCATTCCATACATGTACCATTCTCTGTATGAAATAGTTGCTCTGTTGTTCTCTATTATATCTTTCCCCTCTCACTCTAAATTTATACCCTCTCGTTCTGACGCCCCGACCCCTGGGAAAAGACTTTACCTATTTATCCTATCCATGCCCCTCATAACTTTGTAAAACTCTATTATGTCAGCACTCAGCCTCCGACGCTCCAGGAAAAACAGTCCCAGTCTGTTCAGCCTCTCCCTGTAGCTCAAATCCTCCAACGCTGGCAACATCCTTGAAATCTTTTCTGAACCCTTTCAAGTTTCACAACATCTTTCCGATAGGAAGGAGACCAGAATTGCATGCACTATTCCAACACTGGCCAAACTAATGTTCTGTACAGCTGCAACATGATCTTACAACTCCTGTACTCTAAACTCTGACCAATAAAGGAAACGCCTTCATCACTATCCTATCTACCTGCAACTCCCCTTTCAAGGAGATTTGAACCTGCACTCCAAGGTCTCTGTTCAGCAACACTCCCTGCGGCCTTACCATTAAGTGTAAAAGTCCTTCGAAGATTTTCTTTCCCAAAATGCAGCACCTCGCATTTATCTGAATCAAACTTCATCTGTCACTTCTCAGCCCATTGGCCATTTGGTCAATCTGAGGTGACCCTCTCCGCTCTCCACTACACCTCCAATTTTGGTGTCATCTGCAAACTTACTAATTGTACCTCTTATGCTTGCATCCAAAACATTTATGTCAATGACGAAATGTAGTGAATTCTGCACCGATCCTTGTGTCACAGTCCTCCAGTCTGAAAAACAACCCTTCACCATCACCCTATGTTTTCTACCTTTGAGCCAGTCCTGTATCCAAATGGCTAGTTCTCCATGTATTCCATGAGATCTAACCATGCCATTCAGTCTCCCATGGGGAACCTCATCAAAACCCTTACTGAAGTCCATATAGATCACATCTACCCCTCTGCCCTCCTCAATCCTCTTTGTTACTTCCTCAAGAAACTAAATCAAGTTTGTGAGACATGATTTCTCACGCACAAAGCCATGTTGACTATCCCTAATCAGTCCTTGCCTTTCCAAATACAAGCACATCCTGGCCCTCACGATTCCCTCCAACAACTTGCCCATCACCAACGTCAGGCTCACTGGTCTATACTTCCATGGCTTGTCCTTAACACCCTTCTTATACAATAGCACAGCGTTAGCGAACCTCCAGTCTTCCAGCACCTCACCTGTGACTATCCATATTACAAATATCTCAGCAAGACGCCCAGCAATCACTTCTCTAGCTTCCCACAGAGTTCTGGGGTCACCTGATCAGGTCCTGGGGATTTATCCACCTT
Organism: Chiloscyllium punctatum; assembly: GCF_047496795.1. Classification (NCBI taxonomy): domain Eukaryota; kingdom Metazoa; phylum Chordata; class Chondrichthyes; order Orectolobiformes; family Hemiscylliidae; genus Chiloscyllium; species Chiloscyllium punctatum. The sequence goes on from NC_092768.1 coordinate 61,130,706, forward strand.
TACCCGCTTCAAGACATCCAGTACTTCCTCGTCTGTAATATAGACATTTTGCAAGGTGTCACCATCTATTTCACTACAATTTATATCTTCCAAATCATTTTCCACGGTAAATACTGATGCACAATACTCGTTTAGTATCTCCCCCATACTTCATGTGCTAGGAAGAATATTCTGTTGTGTTGGATGTCTGAAAACCCTATTGGGTCTATTGGGTCTTTGTAAGCTCGTCATGGAGAATATCCCTTTGGACGTTCTCATTAGTATGGTGCACCGAAAAGCAGAGATTTATGTAAGATATGGCAACCCTTTCTGGATTACCGCGATGCAGGCTTATTTGCCACTCTAAAAAGGACTATTATATAGCCATGACGATATTGTCTAATGAATCACATATTAGGAACTATGAACGTATGAATGTGTATCAGTTGATGCTCTCGAAGAACGAGATTTATCACTTTGTTATTATTTATTTATTATTTATTGTTTATTTTTGTTTTCTTCTGTCCGTTTAGAGACTTTAACTTATTTTGTATATACATGCACATGGGTGTAATTTTGTTCAGTTATTTGAGTTGTTTTGTTATTGGTTTAATATAATAATAAAAATATCTTTTTCAATAAAATAATTTGCTAAAAATTAAAATGCTAATATGGATAGATTAGAGTCCCAAATAACTCTCATTAGAGAGACCACTCGTGGTGGTTTACGTTGAAGGTCACCACACAGGTGATAGGGTAAGGTTGAGAGAGGATCCCCTTCATGAAAACCTCTGGGGAATTGAACCTGCGCTGGTGGCCTCCCTCTGCATCACAAACCAACCATCCAAACAACTGAGTGGGAGACTGTATAACTGCTACACACAGAATCAGCCGCAGAAAAAGGGCAAGAGAAATTTTAGTGACAAGGAAAAAGGTGTATTTGAGACAAAAATGTTCTCTGCTAGAAATTGCATTTTATAATGAGACAAGTGTTTGGAAGATGTCTTTGGCTGAATACAATAAGGTGAGACAAGTGAAATAACCAGAATGACTAATTGTGATTGGATATCGATAACCATAAAATAAGTCCATGTTTTTGATTGGTCTGTGGAAAGCTTGCTGACTGTTGCATGAATTTATAAATCAGATGAAATATATTGAAAGGAGAGTCCGTCCCCATGTGAAATGCCTTCTGAACACATGCTAGAAGAAACCCGGGGTATGAAGTGTCTGAGAATCGTCTGCTCAGTAACAGGAACCTGGGGGTTGAATGACTGGAAGTTCCTGTAACGTGGAGCTGAGAAAACCATCAGATCACCCCCAAACGTATTGAACGTTGGCGCATATTTGAAGTACTGAATGGCCTCATGATGGATTTTAATTGTGTGTGATTTGAAAAACGTACATCTCTACTCCATCCTCTTACATGTTACACACTGGGGCACAGCCGTTTTCCTGAAACTGGGAATAAGTTGGAACAATACCTGGAAAATTCCATAATTGGCATTCCCAGCACTGTTCTATAACTATGTGGGTGGCATTAGAAAGGCAAGAGAGAAAGAGAGGGAAGGTGCTGTATGCAGTAGTGAGATTGGTGGAGCATGAGCCTTGTTCGGGGGTCGGTGCTATAACAGACATACAGTGAGTGTGAGGGAGCAGAGAGAACACGGTGACCCTTAACCCTCCAGAGTGGGGAAGGTTATTGATGCTTTTCCTGTATTGCTGGACATTTCTTCAGACAGTAGATACTGCACTGAGGTAGGTGGAGAGAGCAGACCATGCTAGGTGGGTCTGGTAGTGTGGCCCCCTCTGGGAAGAGAATGGTCCCCTTTTGTACTTGCCCATCCACCAGGATCTCCATGTTGCTGTCGACAAACCGTGGTGTAATTTCCCCTTCGCTGCCATGTTTGGGGAAAATGTGCAGGGCAGCTCCAAAGTGAGAAAGCGCAACCGTGTGCCCATCGGCCTTTTCAAGATGGCACCAGTGTCAATGATCACAGAATATCCAGGGGCATCCGGGCGATTGTGAGTACCTCCAGTCATGATGGGTGGCAGAATCGGGCTGGCATTATATGAGAAGGACACTATGGAGTGGGGTGGCTAGTTAATGAGATGAGTTTGGTAAGATAGCACCAGGAAACTAGCTCGGCCTCGTGCAGACAATCCCTCTGTCACACCTAATTTAAATGTCACTGCCACAGTTTTTTGTTAGATTCAGCCCAGTGAGGCGAAGACTCTGCTGTCCTCACTCCCAGTTACAAAGCTGCAGAACAAATGCTCATCCAAAGCTCTCCATCGCCTGAACTCACAGCAATATCCCTTTCACTCTTAATTCTTCGAAATACAGACCCGTGTTGCATTATACTATCGAAATGTCTTCATTCTGAAACCTGTGAACATATCCTTCCATGATATTTTATCTCAGTCTCCCCCCCCCCCCCCGCATCCTATCTCCACTCCAACACACACTCATTTACAGTCATATTGCACGAGACTGCCAGTATGACTAGTCATTTGGCCTAGCTGGTCCATGGCAACCAAAATGTACATCCAGACTCACCCCATTTCCCTGCCCTTGTTCTGTATCCCTCTAATCCTTTCCTATCTGTGTATTTGTCCAATTGCCTTTTCAATGTTGTTATTGTACCCACCTCAATCACTTCCACTGACAGCTCAGTCCATATGTGTACCACACTCTATGTAAAAAAGTTGCCCCTCAGTTTCCTTTTTATATTTTTTATCATTTCCAAACATTAATGGATGTCCTCTAGTCATCGATTCACCAAACTTGAGAAAGAAGGTTGAAGTATTCACTCCATGCACGCCTCTCATGATTTTATAAGGGCTACACTTCTATAAGAACCCCCTCAGTTTCCTAAGCTGTAAAGAAATAAGTTCTAACCTCTCCAACCTCTGCCTATAACTTAGAGCTTATAGCCCAGGAAACATCACTGGAAATTTGTTCTGCATACTTTCTAGTTCAATAATATCCATTCTAGAGCAAGATGAACAAAACTGAACACAATACTCCAACTGCAGCCTTACCAACATCCTGTACAATTGCAGCATAACGTCCCAACTTCTATACTCAATGCGTTGATGAAGGCCAATGTGCCAACAGCCTTCTTCACTGTCCTGTGTATCTGTGACTCAAATTTCAGACAACCGTGCACCTGATCTCCAACGACCTTTTGTTCCACTACACGTCTTAAGGCACTATCATTCGTCATTAAACTCCTCCCTGGATTTGACTTTCCAAAATGCAAGACGTCACACTTATCTAATTTAAACTCCATTTGCTATTTCTCAGCCCACTTCCCCAGCTGATCAAGGTACTGCTGCAATTTCTGATAACGTTCCTCACTGTAAGTGATGTCTCCTAATTTAGTGTCATCTGCAAACCTACTAACGTTGCGTTGTGCACTCTGGTCCAAATCATTGATATAGATAACAAACAGCAATGGGCCCAGGACCGACCACTAAGGCACTCCACTAGTTACAGGCCTCCAGTCTGACAAGCATACCTCCACCAAAGCCATTTGTTTCAGAACATTAAGCCAATTGTGTCGCCAATTTGCCAGTTTACATTGGAGTCCATGCGATCTAACCTTCTAGAGCAGCCTACCATGTGGAACCTTATCAAAGACCTTACTGAAATCCATATAGACGATGTCCACCATCTTTCCTCATCAACCTTCCAGGTCACTTCCTCAAAAATCTCTATCAAACTTTGTCAGGCATGATCTGCCACGCAGAAAGCTATGCTGACTGCTCCAAGTCAAACTCTGTCTTCCCAAATGCATCCATATCTTATATCTCCGAACCTTCTCAAGCGGTTTACCGAATACAGATGTGAAGCTTACTGGTCTATATTTCCCAGGCCTTTCTTTGCAGCCCTTCTGAATAAGGGCACTACATTTGCTACTGCCCAGTCTTCCGGGACCTTGCCCCTGAACTACCTTTTCTCGCCTTGTGCAGTGCTCTTAGATATATCTGGTCAGGACCAAGAGATTTATCTGACTTTATGCATTCTAATATTTCCAACAACACCTCTACTGTGATATTGACTGTGCCAAGATATCGCAACTAACCTCCCAAAGGTCACAGGTCTTCATGTCTTTCTTCATGATAACCACAGAGGGGAAATTGAGGACCTCACCCATCTCTTGAGGTTTTAAACATGCATGCCCATTTTGGATTTTAAGGCGTCCTATCTCTCTCTAGTTGTTCTTTTTATTTACTATACTGAATCTGGATTCATCTTCATCTGCTCAGCCAAGGCTATCTCATACCCCATTTTAGCCCTGCTGATTTCCTTCTTCAGTAAACTCCTTTAACCCATGTGTACCTCCAGGGATTCCCTTGGAACCAGCTGCCTGTACCTGAGCGATGCCTCCTTTCTTTCTGCTCAGAGCCGCAATATCTCTTGTTATCCAGGGTTCTCTCTTCCAGCCTCACTTTCCCTTCACCCTCACAGGAACATGCAGACCTTGAACTCGAGCTACCTCACTTTTGAAGCCCTCCCACTTTCCCGGGATCCTTTTGTCTGGAAACACACTACTCCAATCAAGCCATGAAATCCCCTGTCTAATGTCAACAAAATTCGCCTTGCCCCAATTTAGAACTTGAATCTGTGGGCCATTTTTTTCCCTACCATACCTATTTTAACATTAATACATCTCTGGTCACTTTTCCCAAAATGCTCCCCCACTTTACCTCCGTCACCTATCCTGCCCTGTTTCCCAACAGTAGGTCGGGTTTGTCCCTTCCCGAGGTGGACCCTGTACATGCTGCTTGTGGAAGCTTTCCTGAACACACTTAACAAATTACGTTCCACCTAAGTTCTTAACCCTCTGGAAGTCCCAGTCTATGTTAGGATAATTAAAATCACCTACTATGACAACCCTATTGCTCCTGCAAGTCACGCCAGTCTTCCTGCATATTTGTTCCTCTAATTCCCATTGATTATTTGAAGGCTTATAGTGCAACCACTATAACGTCACCAAACCCTCTTATCGTTTGCATCATTTACAAAATCTCATTGGATATTATCTCAGTTATTTCATCTTTAAATACTAGAGTGATACACGCCTTAATCAGAACTATTGGTATTTAAATTGTTTCCATTTACATCTCTTCCTCGCAGTGACTTTCACATTCGCAGCATCCCTTGTCAAGGCATATTGGAGATATGGAGCTGTAAATGGATGGGAGCTGCACATCCTGTCAGTTCCAACATTGGTTGCCAGTTTCCCCACACTGAGCTGCGATGTAACACAGTGTTACTGAACAATGCAACAGCCTGAGTTTATATACGAATGAACCAGTGCGGACTGCACAGCCCCCCACGCTCGACATTAAGCCCAGGATTATAGATCCAGCATTGGTGTGGGCTGCACAGAGTTTCACTCTGCACAGAGCTGGGTTGCATTCAGCAGTACACTAGCCGGATCTACCCAGTGCTCCATCCTGAATATGTAATGGTTATGTCAGAGAACTAAACACCCGGCTATGCGTTTATTTTTGTTTTAATTCTTGTGATTGGACCCTTCAAATCCTGACTCATCCAGTTAGACCCGACCCTCTGGATGAGTCATGGTAACTGTTGTTACAGCATCTCTGTCTGCAACATGACCAACAAATGGAGCAGAGGCTGCAGAGAGGGGAAGCTCTGTAAAATGGAATGAGGGAATCACCATCAGATCAGCCGTGGTCTTAGTGAATGGTGGGGCAGGATTGAATGGACCACTGATGCAACTTATCATATATTTCTCTTTGTTCCAAGCAAACTCCCCTTCTCTCCCAGTGTCCCATACTGGTGGGGAGTGAGTCACTTCCTCCTGTCCCTGCGTAACAGGATCCTCACTAGCCTGCAGATATCCCTGTGCCCCAGTTTTGAGCAGTTGAATAACTGGCTCCTGTTCCTGTGCCCCAGTCTCGAACAGTTGAGTGACTGCCTCCTGTCCCTGTGTCCCAGTTTCAAGCAATTGAATGATTCACGCATGATCCCAAGTTTGTGAAAATAGATGTCCTCCTCCTGCTCCTGAGTAACAGGCTCCAATAGCTCTGTGCTCACCTGCTGCTCCTGTGGAATGGAGGTGAGGGACTGAATGGCCTCTTCACATTCTGTACAGCTTTTTCTTGACTAAAAGCCTTTCTCCTGTTTCTGTAAAACACCATCAAATTCTGAATGATGTATTTTTGTATTTGACTCTCTGTAATTGAGCAAACCAGCGGACTGACAGAATTCAGAAGCAAAATAACCTCCTCCTGTTCCCGTGTTATACACTGAAGAGTCAATAGACTCTCAGAGATGTACAGTACGGAAAAAGATCCTTCCGTCTGGTCATCCATACCGCCAAATATCCTAAATTAATCTCGTCCCCCTTGCCAGCAATTGGCCCATCTCCCTCTAAACCCTTCCCATGCATGTATCCATCCAAATGCCTTTTAAATGGTGTAACTGTACCTGCCCCCACCACCTCTTTTGTCTGTTCAATCCATACACACAGCGGTCTCTGTGTGAAAATGTTGTCCCTCATGTCCCTGCTTAAATCATTCTCCTCTCACCTTAAACTTTTGTCTTCTAAGTTTGGACTTGTCTATCCTGGGAAGACATTGACTGTTTACCTTATCTATGCCCCTCATGATTTTTTAACCCCGTTAAGGATCCCCCACCCCCACCCCCAGCCTCAACACTTGAAAATAGCCCCAGCCTATTAAAACTCTCCATGAAACTCTAACCCTCCAACACCTGCAACATTCATTTAAATCTCTTCTGCACCCTTTCAAGTTTGACAACATCTTTCCGACAGTAGAGAGAACAGAATTAAAGGCAATATTACAAAAGTGGCCAAACCAATGTCCTGGACAGATTTAACATGTCATGCATATGCTTCGACTCAAAGCACGCACCAATAAAGGAAATATCACCAAATGCCTTCATCACTGCGCTGTCTACCTGTGACGGCACTTTCAAGGAACGGAGAACCTGCACCACGAGGCTAGCGTTGCTGCCTCACAGGGCAGTGACCTGGGTATAATTCCATCATTGAATGACTTGCTGTGTGGGGTTTGTACATTCTCCCCATGTCTGAGTGAGTTTCCTGCGGGTGCTATGTTTTACTCCAACTGTATAAAGATATACAGGTAAGTGTAGATTGGCCATGCTAAATTGCGCACCATACCCAGGGTTGTGTAGGGTAGGTGGATTAGCCATGGAAAATGCAGGCTCAGAGGGATAGGGCAGGTGTTTGTCCAGTGGGATACTGTTTAGAGGTTCGGTGTGGTCTCGATGGTCCGAAAAGCCTGTTTCCTCACTGTAGGGATTCGATCATTTCAATGGAGTTCTCCTTCACTAGCAGCTTTCGACAGGGCACTACCTGTAAGTCTTACCTTGATTTGTCTTGCCAAAATGCAACACCTCATATGTAACTAAAATATACTCTATCTGCCACTCCTCGGTTCACCTAACAAAGGTCCCATTATCGTCTGAGAGATCATTCTTCACTGTCGACTACACCACCAAGTTTGGAATTATCTACAACCTTACTGACCATACTTCATATACTCAAATGTAAATGATTTGTATCAGTGACAAAAGGCAGTGGACCCACTATTGATCTTTGCGGAAAGCCACTGGTCACAGGTCTCCAAGTTTAATGAACAAATATCCACTGTCACGCCCTGTCTCCAATATTCAAGAAAATTTCGGATCTAAATGGCGAGGTCTCCCTGGATCCGAGGAAGTCTAACCTTGCTAACCAGTCTACCATGTAGAACATTTTGGGAATCTTACTGAGTTCCATAAAGACAACATCCACTGGCCTGTCTTCATCAATCATCTTCATCACTTCCTCAAAAGATTACACCGAGTCAGTGAGACGTGATCTCCAATGTACAAAGCCCTCTTCAGTCCTTGTCTTTCCAAATGCATTTACATCCTTTCCCACAAAATCCCCTCCAACAATTTAGTCACCATTGACGTCAGGCTCAGCGATCTATGGTTACCTGTTTTTTTTCCTTACTTTTAAAATAATGACACAATGTTAGCTGCCCTCCAGTCTTTTGACACCTCACCTGTGGAAATCAATGATACAAATATATCAGCAAAATGCTGACCAATTTCTTTCCTAGCTTCTCACAAACATTTGGGATACAAATGATCAGGTCCCAGGGATTAGTTCACCTTTATGTGTTTTAAAATGTCAAACACCTCCTTGTAGTATAGAGACTTTTCAATGTTTCACTGTATATTTATTCATTCTCTCGCTCTTGTAACCTCATCCTCATTAAATACTGAGGAGAAATTTTTGTTTCATATCCCAACAATCTCGGGTGGTTCCACACATAGGTAGTCTTACTGATCTTTAAGGGGCCCAGTTCTCACCCTACTTAATCTTTTACCATTACAGGATTTGTAGAATTTCTTCACTGCTTCGTTAACCCTATTTCTAAAGCCATCTCGTGTCCACATTTTTCTGGCCCGAATTCCCTGCTGACTATAACCTTATTGCCCTTATACTCCTCTCGGGATTCACTTAATCTCAGCTCTGTTTACCGGACATATGCCTCCTTCCTTACCTTGACCATAACATCAATATATCTGGCCATCCAGCACTCCCTGCACCCACCAGCCTTGCCCCTCTCACTAATAGGAACACGTTGGCTCTGGACTCTCTGAAATCACGTTTTGATGGACTTGCATTTACCAACCACCCCTTTAGCTGTGAATAGGGTACCCCAATCAGTCTTTCAGAGGGCTCACCTAACACTTTCAAAATTGGCCTTGTTCAAAGTTTGAACTTAAATGTTGACATCAGGTATTTCCTATTCCACAACTAACTTAAAACTAATATTTATGTATAACAGACTTGAAAGTTAAATCAACACTTCCTGCCCCTCTATAACGGGCTCGAAAGTCTGACCAGGCTCCTCCTGTCCCTCTGTAATAGACTCAAGAGGCTTAATGGCCTCCTCCAGTTCTTCTAAACACACTCGAGAGGCTGCACGGCCTCCTCCTGTCCCTGTGTAACAGATCCGAGACACAGCAACCCATGGATTGTGAGCAGCCGTTAAACTGTATCTGGTGGAGGTCCATCCTTTCTCAGATACAGAAACACAGACAACACAATGTACTCCAGGTGCCCTCTCAGTTACACTTTATGCAGCTGCAGCAACACATCTCTTTGTTCTGAATGATTCTGTTGACAAAATGTGCCAATATTCCAGCTTTCCACCTTTTCAAGTAGCAACAGGCTAATATGGGCTGAATGGTCTTCTCTTCTCCTCTGTAATAGGCCCATTGGAAGAGAATTTCTTCGGCCTGTTCCTGAGCAGCAGTCCCAATGCTCTATCTCAAGGTTATGAAAGGATTTGATAACAGGGCATTAAAACCAGGAGTAGCCTCACACTGGTCAATAAGCACCATACTTTGTGTTCCGGTATCTAGAATCTTGCCCACCACACCCCCCCACTTTATTATGCAGCCGATATGTTATTTTATAACTGCCTCCTTTCATAAACAGAATGGAATATACAGTGTTCTGTTAATACGCTCAGATACAAGGAAAAAAAGATATAAAATATTGAAAGATTTATGGTCCATCCCTCAGCAACCCTCATCCATTGCATCCAGTATATGCAAAGTGATGTATTGAACTGGTTAACTGAGTCTATTTGTTCAGTGACTGCGATTAATGCCAATCTCCATGGATTGTAATTATCCCAGTGGAGGGTTTCCATCTTTTAATGATAAATGGGCTCCGTTCAATGTGTCATCTCATAACATGAGCGGAGCATCAACGACAGCACTGACAGGGATCAGCAGATCCAGAGAGAGGGGAGGGGAAATCAGAATCTGAGAACATTAGACTGGAATGTTCCAACAATGGATCAGAATTTAAGGACATTAGACTGAAATATTCCAACAATGGATCAGAATCTGAGAACATTAGTCAGGAATATTCCAATAATAGACAGGAGCTTATCCAATTATATTTGGTATCTTTCTGCATTTGATTGGATGTCATTATCATTGCGGATCTATTTCGCTCTTCTCATTATTCAATACTTTTATTATCCCTTCCTGGCTATCGTTGGTGTTCCTGGTGAGTGTCACTATCCAGATTTGTTTTTTTATAAACCAGTTATGACTGTATTATAGTTATTTCATATCGTCTACACTTCCTGCCACTATTATTGTTCCAATCCAATCCAATCTCTCAATCTAGATATTCACTCTACAGACCACTGCTAACTGCATCAATGAAGGTGTTCAATTACTGTCTCGCTCTCTGCTCTGGCAGTGTTACTCACGGATCTCTATGTTGAACTATTCAGTTTCAGGGGAGAATCATAATGCATCGTATCATTGCCTTTGCTGTTAAGAGCATGGAGGTCACTGTCTACTGTTCTGGTTACAAACTCCACTTCCTTCCACTGTTTCCATCCCATCCCTGGCCAATATCTGCAGTTGAAGCAGACAAGTCACAACTGTGGGAGATCCCTTTGACAATGAGCTGATTCTTGACACCATTCCCTGACATTTCTAACTTGAAATACTCACTACTCCAGAATATATCTAACTGGTTTATTGCATCTGCTGTTTGAACCTTGAGCTATGAAGTACAGGCTTAATGAAGCCAATAATCTGCTGCTGACGCTCCCGGCTTCAAACCTGCCGAAGCAAATCTGATTCGAACTCACACCAAACTCCCATCCATCTGTCATTCATGTGCACACGGATGTATATTGCTGTTGTGTCTGGCAATGCCTTTATTTTAACATTCTCAAACACTTTATCTCATCTGTCCATGAAACTTCCCTCGTTCTCTCTATTGATAAACAAAAAGCCTGCCAGCTGTTCTTATTTAAAATTGTTTTCTCCATGTGCGTTCCTTCTCAAACAATGAGTTTCGCATTCAACCACGCCTATCGCGCACACTCTCTCAGTCTCTGATGAACACAGAGAGAGAGCAAACCTTCCAATTATAGGCAGTAATCTGATGCGAGTATAGTTAGCATATGTGAGTATTGTTTTCAATACTCTCCAGATAGTGCAGTTCACTGAGCAACACACTAGCATGGTGTGCACAGCTCTCCATGCTGGGCTGTCATCTTGTCCAGTTTATGTTGTTTGTGGTGTTCTGTGAAGCAGATTCAGAATTTGATGTAACAAACCATTCAGCTGATCTGACAATGCCTGTATTTAATGTTCTCATTCTTGTAATTTTCCGCACGAAGATCTCACGTCTGCAGTTAGTCCCACTGCCCTGTCTTTTTCCCCATATTTCCACAACATCTTTTCAGTTAATTAACTGCCTGTTTCTGTCTTTAATGTGAATCTCTCTGTCCCTCTGTATCTTTTCCTGGCCTTGGGTTTTGTCTCCCTAGTGTATCGAGTGCTGGCATTGTGTAGCTCAGAAATAATGAAATGGGGTGTGTCAGGCTGTTGTTCACTTCCCGGTGTGTCCCATGTGATGGTCCATGGACAGGTGTGTTTCAGAAGTTATGAGACACATCCTTGTACCTTGGTGTGTACCTGTGGCTGTCCCTTTCAGGTGACCTTGTGATCAGTAACACGAGGAAGACCACTGAGTAAAGGACCAGGCATCTAAATTGCCTGACAATGCTGTCACCTTTTAAATAAAAGGTTATTTTCTCCTTATTTTTAGTAAGAGATCTTAAAGGCCAAACTTCCTACTGAAAACGGCTCAGGTAAATAACTTACAGAGATTTTACGGTTTTTAATAAACAGTAGTAATCATGGCCAGCTCGCATAGACCAGGCTTTCTAGGTTTCTTTTCATTGTAGCAATAACAACCACCAGGTGCTTGGGCTCCCAGAACGGGTGTAAGTTTTAGTACATTATCCCTAGCTGCTATTCTCTCTGGAAGCTCACTTGATGCTCTTTCCTCCTGGATTGGAGAACTGTATGAAAGAATGCATGTTTGAATGTTCCTTTTTGCCAAGGGGTGTGTTTAGGTGATTGTAGTATATTGGAACAGAACATTTGTAGAAGGTACTGTATCCATTATTCGGTTAAGGTTTCCAATAGTTAAATTATTCTAAATTCCTCTTCATTGTCTATGGATTTTCATTAGAGTATTTAAATACATTGTGTTTTGCTTAATGGTGAGTGGTTTGACGAGTACCATCTCATCTGGAAAACCCACTTCACATCTACCTTTAAAATAAGAGGGGTTTGGCATCCAAGCTACCTCCTTAAAGTAGTTTGGGTCAGTCTGGTTTGTCTATAACAAACTGGGGACTCTTGTCTGGTTCTAAATCGATAATACCAAATTGGGTTTAGAATTGCAATCCCTACAGTGTGCCAACAGGCCATTCGACCCAACAAGTCCACACTAACCCTCCGAGGAGTAACCTACCCAGACCCATTCCTCGACCCTATTATTACACATTTACCCCGACTAAGGCACCTAACCCACACATCCCTGAAAACTACAAACAATTTAGCATGGCCAATTCACCTGACATACACACTTTTGGATTGTGGGAGGAAACTAGAGAATCCAGAATAAGCTCATGCAAACGCTGGAGAGTGTGCACTGGGAGGCTATTGGGTTCAAAGGTCCCGTATGGTAGTTGTTAGTGTCTTTGGTTCTGGATGTTGAATTCGGTTGGTTTAAACAGTGTGTTGAGTATAAAGACAATTTCAGTCACGAAGAGTTCTCTGGGTGTGGAAGAAGTAAAGTTAGGGGTTTCACAAAAGGTAATGAAGGGAAGCTGTAGGAATTGGCAGACAAGCTGGAGTTGGAATTGTGTTTGTCTGTGAGAAAATGAGAGATAATTACAGCTAGAGCTTGGCAATTAAATTTGGTGAAACCACCATCAGTATCTTTGGAAATGGCTAGAATTCAATTTCAAATGAGGCACCTTGAACATGAGAAGGAATTGAAACAGTTTGAATTATGATGAAAAGTAGAAATAAAAGAAAAGGAAATGAAGACGAAAGGGAGAAAAAGAGAGAAGAAAAGCAGAGAGTTTCAACTTCAAAAGTTAGCAATTAGAGAGGAAGTTTGACATAGAAGGTGGAGATGAAGGCAGACAGTCGGCTGGATAAGGAGGATAGTGAGGATGAGCAACCCTAAATTGCCAAAGGTCTGATGGGGATCTGTTTAAATACATCCAGGTATTATCTAAATTTGATGAGAATGATGGAGGGAGACTTTTTAATATCATTTCAGAAAGGGGCTAAACAAATGCAGTTACCAGAGAACATGTGGATTTAGTTGATTCAAACAAAGCTGATAGGCATTTGCATCCCTATCAGAGGAGGTGTCTACTGAATATGAGGAGGTAAAGAAAGTCATTTGAAGTGCATATGAGCTTGTGCCAGAAGCTGACAGACAGTGTGTCAGGAATCTAAAATAGCATGCCTGGTTAAATGCACGTTGTGTTTGAAAGGATCAACCAAATTTTGAAAGGTTGGGAATGGTATTAAATCAGAGCAAACCTATGACCCTTAGAGAGATTCTTATTTTTGAGAAATTCAACAATTTACTTCCTGCAGTCATGAGAACTCATGTGGAAGAGCAGAGAGTAACAATGGGAAGGTTAGAAGCTAAAATGGCTGATGATGTTGATTGAGTTCAGAAATCAAAGTTTGGTTTCTGTGAGAGATTGAGAAGAATGTGTGAGATTTTCATAGAACATATCCCTGTGAGAGTAAGGTTTACTGGCATAGGCCAGGGGTAGCAGGTAAAGAGGTTACAGCATTAAGAGGTAAAGAAGGATGTAATTCTTTTATGCTGAGACATGAGGAGCTATGTCATTCAGAAGGACTATTGGAGAGATGAGAAGTGCTCCATGATGTAACGTGTGTCAGAGTGTCCAGTGGAAACATCAACAGATTTATTCCACAATGGGGAAGGAGGCCTTGCGCTTGGTGTTTGCGTTACAACATTTCAGCATTTAAATTGCGAATAACGTATCTGACACAAATCGTTTTCAGTGATCGTGACCCCTTAAAGTGTTTGGAGGAATTTTGGGAGAAAAATACCAGTCTGTGTCGACTGAGCTTATTATTTCCGCCTTTCAATATGAAATTATACATGTGACGGGGGTAGAAAACCTAAGTTTTGACACGTTGTGGAAACTTGAGTGAAGAAAGACAAAGGCATTGTGTGGCAGGAGTAAAATGACTGAAATCGAATCTCGCTGTGAACATTTGTATGATCAGATTCAATGTAATATATATGCATTGCAGTCAATAGACAATAGGCGCAGGAGTAGGCCATTCTGCCCTTCGAGCCTGCACCACCATTCAATATGATCATGGCTGATCATTCCTAATCAGTATCCTCTTCCTGCCTTATCTCCATAACTCTTGATTCCACTATCTTTGAGAGCTCTATCCAACTCTTTCTTAAATGAATCCAGAGACTGGGCCTCCACTGCCCGCTGGGGCAGAGCATTCCACACACCCACCACTCTCTGGGTGAAGACGTTTCTCCTCATCTCTGTCCAAAATGGTTTACCTCGTATTTTTAAGCTGTGTCCTCTGATTTGGCACTCACCCGTCAGCGAAAACATGTTTCCTGCTGCCAGAGTGTACAATCCTTTCATAATCTTATATGTCTCAATCAAATCCCCTCTTAGTCTTCTAAACTCAAGGGTATGCAAGCCCAGTCACTTCAGTCTTTCAGTGTAAGGTAATCCCGCCATTCACGCCAGTCTACTCACAGAGGAAGATTAGGAGGTCTAAAATGAATACCTTTTTGTCTATTGATGGATCATTTTTTTAAAGGTGGAGTTGTGAGTACACCATCACTGTAAAAAGGTTATATTATCTTGGGATTTTCTTTTGAAGAGAGGTTATAAAGGCAGAGATGCAGAACTGCTGTCTGACAACAGTTTAAATAAATAATTGAGAAAGCCTTTAGGTTTTATTAAAACATTGGTAACAATGGAAGGGCAGCGGCCAGCTCTCCCAGACCAGGTTTACTCGGTTTGTTTTTAGCTGCAGCATTCAGAAGCTGTTGGGGATCCCGGAAAGGGTTGGAAGTTTCAATACATGATCCCCAGCTGCTTTTCTCTCTGAGATCTCTGTTGATGTTGATATCTCTTCGAACGGAAAACTGTATGTAAGGATCTGTATTTGAATATATCTTTGTGCCAAGCAGTGTATACCACGAAGGGACGGTATCTATTGTTTGTGTAAGTGTTCAAACATATAAGCTATCTCAAAATGTTCTTTTCTTTGATTGTATTTTAACTAAAGCATTTGTATAGATTAAATTTGCTTAATGTCAAGTGGTTTGACCAGTCACAACATATCTGGAACGCAAACTTCACATCTATTTTTAAAATAAGGAAAGGTTTGGGTCTAAGCGATCTTCTTAAAATATTTTGCAGGGATCTGGTCTGGTCCACAACACTTACAGATGAGGAGTTTCTGACTGACTCCTGTTATTGAAAATTTAGTAGAGGGGTTGGGGATGGTTTGCTGGAGGTTGTGCTGTGAGCTGCCTGAGACATTCAGGGAGACATGAGGATTTGCTGACCCATCTTTGGGTGGAGCCTGGGGACTGTAGTTACAGCGTCTGGGTCAGTAACATGAGCAACAAATGGAGCAAAAGTTACAGAGCGGGGAAACTCTGAAAACACAGAGTTAGTGTATGTGTGGAAAGGGATCTGTTGGACCCACCCGAGTTTTCCATTAACAGCCTCGCAAGCTACACTTAATCCAGGAGCAGAGTGTGAGGGGACACTGATTGAACAAGCAGCTGGTCACAGAGCAGTGTCACCTCCTTTAACGCGTCCTGCAGCTCCGCCCCCACCCCCCCACCCCTCCCCCGCCCCGGTGAAAGGACGTTGCTGCCAGTGGCTGTTCGGGTCGCAGTTTCATTCAGCTTCTATGTTCTGGAACTTTCCAAACAGGACTGAGTGACATAGCCATCATCTCCCAGTATGTTGCCATCAATGTAACCATTCGGTGATGGATGATATATATGGTGGATGAGGTAAATATATTGTTTCACCCACAACACGGAGCTGCCGGGTGTAGCCAGTATAATGGGATTCCCGATGGTGTACATGGCATCTGCAGAGTACCCATGTCAATGGGGAGAGGTAGAGGAACTGAAGGAGCTCTCTCTCTGTTAATAATACCGTGTGTCCATGCATAGTACACTATGTTGGTGAATACCTCTGTCCTGACAGCAGCCACAGTTCCTTCATTCACAAGCAGACAGCATTCCCATCGTCTTCGGGTCTCCATGTAGAAATGAATGAATGTATCTTGGATAAAGGCCGACCCCTTAATACATGTTTGAAAACAGCATCTCCATCACCAACCAAACAATTCAAAACATTCCATGCGTACGGAGAGCAATGGGGTCAGTTGGAGTGTCTGGGAGCAGACGATCAGGGATGGAGCAAAACCTCCCATGTCTGAACGGGTCTGAGAGAACCCCCCCCAGTACACAGTATCATTAATCCCTGTAATCCCTCTCCATTTCAGTAACATACTGCCTTCCATTATTACTGTAAATGAAATTAGAGGTTATATCATGTTATATTGCACCTGCTAAATTATTATCCATTGCCTTTACCTCTCTTGATAATTTAATCTCTTGCTTATCACAGCAACATGACCAAAGTCAATATCTCTATATCTGTTCCATCCTCCTGATCATTGATACAGATTGTAAATAGTGGAGGACCCAGCACTGGTCACTGTGTGACTCCACTGGTGATGTTCTGTTAAACTGATTAAGACTGATTTATCTGAAGCGCCTGCTTCTTGTTTGATACACAGTCCTCTCCCATTACTGTGTAACACAGTGGAAAAGCTGAATATGAACGAGGAGAATCAGTCAGGAACCCAACCCCTCGAATCTGCTCCGCCATGGAATACAATCATGGCTGATGTCATCGCGGCCTCTGTTCCACATCCCTGCTATCTCTCGATCGTCAAACTCTAGTCTCTTGTTGGAGATTGCGGCTGATGAAAAAACATCCACTCCACATCAACACTTTCAATTATATTTCGCATCTTACAGACCTCAATGTGCTCTCCTATTGTTCTTATAAAATCGAGGGTATAGGCCTGAACTGCTCAATTTCTCTTCATAAGACAAACACTTCAAATATGGAATCATTCTAATGAAGCTCTTCTGAATTGCCTCCAATGGAAATACCACATTCTGCAGGACACCCAAACTGTACTCCAGTTACAGCCTCACTAATGCCTTGCATAGCTACAGCAACACTCCCTACCTTTCTACTCTATCCTTTTACAAATAAACAATGAAGTTATACTTGCATTTCTCAGTATTTGAAGTACCCGCAAGCAGGTTTTCTTTGATATGCAAGCTGGCACCCAGATCCCTATGCACTTAAGCACTTTGAACATTCTCTCCATTTAGATAATAATTTGCCTTTTTATTAGGCTGGCCAACTTGAATAACCCCATATTTATCCACTTTAATTTTCATTGCCAAATGTTTGCCCATTCACCCAACCTATTCATATAGTTTTTAAATCTCTTGCATCATCATTACAAAGTAATTTCCCACCAATGTTAGTGTCATCTGAAAATGTAGCTATAGTATTTTCTATCCCGTCAACCGAGTAATAATATCGATCCCAAATGGTTGAGGTATGAGAACTGAAATCTATGGCACCCAACAAATTGCATTTTTCAATAGAAAATGATACATTTAATTCATCTGATTGCATTTTGTTAGTTAACCAAGCCTCCATCTAAACCAATAAATTAGTCCTAAACTGATGCTGTCTGATCTTACCACTCACTCTTTGGAGAAGGGACATATCCGATGCCTTCACGAAGACCAGATATATTCCATCTCCAGGATTCCCACTATCCACCTTGTTTGTCACATCTTTAATAAATCAAGAAAACACTTCAATCATTGTTTATCTTTTGTAAAACCATGTTGAGTCCGATGGATTGTGGTTTACGTTTGCAAATGTCCTCAACAATGGATTCTAATAATTTGCCTTAAATTACAAGACTTTATTGCTACATTTTACTCCCTAATATATTTAGTTATTATAAGTTCTTCCCTTTTGAAAACCTTTACGTTTTCTTTGAATTCCTGTTTGATGGACAAAAGGGTTTTAAGAGATGTGCTCCAATTGCTGCATAAGCGGTATGTGTGGCTGACTGGACTCATCATCCTGCTTGTGTACAAAATCGATGGGACGAAGTCTTTCTGGTGTTCCCATGTTGTCATCTCCAAGGCCAGAATGACCACCTCCTGTTGATGCGTTAGAGGGGTGGGGGATTATGGAATCTTCCCGTTACTGTGTAACGTTCTGTGGGTCTGATGGGTGTTCTCATATTTCTCCATAATCGGTGGAGATACTGAACGGTCTCCTCATGTATCCCAGAGATGGGACGAAGGGAGCGATTGGTCTTCTCTTGTTCCCATACAACAGACACGTGTCTGAATTACCTCCTCCTTTCTCATGAAAAAAGTCTCAGATAGTTTTTATCCTAACACGTTTCCCTTGCAACCGACTCGGTGGGTCTGAATGGCCTCCTCTTATCCCAGTGTAACAATCTCCAGTCATTGTGTGACCTCTTCCAGTTCCTATGTTACGGACTTGAGGAGGTTGAATGGACTGATCCTGTTGCTGTGTAACAATATACTGGTACAGCATGGCCCACTCTGGGGCCAGTGTTATAGATTCGAGGGGCTGATTGGCCTCCTCCTATAAATATACATCGGGCTCGAGGGGCTGAACAGTGTCGTCCTATTCTGGTGTAACAGGCTCGAAGGCCTGAATATCCTCCTGTTGTTCCTGTGTTACAGTCTGGAGAACGGAATGGATTCCCCCACTATCTGTGTAATTCTCTTCAGTTGTTGACTCCTTCCTGTCATCTATGTTGAAATAAGATCATCCTTTATTTTTGTAAACTCCAATGGCTATTGGATCAACCTGATCATCCTTTCGTTATAAGCTAGCATCTTCTTTGCAGGAATCAGCTGAGGGAACCATCTCTGAGCTCCTTCCAATATAACAACATTCTTTCTTCATTGAAGAGACTAAATCTGTACACACTACTCCAGATGTGATCTCACTAAGACCCTGTACAGCAGCAGTAATGCTTTACCATCCTGTTGTAAGGTTCCCACCCAGGTTCGAGCTCTCTCAGCTCTCTGGGGCAAATACAGAGCATTGTTGGAAGATCATTGTCCTTCTCTACTCAATCAGCATAACGGGAGATCTGGAGAAAATGTCACAATGATGCTTAAGAAGATCATAAATGATGTGGCGAGATGATCTCTACCATTAATCTCCCCAATTCCCACATCGCTCAGATTCTCCAGAATCTAGTAAGGTGGAGTGCAAAAACAGCAAGGAGAAGGAAACATTGATGGGAGTTATATATCAAAGAGAAAGCTGCAATACAAATGCTGGACATGTTATAAAACGGGAAATGAGATATACACATTTGCGGGTACTGCAGTAATAATGTCCTGTTTACATTATATCTAAACTGTGTTAACCCAACTGAATGCTAATGCTGGTAAAATGGATTTCATGAGCATGTGTTAGATAGCTGGCATTAACATTTTGTCGAGCACGGAGCTAGAGATCAGGTTATTTAGAAATTGGTGTTGGATGATCAAAAGATCTAATTGAAGACTTTGCTGTAAAGGACCTTTTGGGAACAGTGACCACAATGCATTGGTTTTCTTTTATGCTGTTTGAGTCCACGGTAGTTTTTGTTTTATTTGAAGTAACTGTCATAAATCTGAATCGTCCAAGCCCTGAAGGTGTGAGGAGAAACTGGGCACTGCAGCTGCTGGAGATCAGAGTCGAAGAGTGTGGTGCTGGAAGATCAGAGTCGAAGAGTGTGGTGCTGGAAAAGCACAGTCAGGCAGCTTACTAGGAGCAGGAGAATTGACGTTTTGGGCATAAGCCCTTCATCAGGAATAAGGCTTATGATGAAGGGGGCTGAGAGATAAATGAGAAGGCGGTGTGGCAGGAGGGAGGTTGCTAGGAATACGATAGGTAGATGAAGGTGGGGTTGAAAGTGATCGGTGTTGAAGGGAGACAGAACGCCTCATCTACTACATACATTAAAGCCAGTGTGGTCTTCTCTACATTGGTAAGGCAGGTGGATCATTTGAGAGAACATATCTGGGATAGCCACATTGACCAACTCCACTGACTTGTGTCTGAACACTTTAATTCTCCTTTCCACTCTGCCAAGGACGTGAGAGTCCTGGGATTCCTCCATCACCAAACCCTAACCAGCCGAAGCATGGATGAAGAAAGGTTCCCCTTCTACCATGGGACCCTCCAACCACAGGGGATTAATGTAGGTTTCACCAGTTTCCCCATTTACCCTAACTCCACCTTATCCCAGTCCAATCTTCCAACTCAGCATCCTCCCTCCTTTTGAACGTTCCTATGTGTTCATCTTCCTTCCGATCAATCTGGTCCACCTGCCTCTCTGACCTAACCCTTTCAGCCTCACCTTCAACTATCTATTAGATCACAGGAATCAGCTTAGAAAAATGTCAAGTACCGTAGTAAGCCAGTGGATTCGGAGAAATATAGGACCCAGCAACGGATGACCACGAAAAGAAAATCAAAAAGCGAAAAAGCATACAAACAAAAGAAAAACATAAAGATTGCTAAACAAAAAGTACATTAGTGTATGAAACAAAAGTAAAAACAAGGTCAAATATGGAACAGTGAGTGTGCAGACAGGGTAATCTATTGAAGACAACAGAGAAATCGCAGGGTAACGAAACAGTTTCTTTGTGTCTATCTTCAAGGCAGAATATCCAGAAATTCTCCCAGAAATACCAAGTTACCATGGGGCTTGTGTAAGTAAAGCCTAAGACCATTCTTATAAGTGTTGAGGTCATGTTTTAAAAGGAAGCTGGATTGAGTATTTATAAATCTGACAGATCAGATGTACTTCATACAAGAGTTTCAGAGGAAGCAGCAATAGACATATTGATTGCATCGCAGATTATCACGTTGTTTTCCAATACATTCCCGAAAGATATTTAGCCAATCTGGATAAGGCAAAGGTTACAAATATTATCCAACAGTTTAAGAAAGGATGAAGATGGAGAGTGGTGAACTACAGATCAGTAACTTGTCATCCGCGGTCGGGTGTCTGTTGGGCTCGATTATAAAGAACGTGTTACTGGATATATAGAAGGTAATGGGAAAACTGGGGAGGATGATAATGCATCGATGAAACGAAAACCATACGTGGCAAACATTTTTTGGAATGGTTTGAAGATGATTCTTGTGGACGTAGGCAATGAGGAGCTAATGGATAAGGTATAGTTGGATATTCAAGATGATCTTTTTTAAGAACTCTCCCACTAACATCATAAGAAAAGTTAAAGTGATAGGAATTGGGCAGCACAGTGGCACAGTGGTTAGCACTGCTACCTCACAGCGCCAGAGACACGGGTTCAACTCCCGCCTCAGGTAACTGACTGTGTGGAGTTTACACATTCTCCCTGTGTCTGTGTGGGTTTCCTCCGGGTGTTCCGGTTTCCTCCCACAGTTCAAAGATATGCAGGTCAGGGTGCATTGGCCATGCTAAATTGCCTGTAGTGTTAGGTAAGGGGTAAATGTAGGGGTATGGGTGGGTTACGCTTTGGTGGGTCGGTGTGGACTTGTTGGGCCGAAGGGCCTGTTTCCTCACTGTAATGCAATGTAATCTAAACACAAGCATATAGGAAACGAAAAATTAGGTTTACATTCATGTGAATGTAATTGAAATATAGAAGATGCCATGCGCCAGCTGCACAGAGTGTTGCTGAGACTAAACTGAGAGTATTGTGTACCATTTGGAGTCCCAATCTAAGATGAGATTACTTACAGTGTGGAAACAGGCCCTTCGGCCCAACAAGTCCACACCGCCCCGCCGAAGCGTAACCCACCCATACCCCTACATCTACATCTACCCCTTACCTAACACTACGGGCAATTTAGCATGGCCAATTCACCTGACCTGCACATCTTTGGACTGTGGGAGGAAACCGGAGCACCCGGAGGAAACCCACGCAGACACGGAGAGAATGTGCAAACTCCACACAGTCAGTCGCCAGAGGCGGGAATTGAACCCGGGTCCCTGGCGCTGTGAGGCAGCAGTGCTAACCACTGTGCCACCGTGCCACCCAAAATGAGCTCCACACAGGCAGTTGCCCGAGGCTGGAATTGAACCCAGGTCTCTGGTGCTATGAGGCAGCAATGCCAACCACTGAGCCACTGTGCCACTCTTATAGAATATACTACAGACGAACTGCAAAAGGTATTCTCCAGATTAATCCCTAAAATGGCAAGATTGTCTGATGGGGAAACTCAGCCTGTGATCTCGAGTTTCAAAAGATGAGAGGTGATTTTAGTGAAACTAAGAAACATAGAGGGGAGACAACAACCGAGGGACATGGAGAAGTGCAAGCAGGAGAGATGAGGGAGAATCCCATGATATTCTACACGGACAAGTAGAACAGAATAATCAGCAAACAGTTAGTGTCCATTAGAAACCAAAGGGGCAATCAGTGTGTCAACCCGGAGAACATTGATAGATTGTTACAGGCAAACATCACAGCTGTTTTACTTGGGAGAAGGAGGATGCAGGTACAGAATTCGAGAAGATGGACTAGAAAGCTCTTGAAAAGAGATTGATGTAAAATACGAGCTGCGGTTTGAGGCTTTGTCTGGTATAAAATTGGACCAATCTGCAGGTCTGGATACTGTTGGAGTCAAGGGAGGAAAGACGCTGACTGGAAATTTTAATTAGAATCTGACAATAGGGGAGGTGCCAGAGGACTGGAGAACAGCTATTATGATTGCACTTCACAGTAAGGGTGGTAGAGAAAGACCAGGAAACTATAGACGAGCGAGTATTAAATCACTGTTCGGGAAACTACTGGAGAAAATAGAGAAGGAGAAAATTGAACTCCAATCAGAATGGCAAGGTTTGATCAGGGATAATCATCATGACTTTATCAGAGTGAAATCACACTAATGGAGTTGATTCAATTAGTTTGAGGAGGTCGCTTATTTAGTTTTGATGCAATGCCTTTGACAAAGTTCCACATGGGAAACTGAAAAAAATAAAGTAAAATCTCAGAGTATCAAGGATAACTTGAAAAGTTACAGCGAAAATTGTCTTAGTGTCAGGAGGCAGAGGGTCGTGGGAGAAGGCTGTTTGTGTGACTGGAGACCAGTGTCCCCTGGTGTCCCACAGGGATCAATGTTGTGTCCCTTATTGTTTGTAGCATTCATAAATGGTATAGATGTGAATCTGGAGGGGGAGTGTGTGGAGGGGTGGGAGATGTGATAAGAAAGTTTGTGTTTGACACAAAGATTGGCCGGGTGATTGGCAGTGAGCAGGAAGTTCTGATTTTAAAGGTAAATACAAGTGGAATGATCAGATGGGCAGATCAATGGCAGATGGAATGTGATCCTGATAAATATGAGATGATGTACTTTGGAAGGAGGAACCAGACATGGGGTGTACACAATGATTGGCAGCACACTAGGGAGCTCAGAGGGTGTTTCCCCACACATCCCTGAATGTGACTGAACAGGGTAATGGACTAGTTAAGAATTGAACCTTGGGTGTCGCGTTTAATAATCAGGGAGTAGATTATAAGTGCTATACAGGGCTTGGTTTAGTCCATGATGGAGTACTGTATGTCGTTCTGGGAGCCTCATTATAAGGAAGGATGTGATTGTACTGGAGGGGTTTGCAAAGGAGATTCACCAGGATGTTCCCTGGGATGGAGCATATTAGCTATGGAGAGAGGCTGGATAAGCTCGGGTTGTTTACTTTGGACAGAGAGGCTGAGGGGGATGTGATTCAGAAGGATAAGGTAACAAGGGGCATTAACAGGGTGGACAGACAGCATCTGTTCCTTTTAGACAGAGGGTAAAGAACAAGGGAGCACACTTTTAAAGTGAAGGGTTTGAGGTTCAGAGAAGATTTAAAGATTACTTTTTCTTCACCCAGAGGGTGTTGGGGTCTGGAAAGTACTTTCTGAGAGGGGCGTTATCAAGGTTAACCTCTCAACTGTTAAAAGTACTTGGACAAGCACTTGGAAGTGCCATAACATTCCAGGCTATGAGCCTTTTGTCGGAGAGTGGGACTAATATAGATCGTGCTGTATTTCTGTTGGCACAGAGACTATGCTCCTGTGAGTGTATGATGTGGAAGGTCAATGATTGAGCAGCTTAACACAAGAATTGATGGGTTTATGAAGATAATGTTCACAAAGGTTATAAGAGTGAACTGTTATAGCTTGTCAAATTATGTCAATGTGAGAAGTATGAAAATAAAGTGCAGGTTTTTTCCAGTTTGAAACCAGAGAATGGAGAATGGGAAACAGGGAAATGGCAAAACTATGAATCCACTACTTCAGTTCTGTCTTCTCAGAACTTTCTGACAATACCAGGAAAACCAAGTCTAGCGTGGAAAACGAAATAGTACATGGAACATAGAACATAGTAAGTAAATGGTTTGGGAGAAATGATTGGGACTGAAAGTAATGGTCATAGACAACACTAACATAGATTTATGAAATGGGAATTATGTTTGAGAAACAGACTGGGAGACAAATGAAAGAGAAGCAATGGATGTAATCAATGTGGATTTTCAGAAAGATTTCGGTAAAGCTCCAAGCCTAGTTTGCAAAATCAAATCTTCGTGGATTGGGGTGAATATATGGACAGCTGGCAGGAGGCAGTGAATAGAAATAAACAGACACGTGAAACAACAGCCTGACATTGTACTTAAGGTCTGATTCTGTGAGTATGACTATATCCCTGACACCCCTTCCCCGGATATCTCCTCTCTCACCAGCAGGACAGACAAAGCAGAAGTGGTGGCGCCGTGGGATACAGTTTGAAGGGAATTGTTCTGGGAGTCCTCAACAGTGACTCTGTATCCCATGAACTCTCATGGCGTTAGGTTACACATGGGAAAGGAAACCTCCTGCTGATTACCATGTACCAGCCTCTTCCAACTGATGAGTTAGTACTCCTCCAAGCTGACCAATACTTGGAGGAAGCACTGAGGGTGGCAAAGGCACAAAATGTACTCTGGGTTAGGGACGTCAATGTCCACAAAAAGAGTGGTTCAGCAGCAGCATTACTGATTGAGCTGGTTGGGTCCGAAAGGATATAACTTCTCGACTCGGTCTGCGGCAGGTGGTGAAGGAACCCACAAGAGGGAAAAGCCATATTTGACCACAGCTTTACTAATCTGCCAGTTGCAGAAGTATCTGTCCATGACAGTGTCGGGTAAGAGTAACCACCGCATAGTTATTGTGGAGATAAAGTCACACTTGCATATTGAGAATAACCTCCACCATTTTAGGTGGCACTGTCACCATGCTAAATAGGACAGACTTTGAACAGATCTAGCAGCTCAAATCTGGGTTTTGATAATATGTTGTGGGTCATCAATAGCAGCAGAATTGTACTCCAGCACAAGCTCATGACCTGGCATATCCCCATCACAACAATTACCATCAAACCAGAGGATCAACCTTGATTCAATAGAGTGTGCAGGAGGGCAGGAGCAGCACTGGGAATACCTGAAAATGAGGTGTCTGCCTGATGAAGTCACCAACCAGGACTACCTGCGTGCCAAACAGCATAAGCAGTTAGTCATAGACAGAGCTAAGTGATCCCACAAGCAACGGTGCAGATCTAAGCTCTGCAGTCCTTCTACTTCTAGTAGAGAGTAGTTATGGACAATTAAACAAGTCATCGGAGGAGGACATTCCACAAGTATCCCCATCCTTAATGATGGAAGAGCCTAGCACTTCAGTGCAAAAGATAACGTTCATGCATTCGCAACAATCTTCAGTCAGAAGTGCTGAGTGGATGATCCATCTCGGCCTCCTCCAGTGGTCCTCACCAATTCAGTTCCCAGTCATCAGCCAATTTGATTCACTCCACACGAAATCCAGATTCAGTTGGAGACACTGGATACCTCAGAGGGTACATACCCTGACAACATTCTGGCAATAGGACTGAAACGTTGTTCTCCAGACCTTGTCACTGCCCTAGCAAAGCTGTTCCAATACCGTTACAACAATATTTCCCCGATTACATGGAAAATTACCCCAAGTATCTCCTGTATATAAAAAGCAGACCAAATCCAATCCGGCCAATTACCATCCCATCAGTCTACTCTCGATCATCAGTAAAGTGGTGGAAGGTCTCAGTGCTTTTAAGTAGCACCTGCTCAGCAATACCCTGGTCAATGACGCCCAGGTTTGGCTCCACCAGGGCCACTCAGCTCCTGACCTCATTACCGTGGTTCAAACATTGGCAAAAGAGCTGAATTCCAGAGGTGGGGTGAGAGTGACAGCCCTTTAAAACAAGGCTGCCTTCGCCCAAGTGTGGCATTAAGGGGCCTTAACAAAACTGAAATCAATGGGTATCAGGGGCAAACTCCCCGCTGGTTCGAATCATACCTGACACGTAGGAAGATGGTCATGGTTGATAAAGGTCAGTCAACCCAGCGCCAGGAAGTTTCTGTAGGAGTCCCTCGGGCAGTGGCCTAGGCCCAAACATCTTCTGGGCTGCTTGATCAATGACCTAGCCTCCATTTTAAGGTCAGAAGTGGAGATGTTTGCCAATGATTGCACACTCTTCTGCAACATTTGTGTCTCCTCAGATACTGAAGCAGTCCATGTTCAAATGCAACAAGATCTGGACAGTATCCAGGCTGACAAGTAGCAAGTAATAGTCACGTCACACAAATGCCAGACCGTGAACATCACCACTAAAATACAATCTAACCTGCCCCTTGGCATTCAATGGTGTTCCTGTCACTGAATCCACAGTGGACTGCAGCGGTTCAACAAGGCAGCTCACCACCACCTTCTCAAGGGGCAACCAGGGACAGGCAATAAATGCTGGCCCAGCCAGTCACACCCAGATTCAGGAAATAAATATTATTTTAAAAAAATAATAGAGGAAGGTTTCTGGGATATCACAGAAATCGGTGCTCAGGTCCCAGTTGTTCACAATACCCATTAAACATTTGGTTGCAGGAATCAAATACAATATATCCCAACCTGCTGATAGAACTAAAGGATGTTGGATTGCGAGTGGGTGAGGAGGTTGTAAAAAAGCTTCAAGGTGACTAAGACAAGTGGAGTGAATGGGCAAATACGTGGCAGATGGAGAGCAAGGTGGGTAGAGGTGACAGTATGTCCTTTGGTTGGAACAAGAGATTGGCAGCTTTTCGTTTGAAAAAGGATTGTTTGAAACATGCTGATCTGAAAAGCGACGTATGCGCCTTTTTGTTGTTTCCTTCTGCGCGGCCCTCCGAGGTCCCTGCAGCACAGTGAGGTCTGAACCCACAAGGCAATACTGGGAATGGCATTCACACGCTGCCCAGTGTACATAGTCCCACCAAGTGGGGAGCTGTAACATTGCAAAGGATCTGGATCTCCCTGCAGACCAGTCACTGAAAGCAATATTGCAGGAGCAAGAACCAGATAGGAAGATCAATGATGTGCTGACCTTCATTTCAGGGGGATTTGAGTCCAGGAGTAAGCGTGTCTTACTGCAGCTGCAGAGAGCTTTGGTGAGACCCTATCTCAAACACTGTGCAGTATTCTGCAGCTTTGGTCTTAGTACATAGTAAAGGACAAACCTGACATTGAGGGAGAGCAGTGAAGGATTTCCAGACCGATCTCGAGGATGACAGTCTTGTTGTGGGAGCAGAGTTTGGGGCGACTGGGCCTGTATTCCATGTGGTTTAGGAAAATGGGTGGAGATCTCAGTGAGATATATAATGATCTGACAGGGTGAGATAGATTGGAAGCAGGGATAATAATTCCCCTGGCTGTGGTGTCTAAAACAAGGGTCCACAGTATTAGGTACAGACAGACCATTTATGCAATGAGATGACATATAAATGTCTGCAATCAGTGACTGGTGAACGTGGGGAATGCGCTCGAACCTGGAAGCCAAGACACTGAATATAAATAATGATTTAGAGACAGTAAAGGAATGGTGGGAGAGAAGGAGCACGACATGGAAATAAAGGGCAAGATATCATTATATTGAATTGGGTAGCAAACTGAACAGACCAAATGGACTACTGCACTTCCTACTTTATAGCTTCCCACAGTTAATCACATTAAGGGATGTGTACAGTGTGTGGAAAAAGTGCATTGTGTACATATTTGAACATGAACTGGAATGGGGAAGGCTCAATGAGTTGTATGGCCTACTCCATTCCCGATGTTTCTGTGTAGTCTGTAAATGTTGTCACAAGCTCTCAGATGTTAGGAAGGATGTCTCTGCAGGGTCAACAGGACTGTGTTTCTCATTCCCTTTTTCCGATACTGAGGCTGGGGCCGGGTGTTCTGTCCGGTTTTATCCTTTAGACCTCGGTACAGTTTGATACAATAGAATGTCTTGTTTGGCGGATTCAGAGACCATTGCAAAGTTTATCACATGTCTGTGTGTCTGCAGTCACGTTTCGGCCAGACCAGGAAAGCACGGGGGATTCACTTTCTGAAAGTACATTTGTGAAGCAAATTGGTGTTTACAATCGACATTGGCTTGAAGGTCACTATTTACGGACACCAGATTTTGCATCCTAATATTTTGTCAATTGTGTTTAACTTACACCAGCTGCCAGAGCATTCGCCTGGTCTGGATTAGTAATCCAGTGACCTTTCCACAGCAGCACCATCTCGACATGGGGACCTCTCTGAAATCATACTGAGCAGGTTATTTCTGTGCTGCTTGGTAACTCTGTCAAAAAGAACTCCCACCAATTTGACTGTCGAGGTGGGTCTGAGGCGGAGGTAACTGGCCAGATTGTAATTATAATCCTTTTAGGAACTGGACATAGTTGAGTAATTTTCCACATTACCAGGGAGATGTCAGAGTTAGTGCTGGAATGAAAGAGCTTCCCCAGGGACACGGCTTGTTGTGCAGCACAAGTCTTCAGTCCTATTGCAGGAATGGTGACAGGGACCATTGCCTTTTTCGTACGTACTGTGTTCAGCTGTTTCTTCATGTCACGAACATCAAATTGAATTGGTTGAAGACGGGCATCTGTGATTCTGTGACTATCATGGCGAGGGTGAGGTGGATCATCAACTCCACACTTCTGGCTGAGGGTGGTGCAGCTACCACATCCTGGTCTTTTACACTGATGTGCAGAGCTGTTCGATTACTGAGGATGGGGATATTTGTGGAGTCCTTTGCTCCAGTCATTTGTTTAATCATCCATCACCAGTTATGTCAGAATGTGACAGGATTGCGGAGCTTTGATCAGATCTGTTGGTCAAATGTGGTAGCTTTAATGGGTTCACGTCAGGTTTAGGTTCACGTGGATCTGACCCAGTCATGTTCACCCACAGTCATTACTGAAACATAGATCATATTGATGGTAATGGCAAACTGAGGAAATTATTCGAGGCTAAAAGTTACAGGTTGTGGTTGAATGCTGTTTTGCTTCTCCTGCTGCTGTAGTCTACAGCACTACATAAAAACGAAGTTTTGAGCTGCAATATCTGCAATGCAATTCTGCTGTCTGTCCCTTAGTTCACATCGAGACCCATTCACCCATCAGTCATGTACTCAGTGACCTACTCTGGTTTCTGGTGTGGGAACACTTCAATTTTCATACTTTCATTCTCCTGAGGGTCTCTCCCCGGATCAGGCTTTCAAACTGACACATTCTGCAAAACCAAGTAACTGATTTTAATTCAATTGTTTAATTCACCTCAATTTTTTTCCTTGAGTAATATCATCTTCTGTGTTTAAAGTGAATGTTTTTCCTCTGTTTCTCTCCCTGACCATGATTAAGAGCTCTGTTGTGTCAGTGATGCCAGCCTTATGTAGTTTCCGAGCCAATGAATTCTCTGGATTCCCAATCATCTTCACCACATTGTATGTTTCCTATTTTGGTTTCATGCCTTATTACTCAAGGCTGCCTTGTTCTCCCATGAGTATGTTTCATCTCCTTTGGGAGAATTTCTGGTATCCTCCGAAATATCCCCAGAAATTCCTGCTTTTGCTGCTCCATGGTCTGCCCTGCTCAGCTCCCTTTCCAATTAACTCTGGCCAGCTCCTCCTGAATGTCTTTGCAGTTACATTGCTCAATTATAATCACATTACATCTAGAAGAGAGCAATAGACATAAACCGAAAGAAGGAGCTTTAAGAGAAGGGACGCAAAGAAAAATTGCTAAATTTCTTAACTAGATACAAAGAGAGAAAGAGCGCGACAACATAGATGAGGAAATGTGAAAAATGAGAAAACTAGATCATTGAAAGAATTAGATGTACATCCCTCAATGTTTTGGCAATTCCTGTGTGCTGTGGTCCTTCGTGTAGTGCATGGACAACAGTGTAATGTGTTCAAATGCTGGCTCTGATGCCAGACTTTTTATCTCCAAAAATATGACAGACACTAGCTTTGAAAAGAACAGGCCAATATATAGAATTCTGATAGAAAGGGGATTAACTGAAATAAGTTGCGACACCAGAAGTAAGAATTAATAACACACATCCTGATAAGAAGGAGAGATTGGAGTAGAGAATTCTAGAAAAGGAGGGAACGTTGAGAGGAGGGGAAACATATCACTTTAGATGAGGATCCAATGATGTTTTAATGTTTTATCAATTTTGTACATCATATGCATCACTTTTCGTGTGCCTCCGTTGTTCATTTAGAATGGGTTGTGCACATGTGAAAAATGTTACATATCTGCACATGCACATTCATTAAACAGTGTATTTAAAATTATTTTCCGCCATTGAAATGGTCCTGTTATCATGTTACCAGGATACACGAACACCAGCTGGCCACCAAAAGACATGACCCATTATCACTATGTTCCATACATACAGACAAAGAAGGGCACCACTTTGATTGGGACAATGCACACACATACTAAGACACGCAAGGATGTTCTTAGAGGAATGGCATTCTGACCAGAAGTCCATCAATAAACGCATCAATTTAGATCCTATCTACCTTCTCTTGTAAAACAAAAGAACTGGAAATGACATCACCCATCTTAAGAACCCAAGACCTATAAATAGAGAGGCGCGACATACCACCAGCACTTCAGCAGAGACTCTCACTGATGATGTTTCCGAGTCATAGTGTCGAATCGTCAGAAAACAAACCTTCAAGCACAGTGAGCTAACTTGCATATATAAAAACTGCTATTTTTCTTTTATTAGTGGAATTTGGGAGTTCTTTGTCACTCATGTATTAACAGATTACGAGGTGAGGTGAGCTTTTTTGGGTTTGTGGTTTTAATTAACATAAGTCCTCGACATAGATGTCTCCACAGTTTGGGGCCCTGCCGTATGGGACTTGGACAGATTTGAACAGATTTCGGGTACACAATGTCCCAGCAAATTCCAACACGTTGCAATTAGTGACCAAGATCTTCAAATAAAACCGGTCGGAAAATCTGTTTAATTTTGTTTACTTGTGGTTGTTTAAATTAAAAGTGAGGGAAATGGCTTTTAACATTACTAAAGAGGTTCCCAAATTTGCCAAGAAAGTTTAGAAAGACAGAAGCAGGACATTTCTTAGAATTAGCTTATAGATTGGAATTGGGTTTAACCAGGGACAAAAGGAAACCAGAAATTATCATGCAGTTGGTCAAGCACTTTGATGTATCAAAGAAACAGACAAGTGCAGTCGAGTTAGAAAAAAACTTTAATTGCAGATATGGCAACTGAAGTTAGAAGATAAAGAAAGAGACGGAAACAGAGAGAGAAAAAAGAGAAGGAGAGGAAAAAGAAAGAGAGAGAGAATTTGAGATTCAGAAGTTGGGAATTAGACAAGAAAGTTAAATTAACAGGATGGAGATGAAGGGAGAACGTCGGGATGTATACAACTATGTTAGCGCCTTGCCATATTTCGGTGAGAAAAATGTCAAAATCTTTTTTATTTCATTTGAAAAAAAAGACTCGGCAGCTTACGGGTCCAGTGAAATTGTGGGTAATGCTCGTTCAGAGTAAGCTGGTTGGCACAGCTGGTGAGGTATGTACAGCGCTGTCAGATGAGGGATCAAGAGATTGTGCAGGTGTCAAATTGGCTATTTTGATTGGCTATTAATTGGTATCAGAAGCATATAGACAGAGGTTCATGAAAATAGAGACGGAACCAGGACAGACTTGTGTTAAGTTTGAAATAATTAACAACAGTCATTTTGTAAGATGGGTGCTGGACTTAAAAATAGATAAGACCTGTGAGGCTTGAAGGGAGATTAATCTGCTGAAGAAGTTTAAAGACTGACTTCCAGAGATGGTAAGAATTCATGTGCACGAACAGAAAGTTCAAGAAGCGAGAAGAGCGGCAGAAATAGCAGGTAAATATGCATTGGTGCATGAGATGAAATTTAGCTTCTGGGAGAATTTGCATGCTATGAGGGATAGAAATTGGGAGAAGGGAAGTTCACACATTACAAAGCAAACAGTAGTGCACAATAGTTTACCACATGTGAAAAAAGAAGCCCAAAGGGGCTGAAAGGAGGTGAAAGGCCTCAGGTGTTCTCAGCAAAAGGGCGTGGAACACATAAAATGACAGTGCCTATGGTTTAAGAAGAGCACTAGGAAAAGGTGGTTTCATTGAAGTAAGCTGGGACACACTGTGATGGTCGTTGAAGGAAGGACCTTTGGGAAAGATGTGGCAGAAGAGGCTATTTCGAGTGGCATTAGTGAAACTGGTAAAGAAGACCCCAAGTGGAGCCAAGGAGCTGCAGGAGAGTGCTCAGCTTAGGCAAGGGCTGGGTATGGAGGCAGTACCTGATCTCTGAAAGAATTCACCTCTGTAGATAAAGTTTACTCAGAAAGAACAGGGGGGGAAGGACAAGAAGTTATAATTTTGTGAGATACGGGATCTGCTCAGTCTCTAATAGTTGATAAGTGAGGCGCCAGAAAAGCACAACAGATCAGGTAGCATCCAAACAGCAGGACAATTGAATATCAGACAGAAACCCATCGTCAGGAATGTGGTTTGGGGGACAATGCGACTGAAAGATAAATACGAGGGTAGTAGCTGAGCTGGTGGGAGGGTCACTGGGAAGGCGATAAGAAGATGTAGGCGGGAGTAAGAGTGATATGTCAGAGGGGAGGGTGGAGTCGGTAGGTGGGAAGGAAGATGGCCAGTTAGGGCGGTTCAAGAGGGCAGTGCTAGGTTGAACGGTTGGATCTGGGAGAGGTTGGTGGAGAGGAGATTTGGAATTTGGTGAAGTCAACGTTGATGATGGTTCTTGTTTGAGGGTTCTAGTTGTCCTATCCACAACACCCTCCTCTCCGACATATCACCATCACATCTCACCTGCGCCTACCTATCGCCTTCCAAACTATCTTACACCCAGCTCCACCCCCACCCTCCTATTTATTTCTCGGCCCCCGTCCCCCTCCCTTACCCCACCCCCCCACTTTCCTGATGAAGTATTTATGCCTGAAACGTCAACTCTTCTGCCCCTCAGATGCTGCCTGGTTGGCTATGCTTTTCAGCCCCACACTTTTCAACTCTCATCTCCAGCATCTGCAGCCCTCACTTTCTCTCGGCCTCTAATAGTGAGAGATGAAAGTATTTTCACTCTTTCTGACATATTAATCAAGATCGTAACAATTTGTGGAATGGGGTGAGAAATTAAGTATTCCCTTGTGTAACATCAGGATGGAATGCCAAATCAAGGTTGGGGAAGTAACAGTGACAGTGAGTAACAGAGTGTCAGTTCCAGGAATACAGTTTGTTCTTGTGAACGATTTAACTGGATCCAAGGTGGGAGTTGCAACCCATGTGTTGGAGAAGGCAAAAGGAAAACTAGGGAATTGGGGAGTTAAAAGAAAAATACCCACGATTTTTCCAGACTGTATCGTAACAAGATTCCACTGTCATAAGTTAGAGCAGGAAGGAAAACCGAAAGAAAAAGTTAAAGGAGTTGATGTGCAGTGAACTGACCCCCTGTTTGATGTAACGGTGCAGAAAAACCTAAACAGGCAGAGGATCAGGCAGAGGTGTTTAGTCCTGAAAGGCTAATGGACCTACAACAGATATATACACACACATTCACACACACATACACATGCACACACAGAGAAAAGGAATCAAACTATATTGTCGAACGTTGTTAACTTAAAGATAGAATGCTAAAATTAAAATGGAGACCCCGATAGGTGAGTGCAGAAGGGGAATGGGCCGAAGTGCACCAGATTGTGTTAGAGGTAGCGTACAGTGTTACGGGTAACACATAAACTAACTGCAGGGGGTCACCTAGGTGGACAGAAGAGTCAGGTTAAGGTACAGAGGCATTTCTAGTGGCCTGGAATGCAAAAGGACGTGGTTATTTTTTGATGTACATGTCAAACATTCTAAATGGTAGGTAAGTCACAGGCAGTAATAAAGCCAGCACCTTTGTTACCAATTCCTGCATTCGAAGAACATTTCACGTTGGTTATGATGAGTTATGTAGCTCCCCTATCTAAAATAAAAGTGGAAATGCTAGCCATAATGGATGTGTCTACCAGATTTCCAGAGGCAATTCTATTATGGAGTGTTAAGGTAAAAAGGGAGGTGGAGGAGTTGGTCGCTTTCTTTACTCACTGTGGGCTCCGCAGAGAGATTCAGGCAGACCAAGGTCTCATTTTACCGCTCAGCTGTTTAAGGAAGTCATGGGTAGCTTAGGCAAACAGCAGTTTAAATCAAGGGCGTTCCATCCTGAATCCCAGGGAGCCATGGAAAGTTAGCATCAGACGCTGAAGACCATATTAACAGTGTACTGTCAGGATTACCGGAATGATTGGAATGAAGGTGTCTCATTAAATTGTTTGCCATTAGACAAAAATTATTTGCCCCAAATAAATCTACTCAGTTTACTTCCTTTGAGTTAACATTTGAAGTGAGAGGTCCTTTGGAATTAATTGAATATAAATTGACAGGACCGAAGTCAGAGATCTCACACTCGGATTACGTAAGTGAGGTGAGGGAGAGATTAGATGGAGTTGGTGAGTTCGCTAAACAGTACCTGAAGGGCTCAGCATAGAATGAAGCACGTGGCAGATAAAAACTCTGAAAGTTTGACAATTTCCTGTGGGGATGACGTATTAGTATTGCCACCAGTGATAGGAATTCCCGTCAAAGCCAGGTTTAGTGACTCAGGAACAGAGGTATGGTCAGATGAACAAATTGTGTAGTTTATCTGTATGATGTAGTGACCTTTAGCAAGTGATTGCAAGTTCACATGTTACAGTTGGCAGAGCATGTTGAACGATTACAAGAAGCAAACTTGGTAATAAACTTAAAGAAAACAGAATTCGCGAAGGCACAGGGGACGTTCTTGGGACATTACATTGGCCATGGAAGGTTGACCCCATGGAACACAAAGACGAAGGGCTTTGAGGAATTTCCACTACCATGCTCGAAGAAAGAGATGCTTCAATTTTTGGAACTGATTGGATTCTATCGGAAGTTTGTTCCAAACTTCAGCAGCGTATTGGCACCACTGATGGACTTAGTAAAGAAGGAAACAGAATTGTGGTGGACAGAACAATGCCAGGAGGTATTTGAGAATTTTAAAGCAGGATTAATCACCGCACCAGTTTTAGCTGCACCAAATATTCTGAAACCCTTTGAAAATTCTATTTGCTTCTAGGGATTTCGGGGTTGGAGATGTATTGATACAGAAAGGTTATGATGGATTTGAGTGGCTAATTGGCTACTTGTCGAAAAACGCAATATCCACCAGAAAGAAAAATACAACATTCTCCATTATTGAAAAAGAATGATAAAGTTTTGCACTGACCTGACAATATTTTAATGTTTATGTGACAAATAAATTGTCGGAGATGGTTGTGGACAACGACAAACCTCTCACGTTTTTTGGAATATTTAAAGACCAGAATATGAGAGTATTTCATTGGAGTCTTATCACACCAACTTTAAACTTACAAAATGTACATGCTGTAGGTCCTAAAATGTGATAGCAGATGTGTTATCGCGGATTTAAAGGAAAAGGTTTAGATAAGATTTGACTTATTCCGGTTTAAATAGGTGTACAAAATTAATATGAATGACATAATTGAGATTAATACTTTTTTATTTCATAATAATGGGATTAAGAATTAGAGGAAAAGAAACGAAGCCATCTTTTCATTCTGATGGTTCTTTTGTTTTCTGAAGGAGGGAGGTCTTATGAAGCCGAAAGCATATCAGGTCACTTTCAGACAGAACGGGGTTTGTTGAATAGAAAGTACAGCACAGATGCCAGCTAAATGTCAGATTGTTCCATATATCACAATTAGCTGGGAAATGGAGACCTGAGTTTTGGTTGCTGTTTTGACAACAATTCAAATACTACCAAAGATTTTAAATAACGTTCAGGATACCAGAAGCCAGCGGAACTTGAATATTATTGTTTGGGCATCTGGAAAGCAATCAAATTATGAGAATTGTTGTATCATGGGGAGTATATAAACCCAGCATTTGAACACTAGAGGGAGAGCTACTGCCATCCAACAGCAGAGTAACTGCTGTAGAGCAACAGTGCTAACTGACCATCTCAAACACTCTCTATCAAAGATACATGTTCATGTCAAACTTACTTGCAATAAAAAAATATGACCCAGGGAGATCAGCAGCTGGAAGAGTGAACACAGCGGAGAAGATAGACACTGTGTGGTCTTGAGATTGTAATGTTTAATATGTGGGCTGTTGGAACAGAATATGTTTACAGAGTTGGAGCCAGATATTAAGTAGCTAAGAAAAGAGGGGCTTGTATTTGTGAATAGTTGTTGTTTAGTGTTCACTATTAAGTTAAGAAACTAACTTGTTAATTTTTGTTTAAATAGTGGAATGTAGGAGATCTGTGTCGCTCATATTTTTACAGATTACAAGGTGAGGCGAGCTTTTCTGGGTGTTTGGTTTTAATTAACAGAGGGGTTCGAGTCCACCTTGTTAATGTCCATCCATGCTAACCCCAATTCCCTGCAGTTGGCCCATATCCTTCCAGTCCATCCCTATCAACATATTTATCCAAATGCTTTTGAAATGTTGTTAATGTATCTCCTTCAATCACACCTGTGGGCAGCTCATCCACATATCAGCCTTTGTGTAAAGAACTGGCCCCTCAAGTTCCCTGTTATTCCTTCCCCTTTAACCTTAAACTGATCCTCTCTCGTCCTCGATTCTCTAAACCTTGGAAAAAGACTGAGAGCATTAACCTCACCATCATAATCTTATTCAGCTCTATAAGGACTCCCTCAGTCTCTGACATGCTAAAGAAAAGGTCCTAGCTTGTCCAACCTCTCCCTACAACTCAGACCATTGGGTCCTGGCAACATCGTTGGAAATTTCTTCTGCATTCTTTCTAGTTTAATAGCATCCTCCCTATAACAACGTGACAAAACCGAACACAATACTCCAAGTGCGGACTTACCAAAGTCCTGTGTACCTGCAACATAAATTCCCAACTTCTATACTCAATGTCCTACCTGATGAAGGCCAATGTGCCAAAAGCCTTCTTCACTGCCCTGTCTACCTGTGACTCCACTCTCAGAGAACCATGCACCTGAACTCCAAGATTTCTCTGCCCACTACACCCTTGAAGATTCTCCCATTCACCATGAGACTCCTAACTTGATTTGAGTTCCCAAAATGTAAGACATCACGCATCGATATTAAATTCCATTTGCCATTTCTCGGCCCACTTCCCCACCTGATTAAGGTCCTGCTGCAATTTCTGATAAACTTCCTCACTGACCATGCTCCCACTTACTTTAGTGTCATCTGCAAACTTACTAATCATACCTTGTACATTCTCAACCAATTCATAGATAACAAACAGCAATGGACCCATCCTCCAGTCTGACAAGCATCCTTCCACTAAACCCTCTGCCTTCTACCATCAAACCAACCGTGTATCCAATTTGCCCGTTCCCCCAGCATTCCACGTGATGTCCCCTTCCAGAGCAGTCTGCCGTGCGGGACCTTATCAAAGGCCTTACTGAAATCCATAGAGACTATGTCTACCGCTCTGTCCTCATCAACCTTCCTGGTCACTTCGTCAAAGAACTCTAACAAATTTGGGAAGCATGATCTCCCACTCACAAATCTATTCTAACTGCTCCGAATCAAACCCTGTGTAAGTAATGGGTGCAGTCAATGATATGCTGTGCTTCATTTTAAGATGATCCGAGTACATAAGTAAAGCCATCTTCCTGCTGTTGTAGAGCCTTGCTGAGAGAGCATTTGGGGCACTCTCTACAGATTTGATCTCCTTTGTAAGGAATGATCTCCTTACCACAGACACGGGCAATGGTAACATGAGGTAACATAGAGAAAAGAAGCTGAGTGTTTAATCTGTAGAGCTGTGAGAGACGAAGAAATGGTGATGCTGAAACACGAGGAGTGGCAGCGATCAATTATTTCGAAAAGACACATTGATAGGGTGAGAAATTCTATACTTTACCCAGGATTGATTGGTGTGATTTATTGTCACATGTGCCTTAGTACAGGGAAACACTTTGTTTATGAGCAGTGGAGGCAGATCATAGTAAGCATGGCCAGACAGATCATAGGGTGGAAATAGACTTGGACAGAGTAAGGCATACAGGTTACACTGAACAGGACAAACATGTGACAAGATCAACGTGAACAAGATCAGCATTATTTGAACTTAGAGAGTCCATTCATCAGTCTAAGCTGACCTTCCTAATAGTTTATATGCCTTTAATAACTCTCCCCACGTTATTGTGCAGTCGGCGAGTGAACCCTGTACTGAACGTCAGGTAGCCATTCCCACCAGCTTCCGCCCTACATAGAGAACACCAGGCTGTCTTCTCAGAGATGGAAGGTGCCTTCTTGAGACTTCACACTAGACATATGGCTTCCTTGCTCACTACTAGAAAACCACGTTAAAGTCGCATGTGTGTATCATGAGCAACAGTGCCACGAGGAACAACGTGGAGCAGTCTGTCTGTGCAGCCTCTGCTCCACTTGGTCATCATGTTAGAGCATCAATCTGGAGACACTTAAGACTGCCGATGCTGGAGATCAGAGTAGAGCATCAATTGCTGGAAAAGCACAGCGGGTCAGGCAGCATCCGAGAAGCAGGAGAATCGACGTTTCGGGGATAAGACATTCATCAGGAATCAGCATCAATTATCTCATTCTTCCCCTGTGTAAGTGCATTGAGGTGGGAATGGCCTCCGACTGTTCCGGTATAAGCGACTCAAGGGACTGACTGGCATCTTCCTCGTCCGATTGGACAGGGCCAAGGGCCTGACTGGGTTACCCCTGGTTCCTGTTTGATAGTTCGATGTACTGACAAGTGTGATGATGCTGTAGCTTTTCGAGGTTATTTTGTCATGGTTTCTTTTAGGAGAGAGATTGAATGATCATTACCAAGCTGGCTAGTTAAGACTCTTGAGTAAACAGCGAGGGAGGCCTTAGGTTTATTTTAATGCAGGCTGAATAGGTGTGGCCAGCTTTCGCAGATTAGGATCTCTGGGTTTTGGTTTCTCAGTAACATCAGAAACTATTGGGGTCTCAACAGAGTTAGAAGCTTCAGGGAATGTTTCCTGGCTGCTACTCTCTCTGAATTTTCTCTTGATGCTGTCACATTGCAACTGGAACAGACGTTTTACATTCCCTTTAAAATAAGAAAAGATTTGAGTCTAGGCTATTGCCTTCAAATATTTTCGAGGCGCTCTGGTGTGGTCCATCACACTAGACTCCTTCCCTTCCTGAGTAATAGGCCGGAGGTACTGGGTGGGCTGTCCCTGTTCTTCTCCAATAATATCAATGGGCTGAATGACTTCCTCATATTCCTGTGAAACCAGCGTGAGGTACTGAATGAACTCTTGTTTTATTGTGGCAATGTGCAGTGTCAGGCAGTGCTGTGACATGAATGTTACCGACACTTTAACAGCACAAGCCTGAGTGGTTTCTGGGTCTTGCTGCACATGGACACAAACCAGTTCAGGAGCTGAGGGGGCAAAATGGTCTGAACATTGTGGAATTTTCAGTGACCATCCCCACTTCTGATCTTATGGTGGGGAAGGTGGGGGAGGGGAGACATTGATGAAGCAGCTGAAGCTGTTTGTGAAGAGGAAGATACCCTGAGGATCTCCCACAGAGGTGGCCCTGGACTGAGATGATGAACTCCTTCCTTTTTGCCACGTTTGACTCCAAACACTGGAGAGTTTACTCTGATTCCCAGTAAGTTCAGTTTTGTTAAACTCCTTGATGTCAACAGAAGTCAACCACTGCCTTGATATTGGGGCCAGTCATTTTTATCTGAACTCTTGTGTCAACCTCTTTTGTTCATATCAATAAACCATGCTATAGGAGCAGCAAGTATTTTCTTCAAACAGGTGGTATTGAATGTCAGGACTTCTCTTCTCAAAAGTGTTGGGGAGTGAGATGACTGAAAGTCTCAGCCCCACTTCCCTGTCTATATCCCATTATGCATGACTCACTTCTCTGTCAAATATTTAACTAATGCAGCTTTCAATCAATGTGAACATAGAGGCACGATAAACTTCCACTGAAGCGAATTCCCACTTGAAAGGGCCTTTCAGAATTATTCGTCATCCCTCTTATAGAATCAGAGAGTCATGCAAAACAGAAACAGACCCGTAAGTCTGATCTTTTCACTCCGATCAGACATCAAATCTGATCTCGTCCCATTTGCCAGTATTTGGCCAATATTCCTCCTCTTTCAGATACTTTTTAAATGTGCGATTGTAACCGCCTTCACCACTTCCTCTGACAGCACTTTCTGTACACACGCCACTCTCTGTGTGAAACATATATCTTCAAGTCCATTCTAAATCATCCCCCTCGTCTTCAACCTATGCTCTCTTGTTCTGGACTCCCCAATCCTGGAGAGCAGAACGTGGCTGTTCAGAATATCCATGCCCTTGATGGTTTTATAAACCTCTATAATGTCACCCTTCAGCCTCTGACACTCTGGGGGGAATACCTCAAACTAACCAGCCTCTCCCTAAAGCTCAAACCTCCAGTCCTGGAACACCCGTGTAAGTCATTTCTGCAGAAAACCGAGTTGTATGCAGTATTCTTATAGTGGCCTCACCAACATCCTGTACAGATACAACATACCACCACAACTCCGAAAGTCAATACTCTGACTGATTAAGGCAAATGTGCCAAATCTGTTCTGCACCACACTGTCTACCAGCGACTCAACTTTCAAGGAACAATGCCCTTTTGTTTCACAACATGCCCCAGGACCTGACCATGAAGTATATAATGTCTGCCCTGATTTGCCTTCCCAAAATGCAAAGCTTCATATTTATCTAAATTAAACTTCATCTGTTACTCCTTGCCTCTTTGTCTCATCTAATTGCGGTCTTGTTGTACTCTGAGTTAATCTACTACACCACCTTTTTGATGTCATCTGTAAACTTACTAACTATTGCCACTATATTCACATCTAAATCCTTTACATAAATCATGAAATGCAGTGAACTCAGTACTAATTCTTGCAATGTAAAAACAATGACTGCAGATGCTGAAAATCAAATACTGGATTAGTGGTGCTGGAAGAGCACAGCAGTTCAGGCAGCATCCAATGAGCAGCGAAATCAACGTTTCGGGCAAAAGCCCTTCATCAGGAAGGGCTTGCAGCACACTGCTGCTCACAAGCCTCCAGTCTGAAAAATACCCCTCTTCATTCAAGCCATTTGTGACTAGCTTATTCTGTATCTTATGTGACTGAAACATATTAATCTGTCTACTAATCAGAATGAAATAATAGCTATGAAGAGAGGCTGAGTAGGTTAGGTTTATTTTCACTAGATAAAAGGAGATTGAGGGGGGACCTGATTGAGGTTTGCAAAATCATGAAGGGTGTAGCCAGGGTGGATAGAGACAAGATTTTTCCTAGGTTGAAGGATTCAATACTGAGGCATAAAGGCTACACCAGAAAGGGCATTCAATAGGCAACATCAAGATGAGCAAGATCAGCATTATTTGAATTTAGAGAGTCCATTCCTTCGCTTAATAGTGGCTGGGAAGATGCTGTTCATCAGCCGCTGGTTTGTGTGTTCAAGATTCTGTATTGTCTGTATGATGGAAGAGATTGTAGGAGATCCAGGGTTCGATGGGTCTTTGATCATGTTGTCAGACTTTCCGTGGCAGTGAGCTGTGTAAATGGAGACAATGGATGGGACGTTGGTTTCCGTGATGGCATGGGCTGTGCACACAACCTTCTGTCATTTCTCTTACTGTCCTGGGCAGGGCTGTGGCCACACTAGGTCATTATGCACACAGATAGTTTGCTGTCAGTGGTGCATTTGTAGAAATTTGTGAGGGTCCTTGTGGACATGTCAAATGTCCTGAGCTGCCAGAGAAAGAAGAGGTGTTCTTGTGCCATCTCGGCTGTCATATCTACATGAGAGGTCGGTTATCGTCACTCCAAGCAAATTAATGCTTTCCACTCTTTCAACTTCAGTTCCATTGATGCAGATGGGGTCATGTTCTCCTCATTTCTTTCTGAAGTCATTGATCAATTGGTTAGTTCTGCCGATGTTGAATTAGAGGATGGTCGCAGTGCAGCACATCACCAAGTCCTCTATTTCCGTTCTGTATTTTGACTTGCCATCATTACATACCTGTCCTACTATGATGGTGTCTTCAGTGAACATGTAGCTGGCATTCGTTCAAACTTTGGCAATACAGTTGTGGGTGTACAGGAGTACAGTATGGGGCTGAGGACACATCCTTTGGGATTTCAGTGTTGAATGTTATGGAAGAGACACCCTTATCTATTTTCATGATAGTGTACTGTAGGTCAGAAAGCTGAGGATCCAACTTCAGAGGGCGGAGCCAAGACTAAGGTAAGGGAGTTTTGTGATCAGTCTGAAGGGAATAATTGTGTTGAAGGTGAACCTATAGTCAATGAGCAGGAATCTGACGTGGGTGTCCTTGTTGTCCAGCTGTTCC
This sequence comes from Chiloscyllium punctatum, assembly GCF_047496795.1. Lineage (NCBI taxonomy): Eukaryota > Metazoa > Chordata > Chondrichthyes > Orectolobiformes > Hemiscylliidae > Chiloscyllium > Chiloscyllium punctatum. The sequence continues at coordinate 61,173,651 of NC_092768.1, forward strand.
AGGGATATGGCACCCGCTATGGATCCATTCCACGGGTAGGAAAATTGTAGGGGATCGAGGCAGGCTGGGAGACTGGAACTGATGTGGACCATGACGAGCTTCTCAAAGCACTTCACTCCCCCCAGTCTCCTGCGCTCTAAAGAGATATGTCCCAGCTTATCCAACCTCTCCCTATGACTCAGACCCTTGAGTCCTGGCAACATCCTTGTAAAGTTCCAGTTTAATACCATCCTTCCTACAGCAAGGTGACTAAAACTGAACACAATGCTGAACTTGGAAATATGTGGAACTGTAAGTTTTACTCTGCTGCCAATTATTATGCTGCTGTGATATTGCTTTATTTTTTGTGTTATTCTGAAATCTTATTATTCATTGAATCCCCTGACGGTAATCCCCTCGGGTGAACGTCCTCCTGACTGCGTGAATTTGAATCAATCTATTTTGTTTGGGCAGATGTTTTGATGCCGCTGTATATCAGAGAACAGGACGAGATGATGGATGATTGTGCAGTGTGTGTCCTTTACTGGACCAGCTTGTCTCTCCAGGCACCTAAAGCTTTTATTGTGGGTCAGAGTACCTCACAATTGTTACATCACAGAAGGAAGCTATTTAGCGCATTATAGGTCGATGCACATAGAACATTACAGTTCAGTACCTACAACATCCTTCAGCACTGCCGACAGATCCACCGACTGTACTGTCAACCATAAGTTTACTAACCCATCCTTCTATACCCTCATTAAGGTCATTCAAAAGGACAAACAACAGTCACTCTAAAGCAGATCCTTGCAGTGTTCCACTAGCGACTGAACTCCAGGATGAACATTCCCCATCAACTACCACCTTCTGTCTACTTTCAGCTAGCCGATTTGTGATCCAAACGCTAAATCGCCCACAATTCCATGTCTCCATATTTTCTGGGAGAAAGTAAAGACTGCAGATGTTTGAAATCAGAGTCGAGATTGTGGTGCTGGAAAAGCACATCGGGTCAGGCAACATCCGAGGAGCGAGGAGAAAATGAAGACTGCAGATGCTGCAGACCAGAAAACTGATTCCTGATGAAAGGCTAACAACAGAAACATCAACGTGCATGCAACTTGGACGCTGCCTCATCTGTTCGGCTTTTCCAACACCACGCTCTCCATATTTTCTTCAATAGCCTACCTTGAGGGACCTTATCAAACGCTTCACTGAAATCCACATACCTCAGTTTACCCTCATCCACCTGGTTTGTCAACTTCTCAATGAACTCGGTAAGATTTGTGAGGCATGACATACCTTTCACAAAACCTTGTCGACTATTCCTAATCAAATGATTCCTTTCTAGATGATGGTAAATCCTATCTCTTATAATCCTTTCCAACACTTTACCCACAACCAAAGTAAGACAGGTATATAATTACCAGGGTTGTATCTTCTCCATTTCTTGAACAAAGGGCCAAATTTGCTGTCCTCCAGTCTCCTGGCATTATTCCTGTAGACAATGGCGATGTGAAAATCCGAACAGATGGTTGTGTAAACTCCTCCCTAGCTTCTCAGAGAGTCCTAGGATAAATCACATCTTGCCCAGGGGACATATCTATTTTCACACTCTCCAGAACTGCTAACATCTCCACGTTACGAACTTCAATCCTGTCTAGTCTAATAGCCTGTATCTCAGTATTGGCCTCGACAGCATTTTCTTTTTCCATTGTGAATACTGATTCAAATATTAATTTACAGCCTGTCCTATCTCCTCAGACCCGACACGCAACATAACACTACTGTCCTTGATTGCCATTAATCTTCATTTGTTCATTCTATTAGTCATGACGTACTGATAGAAAGCTTGAGGGTTTTCCACGATCCTACTTGCCAAAGACTTCTCATGCTGTCTCCTGGCTATTCTTAGCTCTTTTTTAAAGTCCTTCCAGGCTGACTTGTAACTGTCAAGTATCCGAACTGAGCCTTCACGTTTCATCTTTACATAAGCCTCCCTCTTCCTCTTGACAAGCGATTCAACTGCTTCAGGAAACCACAGCAGCCTCACTTGACCACGTACTCCTTTCTTGACATGTATGAACTTATCAAGGACACACAGAAGCTGTTGTTTGAAAAAACTCCACACTTAAATTGTACCCTTCCTCTGCACTTCCTTTCCCCATCCTATGCATCCTAAAACCTTTCCTAATCGCATCATAATTGCCTTTCCCCCAGCTATAACTCTTGCCCTGCGGTATACACCTGTCCCTTTCCATCGCTAAGGTAAACATAACTGAATTGTGGTCACTATCAGCAAAGTGTTCACCTACCTCCAAATCTGACACCTGGTCTGGTTCATTACTCAGTACCAAATCCAATTTGGCCTCAACCCTTGTTGGCCTATCTACGTACTGTGTCAGGAAACCATTCTGCACACATTGGACAAAAGCTGACCCATATAAAGTAAGTGAACTGCAGCACTTCCAGTCAATATTTGGAAAGTTAAATTCTTCCATAACAACTACTCTGTTATTTTCTCTCCTATCCAGTATCATCTTTGTAATCCTTTCCTCTACATCTCTGGAAATTTTCATAGGGCAATAGAGAACTTTCAACAGGGAGACCTCTCCGTTTTTCTTTCTAACCTCTTCCCATATGACCTCACTAGACGAGTCCTTATCAAGCATCCTTTCTAACAACGTAATGCTGTCTTTGATTTTCAATGACACCTCACCCTCCCCCACCCCAACCCCCACCCCCGCCCCACTGTTAGTACCTTCCTTGTTCTTATTGAAGCATCTCAACCCCGGACCCTCCAACGATCAGTCCTGTCCCTGCTCTATCCATTTCTCCAAAATGGCCAAAACATCAAGCTGTACAACTGCACAATTTGGAAACAGGGAGTGATTGGAGGGATGTTAAACGAGGGTGAGTTGGATAGATCAGAAGACAGCATGAGGGGAGATAGACAGGAACGGACAGAAAATGGAAGTTTTATTTAGAAATTCTCACAGACTGCAAGGCCTTTATCTATTGCCATACCGTTTGAGCACTGTGCGGATACTGGCTGTGGTCCCAGAACATTTATCACCAATAATATCACACAGCTGAGTTGCTGACAGTTAAACAGAGTCCAAAAGGCCAAGTGATTTGTTTTTTCACTACAGTGAGAAGGTGATTTAATTTAAATAGACGGGGTGAACAACAGCAGGAACTGTGAATCGTGCTCGATACTGAGATTCTGCGCCAAAGAATCTCAATGAGGGGGATCACTGACAGAGGGAAATCAGCATCTCAGCTGTGAGCCAAATAATGATTGATAAAGATTGCACACCACTTCCATGGTTTTATAATTTCAATTTATGTCGCTCAATATCATGAGTGTATCTTATTTCTTTGTACTTCCCAAAGTTTAGTACTGACAGAAAATCATTTTGTCCCCGTATTTTGTGTTCAATAAACAGATTTTACTCCTCATTCCTCACTTTAGATGTATCCTTGAATCTGTTCTTCATATGAGTTATAAAGAATAACATTCCAATACTGATGACTGAGGAATATTATTGTCTCTCCCTCCAGTCTGAACTGCCATGTATCACAATTCTCTCTGTTTCCTGTCTCCTCCACAATGCCATAATCACACTGTAATTGAAGTCCAGTAAATAACATTTCATCACAGTTCACTAACATCGATAACATCAATAGCACAGGCCTCATCTGCCTCTCTCTAAACCTAGAAAAACAATCTGAATTGTATTCGCCACGTTCAATTCTCTGTTAACATATCCATGCTACTTGTCTGTGACAACCCCACGTTTCTCAGACACGCATTCACCTCAGATCATGAATTATAAAAATTGTCTCAATGTTTAATTGAAATTATGATGCTTGATCAATAGTTCCAGGATGGATGTTTCCATTTATAATCAGAGACACGTGTTTACGTTCTGATAAACTTATGGCATTACTCCTGCATCCAAGACAGATTGAATGGTTACACTCAATTGATCAACCGTCCTCAAGATTTGTTCCATCAGTCACCCTCACATAGCCCATCCAGAAAATGACAGTTTGAATCATTGTTTTGAATATGAATAAAACAATATTGAATTGAAAGGCGTTGGCTGGAGCTATTTGTTCAGTGACTGTGATTGATGTCAGTCTCCGTGGATCCGAGATGTGTCACTGGAGGGTTTGCCTCTTCTATTAATTAAGGACTCGGTTCAATGTGTTATCCCAGTATGGGCAGGAGCATCAATGACTGGACGAACAGGGATCAGTAGCTTGAGAGACAGGGGGAGGAGAGATCAGAATCTGAGAACATTAGACTGGGATGTTCCCTTAATGGATCAGAATCTGAGAACCTTAGACTGGAATATTACAACAGACAGGAGTTTATCCGAGGGTCTTTACTACCTTTCTCAGCCTTGGATATCATTAGCCTCACGGATCGAAGATATCCTTTGGATTATTCAAGGTGGTTACTATCCTATCCTCGCTATATTTGGTGTTCCTGGTAAGTCATTCCATCAGACCATTAAGCTGAGTTGTACTGAATTGTTGTTCATATTCAAATTTTAAAATTTGCAAGTCATCATTTTCAGGTCCAGTCAAAAATTTTATTCCTTACTGATTATAACTAGCAAACTACTATTCACAGCTTACTCAACAATACACGAGGAGAAACCAGACTGTTCTTAATTTCCATTATCTTTTTTCTTCATTCATATTTACATTTATACTTATTCTCCCCTCACCAATCCTGCCCAAGACCACTATCAAGATATTTCAGTCACCTTCTCAGCCTCAATGCAGCTGCTGAATAATCCATCGTTTGTGCCTTTGGTAGATCCAGATATAACCGTTTCAAGTCCCTTCTAACTATGCTTACGTCACTTGAGCTGGTTAATTTGTCCTCTCCACAGAATCTGTCAGATTGGACAGACAGTGCATGGTGGTCAAGTCGTTTACTCATAATCAAGTGGCACAGAATAATAATCTTTTGGTGTCTCATGAAAGAAGTTGATGGAATGAAAATGAAATCATCACCACTAGTTTTAAACAGGAGCATATCTGTTTGCCTCATGTCCTTTAGAGAAGGCAATGGGTTATCCTTTCATGTTCAGGTCTCTGTGTGACTGTAAACTCAAAGCAATGGTGTTTACTCTTTATTATCCTGTACAACAGCTGAATCAGCCACTCAGTTCAAGATCAGCATAACATGCTGGCCTGACCAGGGCTGCACACATCCCGTGAGGGAAGAACAAAAGGAAAGATAGCTCCCTTTCTCTGCCTGATTTCCATTTTCCTGCAAGTCATTTCCATTCAGGTAGGTGACCATTCCCTTTTTCAAGTGAATTCTTTCTGATTGAGTCTCCCTCTGAACGTGATATTCATCTCCATCGACACCTCTGGTGATGACTGATGCACATCTGTAAGAAACTTCAAAATTCCACATCATTCGCAGGGTAGAGAGAAGGAATGGCTTTTTATACCACAGGAAAGAAGCTGAGACAGCTAAGTGAGGGAACAGAATTATTGTGATCAACCCTAGAGTGTTGTTGAGATAGTATTTGGAGTATTGTGCGCAGACTTTCTCTCCTTTATAAGGAATAATCCTCTTGGCAGAAACAGTATAAAGGAGTTCTCACCAGACTAATTATTGGGATGATTGTACCATCGGGAGTGCATGAGGATCTGTAGCGCTTTGAAGAATAAGAGGTGATTGCATTGAAACTTAAGATGATGGACAGTCACTCATTATATCCCAAACAGAACTAATACGGTGATAAATTCCATGTTTGTTTAACATGGTTTACATAATTCTCAATGGCTTAAAAGACTCTGAGAATGTCCCTCTAAGTCCACGCCACTCCCCATTTCGATAAACTCTTCCAACATTAATCCAGTGCATTTGGTGTGTGATCATACATAGAACTTCACGTTATCCTCCATCGCGACAGGAGCCACAACACCTTCATTCTAAAACAGTTAACTATTCCCACCAGCTTCTATCCCCCACGGAGAACATGGGTCTGTCTTCTTGGAGATAGAAGATGCCTCCTTGAGGCTTGGCACAAAACATTTGATTCCTTCCTCATTGCCAGCAAAACACGTTAAAGAATCATCTGTTCCACAGGCAATGGAGCCACGAGGAACATTGTGAGCAGTCTATAAGTGCAGTCTCTGCTCCATTCGTTTTCCAGTTTGGAGAATCAATGACACCCTCCTATTCCTGTGTAAGTGTCTCGAGAGGTGAATGGTCTCTTCTTGGTTCCATAGAACAGGTTTAGGGGTCTTACTGAACTCTGCCTGTTCCTGTTTAACAGTTCAATGTACTGACCAGACGCCTCCTCTTCCTGTGGAACAGGCAGAATGATTGAATGGGTTGTCCCTCTTCTTGTTCAGTCATTTCGATGGGCTGAATAGTTTCCACATATCCGGGTGTAACCAGCTTGAGGTGCTGAATGAGTTTCTCTTTTAATTGTGGAAATGTGCAGTGCCTGGCCGTTCTGTTACATCAATGTTACCGACACTTTAACAGCACAAATGTGAATGTTGTTTGGGTCTTGCTGAATATGGACACATACCGGTTCAGGAGCTGAGTGGGGACAAAATGTTCTGAATATTGTGTGATCTTCAGTGATCACTCCGCTTCTGATCTTGGGATAGATGGGGGGCGCCGGGAATGGGGGCACATAGACGATGACGAATGAGCTGAAGATGTTTGTGCTGAGGAAGTTAATCTGAGGATGTCCTGAAGTGATGTCCTGGGACTGAGAGGATTGTCAGCCAACGACCACAAACACCTTCCTTTGTGCTCTGAAAGACCCCAACCAGTGAGGACGTTAGACCTGACTCTCATTAAGCTCAGATAAGTAGGTGGTCTTGATGACATCCTCAGTCAACTACTGCCTTGATATCAAGGCCATTCACTCTTTCCTGAGCCCCTGTGTTCACCTCTTGTTCACATCAACACGGTGACGGTGTATGTGTAGAGAGTGTTTTCCTCTCACAGAGGGTAATCAATGTCAGGAATTATCTGGACTAGAACGTTAGGGGAGCTACATCACTGAAAGTATTTAATGGAGTGGTACATGAATCGTTGACCTGTCAGAGAGCTGAGGAGTTTGAATAACTGGGCATTAAGGAGGAGTTAATGCGAACAGTAGATTAGCTATAATCGTATACAATGGCTTGACCGTCCGAATTACCTATTCCTGTTCCTTATGTTTTCATTTTCTGTAATTTCAAAGTAAATGGCTGTAATTTTCCTGGATGTACTGTTATTGCATGTTGCAATCAGAGAGAGCAAAGCACTTTTGAGTCATCTCTGAGTGAGGCTCTACCATGCACGATGATCTGATTAAGGTCTCAGCAGCACTTTTCTGTCAGTGTACCATTTTCCTACATTCATTTGTCTTTCAAATGTCTTACATAGACAATTTTGAACAAATGGAAATATCTAGGAAATATCACAATCTTCTGTGGAAGGGAATTCACACCTTGACAACCCTATGAGAATCTCTTGTTCGTGTTCTGACCAGTGTTGGAGGGTCACACATGTCTTTTCCCACTCCTCTATTGGTGAAAGCAAATTTTAAATGTAACCAGTTGAGTGCTGTGTCCAATGATACAGGTATCGGACTGGGTAATTTTTCTTCAAAAATCTGAGACACAGAAAGTTGAACTGTGAACAAATGGTAAAATGATAGTGTCCCAAATGTTTTTTTCTGACTTTCAACTTATTCTGCTCACACAAATGTCTGGGAATGCGGATTTCTTCCCGGAACAGTTGGATTTGGCTGAATTCCCTTTGTTTCGAGCTGTACAGAGATTCTTATGAATCCTCATCAGGAATCCTCCACGAATGGTAAAGATGACTCAGGATTTTTCTGCTCTTACACCTTGTTTTCAGGCAGAACAAAGTAAGAGATAGAGACCAATTGGCTGCTGCTTCTGAAGCAAATAATATTTTTCTCCGTCTTTGTGTGGAAAAATACAAGAATGTCAACTGAAAACAAAACTGGACCATGTGCGCTCTCCATGTACATTCTCTGGAATGGATGATAATAGACTGTATGCTGTATGCAGCATCATTGCTGTTGTTGTGCACAATGTTTGTTCATTAGCAAAAGAAAATAATGTCCGCACCGACCACCCCACCAACCTCCATGTACAGCATATGATCCGCCGCCATTTCCGCCACCTCCAAACGGACCCCACCACCAGGGATATATTTCCCTCTCCTCCCCTATCAGTGTCTCTACAAAGAAAGTAATGTGTCCGTTTGATGATTTGATGAGATGTTTATATACATCTGCGTAATTTTTTAAAAATGGGTTGATATTTTCATAGTATTTGTGTTAATACCAATGCATCTCATTCAAAAAATTATTATCGATCTTTAGTCTTCTTAACAAGGGAAAATGTGTATCCAGCTGAAAAACTTCTCTGAAAATCGTGGTTTAATAAGATTTCTCATTTAAGATCAAAACAGATAATCCCTGATAATAAAAGGCCTTCATTTCAGGAATGAGTAAAAGGAAACATCTTTGAACATTTTTGAAAGGAATTATATCCGGTTGTATTTTTAGTTTAGAGGATCAGAACTTCACCCAGAGTATCTGATGTCGTCTCAGCAATGCCCTGTACAGATACAGTGAAATATTCCTAATTAAACCCAATACCCGTTGCTAAAAACAGCATCATTCCACTTACCTTCCGAATCACTTGCTGCATCTGCAGACAGACTTCGTATCAGTCATGTAACAAGAATATGAAAAACATCTGCATCAAAGAGTTCTGCAATCTCTCTGCATTTAAATTGCTCCCGACTGCAATAAACAACTCACATTATATTATTTCTGCTGAGGGTTTGCTCACTAACCTTCCCTGTCTACATCATAATGCAGATTCACTCCCTCCATTTGAAGATCTATTGAATGATCATTTTGGTGTACAAGATAGTTCAGCTTTGATCCATTCAGTCCCTTCATTCAGATATTTTCCATAGATTATTGATCATTGATGACCCTACAGTGATCTCTGAGTCAAAACTAGTTACAGTTTTATTTTTAAAAATCATATATCTCTACTATTTCCTGTTAGCGACAGCTTCCCTGTTCCTGTGCAGCAGTTCAGGCGGGTTGAATGGCCTCATCCTGGGCTGTGTAATGTACTCAACGAGCTGAATTACTTCATCCTATATTCCTGTGTAATTCTTTGGAGGAGCAGAATGGTCTCCTCCCGTCTCATTGTAACGATCCATTCAGGCTGAATGGGATGGTCCTCTACCCTGTAATCGCACTCAGTGGTGGATTGAGGGAACAACACATGGGGTATGGTCAGCAGTATATCTCTGTAACGGCCGTGAGCGTGGATTGAGGGAACAACAGATTGGAAAGTGGCAGCAGTTGGCCATTTAGTGGCACCATCCAGAATGCTCATGGCTGATCCGGGTGTGTCTGACCATCCGTCTCCCGTCAGTTCCCAATAAACATTGTGTCTCCTGCCCGGCAAAGATCAGTCAAGCTCAAACTAAAATACCTAAATTAACCGAGTCTCCACTGCTCCCTGAGGATGAGGGCACCACTGACAGCACAACAGTAAAGGGAAAGGGACATCCTTCTTTCATTGTGGGACACAGTTTTTTTAAAAAACCGTGTTAACCTCATATCAAATCACTGCCCCTTTTCGGATAAAGTGGTACATTAACTAGGAATAGACATTAACCATTCTGCCCTCCAATCTTTACCCACGTTATCACTGACTGTTTCCAATCAAATATGTTGCTGCTGCTGTCTCAGGAAGAGAATACCTGATAGCATAACACCACATGGGCATTAAAAAAAGGAGCAGAATTAGACCATTTGGTTCATCGAGTCTGATATACCATTCAGTCATTTCTAATATGTTCCTCAACATCATTCTCCTACCTTCTCCCTAGAATCCTTGATCTCCTTATAAATCAAAAACTTATTTATTTGAGTCTTAATGACACTCGCGTCTGTGTCTTAATGTGTATTTATGTGTGTGTGTGTGTGTGTGTGTGTGTCCATGTGCTTGTTACTTTTGTATTTGTGTGACTATGTCTGTCTGTCTTTGTATCAGCCTGTGTGTTTCTATCTGTGTTTGTGTCCAATTGTGTGTGACTGTTTATGTCTTTGTGTGCTTCTCCGTGTGTGCATGCTTATCTCCTTGTATGCATTGTGCATGTTATTATATTGGGGTATTTAACAATGCGTCTGTGTATTTCAATGCCTGCATCTCTGTGCAATGTGGTATCTGTTCTTCTACGAGTGAGAGAGATGAGGTTGGAACTGACAGTAGGTTTGAATTGAGAATTGCTCTTTACTGAACACTGCTCCTTATTCGGTTGGTGGGACGTGGATGTTTCCGAATCTCCACACAAGGCCTCCTGGTCCTCTCCGGCTCTCTCCAGGTTCCTCCCCACATATCAGGGTAGGGGTATGAGGGAACGGATATCTGGCACTCCACCACCCGGCTTGGCCCGTTCTGTCCTATTCCAGGCTGGTTCTCCTGGAATGGGAGAAAGGGATGGAAGGAGTGTGGGTGGAAGTGGATGGCCCTGCTGTTAGTGCTGGACTAGGTGAGGTGTGATCTGGTGAGGTGGCCGGAGGGAGTCTGTCCATAGTGTTGTATCCATGTTGTGCTATTAGTGTGTGGGGCTATTGCATCAGGGACGGAAAATGTGGGGGAGCGAAGGTGCTGAATTTAACAGTAAGTGTGGTCGTGCTTGAACCTTATTGGATTTAGAGTGTGAGCCTTGGTTGAGGGTAGGTGCTATAAGAGATATACAGTGAGTGTGAGGGAGCAGTGAGAATATACAGTGACACTTATCCTGACAGAGCGGAATGGATATTGATGCTTGTCCTGTATTGCTGGTCATGTCTTCAGATCATCTCAACATCGATGTGAGCCTCCCCAAATGTCTTATCCAAGTCTATCACTAATAACGACACAGGCCCTGTCCCTCAGATTCCACAGAATGAGTTTGGGTGGGTCTTACAAATAGCAAGGAGAAACAAACTTGTTGTGTTATATATCTGAACCAAAACTGTCGCGCAAATATTTTGCATCATATGCTCTGGAAATTATATATGCAACTATACTCAAAGGGAAGCTATGACATAGTGTTATTATCGCTGGGCTCTTAACCCAGAGACCCAGGTAATGTTCTGGGGACATGGTTTCAAATCCTGCCATGGCAGATTGTGGAATTTGAATTCAATATGTATCTGGAATCAAGGGTTTATGATGATCAGGAATCCATTCCTGATTGCTGGAAAAACTCATCTGGTTCACTAATGTCCTTTAGGGAAGGAAACGGCTGTTCTTATGTGATCTGGCCTGCATGTCACTCCAGATCCAAGGCAAGACTCATAACTGCCATCTGGAATGGCCAGTAAATGCTGGTTATCCAGCTAAGTCCCCATCCTGTGAATGTGTAACAAATACTCGTGGGTTCTGCAGTAATAATGAATGGTGTCAAGTTGCATCGAAACTGAGTTAACTAAGTGACTGCTAATGTTGTGAAAAATAAATTCCATAAGTGTATATCAGATAGGTTGAAGAGTATGTTGTGAACCAAACGAGAGAGCAGATTATTTCGGATTTGGTGTTGTGTGATACTGATTAAGGATGATCAGCCATGATCATATTGAATGATGGTGCAAGCTCGAAGGCCAGAATGATGTACTCCTGCACCTATTGTCTATTGTCTCTTGTCTATTGTGTGGTCGGAAGGACTAATTACTAACCTTGCTCTGAAGCAGCTTTGGAGGAACAGTGACATTAATATGTTGTATTTTACACGGTGTCTGTATTCAATGTGGAATGTTTGAACATTCTGGTCAAACATCATGGAAGCCCAGACGTTAGAGGGTCAAGTTCACTCCAGTGAATTGGGAAAGTACAATATAACATTCAGTAGGAGAGCAATGGTTGTTAGACCCATATAGTCTTACAGCACGGAGACAGGCCATTCGGCCCAAACTGGTCCATTCCGAACAAAATATCCATTCACATTAACCCCATTTCCCCGCCATTTCCCTGTATCCTTCTAATCCTTTCCTACCTGTGTATTTGTCCAACTGTATTTTAAATTTTGTGAACGTACCTGCCTCAAACACTTCTGCTGGCAGCTCATCCCATATGCATACCACCCTGTGTGTAAAAGAAATTGCCCCTCAGGTTCCCTTTTACTCTTTCCCCTCTGACGTTAAATTGATGCCCTCTAGTCCGTGATTGCCCAATCCGAGGGAAAAAAAGACTGAGTGAATCGATGCCACCCATGATCTTATACACTACTATCAGATCCCCCTCAGCCTCATACATTCTAAAGTAAAAACTCCTAGCTTGTTCAACCTCTCACTATAACTCAGACCATTGAGTCTTGGCAACATCCTTGTAAATTTCTTCTGCACTCTTTCCAGTTTAATAACATCCTTCCTCGAGCAAAGTGAACAAAACTGAACATGACGCTACAAGTGTGGACTCGCCAACATCTTGTATAACTGCAACATAACTCCCTAATTTCGATACTCAGTGCTCTAACTGATGAAGGCCAGTGAGTCAAAAGCCTTTTTCAGTGCCTTGTCTACCCGGGACTCCACTTACAGAGAACTCTGCACCTGAATTCCAACGTCACTCTGTTCCACTGCAATCCTTAAGGCCCTGCCAGTCACCATGAAACTCCTGCCTTGATTTGATTTTCTAAAATGCAAGAACTTACACTTATCTGATTTAAATTCCATTTGCCATTTCTCGGCCCACTTCCCCACCTGATCAAGGTACTGCTGTAATTTCTGAAATTTCTGATAACCTTCCTCACTATCCACTATACCACCTATTTTAGTGTCACCTTGAAACTTACAAATCATGTTTGTACATTCTCATCTAAATCATAGATATGTGTAATATATGAATATATGGTCGCAGCACCGACCCCTGAGGCATTCCACTCATCACAGGCCTCCAGTCTGACAAGCATCCTTCCATGATTACCCTCTTCCTCCTATCATCAATCCAATTTTCAACCGAATTTGCCAGCTCCCCCTCAATTCCATATGATCTAACCTTCCAGAGCAGCGTACCATGGGGAACCTTATTAAAGGCTTTACTGCAATCCATATAGACTATATATACAACCATGCCCTTACCAAAGTTACTGGTCACTTCATCAAAGCACTCTAGCAAATGTGTGAGCCATAATCCCCCATTCACAAGGCCCTGTCTTTCCAAATGCATGTATATCTTCTCCCTCAGAATCTCCTCAAGTAACTTACCTGCTACAGATTTTAGGTTTACTGGTCGAAAGTTCCCCGTTTTTTTCTTTGTAGCCCTTCTTGAATAAGGGCACAGCATTCACTACCTTCCAGTCCTCCAGGATTTCACCCGTTGGCTACTGATGATGCAAAAGTATCATCCACGGCCCCCGCTATTTTTTTCCTGTCCTCCTGCAGTGTTCCTGAATATATCTGGTCAGTACCAGGATATTTATAGAAATACTACAAAGTCTGAAAAATATCTTTATTTATTTCAGGTAAAACACCCAAGAGTGAGAAAGTGAGTTAACAATGATTAGCATAATAAATTAAGATTATATTAATCACAGGAAGTGACTTCAGAAGAATTCCACACATTGTGGAATCCTGAGAATTCTCAGAAATTTACGATCCAGAAAAGCAGGGCTATGAAACGGGTAAGGAAATCAAAAAGGGCACATGCATGCAAACAAACAGGAACACAAAGACTGCATAAATCTATGGTCTATATTTCAAAGGAAAGAGAGAAGCATAGTCAAATGTGGAAATCTGCAATCAGGAGAGACGAGCTTATTATGGATAACTGGGAAATGGCCAAGCAAATAACCAGTTACCTCGCATCTGTCTTCATGGAGGAAGATCCAGAAAATCACCCAGAATTGCAACGTCATTATTTAGGACTTATGGATCAAAAGACAAAAAGTCAATTTATATCAGTAACAAGGCTCTACTTGAACATGCAGCTGGATTGAGCATTGCTAACCTTGACAAACCAGATGTCGTTCATACCAAAATCTTCAGAAATAAACCACTAATAGAAGTATTAGTTGCACTGTCGATGACTGTGTTCTATTACCCAGTGCATTCTGCATCGTCTGGAAGCCGTTGCAGATAAATGGACATTAGTAAACGTGATCCAAGCACTAGAGATGAACGGTCATGATTCAAGCATCTACAAAGGAAAGAAGAGATAGTGTGGAGAACTGCAGACCAATTAACTTGACATTTGTGGGGAAACTGTTGGAGTCTATTATATAGGATGTGATATTCGTTATTTAGAAATTAACAGCAACATTGGAGAGAATCAGTCTGTATTTCTGAAAGGGAAATCATACTTGACAAGCTTTGGAATTGTTTGAAGTTGATTCCTACAGCATAGATAATGGGGAACCATTACAATTGGCATATTTTAGATTATCAGAAGGCTTTCTATAAGAACTCATGCAATGAGTTCATAAATGCAATGAATGTGAAGGGTATTTGCAGGAATATATGCAAGTGGTAAGTTAAAGTTTGGATTGCCTTGCTTTAAGGGAGTCAGAATATAGATGTAAAGACATTTTGAAGCAGTTTAACAGCATGTTGGTGAGTTCTGTACCTGGAATATTGAGTACAGTTTTGGTCACCAAATCTGAGAAAGAATATACCGACCCCAGAGGAAGTTCAATGGACATTCTCCAGATTAATCCCTCAATTGGCGAAATTGCGTGATGAGGAATCTCCGCCTGTGTTCTCTAGAGTTCAAAGAATGAGAGATGGGTCACTGTGAAATGCAAAAAATTCACAAAACATGTGACAAGTTGGAAATTAACAGGATGTTTCTCCGGCTGCCTAATACACAATCAAGGGAAATAATGGCAGGATAAAGGACAGACCATTTAAGACTTCAATAAGGAGTAAATTCTGCACGGGTCGGGGACTAACTAACACGGGGCATGGAAACCTGCTGACAGGGCAAGATTAGGGAGAATTCCCAGATAATATGCAAGTGTGTCCAGCGGAACAAAATAACCAGGGAACAGGTAGGTCTCATTAGTGACTTGCCAAATTGCATCCAAATGAAGTTTAGTGGTAGGAGACACAAGGTGGTGGTTGACTGCTTGTGTGACTGGAGGCCAGTGTCCAATGGTAGACCACAGGGATCAGTGCTGTATCTCTTATTGTTTGTGATTCGGAGGTGCTGGTGTTGGACTGGGTGGACAATGCTGTAAATCTCATAACACCAGGTTAAATCGAACAGGTTTATTCAGCGGCACTAGCTTTCGAAGTGCTGCTTCTTCATCAAAGCGCACAATCACCTGATGAAGAAGTAGTGCTTCAAAAGCTAGTGCCTCTGAATAAACCTGTTGGACTGTAACCTGATGTTGTGTGATGTTCAACTTGAATATTTGTGGTAATCATAAATGATGAAGCTGTGAATATGGATGAGAGGTGGGGAGTGTGAGAAGTAAGTTTGTGTTTGATACACAGATTGGCTGTTGGCTGGCATTGAGGAGGACTGCCTTAAGTTACGGAAAGATACAGATGGAATGGTCATCTGGGAAGATCAATGACAGATGGAATGTAACCCTGATAAATAGGAGGGGATACACTTTGGAAGAAGGAACCAGACAGGAGAGGACTCAATGAATGGTAGCACACTAGGAAGGTCAGAGGGTGCTTCTCCACACATCCCTGAATGTGAGTGGACAGGTTCATACACAATTTGGGAAAGTATAAGGGACTGTAAACATTGAGGCGCAGATTATAAGAGCTATGCGGAACTTTGGTGAGGCCAAGATGGAATACTGTGTATAGTTCCGGAGAACATATTACAGGAAGGATGTGACTGCATGGGAGGGTTTGCAGAGGGGATTCACCAGAATGTTCCCTGGGATGGCGCATATCAGCTATGGAGAGAGGCTGGATAAGCTTGAGTTGTTTAGTTTGGAGGAGAGGAGGCTGAGGGGGACGTGATTCTGAAGGATAGGATTACGAGGAGCATGGACAGGGTGGATGGGCAGCAGTTGTTCCTTTTAGTCAAGGGGGCACACTTTTAAAGTGAAGGGTTTGCGGTTTAGTGAGGATTTGAGGATTGCTTTTCAGCCAGTGTGTATTGGGGTCTGAAGTACACTTCTTGAGAGGGGAGATATCATGGCAAACTCAAAACTATTAAAAGATACGCGGTTGTGCACTTGAAATGCCTTAAGATTCACAGCTAGGCGTATTGTGTCGGAAAGTGGGCCTTATATAGACCATGCTGTATTTCTGATAGTACAGAGTCTTTGCTTCTGTGGTTGTATGACTGTAGAAGGTCAATCAGTGAGTACCTTAAAATTGGAATTGATAGGATTCTGAAGAATGTCTTAACAAAGTTTATAAGAGAGAACTTGTGATATTTTCGGAAAATATGTTAATGGCAAAATTAAGAGAAAGAAATGTGCAGCTTTCTTACAGTTTGATGTCAGATAATTGAGGACTGGGTAATGGTAGAACTATGGAACAAAAGTTTCAGTTATGCCTTCACAGAGGAAAACAAAATAAAAAAGAAAACTTCCTAGCAATACTAGGGATCTTTAGTCTGGTGAGAAAAATGGAATAGAATGAAATTAGCAACTAAACAGTTTAGAGAAAGTATCGGAATGAAATTAATGGACATAGACAAAGTCAACAGAGATTTATGAAATGGGAATCATGTTTGTTAAAGTGGCTTTTAGCAACATTATGGAGAAGGTAGCAATGTAATACGAGGGGAATCTCAGAAAGATTTTTGATAAAGCCCCAAACATATTGTGCGAATTCGAATCCTGAGGGACTTGGTCTAACGTATGGTCATGGTTTTAGAATGGGAGAGCTGGCAGGAAACAGTGCGCAGGAATATAACAACATTTTTTTTTCAAAATGGAAGTCTAGGAGGATATAGCAAGGATCGTGTCTTGGGCCCCAGCTATTCCCAATACCCATCATATATTTGGTTGACGGGCTCAAATGCAATATTCCCAAGTCTGCTGACAGCACTAAACGATATCAACATGTGAGTTGTGAGGAAGATGTAAAAAAGCTTCAAATTGACTGAGACAAGTGAAATTCCTGGGAAAATACGTGGCAGATGAAGAGTAATGGCAGAGATGAGATGTTGTGTACTTTGATGGGAACAATTGATTTGGCAGCCTATAATTTGAAAAGGGAATGTTTGAAACAAGTTGTTCTATAAAAGAACTTAAGCTGCATTTTCGTTTATTTCTGTGCAGCCCTCTGAGTACATGTGACAGTGAATCTGAAGCCAGAAGTCAATACTGGGACTGTCATTGACACGCTGACCAGTGTATATAGACCCAGCAAGTGGGGAGCTGTAACATTGAAAAGAATCACGATCACCTTGTACACCAGTCACTAAAGCAATATTGTAGGAGCAGAAAGCAGGTAGACAGATAAATGATGTATTAACCTTCATTTCAGGGGAATTGAGTGCAGGAGTAAGAGTATCCTACTGCAGCTGTACAGGGCCTTGGTGAGACCCCATCCCGAACATTGTACAGTATTGTGTGCAGTTTTGGTCTCCTTACCCAGGAAAGGACAAACCTGACATTGAGGGAGAGCAGGGAAGGATGACCAGACTGATCTCTGGGATGACAGGCTTGTTGTGGGAGCAGAGTTTTGGGCGGCTGGACCTGTATTCCATGGGATTTAGGAAAATGAGTGGTGATCAGGGTGAAATATATAAAACTCTGACAGGGCGAGAAAGATTGGAAGTTGGCTTGGACGCCTGAAACAAGGGGCCACAGCATTAAGTACAGAGAGGTCACTTTGCATTGAGATGAGAATATATGTCTTCACTCAGAGACTGCCGAACCAGGAGTACTATCTCCCAGCTCGGGCTGTGGAAACCTAGGCACTGAATATAACTAAGGATTTCTGGAAATTAAAAGGATAGGGAGAGAGCGGAGTATCGTGTGAAGATAGAAGATCAGCTCTCAATGAGGTTGTTCTCCAATAACTCAGTCGCTGTGTTCCTGTGCAACACCATGTTGTGCAAAATCGTGCAATATTAATAATGGGGTCTATGGGAAAAAGAGGGTAAGGGGCGAACCCCCAAAAATATTAGTAAAGCCAAAAATTTAATTTAGGCTAACACACATACTAGCACAGTCCAAATAAATCTTTAAGTCCCATATTGTAATAAAACAGTGTTGTAAATGTAACACTTTCAAAACTGACTACAGCAGTGTACCTTTCACCACACTCTTCACCAGAAAGTGCGTGGGGCTGACTGACCACGTCATGTCGATGGGGAGATTCCAGTTCTCCTCAAGAATCTCCCCACAGTTTGAAATAAAGTTCTTTCTAAATGGATACTACAATTCCCCGTTTCAGGCTCATTTTCAAGGCTTCCGAGCGGATTACATTCCTGTTTTAGCTGAACACATTGATTGTACATTTTGCAGACAGACGATCCTGAGTCTGGGTTTTGCTGTTCAGTTGGTTCCCGGCAAGGAATTGCGTCACAATGAACGGGAATTCACTTTATGGAAAAAGGTTCATGAATCACATTGCAACCAAATTGTATTTAATCAACACGCGTTATCTGAGAACTGCCTGTATATTGAATGGAGGAGCAAAATTGATGGGCTGAAGGGACTACAGCAGTTCTCACTTTATATTTCACAATGTTTAAACATATTAAGGGATATGAAAATTGTATGGGTAAAACTGCATTAAGGAGATGTTCGACCATTAACTTGCACAGAGAAAGCTCGATGTGTTGTGTGACGTACTCATTTCCCGAAGTTCCTGTACAGTTTGTGGGAAAGCTCAGTAAGTGTTGTCACAAACCGTCAGACGTTAGGAAGGAGGTCTCTGCAGGGTCAACAGGACTATGTTTCCCGTTCCCTTTCCCGACACCAAAGTTGGAGGCAGATGTTCTCTCCGGGTATATTCTTTAAGAGTTCGGAGCAGTTGATACAATTGAGTGTCTTGCTTGGCCGTTTCAGGGACTATTGAAGAGTTTATCACATGGCTGTGTGTCTGGAGTCACTTTTAGGCCAGACCAGGAAAACACGGGAGATTCACTTCCTGAAAGTACATTGGGGAAGGAAATCGATGTTTACAATCAACATTGGACACAAGATCACTATTACTGACACCAGATTTTAGATCTTGATATGTTAATAATTGTTTTTATCTTCCACCAGCTGCCCAAGCATGAGCCTGGTCTGTATTAGTAATCCAATGACAATTCCAAGACCGCATCATCTCCACATGGAGACCTATCTGAAACCACACTGAGCTGGTTATTTCTGTGCTACTTGACAGCTCTGTCAAATAGAAGTCCCACCAATTTGACTGTCGTGATGGGACTGATGGGGTGGTAATTGGTCAGATTGTATTTATTCCCCTCTTAGGAAACTGGACATAGCTGAGTAATTTTCCACGTTGCCAGGGAGATGTCAGAGTTGGAGCTGGAATGAAACAGCTTCCCCAGTGACACGGCTTATTGTACCGCACATGTCTTCAGTCCCATTGCAGGAATGGTGTCAGGGCCCATTGCCTTTGTCGTATCTACTGTGTTCAGCGGTTTCTTCATGTCACGTGCAGCGGATCGAATTGGTTGAAGACTGCCATCTGTGATTCTGTGGGCATCATGATAGGGTAAGTTGGATCATCCACTCAACACGTCTGGCTGAGGACAGTGCAGACACCACATACTTGACTTTTACAATAATGTACAGGACTGTTCCATTATTTAGGATGAGGATATTTGTGGAGTCCTCTCCCCCAGTCAGTTGTTTAATGGTCCATCGACATTTATGCTTGGATTTGGCAGGATGACAGTGCTTCGATCTGATTTGTTACTCGTGGTATAATTTCTGCCTCTGTACCAGATGTTAGTTCTGCTGCTTTGAGAGAAAGCAGCCAATTGCGGTAGCTTTAATGGGTTTTCATCATATAAAGGTACACATGGTACTGACCCTGGCATGTTCACCCACACTCGTCACTGAACTATAGATAGGCTTGAGGGTAATGGTGGACTGAGACATTATCCTGGGGGAAAGGTTACAGATTGTCATTGAATACAATTCTGCTTCTGCTGTTGCTGCTGTGACCTACAGCATCAGATGATAACCCAGTTTTAGCTGCAATATCTACAATTCAATTCTACTGACTGTCCCCCAGTTCACACCGAGACCCATTCACCCATCAGCCCTGTATTCAGTGACCTACTCTGGTTTCTGATGTGGCAACCCTTCCATTTTCTAATTCTCATTCTGCTGAAATTCTTTCCTTGGTGTCACGCCTCCAATTTGTTACTTTAACTCAATCAATTTTAGGTACTAATCTGAATCTTTTCCTTTCAGTAATGCCATCTTCTGTATTTGAAGTGAATGTGTTTCCTTCTGTTTTTCTCCCTGACCATAATTCAGAGCTCTGCAGTATCAGTGATGCCAGCCTTATGCAGTTCCAGAGTTAAGGAACTTGTCACCATGTGTTATCGTTCAGTTCCCAGTGTACGGCGCTCCATGTTGGACAGGATGTTTGAGCATCTTTGACAATATGTCGTTGGAAATTGTTCAAAAACAGAAATTGCTGAAGAAATTGCTGAAGATGTTGCAGCATTTTATGAAGTGAATGCAGATATAAACTTTCAGGTCCAGTGAACCTTTTAAAAAGCTCCCGGTTTCTCTAGCAATTTTTGATATTTTTATTTCCAGTATCGATCATTATTTTGTAATTGAAAATATGTTCTGTGCCGCTATTCATTTCTGGAGAAACTCAGCAGGTCTGTCAGCATCTGCAGAGACAGAGAAACAGGATTAGTGTTTCAAGTCTAGTGTGACACTTCTTCAGAACTCGAAATGATTGGAAAATGTGCTTCAAATCCCTAGCCAGAGTTGGGGAATGGGTGACAGGGAAAAGAGGGTGTGGCAAAAGATCAAAGAAGATTCTGTGAAATGAGTTTAAATTAAGATGCGATGGGGAAAGGGGTTCTCTCTATTGAGTGCAAGATAAGGAAGACACAAGCACACAAGGTCATTGGGAGGCCAGGAGGGGGAATGTTGACTATATGGTATTATATCGATCTGGCCATAGATACGTTTTCATTGTCGAGATCATCACCCCCGTTAGACAAATAAATTCAGGTGCGTGACTTGTTATTGGCACTAAATAAACGTTTCATGCTGCCTCAGTATTGTAATAAGGAGAAAAACAAATAATAGTATGAAGTTTTGACTGAGTATTATTTTACTGTCATGTTTAATATAGTTTCAAATTTGCAGCGCTTATCTTTAAATGCTTGTTCTTGAAGTTAGTATCAGATGGAGTGGAGAAGGTTGTGGGCTGACGTTATAAAAGTTTATGAAATCATGAGAGGTACGCATCGGGTGAATAGCCAAGGGCTTTTCCACAGGAGGGGAGAGTTCAACCATAGGAGGCATAGGTTTAAAGTGAAAGGGGGAAGATTTAAAAGGGACGCAGAGGCAGTGTTTTTATACAGAGTGGTACGGGTATAGAATGAGCTTTCAGAGGAAGAGTGGTCGATGCCAGTACAGCTATAAGCTTTAAAACTCATTTGGACAAACATACAAATGGGAAACATTTAGAGGCCTATGGGCCAAATGAAAGCAGATGGGGCTAGTTTAGATTGGAAAACCTGGCCAGCATGGACATTAAGAAAAGCTTCACGCAGTGTCAGTGCGGGTTTGTGAAAAGGAAATTATATTTTGCCCTGTAAGATCATGCAAAGATTTCTGGAGATACCTGGAAATATAACAAGCGGACTTGATAAAGGGGATCTAGTAGAAAGAGGCTTTTCAGAGATTTTCCGCAGGGTATTACAAAATAAAAGATCTTACTCAAACCAGAAGCTTGTAGGATGACAGATAATGTATTAACATACGATGATGACTGGTTAACACATAGAAATCGGAGAGTCAGGATTAATGGATCTTTATGATAAAGGTGTATCTGCTGGAGCACCACACATATCAGTCCGATGGCATCAGTTATTGCAATCTATACTGACAGCCTGAAGTAGGGAGCTGAGTGCAATATACATCCGAGTTAGCTGCAATATCTAAAGTTCAATTCTACTGACTGTCCCCCAGTTCACACCGAGACCCATTCACCCATCAGCCCTGTATTCAGTGACCTACTCTGGCTTCTGTTGCGGCAACCCTTCCATTCAGCCCATTGACACTACTCCACCAGTAAGACACTGAGAACCAAAAGGCTGGCTGTTATTTAATGGAGAGGACTTCCAGAAAAGGAGGAGTACAAAGTGATTGGAGTCTTCCTGAGTATGAAACATAACGTCAGCATGCTGATGCAGCAAGTAACTAGGTTGGATCATTAACCGGCTTCCAGAGATGAAAGGGTTGAGTTATTCAGAATCTCTATAATGGTGAGGTGATTATTCATTGGGGTTTAAATGAATGAAGAGTGATACTGTTGAAATATACAAGATACAAAGCGGGCTTGAGAAGGTAGATGGTGAGAAGTTGCTCCCATTCCTGGGCAGAATGTCGAACTCGAGGATACAGATACCGAATAAGGAACATCGATTTCAATCTGAGATGCAAAGTGATGCCTTCTCTCAGAAGGTAGTGAATATCTGGAATTCCCTAACCCAGAGAAATGTCGAGAGATACAGGAGTCAGCATGAAAGTGGAGTTGGGCCCTGGAGTAGATCAGCCACGTTATTATTTTATGACAGGGCTAGCTTGAGGGGGCGAATGACCTACTTCTGTTCCTATTTATTAATTTCACATGTTACGCTATTGGAAACGAACAGGTTATTTTCCTGGAAGTCATGTTGCACAATGTTGCATTCAGGGACAACAGATGATTTGTTTCAGTTAACTGTAGGTGGGGTATAGGGGCTGTATACCCAGCGTATTTAAGTCTGTAACATGACCCACATCTGGAGCAGAGGTTACAGAGTGGGTAAGCCTAAAAGAAAGCTTGGGGTTGGCGGTGGGCTCCTGACCCAGCCTGAATTTTGCAAGTAGTTTTCCAAAACTACATCTCACCATCGGAGTGGCCTCGATGTGCCTTTGTGTAGCAGGTCCGAAGGGTTGAACGTAACATCAGAACATGGCGCTGAGGGACCTGAGTGGGCCATTCAGCCCATTGACACTACTCCACCAGTAAATAAGATTGTGGTTCATCTCATTGTGTTCCCAGCTGCACTTTGCTCCTGATGCACCACTATCCCTGATGCACCTGTTTGCGGAAAATCATTTTATATTATATCGAAGCCAGCCTCGATATAGTATAAAGATTCAGCCATCCCAAACTTCGGGAAAAGAGAATTTCCACTGGAATAAATTCCCACTTGGTGAATTTCACCGAATTCCTGCTCTGACTGAGGTTGGAGGGTGTCACTGTTTCATTTTTATCCCACTCCTCCACTGCTCCCAACAAATTTAAAATTTAGCTTAAAAATGTGTTGCTGGAAAAGCGCAGCAGGCCAGGCAGCATCAAAGGAGCAGGAGAATGAACATTTCGAGCATATGCCCTTCTTCAGCAAAGAGGAGGGTGTGCCAAGCAGGCTACGATAAAAGGTAGGGAGGAGGGACTTGTGGGGAGGGGCGTTGGGAATACGATAGGTGGAAGGAAGTTAAAGTGAAGGTGATAGGCTGGAGAGGGGTGGGGTGGAGAGGTCGGGAAGATGATTGTAGCTCAAGAAGGCGGTGCTGAGTCTGAGGGACTGGGAAAAGGTGGGGAGAGGGGAAATGAAGAAGCTGGAGAAATCTGCATTCATCCCTTGTGGTTGGAAGGTTCCTAGGCGGAAGATGAGGTGCTCTTCCTCCAGGCGTCGTGTTGCCACCGTCTTGTGATGGAGGACGCCAAGGACCTGCATGTCTTTGGCAGAGTGAAAGGGGTATTTAAAGTGTTCAGCCACACTGCGGTTGAGTTGGTTGGTGCAGGTGTCCCAGACGTTTTCTCTGAAACGTTCTGCAAGTTGGCGGCCTGTCTCCCCAATTTAGAGGAGGCCATATTGGGTGCAGCGGATGCAGTAAATGATGTGTGTGGAGGTGCAGGTGAATTTCTGACGGATATGGAAGGATCCCTTGGGGCCTTGGAGGGAAGTGAGGGGGGAGGTGTGTGCGCATGTTTTGCATTTCTTGCAGTTACACGGGAAGGTGCCGGAGTGGTGGTTGGGTTGGTGGGGGGTGTGGATCTGACGAGGGAGTCGCGGAGGGAGTGGTCTTTCCAGAACACTGATAGGAGTGGGGAAGGAAATATATCCTTGGTGGTGGGGTTTGTTTGGAGGTGGCGGAAATGACGAAGGATGATACGTTGGACATGGAGGTTGGTGGGGTGGGAGGTGAGGACCAGTGGGATTCTGTCCTTTTGGTGATTGGAGGGACGGGGTTCACGGGCGGAGGAGCGGGATGTGGAGGAGATGCGGTGGAGAGCATCGCCAACCACGTCGGAGGAGAAATTGCGGTCTTTGAAGAAGGAGGCCATCTGGGTTATTCAGTATTGGAATTGGTCTCCCTGGGAGCAGATGCAGCGGAGGCAAAGGAATTAGGAACATGCGATGGTATTTTTACAGGGGGCAGGGTGGGAGGAGGTGTAATCTAGGTAGCTGTGGGTGTCATTCGGTTTATAGTAAACATTCATGTTTAGTCGGTCATCTGAGATAGAAATGGAGAGGTCTAGGAAGGGGAGAGAGGTGTCTGAGACTGTCCAGGTAAATTTGAGGTCGGGTGGAAGGTGTTAGCAAAGTTGATGAACTATTCTCCTAGCAAACTTTAAATGTAACCAGGTTGGTGATATGGCCAATCATAAAGTTCTCAGACTGCATCAGGTTCAGTGACAGGAACAAGTCAGGAAGATTTCTTTAGTCAGCCACAAATAACTAATAGAACTGACGGATGTGCATGGTGGATATCTGGTTAGCACTGCTCCCTCCCATCATCGAGGAGCTGCGTTCAATATAACCTCAGGCGACGCTATGTGTGGAGTTTGAGCATTCTCTCTGCAGATTTCTGTGTGGGTTTCCTCCCAATGCTCCAACAGTCCAAAGATCCGCAGCTTAGAGTGGATTGGCCATGCTAAATTGCCCTTCATGCCCAGGGATGTGAAGGTTAGGTAGGTTAGTCATGGGAAATGCAGGATAACTTGGATAGGGTAGGGGGGCAGGTCCGGTGGATGCTGTTTGGAGGGTCAGTGTGGAGTTGATGGATGGGATGCCCTGCTTCCACACTGTAGAGATTCTGTGAAAATGGCAAGAAATTTGGTCTATACCCAGTGGGTATCTATCTGATCCACTCTCATCTAGGTCTTGTACGTTTCAATAAGATCATCTCTCTTTCCAAGTGTGACCTGTTAAATCCTTCATAATATAAGGTACTCATTCCTGGAATGCGTGAAGTGAAACATCGCCGAACTGCTTCTAACGTAATTATATTCTTTCTCAGAGAAGGAGACAAAGAAAAAATAATCTCACACTCAGATCTTGAGTTTTATTTTTTTTTCTCTCAGTGTTGTGGTTCTTTGTAACTCTTTTCCCCACAGAGCATTGGAGGCAGAGATATTGAATAATTTTGAGGAACAGACAGAAGGTTCATAAATACCAACGGTGTCGAGGATTATCAGGGATTGGCAGTAATATGCGGTATGGGGGTAAATGTAGACAGTGGTACCAAATGACACTGCTCCAGAACATCCAGGAATATAATTCAAAACCAAATGGTAATATCGATAAAATGTTAAGGGGGAAGCCCAGATGGTGGCGATCTGGAAGGTCTGTTTTACTGGGGTCTGCATCAGAGCACAGGCAAAGTGGTTCTCTAACCCACCCCATCCCAGCCAGTTACTTAACATTCAACACTAAAAAGAGCAATAGAATCTTTACTAATCCCGTTTCATCAAGTGGAAATGACAAAACATGGGAAAGGATCGATCAAGTCACAACATGCAGTGCGCCCGTCAGAAGCATTGAGCAGGCCTGAGGCTGTAGCTGCAACTCACTCTGCTCGTTCCATGGACCCAGTTACTCACCAGGCCTTGGTCACTGAGTTCACCAACTTAAGTGAAATGATTGAAGGCATGACTGAACAGAAGTCTAGCTGTGGCTAGAACCGCTCTCAGACGTGCTCCAAAAACATGAGCAGCAACTCGACAGCCTTGGAAACAGAACATACAATGTCAAGTGCCGAACTGCATTGACAGAGACTGCGATCAATTCCTCTCGGGAGAGGATCCTCCTCCTTGAAATACAGGTCCATACCTTAACTGAACAAGATGACCACCTCGAGAACAGGGAGAGGACGAAGAATGTTCACATCGTCGATCTGCTGGGCCCGACGGCAGGTGGTCAGCTTTGATCTGGCTGCTGTGATTCCTTCACTTCGAAGCTGAAGTTCATTGGGTTACGGCACGGTGGTTATACTCAGACCAACACCTTTGCCCTGTCCTTGTGCGACTACATAGTTACAGGGATAAACAAAGACTGATGGAAGCTCAGTGTGGTTTCCGATGGCTTTAATCCACGAGAGCTCCAGGATTATGTTCTTTTATGACTTTTCAGCATCGGTGATTCAGGAAAGAAAATCTTTTGATGATATCAAGAGAAGAGTAAGGGAACTCGGGATTCAGTATCCCTTAAGGTTTCCAGCGGTGCTCTGTATTGCTTTGAATGGGTCAATTAACTCGTCTGATTCTCCAGAGAAAGCGAAAACTTTGTGGATAATTTAAAGAAAGCTGGATGTTTAGATAATCATGTTTCTCCCTTAAAGAAATGTTGTTGGATTTTTCTGGTATTAACCAGTGTTAAATTATAGTCAGAGATGGGTAGAGTTCACACTTTTAACTTCTTCATTAGTATTACTACTTGTTTTCTCTTTCTTTGCTTGTGTCGGAGGTGTGGCTCAAGTTGGAGGGAGTTACAAAGGTAGTTGTGATGACAACTGCCGACCTAAGGACAGTTGAAGCCTGGTTTTTGTTATTATTTGCCCTGAATGCCATATTGGTAGCGGGGAGAAGATAAAGTTTTGGGATATGTAAGCACCCCCAATGGGCAGGGTAAATTTCCATATAAAGTATCATTGGCAGTTCGGATTTTGTTTCCTTCATTTTTTTTTATGTGATTAGCTTGTTAGTTGTAGTAGTAATAGTTTGTATCGTTTTTAGGGTCGCTGAGTGTTTTATCATTAATGCTCAGCGATGTGTAATTCGATGTGAAACTCTCTCGAATTCAAATGTTGCTGCAATGTGTTATGAATTATTATGTGGTTAAATGGTGTACCTGAAACATTAAGGGCAGTGAATTGCCAGTCAAGAGTAAAAATGTAATTTCTTGTCTTAAAATCAAAGAGGGTGGATGTTGCCTATTGCAGGAGATGCACCGTGATGACAAGGAACATATGATGTTACAGCAGGGCGGCTTTGATCGGTTTATTTCGCGTCTTTTAATACTGTGAGTAGGGGAAAAGTCAGAATGGATAGTAAGAATCTTCCATTTAAATCACTAGATTGTATTAAACACTCATGGAAGGATCATAATCCTCAAAGCCTTGAACTATGGGAATTAATGCAGTGTTTTGAATTGCCACCCAGTGCACCCGCTTAAAATCCTGGTAGATGCATTTCCCAAATTAAGTTATCTTGCATCGTGGCACATTATTGTAGAGGATATTTCAACGGTGGATAGAATGTCCAAAGGTCCCCAATACCCTCGTTATAATGTACGTAATTAGTGGATTTGTGTGCAGAATCAGAGCTGGTGGATGTCTGGAGGCAGTTCTACTTCACAAGTAGAGATTTCATTTTCTTCTTGAACCCGCATATATAGCACAAGAGGGTTGATCTCTTCCCCATCCCTGAACCAATCTTAGGTTCGCTGGCATCCTGCACAATTGGGAATATTACCCCAACATACTTGCCCCAGATTTGGGATAGAAGTCACATAAGATTATGTTGTTTGTAGATGAAGGTCTTATATTTTTGTCAAATCCCGCAATTTCGGCAGCTCACGTGATCCAATGCATTAAATCGCTCCTCGCCTTTTTGGGCTTTAAGATTAATTTTGCAAAGTTGGAGGCCATGCCTATGAGAGGTCTTAGGGAAATACCAGATTTTGAGGGTAATTCCTGTTTTCCTTTTAAATGGATGGGGATGGGTGGGGGGAGGGAGGTTTCTCTATTTCAGAATATTCATTACATCCGTTTTTGATCATTTATTTAACATGAACTATGTCCATATGTTTGAAAAATTAAACAAGACCTTCAAAGAAGGGAGGCACCTCCAATATCCTGGCTAGGTCGGATAGCTGTTCTTAAAATGAACGTTCTTCCTCATTTATTGTAACCCGTGTGAAAGCTTCCTTTGATGTTTCCCAGACAGACATTTAGGAAATTTTATGGCTGGTTAACTCTTTCATTTGGCACCATAAGCGACTCTCTATCAAGCTAACCAAATTTTAACTACCCCACATTGTGGGGAGTAGATCTCCCAGATTAAAAGCTATGAATTCAGGTCTTTTTTATCCTATGTTAGTGCATGGGCCGCTGAGGACTCGGCGTCAATAGGATTAGATATTGAACCCTCTCAGACAAAGTGGACCCTTATTGGTCTGCTGGTCTTAGACAAAATGAGAATATTTATGGAGTATTGTCATAACCCAATAATTATCAATACTGTTAAAGCATGAATGACAATGCGTCACATTGAGGGCAATACAGTCAAAACCATGTTTCTTACCCCTATAATTGGTATACCGGGTTGTCATCCTGGGATAATGGTTTCCAGGTTTAAACTGTGGGCAGCAAAGGGTGTGTCTTACTTGAGTGATTTAGAATTAGTCGAATCCTTACAGTGTGATTAAAAGCCCTAGGGCCCATCAAGGGTAAAAACATTCTCTGCTCGAAATTGTATTTTATAACAAGACGTGTTTAGAAGTTGTTTTTGTTGTAATATCATTATGGTGAGTCAACTGAAATAACCAGAATTACACAGTGTGATTGGATATCTATAACCATAAAATAAGAGTATATTTTTGTTTGGTTTGTGTAAAGCATGCTGACTGTTGCATGAAAGTATACAGTTGATGGAATATACTGTTAGGAGAGTGCGTTTCATCGGAAATGCTCTCAAACAGGCGCTTGAAGAAAATTGGGGTAAAAGTGCCTGAGTGCCGTCTGGACAGTGACAGGAACGCAGAGGGTTGAATGACTGAAAGCTCCTGTATCTGAGAAAAGCATCAGATCAGCTGGGAACGTATTAAATGCTAGAGCACATTTGAAGGGCTGAATGGCCTCAACATGGTTTGAAATATGTGTGATTTGGAAAAGTGCATCTCTACTCCTTCCTCTTTTGTGGTTAAACACTGGGGCACTGCCATTTTCCTGAAACTGGGCATTATTTGGAACACTATCTGGAACATTCCAGATTCGGTGTTCTCCAAAATATTCTCTAACTGTGTTGGGGGGTATTGCAAAGGCGAGAGAGAGAGAGAGCGAAGCTGTTGCATGCGGCAGTGAGAGTGGTGGAGCATGAGCCTTGGTCGTGCTATAACAGATATACAGTGAGTGTGAGGGAGTAGAGAGACCAATTACCCTGACAGACCGGAGAAGGTTATTGATGCTTGTCCTGTTTTGCTGGACATTTCTTCAGGCCGCAGATGCTACACTGAATTTGGTGGTGAGCACAGACCATGCTCGGTGGGTCTGGTGGTATGGCCCCCTCTGGGAAGGCAATGGCCCCGCTCTGCACTAGCCCATCCACTATGCACACCATGCACCGTCAACAAACTATCTGCCATGATCGGGGTAAACTGTACAGGGCAGCTCCAAACTGAGAAAGCTCAGCCGTGTGCCCCTTGGCCTTTTAAAGATGGCACCAATGACAGGGAACACGGAATATCTAGGGAAATCCTGGCGACTGTGAGTACCTCCAATCATGACGGGTGGGAGAATCGGGCTGGCATTCAATGAGAGGTGGGTGGGGTGGGTGGTATTTAATGAGGTGAGTTTGATAGGATAGCACCAGGAAACTAGCTCAGCTTCGTAAAGACAATCTTTCTGTCACACTCAATGAAAATGACACTGAGACAAATTACTGCTTTATACAGTTCAATGAGCCGAACACTCTGCTGTCCTCACTCCCAGTTACAAAGTTGCAGAACAAATCCTCATTCAAAACTCCCCATCGCCTGAACTCACAGCATTATTCCATTCACTCATAATTCTTCATAATACTGACCCGTGTTGCATGATACTATCGAAATGTCTTCATATCAGCATTCTAAAACCTGTGAACATATCTTTCCATAACATTTTTTCTCAGTCTGTCCCTCTCTGTCTTTATCCTGAAACACACGTATTTACTGCATGGAAACAGGCCCTTCGGCCCAGCTGGTAGATGCCGACGAGAATGTGCATCCACACTCACCCCAATTCCCTGCCCTTGCTTCTTTCCTATCCATGTATTTATCCAAATACCTTTTTAATGTTGTTATTGTACCCACCTCAACCACTTCCACTGGCAGCTCAGTCCAAAGGCAAAACACAGTCTGTGTAAAAACGTTGACCCTCAGGTTCCTTTTTATTTTTGTCCTCTCCAAATATTAACAGATGTCCTCTAGTCCTTGGTTTCCCAACCTTGCAAAAAAATTGAAATATTCACCCTATGCATGTTTCTCATGATTTGATAAGAGGTACACTTCTATATAATCCCCCTCAGTTTTCTACGCTGTGAAGAAATATGTTCTAACCTGTCCAACTTCTCCCTATAATGCAGACCCTTTAGCCCAGGAAACATCTTTATAAATTTCTTGTACATTCTTTCTCGTTCAATAATATCCTTTCTAGGGCAAGGTGAACAAAACTGAGCACAATACTCCAACTGCAGCCTTACCAACAGCCTGTACAACGGCAACAGAACGTCCCAACTTCTATACTCAATGTCCTGATGTAGGCCAGTGTGCCAACAGCCTTCTTCACTGTCCTGTATATCTGCGAATCAAATTCAGACAACCATGCACCTGATTTCCAACATCCTTTTGTTCCACTACACTCCTTAAGGCCCTCTCATTCACCATTAAACTCCCACCTGAATTTGACTTTCCAAAATGAAAGATGTTGCATTTATCTATATTAAACTCCATTTGCTGTTTCTCAGTCCACTTCCCCAGCTGATCAAGGTAGTGCTGCAATTTCTGATAATGTTCCTCACTGTAAACAATACCTCCTATTTTAGTGCCATCTGCAAACTTACTAACCTGCATTGTGCACTCTCGACTATATCAGTGATCTAGATAACAGACAGCAATGGAGACAGTACAGACCCCTGAGGCACTCCACTAGTCACAGGCCTCCAGTCCGACAAGCATACCTCCACCATAGCCATTTGCTTTATAATGTCAAAGCAATTGCATCGCCAAATTGCCAGCTTACCTTAGAGTCTGTGCGATGTAACCTTCTAAAGCGGCCTTTGATGTGGAATCTTAGTAAAGGCCTTACTGAAATCCATATAGATTATGTTGACCGCCCTGTCCTCGACAACTTTCCTGGTCACTTCCTTAAAAAACCCGAATAAAATTTGGAAGGCATGATCTGCCATGCACAAAGCTATGCTGACTGCTTCAAGTCAAACACTGTCTTTCCAAATGCATGCATATCTTGTATCTCAGAACCTTCTCAAGTA
The DNA here is from genome assembly GCF_047496795.1 of Chiloscyllium punctatum. Classification (NCBI taxonomy): domain Eukaryota; kingdom Metazoa; phylum Chordata; class Chondrichthyes; order Orectolobiformes; family Hemiscylliidae; genus Chiloscyllium; species Chiloscyllium punctatum. The sequence continues at coordinate 61,205,315 of NC_092768.1, forward strand.
GTTTACCGCAAACAGATGTGAAGCTTACTGGTCTGTATTTCCCAGGCATTTATTTGCAGCCCTTCTTGAAGAAGGGCACTATATATTTGTTACTGCCCAGTCTTCCAGGACCTTGGCGTCTGTCTTCTCTCACCTCTTGCAGTGCTCTTGGATATATCTGGTCAGGACAAAGAGATTTATCTGACTTTGTGCATTCTAATATGTCCAGCAGCACCTCTACTGTGATTTAGACAGTACCAAGATATGACAATTAACCTCCCAAAGGTCACAAGTCTTCATGTCTTTCTTCATGGTAAACACAGAGGGGAAATTGAGGACCTCAACCATCTCTTGTAGTTTTACACATGCGTGCCTATTTTGGTTTTTAAGGCATCCTATTCTCTCTCTAGTTGTTCTTTTTCTTTACTATAGTGAACTTGGTTTCACCCTAATCTTCTCAGCCAAGGCTATCTCATGCTCCCTTTTTGCCTTCCTGATTTCCGCTTCAGTAAACTCCTGTATCCCCTGTGTACCTCTAGAGATTCCCTTGATCCCAGCTGCCTGTACCTGAACCACGCCTCCTTTTTGTTGGTCAGAGCATCAATATCTCTTGTCATCCAGGGTTTTCTCTTCCACCCTCACTTTCCCTTCACCCTCACAGGAATATATAAACCTTGAACTCGAGCTATCTCACTTTTACAACCCTCCCTCGTGCCCAATATCCTTTTCCCTGAAAACAAACTACTCCAATTAACCCCTGCAATCCTCTGTCTAATTCCAACAAAATACGCCTTGCCCCAATTTAGAACTTGAATCTGTGGATCAATTTTGTCCCTCCCATAACTATTTTGAAATTAATACAACGCCAGTCACTTTTCCCAAAAATCTCCCCCACTTTACCACCGTCACCTATTCATCCCTATTTCCCAACAGTAGGTCGAGTGTGTCCATTCCCGTGTAGGACCCTTTATATACTGCTTGGGGAAACTTTCTTGAACAAACTTAAGAAACTACGTTCCATCGAAGTTCTTAACCATCTGCATGTCCCCGTCTATGTTAGAAAAATTTAAATCACCTATTATAACAATCCTAATGCTCCTGCTACTCTCACCAGCTTCCCTGCATATTTGTTCCTCTAATTCCCATTGATGATTTGGAGGCTTATAGTGCAACCACTATAACATCACTAACCCCCTCTTCCTTCCTTGTACCATTCACAGAACCTCATCGGATAATATCTCAGTTATTTCATCTTTAAATACTTGTGGGATACTCGCCTTAATCAGAACTATTGGTGTTTCAACTGTTTCCATTTACATCCCTCCCTTGCAATGATTTTCACATCTGCATCAAAACTTGTCAAGGTACAGTGGAGATATGGTGCTGTAACTGGATGGGAGCTGCACATCCTGTCACTTCCAGCAAGTTTCCCCACACTGATCTAACACAGTGTTTCCGAAAACTGGAACAACCTGTGTTTATATATGAATAAACCAGTGAGGTCTGCACATCTCCCCCCGCTGGACATTTATCTACCTGTCTACCTGTGATGGCACTTTCAAGGAACAGAGAACCTGCACCACAAGGTGACACAGTAGCTCAGTGACTAGCATTGCTGCTTCAGAGCGCAACGATCTGGGTTTAACTCCATCCTTGAATGACTGCCTGTGTGGAGTTTGCACATTCTCCCCGTGTCTGTATGAGTTTCCTACAGATGTTATGTTTTCCTCCGACAGTATAAAGATATATAGATAAGGGTAGATCGGCCATGCTAAATTGCGTAAAGTACCCAGGGATGTGCAGGCGAGGTGGATTAGCTATGGAAAATGCAGGCTCAGAGGGATAGGGTAGGGGTTTGTCTAGTGGGATACTGTTTAGAGGGTCGGTGTGGCCTCGATGGGCCGAAACGTTTGTTTCCTCACTGTAGGGATTCGATAACTTCTATGGAATTCTCCTTGATTGGCAGCTTTCCACAGGACCCTACCTACATGTCTTGCCTTGATATGTCTTGCCAAAATGCTACACCTCACATTTAACTAAAATAAACTCTATCTGCCACTCCTCGGTTCACCTAAACAAAGTCCCATTATAGTCTGAGAGATCATTCATCACTGTCGACGACACCACCAAATCTGGTATTATCTGCAAACTTACTGACCATACTTCATATACTCAAATGTAAATGATTTGTATCAGTGACAAAAGGCAGTGGACCCACTATTGATCTTTGCGGCACGCCACTGGTCTCAGGTCTCCAAGTTTAATGAACAAATGTCACTGTCACGCCCTGTCTCCAATATTCAAGAAAAGTTTGGACCTAAATGGCGAGTTCTCCCTGGATCCCAGGCAGTCTGACCTTGTTAACCAGTCTACCATGTAGAACATTTTGGTTTTCTTACTGAATTCCATAAAGACAACATCCACTCTCCTGCCTTCATCAATCATCTTCATCACTTCCTCAAAAAATTTCACCGAGTCAGTGAGATGTAATTTCAATTGTACAAAGCCCTCTTCAGTCCTTGTCTTTCCAAGTACATATCGATCTTTTTCCTCGAAATCTCCTCCAACAATTTAGTCACCATTGACGTCATGCTCACCAATCTAGAGTTACCTGTTTTTTCTTTACTTTCTTAAATAATTGCGCTATGTTAGCAGCCCTCCAGTCTTTTGACACCTCACCTGTGAAAATCAATGTTACAAATATATCAGCAAAATGCATAAGCAATCTATTTCCTAGCTTCCCGCAAACATCTGGGATACAACTGATCAGGTCCCAGGGATTAGTTCACCTTTATGTGTTTTAAAATGTCCAACACCTCCTTGTAATATAGACACTTTTCAAGGTATCATTGCATATTTCTTCATTCTCTCGTTCTTGTAACCTCCTCCACATTAAATACTGAGGAGAAATACTTGTTTCGTATCCCTCAAATTTGTTGTGGTTCCATAAATAGGTAGCCTTCCTGATCCTTAAGGGGCCCGATTGTCTCCCGAGTTAATCTTTTGCCATTAAAGGATTTGTAGAATATCTTCAATGCCTCATTAACCCAATTTCCAAAGCAATCTCTTGTCCACATTTTTCTGGCCCGATTTCCCGATTGATGATACACTTGCTGCCCTTATGCACCTCTCGGGATTCACTTGATCTCAGCTCTGTTTACCGGACATATGCCTCCTTCCTTACCTTGACCATAACATCAATATATCTAGCCATCCAGCACTCCCTGCACCCACCAGCCTTGCCCCTCTCACTAATAGGAACACGTTTGCTCTGGACTCTCTGAAACCAAATTTTGATGGCCTCGCATTTTCCAACCATCCCTTTACCTGTGAATAGGGTATTCCAATCAGCCTTTCACAGGGCTCACCTAACACTTTCAAAATTGGCCTTGTTCAAAGTTAGAACTTTAATGTTGACATCAAGTATTTCCGATTCCATAATTAATTTAAAACTATTATTTATGCATAACAAACTTGAAAGTTAAATAAACACTTCCTGTGCCTCTATAACGGGCTCGAGAGACTGAATAGGCTCCTCCTGTCCCTCTGTATTACACTGGAAATGCTGTCCCTCTGTAATAGACCCAAGAGGCTTAATGGCCTCCTCCGTTCTTCTAAACACACTCGAGAGGCTGCATGGCCTCCTCCTGTCCCTGTGTAACAGATCCGAGACACAGCAACCTATGGATTACGAGCAGCTGGTCAACTGTATCTGATGGAGGTCCATTCCTTTTCAGTTACAGAAACACAAACAACACAATGTACTCCAGGTGCCCTCTCAGTGACACCTGATACAGCTGCAGTGACAAATCTCTTTGTTTTGAATGGTTCTGTTGGCAAAATGTGCCAATATTCCAACTTTTCAAGTAGCAACAGGTTAATATGGGCTGAATGGCCTTCTCCTATCCCTCTGTAAGGGGCCCATAGGGACAGAATTGCTTTGGCCTGTTACTGAGCAGCAGTCGCAATGCTCTGTCTCAAGGTTATGAAAGGATTTGAAAACAGGGTATTAAAACCAGGAGTAGCCTCACACTGGTCAATAAGTACCATACTTTGTTTCAGGTATCTAGAAACTTGCCCACCAGAAGTTTTTTTTTACGCAGCAGATCTGTCATTTTATAACTGCCTATTTTCATAAACAGAGTGGAACATATATAGACCGCTGCAGTGTTCTGTTAATACTCTCATATACAAGGGGAAAAAAGATTAAAAATATTGAAAGATTTATGGTCCATCCCTCAGCAACCTTATCCATTCCGTCCAAAACCAGTAAATGAAAAGTGATGAATTGGTTAACGGAGCCTGTTTGTTCAGTGACTGTGATTAATGCCAATCCCCATGGATTCGAATTATCCCAGTGGAGGGTTTCAATCTTTTAATGATAAATGGGCTCCGTTCAATGTGTCAACCCATAACATGAGCGGGAGCATCACTGACAACACTGACAGGGATCAGCAGATCCAGAGAGAGGGTGAGGAGAGATCAGAATCTGAGAACATTAGACTGGAATGTTCCAACAATGGATCAGAATCAGAGAACATTAGACTGAAATATTCCAACAATGGATCAGAATCAGAGAACATTAGACTGAAATATTCCAACAATGGATCAGAATCAGAGAACATTAGACTGAAATATTCCAACAATGGATCAGAATCTGAGAACATTAGACAGGAATATTCCAACAATATACAGGAGCTTATCCGATTATGTTTGGTATCTTTCTGAATTTGATTGGATGTCATTATCATCGCGGATATATTTCTCTCTTCACATTATTCAATACTTTTATTATCCCTTCCTGGCTATCGTTGGTGTTCCTGGTGAGTGTCACTATCTAGATTTTGTTTTCTATAAACCGGTCATGAGTGTATTATTGTTATTTCATATAGTCTACACTTCCTGCCACTAGTATTGTTACAATCCAATCTCTCAATCCAGATATTCACTCTACAGACCACTACTAACTACATTAATGAAGGTGTTCAATTTCTGTCTCCCTCTCTGCTCTGGCAGTGTTACTCACGGGTCTCTATGTTGAACTATTCAGTTTCAGGGGAGAACCACAATGCATTGTCTCATTGCCTTTACTGTTAAGAGCATGGAGGTCACTTTCTACTCTTCTGGTTACAAACTCCACTTCCTTCCACTGTTTCCATCCCTTTCCTGGCCAATATCTGCAGCTGAAGCAGTCAGGTCACAATTGTGGGAGATCCCTTTGACTATGAGCTGATTCTTGACACCATACCCTGAACATTTCTAACTTGAAATACTCACCACCCCAGAATATATCTCACTGGTTTATTCGATCTGTTGTTTGAACCTTGAGCTATGAAATACAGTCTTAATGAAGCCAATAATCTGCTGCTGACACTCCGGGCTTCAAACCTGCTGAAGCAAATCTGATTCAACCTCACACCAAACTCCCATCCATCTGTCATTCATGTGCACGCCGATGGATATTGCTATTGTGTCTGGCAATGCCTTTATTTTAACATTCTCAAACACTTTAGCTCATTTGTCCATGAAACCTCTCTCGTTCTCTCTACTGATTAACAAAAAGCTTGCCTGTTGTTCGTATTTAAAATAATTTCCTCCATGTGCGTTCCTTCTCAAACAATGAGTTTTGCACTCAACCACGCCAATCGCGTGCACACACACACACACACTCTCTCTCTCAGTCTCCGATGAACACACACACACGCAGAGAGAGCAAACCTTCCCACTGTAAGCAGTAAATCTGTTGCGAGTATAGTTAGCATATGATAGTCAAGTTTGCAATACTCTCTATGCTGTGCAGATAGTGCAGTTTACTGAGGAACACACTAGCATGCTCTGCACAGCTCTCCATGCTGGGCTGTCATCTTGTCCCAGTTTATGTTGTTTGTGGTGTTCTCTGAAGCAGATTGAGAACTTGATGTAACAAACCATTTCAGCTGATCTGACAATGCCTTTATTCATTGTTCTCATTCTTGTAATTTTACTCACGAAGATCTCACTTCTCCAGTTAGTCCCACTGCCCTGACGTTTTCCACATATTTCCACAACATCTTTTCAGTTAATTAACTGTCTGTTTCTGTCTTTAATGTGAATCTCTCTGTCCCTCTGTATCTTTCCCTGGCCTTGGGTTTTGTCTCCCTAGTGTATCGAGTGCTGGCATTGTGTAGCTCCGAAATAATGAAATGGGGTGTGTCAAGCTGTTGTTCACTTCCCGGTATGTCCCATGTGATGGTCCATGGACAGGTGTGTTTCAGATGTTATGAGAAACATCCTTGTAACTTGGTCTGTACCTGTGGCTGTCGCTCTCAGGTGACCATGCGATTAGTAACAAAAGGAAGCCCACTGAGTAAAGGACCACGCATATAAATTGCCTGACAATGCTGTCACTTTTTAAATAAGAGGTTATTTTCTCCCTTTTTTTAGTAAGAGACCTTAAAGGCAAAACTTCCTATTGAAAACGGCTCAAGTAAATAACTTATGGAGCCTTTAAGGTTTTTAAATAAATAGCAGTAACAATGGCCAGCTGGCACAGACCAGGATTTCTAGTTTTTTTTACATTGTAGCTATAACAATCACCAGGTGCTTGGGGTCGCAGAAGGGTTGTAAGTTTCAGTAAATTATCCACAGCTGCTATTCTCTCTGGAACCTCACTTGATGGTGTTTCCTCCTGGATTGGAGAACTGTATGAAAGAATGCATGTCTGAATGGTCCTTTTTGCGAAGGGGTGTGTTTATGGGATGTTGATATATTAGAACAGTTCATTAGTAGAAGGTACTGTATCCATTATTCGGTTACGATTGCCAATAGAAAAATTATTCTAAATTCATCTTCATTTCTAATTGGATTTTCATTAGAGTGTTTAAATATATTGTGTTTGAATAGTTTGACATCTGGAACACCCAACTCACATCTACCTTTAAAATAAGGAAAGGTTGGCATCCAACCTACCTTCTTAAAATAGTTTGAGGCAGTCTGGTTCGTCTATAGCAAACTGTGGACTCTTGTCTTGTTCTATATCGATAATACCAAATTGGGTTTAGAATTACAATCCCTACTGTGTGCAAGCAGGCCATTCTCCCCAACAAGTCCACACCGACCTTCCGAGGAGTAACCTACCCAGATGCATTCCTCTACCCTATTATTACACATTTACCCCGACAAAGGCAACTAACCCACACATCCCTGAAAACTATGAACAATTTATCATGGCCAATACACCTGACATGCACATCTTTGGATTGTGGGAGGAAACCAAATCATCCAGAATAAGCTCATGCAGACACTGGAGAGTATGCACCAGGAGGCTATTGGGTTCAAAGGTCGTGTATGGTAGTTGATAGTGTCTTTTTTCTGGATGTTGAATTTGGTTGGTTTAAACAGTATTGTGTGTAAAACGATTCAGTCCTTAACAGTTCTCTGGGTGTGGAGAAGTGAAGTTGGCGGTTTTACAAAAGGTAATGATGGTAAAGCTTTAGGAATTGACAGACAACCTGGAGTTAGGGTTGCGATTGTCTGTGAGAAAATGAGAGATAATTACAGCTATAGATCGGCAATTACGTTTAGTGGAACCGCCATCAGACTCTTTGGAAATGGCTGGAATTCAATTTCAAATGATGGTCTTTGAACCTGAGAAGGAATTGAAAGAGTTTGAATTATGATGAAAAGTAGAAATAAAAGAAAGGGAAACGAAGAAGAAAGAGAGAAAAGGATAGAAGAAAAGCAGAGAGTTTCAACTTAAAACGTTAGCAATTAGAGACGAAAGTTGATATAGAAGGCGGAGATGAAGGTAGAATGTCGGTGGGATGAGGAGGGTAGTGCGGTTGAGCAACCCTATTGTAACCAATGGCCTAACGAGGTTCTGTTTAAATGCATCCAGGCATTCTCTAAATTTGATGAGAAGGATGGGGAAGCCTTTTGAATTTCATTTGAGAAAGTGGCTAAACAAATGCAGACACCAGTGACCATGTGAATTTATTTGATCCAAAGCTGATAGGTATTTGCATCCCTATCGGAGGAGGTATCTGGGGAGTATGAGGATGTGAAGAAAGCCATCTGAAGTGTATATGAGCTTGGGCCAGACACTGACAGACAGCGTTACAGGAATCTAAAAGAGAGTCTCGGGTTAAACGCACATTGAGTTTGAAAGGATCAAACAAAGTAATTTTGAAAGGTGGTAAGGGTATTAAAAACAGAGCAAACCTAAGACACTCTTAGAAAGATTCTTATTTTGGAGAAGTTCAACCATTCACTTCGTACAGTCGTGAAAGCTCGTGTGGAAGAGCAGAGTTAAAGCGGCAAGATTAGAAGCTGAAATGGCTGATGATGGTGATTGAGTTCAGAAATCAAAGTTTGGTTTCTGTGAGAGATGGAGAAGAATGTGCGAGGTCTTGTTAAGGTTTACTGGCATAGGCCAAGAGTAGCAGGTAAAGAGGTTAGAGCATTAAGAGGTACAGAAGCATGTCATTCTTTTATGCTGAAACATGAGAAGCTATGTCATTCAAAAGGACTATTGGAGAGATGAGAAGTGCTCCATTATGTAATGTGTGGTTGGAGTGTCCAGTGGAAACATCAACAGATTTATTCCACAATGGGGAAGGAGGCCTTGGTGTTGGCATTGCAACATTTCAGATTTACATTGCCAATAACATACCTGAGACAAATCTTTATCACTGATCATAACCCCTTAAAGTTTTTGGAGAAGCTTAGGGAGAAAAACACCAGTCTGTTTCGATTGAGCTCATTATTGCTGCCATTCAGTTTGAAACTATACAGGCGACAGGGTGATAAAACCTAAGTGTGGAGACTTGGATGAAGAAAGACAAAGGCATTCTGTGGCAGGAGTAAAATGACTGAAATCGAAATAGATGTGAATATTTGTATGCTCAGAGTCAATGTAATATATATGCATTTCAGTCTACTAATAGAGGAAGATTAGGAGGTCTAAAATGAATCCACCTTTGTGTATTGATAGATTATTTTATTAAAGATGGAGTTGTGAGGACACTATCACTGTAAAAAGGTTATTTTCTCTTGGGTTTTTCTTTTGAAGAGAGGTGTTAAAGGCAGAGGTGCAGAACTGCTGTCTGAAAACAGTTTAAATAAATAACTGAGATTTTAGGTTTCATTAAAACGGTGGTAACAATGGAAGGGCAGTGGCCAGCTCTCCCAGACCAGATTTCCTCATTTTACTTTTAGCTGCAGCATTCAGAAGCTGCTGGGGATCCCAGAAGGGTTGGAAGTTTCAATACATGATCCCCAGCTGCTTTTCTCTCTGAGATCTCTGTTGATGTCGTTTCCCCCTGCATTGGAAAACTGCTGTAAGGATTGAATTTGAATATATCTTTGTGCCAAGCGGTGTAAACCAAACAGGTACGGTATCTATTGTTTGTGTAAGTGTTCCAACATATAAGCTATTCCAAAACGTTCTTTTCTTTGATTGTATTTTAACTAAAGCATTTGAATAGATTATATTTTGCTCAATGTCGAGTGGTTTGACTAGTCACAACATAACTGGAACGCACACTTCACATCTATATTTAAAATAAGGAAAGGTTTGGTTCTAAACGGCCTTCTGGAAATATTTTGAGGGAATCTGGTCTGGTCGAAAACACTTGTAGTGAGGGGCTTCTGACTGGCTTCTGCAATTGAAAATTTAGTGGAGGGTCAGGGGAGGTTTTGCTGGAGGTTGTGCTGTAAGTTGCCTCAGACATTCAGGGAGATCTGAGGATTTGGTGACCCAACTCTGGATGGAACCTGGGGACTGTAGTTACAGCATCTGTGTCTGGAACATGAACAACAAATGGAGCAGAGGCTGCAGAGAGGGGAAGCTCTGAAATCACACAGTGAGTGTGTGTGGGGAAAGGGATCTGCTGTATCTACCCCGGATTTTCCAGGAACAATTTCCAAAACTCCACTTAACCCAGGATCAAAGTATGAGGGGACCCTGACTGGACAAGGAGCTGGTCACAGAGCGGTGTCACCTCCTTCAACACGACCTGCAGCCTCACACCAGGGGGAGGATGGTGCTCCCAGGGGCTGTGAGGGTCATTGTTTCATTCAGCTTCTATGATCCAGAACTTTCCAAACAGGACTAGGTGACATATCCATCATCTCCCAGTATCTCAACATCAATGTTACCATTCGGTGATGGAGGATATATATGGTGGATGAGGTAAATAGATTGTTTCTCTCTCAGCAGGGAGCTGCCGGTTGTATCTATACTGGATAGTGGGATTCCCGATGCATCTGCAAAGTATCCATATTAATGCGGAGATGTAGAGGAACTAAAGGAGCTCTCTCTCACTCCATTAATGTCACAGTGTGCCCATCACAGTACATCATGTCGGTGAATACCCACTGTCCTGGCAGCAGTCATCGTCTCTTCATTCAGAAGCAGTCAGCAAGTCCCATCGTCATCGGGTCTCCACGTAGAAAGGAATGAATATATTTTGGATAAAGGCCGTCCCCTTGATGCACGTTTCAAAACACCATCCCCATCACCAATCAACCACATCGAAGTATTCCATGTGTACGGAGAGCAATGGGGTCACTTGGGGTGTCTGGGAATAGACGATCAGGGATGGAGCAAAACCTCCCATGTCTGAACGGGGCTGAGTGAACCCCCCAGTACACAGTATCATTAATCCCTGTAACCCTCTCCATTTCAGTAGCATACTGCCTTCCATTATTCCTGTAAATGAAATGACAGATTATATCATGTTAAATTCCACCTGCCAAACTATTATCTATTGCCTTTACCTCTCTGAATCTATTTGCAGACTCTCCACCCTCTCTTGATAATTTAATCTCTTGCTTACCACAGCGACATCACCAAACTCAGCATCTGTATATCTGTTCCATCCTCCTGATCATTCATATAGACTGTAAATAGTTGAGAACCCAGCGCTGGTCACTGTGTGACCCTACTGGTTACGTTCTGTCTAACTGATTGAGACGGATTTATCCTGAGTGCCTGCTTCGTGTATGATACCCAGTCCTCCCCCATTCCAGTGAAACACTGTCGAAGGGTTGAATAAGAACAAGGAGTATCTGTGAGGAATCCAACCCCTCGATTACATTGATGTCAACACGGCCTCTGTTCCACTTTCCTGCCATCTCTCCAACCTAAAACTCTAGTCTCTTATTGTAGATTGCGCCACATGAAAAAAAAATCCACTCCATATCTACACATTCAATTACTTTTAGAATGTTACAGACCTCAATGAGATCTCCTTTCATTCTTATAAACTCGAGAGTATATGCCTAAACTGCTCAATTACTCTTCATAAGGCAAACACTTCAAATATGGAATCAATCTAATGAAGCTCTTCTGAATTGCCTCCAATGGAAATACCTCATTCTGCAGGACACCCAAACTGTACTCCAGTTGCAGCCTCACTAATGCCTTCCATAGCTACAGCAACACTCCCTACCTTTCTACTCTATCCTTTTATAAATAAACACTGAAATTATGCTTGCATTTCTCATTACTTGCAGTACCTGCAGGCAGGTTTTCTGTGATATGCAAGCAGACACCTAGATCCCTCTGCACCTAAGCACTTTGAACTTTCTCTCCATTTAGATAATAATTTGTCTTTCTATTACCCTGGCCAACTTGAATAGCCCCATATTTATTCCCTTTAATTTTCCTTGCTAAATATTGGCCTATTCACGCAACCTATCCATATAGTTTTAAAATCTCTTGCATCATCATTCCAAAGTAATTTCCCACCGATGTGAGAGTCATCTGAAAATGTGGCATTGTATTTTCTCTCCCGTCAACCGAGTACAGTAATCCAATCAATGTAAATGGTTGAGGCATGAGTACTGAAATCAATGGTACCCCACAAATTCCATTTTCAAAATAAAATGACACATTTATTCCATCTGACTCAATTTTGTTGGTTAACCAATCCTCCATCCAAGCTAATAAATTACTCCTAAACCCATGTTGTCTGATCTTACCACTTACTCTTTGGAGAAGCGACATATCTGATGCCTTCAGGAAGACCAGATATGTTCCATCTCCCACGATCCACCTTTTTTGTGACATCTTCAAATAACTCAAGCAAACAATTCAAACTTGATTTGTCCTTTGTAAAACCATGTTGACTCTGACGGATTGTGGTTTAACTTTGCAAATGTCCTGAACAATGGACTCTAACAATTTGCCTTAAATTACAATGGTTTATTGTTACACTTTAGTCCCTAATGTATACCATTATTATAAGGTCTTCCCTTTCGAAAGCCTTCACGTTTTCTTTGAATTCCTATTGAATGGGCACACGTTTTTAAGAGATCTGCTCCAGTTGCTGTGTAAGGGCCATGTGTGGCTGAATGGACTCACCATCCTGCTGGTGTACAAACTCGATGGGCTGACGTCTTTCTGGTGTTCCCATGTTGTCAGCTCCAAGGCCAGAATGACCTCCTCCTGTTGATGCTTTAGAGGATTGGGAGATTATGGAATCTTCCTGTTGCTCTCTAACATTTTGATGGGCTGATGGGTCTTCTCATACTTCTCCATCGAAATATTGAACGGTCTCCTCATGTATCCGGGAGATGGTTCCGAGGGGTTGATTGGTCTTCTCTTGTTCCCATACAACAGACACGTGTCGAAATTACTTCTTCCTTTCTCATTAAAGAAGTCTCAGATAGTTTTTATCCTTATCCAATTCCCTTGCAATGGTCTCGGTGGGTCTGAATGGCCTCCTGTTATCCCAGTGTAACAATCTCCAGTCACTGTGTGACCTCCTCCAGTTCCTATGTTACAGACTTGAGGAGGCTGAATGGACTGATCCTGTTGCTGTTTCACAGGATACTGGTGCAGCATGTCCTACTGTTATAGGCTCGAGTGGCTGATTGGCCTCCTTCTATAAATGTATATCAGGCTCCAGGGGCTGAATAGCCTCATCCTGTTTTGGTGTAACAGGGTCGAAGGCTTGAATATCCTCCTGTTGTTCCTGTGTAACACACTGGAGAACGGAATGGTTCCTCCACTATCTGTGTAATTCGCTTCACTCGTTGATTACATCTGTCATCTATGTTGAAGTAAGTTCATCCTTATTTTTTGTAAACTCCAATGGCTACTGCGTCAACCTGATCATCCTTTCATTATAAGCTAGCACCTTCATTGCAGGAATCAGTTGAGGGAACCATCTCTGAGCTGCTTCCAATATAACAACATCATTTCTTCACTGAAGAGATTAAATCTGTACACACTACTCCAGATGTGATCTCACTAAGATCCTGTACATCAGCAGCAACACTTTACCAGCCTGTTGTAAGGTTCCCACCCAGGTTAGAGCTGTCACAGCTCTCTGGGGGAATATAGAGCATTGTTGGAAAATCATTGTCCTTCTCTACTCCATCAGCATAACGGGAGATCTGGAGAAATTAAAGTTTGAGAAGTTAATAAATGATGTGGCGAAATGATCTCTACCATTAATCTCTCCAGAGCCCACATCGCTCAGATTCCACAGAATCTAGTAAGATGGAGCAAACATTGATGGGAGTTACATATCAAAGTGAAAGCTGCAATACAAATGCTGGACATTAGATTAGATTATTGACAGTGTGGAAACAGGCCCTCCGGCCCAACAAGTCCACACCGCCCCGCCGAAGCGTAACCCACCCATACCCCTACATCTACACCTACATCTACCCCTTACCTAACACTACGGGCAATTTAGCATGGCCAATTCACCTGACCTGCACATCTTTGGACTGTGGGAGGAAACCGGAGCACCCGGAGGAAACCCACACAGACACGGGGAGAACGTGCAAACTCCACACAGTCAGTCGCCTGAGGCGGGAATTGAAGCCGGGTCTCCGGCGCTGCGAGGCAGCAGTGCTAACCACTGTGCCACCGTGCCGCCCACATGTTATAAAACAGGAAATGAGATATACACATTCGTGGGTACTGCAGTAATAATATACTGCTTACATTATATCTAAACTGTGTTAACCCAATTGAATGCTAATGCTGGGAAAATGGATTTCATGACCGCGTGTGAGATGGTTTCCATGAATATTATGTTGAGCACTGAGCTCGAGATCAGGTTATTGAGGAATTGGTGTTGAGTGATCAGAAGAGCTAATTGAAAATTTTGCCAGAAAGGACATTTTGGGAACAGTGACCACAATGTATTGGTTTTCTTTTATGCTGTTTGAGTACACGACAGTTTTTGTTGTATTTGAAGTAACCATTTGAAATCTGAGTCATGCAGACCATGAAGGTGTGAGGAGAAAGTGGGGACTACAGATGCTGAAGATCAGAGTCGAAGAGTGTGGTGCTGGAAAAGCACAGTCAGGCAGCATACTAAGAGCAGATAAATCGATGTAACGGGCATAAGCCTTTCATCAGGAATGAAGCTTATGGGCCCAGGGGGCTGAGGGATAAATGGGAAGAGGATGCGGCAGGGGGGAGGTAGCTGGGATTACGATAGGTAGATGAAGGTGGGGTTGAAAGTGATAGGTGATGAAGGGAGACAGAACGCCTCATCTACTGCATCCATTAAAGACAATGTGGTCTTCTCTACATTGGCGAGGCAGGAGGTCAACATGTAGATCATTTCAGGGAAAATCTCTGGGACAGCCACATTGAACAACTCCATCGCCTAGTGGCTGAGCACTTTAACTCCCCTTCCCACTCTGCCAAGGACATGAGAGTCTTGGGCCTGCTCCATCGCCAAACCCGAGCCACCAGAAGCCTGGAGGAAGAAAGCCTCCTCATCTGCCTCGGGACCCTCCAACCACAAGGGATCAAAGTGGATTTCCCCATTTCCCCATTTCCCCTAATCCCACCTTATCCTACTCCAATCTTTTAAGTCAGCACCGCCCTTTTGAATGTTCCTATATGTCCATAGTCCTTCCTATCAATCTGGGCCACCCTCCTCTCCGACTATCACTTTCAACCCCATCTTCATCTACCTATTAGATGAAAGGAGGCAGCTTAGAAAAATACCAAGTGTTGCAGTAAGCCAGTGGATTCAGAGAGATGTAGGACCCAGCAAAGGATGACCAAGAAACTGAGAAGAAAATCAAAAAGAGAAAAAGCGTGCAAACGAAAGAAAAACATAAAGACTGCTAAAAGGCGTTTATCAATATATCAAAAAAATAAAAACAAGGCCAAATGTGGAACAGTTGGTGTGCAGACAGGGTAATTTATTGCAGAGAACAGAGAAATCGCAGGGAAAAGGAACAGTTTCTTTGTGTCTATCTTCATGGAAAAATGTCCAGAAATTCTCCCAGAAATACCAAGTGACCATGGGACTTGTGTAAGTAACGTCTAAGATCATTCTTATCAGTGTTGAGGTCATCTTTGAAAATAAAGCTGGATTGAGTATTTATAGTTCTGACAGACTAGATGTACTTCATACAAAAATTTCAGAGGAAGCAGCAATAGACATGTTGATTGCATCGTGGATTTTCACTTTATTTTCCGACACATTCCCGAAAAGCATTTTGCCAATCTGGATAAGGTAAAGGTTATAAATATTATCCAACAGTTTAAGAAGAGATGAATTTGGAGAATGGTAAACTACAGACCAGTTAACCTGTCATCCGCATTCCGGTATCTCTTGGACTCGATTACAAAGAACATGCTACTAGATATTTAGAAGGTAATAACATAACTGGGGAGTGTGAGAATGTACCGATGACCGGAAAACCAGAATTGACAAACATTTTTTTGTAATGGTTTGAAGATGATTCTTGTGGACAAAGGCAATGAAGAACCAATGGATAACGTATAGTTGGATATTCATGAGCTTTTTTAAAGAACTCACACACTGAGCTCATAAGAAAAGTTAAACCGAGAGGTATTAGGAAGAACATATGCAAATAGGAAAATAAAAATTAGGTTTACATTCATGTGAATGTAATTGGAAGATAGAGGATGTCGTGTACCAGTTGCATCGAGCATTGGTGAGACTAAACGTAGAATATTGTGTATCGTTCGGAGTCCCAATCTAAGAAAGAATATACTGACTACAGAGGAACTGCAAAAGGTATTCTCCAAATTAACCCCTAAGTTGGCAAGGTTGTCTGACGGGGTAACTCAGCCTGTAATCTCGAGTTTCGAAACATGAGAGGTGATTGTAGTGAATCTTAGAAACATCGAAAGGACTGAATAACAGAGGGACATGAGGAAGTACAAGTAGGTGAGATCTGGGAGAATCCCATGATATTCTACACAGACAAGTAGAACAGAATAATCAGCAAACAGTCAGTGTCCATTAGAAACCAAAGGAGCAATCTGTGTGTCAAGCTCGAGAACATTGATGGATTGTAACATGAGACCTTCACATTTATTTTACTTGGGAGAAGGAGGACGCAGGTACAGAATTCAAGAAGATGGATTGGACAACTCTTGAACAGATTGATGTAAAATACGAGTAGGGATTTGAGGCTTTGTTCTATATAAATTTGGACCAATCTCCATGTCTGAATAAGTTGTATCACAGGCGGCTGTTGGGGTCAACGGAGGAATGACTCTGATTGAATATTTTAATTAGAATCTGACCATAGGGGAGGTGCCAGAGAACTGGAGGACTGCGAATACGATTACACTTCACAGTAAAGGTGGGAGAGATAGTCTAGGTGACTATAGATGAGCGAGTATTAGATCACTGTTAAGAAAACTACTGGAGAAAATAGGGAAGGAGAAAATCGAACTCCAATCAGAGTCGCAAGGTTTGATCAGGGATAATTATCATGACTTTATCAGAAGGGAGTCGCATCTAATGGATTTGATTGAATTAGTTTGAGGAGGTCAATTGTTTAGTTTTGTAGGAAGGTCTCTGACAAATTTCCAGCTGGGATACTGAGAAATAAAGTAAAATCTCACAATATGAAGGATACCTGGACAGGTTACAAGGAGATTTCTCTTAATGGCAGCAGGCAGAGGGTGGTGGGAGAAGGCTGTTTGAGCGACTGAAGACCAGTGTCCCCTGGTGTACCACAGGGATCAGTGCTGTGTCCCTTATTGTTTGTGTTATTCATAAAAAAAGATGTGAATGTGGAGGGGGCAAGGTGGAGAGTGGGGGAGGTGTGAGCAGTAACTGTATGTTTGACATAAAGATTTACCGGTTGGTTCGCAGTGAGAAGGAAGGCCTTAAGTTACAGGAAGATGCAGATGGAATGGTCAGATGGGCAGATCAATGGCAGATAGAATGTAACCCTGATAAATATGAGGTGATGCACTTTGGGAGAAGGAACCAGACAGGGGAGGACTCAATGAATGGCAGCACACTGGGAAGTTCAGATTGTGCTTCTCCACACATCCCTGAATGTGACTGGACAGGTTAATGGGCTAGTTAAGAATTGGACCTTGGGTGTTGTGTTTCCTAATCAGGATGCAGATTATAAGAGCAATACAGGGCTTTGGTTCGGCCAAAATGGAGTACTGTATGTGGTTCTGGGAGCCACATTCCAGGAAGGATGTGATTGTACTGGAGAGGGTGCAGAGGTGATTCACCAGGATGTTCCCTGGGATGGAGCATATCAGCCATGGAGAGAGGCTGGATAAGCTCGGGTTGTTTACTTTGGAGCAGAGAAAGCTGAGGGGTCCGTGATTCAGGAGGATAAGTTTATGAGGGACATGGACAGGGTGGATAGACAGCAGCTGTTCCTTTTAGTCAGAGGGTCAAGAACAAATGAGCCCAATTTAAAGTGAAAAGTTTGAGGTTCAGAGAGGATTTAAATATTTTTTCACCTCGAGGATGTGGGGTTCTGGGATTACTTCCCGAGAAGGGGAATTATCACGGGTAACCTCACAATCATTAAAAAGTACTTGGACGAGCACATGGAAGTGTCATAACATTCCAGGCTATGGGCCTGGTGTAGGAAAGTGGGACTAATATAGATTGTGCTGTATTTCTGTTGGCACAGAGTCTATGCTCCTGTGAGTGTATGGTATGGAAGGTCAATTATTGAGCAGTCTAAGGCAGGAATTGATGGCTTTCTGAAGAGTGTATTCACAAGGGTTAAAAGAGTGAACTGTAATAGCTGGTTAATTTATGCCAATGTGAGAAATATGAGAAAACAAGTGCAGTTTCCCTACAGTTTGAAACCAGAGAATAGAGAATGGGAAACAGGGAAATGGCAGAACTATGAAGCCACTACTTCAGTTCTGTCTTCACAGAACTTTCAAACAATACAAGGAAAACCAAGTCTGGTGGAGGAAAATGATAGAGTACATTGAACATAGAACATAGTAAGTAAATGGTTTAGGAGAAATTATTGTGGCTGAAAGTATTGGTCATAGGCAACACTAACGTAAATTTATGAAATGGGAATTATGTTTGAGAAACAGAATGGGAGACAAATGAAAGAGAAGCAATGGATGTAAAACATATGGATTTTTATAAAGATTTTGGTAAAGCTCCAAGCCCAATTTGCAAAATCAAATCTGAGTGGATTGGGGGCTAATATATGGATATGTTTCTAGAATGGGACAGCTGGCAGGAAACGGTGAATAGAAATAAACAGACTCGTCAAGCAACAGCCTGACATTGTCTGTAAGATATGATTCTGTGAGTATAACTATATCGCAGATACCCCATTACCTTCCCCAGATATCTCCTGTCTCATCAGGACGGACACAGCAGAAGTGGTGGCACAGTGGGATACAGTTGGAAGGGAATTGCTCTTGGAGTCCTCAACAGTGACTCCGTATCCCATGAAGTCTCATGGCATTAGTTTGCACATGGGAAAGGAAACCTCCTGCTGATTACCATGTACCAGCCTCTCTGAACTGATGAATCAGTACTCCTCCAAGCTGAGCAACACTTGGAGGAAGCTCTGAGGGTCGCACCGATGCAAGATGTACTCTGGGTGGGGGATTTCAATGTTCACCAACAAGAGTATCTCAGCGACAGCATTACTGATCGAGCTGGCCAGGCCCCAAAGGATATAACTGCTCGACTGGTTCTGCAGCAGGTGGGGAAAGAACCAACAAGAGGAAAATACATACTTGAACGCAGCCTTACTAATCTGCCAGTTGCAGAAGTATCTGTCCATGACATGATCGGTAAGAGAGACCACTGCATAGTCATTGTGGAGACAAAATCACACCTGCACATTGAGAATAACCTCCACCATTTTGGGTGGTACTATCACGTTGCTAAATAGGGCAGACTTCGAACAGATCTAGCAGCTGAAATCTGGATGTCCATAAGGTGTTGTGGGTCATCAATAGCAGTGGAAATGTACTCCCGCATAACCTCATGGCCTCCCGCACATCCCCCTCGCAACAATTACCATCAATCTAGAGGATCAGCATTGGTTCAGTGGAGTGTGCAGGATGGCAGGAGCTGCACCAGCCATACCTGATAATGGGGTGTCAGACTGGTGAAGCCACCAATCAGGACTACTTGTGCACCAAACAGCATAAGCAGTAAGTGATAGACACAGCTAAGTGATCCCACAAGCAAAGGAACAGGTCTAAGCTCTGCAGTCCTTCCACATCTAGCCAAGAAACGTTGGGGACAATTAAACAATTCGCTGGAGGAAGAGATTCCACAAATAACCCCTTCCTCCATGATGGAAGAGCCCAGCACTTCAGTGTATAAGATAAGGCTGATGCATTCGCAACAATCTTCAGTCAGAAGTGCTGAGTGGATGATCCATTTCAGCCTCCTCCAGTGGTTCTCAGCAATTCAGTTACCAGTCACCAACCAATTCGATTCAGTCCACACGATATCCAAAAGGTGCATAATCTGACACCATTATGGCAATAGTACTGAAAACTTGTGCTCCATAACTTGCCACTCCCCTAGCCAAACTATTTCAATACAGTTACAACAATGGCTTTTCCTGATTACTTGGAAAATTACCCCAAGTAATCATTGCTCCTGTATGTAAATAGCAGAACCAATCCAATCCGGGGCAATTGCCACCCCATCTGTCTACTCTCGATCATCAGTAAAGTGGTGGAAGGTCTCAGTGTTTTTAAGCAGCACCTGCTCAGCAATACCCTGGTCACTGATGCCCAGTTTGGGCTCCACCAGGGCCACTCAGCTCCTGACCTCATTACCATGGTTCAAACATGGACAAAAGAGCTGAATTCCAGAGGTGGGGTGAGAGCGATAGTCCTTTAAATCAAGGCTGTCTTCGACCAAGTGTGGTATCAAGGGGCCATGCCAACACTGGAATCAATGGGCATCAGGGGCAAACTCCCCGTTGGTTAGAATCATACCTGACACGTAGGAAGGTGGTCATGGTTGATGAAGGTCTGTCAACTCAGCTCCAGGATAAATCTGTAGGAGTCCCTCGGGCAGTGACCGAAAACTTCTTCAAGGCTGCTTCATTAATGACCTTCCCTCCATTTTAAGGTCAGCAGTGGGGATGTTCACCAATGATTGTACAATGTTCTGCAACATTTGTTGCTCCTCAGATACTGAAGCAGTCCATGTCCAAATGCGACAAGATCTGGACAGTATCCAGGCTGACAAGTGACAAGTAATATTCAGGCCACGCAAATGCCAGTCCGTGACCATCATAAATAAAATACAATCTAAGCTGCCCCTTGGCATTCAATGGTGTTATTATCACTGAATCCCCCAGTATCAAAGTCCTGGTGGGTAATCATTGCTCAAAAACTCACTGGTCTCACCACATAAATACAGTAACTATAACAGCAGATTAGAAGCTAAGAATACTGCGGCGAGTAACTCACATCCTGACTTCCAAACGTCTGTCCATCAACTACAATGAATAAGTCAGAAGTGTGATGGAAGATTCCCAATTTGTCTCGTTGAGTGCGGCCCCAACAACACTCAAGAAGCTTTACACCATCCAGGACAAAGCAGCCAGTCTGACTGTCCCTTCATCCACAATGCTCCACCATCAACGCTCAGCAGCAGCAGCAGTGTTTTACTATCTACATGCTGCAATGAAATGATTCACCAAAGATCCTCAGAGACAAACCTCCCAACTCCCATGTCTATCTAGAAGGACAAGGTCTACAGATGTATAGAAATACCATCACCTTCGGGTTCCCTCCAAGCCAATCAACATCCTGACTTGGAAATATATCACTGCTCCTTCTCAGTCACTGGGTCAGAATCCTGGGATTCCCTCCCTAATGGCATTGGAGGTCAACCACAGCAGGTGGACTGCAGCGTTCAACAAGGCAGCTCACCACCACCTTCTCAAGGGCAATTAGGGACAGGTAATAAATGTTGGCCCAGCCAGTGATACCCAGATTCACGAATAAATTAATAGAAATTAACAGAGGAAGTTTGCTGAGTTGTCGCAGAGATCGGTGCTTGGGGCCCAGTTGTTCACAATGCCCTTTAAACATTTGGTTACTGGAATCAGATACAATATATCCCAGCCTGCTGACAGCACTAACGGATGTGGGATTGTGAGTGGATGAGGAGGATGTAAAAAAGCACCGAGAAGACTAAGACAAGTGGAGTGAATGGGTAAATACGTGACAGATGGAGAATGATGTGGATAGAGGTGACGGTGTGCCCTTTGGTGGAAACGATAAATTGGCAGCCTACCATTTGAAAGGGATTGGTTGAAACATGTTGATCTACAAAGGGACTTATGCTCCTGTTTGTTTTTTCCTTCTGCATAAACCTCTGAGGCCCCTGCAGTGCAGTGAGTTCTGTAACCAGAAGTCAATACTGGGCATGGCATTGGCACGCTGCCCAGTGTACACAGACCCACCAAGTGGGGAGCTGTAACATTAAAAAGGATCTGCATCTCCTTGTACACCAGTCGCTGAAAACAATCTTGCAGAAACAGAAAGCAGTGAGGAAGATAAATGGTGTGTTGACCTTCATTTCAGGGGGATGTGAGTCCAAAAGTAAGGGTGTCTTACTGCAGCTGTACAGGGCCTTGGTGAGATATCATCCCGAACATTGTGCAGTATTGTGTGTAGTTTTGGTCTCCTTACCTAATAAAGGGCAAACCTGACATTGATGGAGAGCAGTGAAGGATGACCAGACTGATCTCTGGGATGACGGGCTTGTTATGGGAGCAGAGATTGGGGAGACTGGGCCAGTATTCCACGGCGTTTAGGAAAATGAGTGGAGATCACAGTGAAATATACAAAACTCTGACAGGGTGAGTCAGATTGGAAGCAGGTCACTCTGCATTGAGATGCGAATAAATGTCTGCACTCACTGACTGGTGAACCTGGGGAATTCGCTCGCACCTGGAAACCGAGACATTGATTATAGATAAGGATTTAGAGACACTAAAGGGATGGTGGGAGAGCAGGAGTACGGTGTGGAAATGAAGGGCCAACCATCATTACAATGAATTGGGTAGCAAACTCAATAGACCAAATGTACTACTGCACTTCCTATTTTATAGCTTCCCAAGGTTACTCACATTAACGGATATGTATATCGTGTGGGGTAAGTGTATTGAGGAGACTTTTTCCATGAACTAGAATGGGAGAGGCTCAATGTGTTGAATGACCTACTCCTTTCCTGCTGTTTCTATGCAGTCTGTGGGAAAGCTCTGTAAATGCTGTCACAAGCTCTCAGTTGTTAGGAAGGAGGTTTCTGCAGGGTCGACAGGACTGTGTTCCCATTCCCTTTTCCGACACTGATGCTGAGGCCGGGTGTTCTGTCCGGTTTCATTATTTCAGACCTCGGAGTAGTTTGATACAAATGAGTGCCCTTGCTTGGGTTTCAGAGACCATTGAAATGTTTATCACATGTCAGGGTCTTTGGAGTCACTTTTAGGCCAGCCCAGGAAATCATGGGAGATTCACTTCCAAAAGTACATTGGAGGAGGAAATTCTGTTTACAATCCATATTAGCTTCAAGGTCACTATTCCTGACCCCAGATTTTAGATCTCGATATTTTATTAATTGTCTTTAACTTCCACCCGCTGCCAGAACATTAGCCTGGTCTGGATTATTAATCCAGTAAGAGTTCCACAACAGCACCGTCTCCACATGGGGACCTATCGGAAACTACACTGAGCTGGTTATTTCTCTGCTGTTTGCCAGCTCTGTCAAAAAGAACTCCAACCAATTTGACTGTCGTGATGTCACTGAGGGAGTGGTAATTGTTCAGATTGTAATTATTCCCCTCTTAGGGAGCGGGACATAGCTGAGTAATTTTCCACACTGCCAGGGAGATGTCGGAGTTGGAGCTGGAATGAAACAGTTTCCCCAGGGACACAGCTTGCTGTGCAGCACAAGTCTTCAGTCCTATTGCAGAAATGGTGTCAGGGCTCATTGCCTGTGTCATATCTACTCTGTTCAGCTGTTTCTTCATGTCACGTGCAGCAATTGAAATTGGTTGAAGACTGACATCTGTGATTCTGTGGGCATCGTGATGAGGGTGAGGTCTATCATCGACTCAATACTTCTGGCAGAAGATGCTGCAGATGAAACATCCTTCTCTTTTACACTGATGTGCAGGTCTGTTCCATTATTTAGGATGGGAATGTTTGTGGAACCTTCGCCTCCAGTCGTTTGTTTAATCGTCCATCACCATTTTATAACTGAACGTGACAGGACTTCAGGGCTTAGACCAGATCTGTTGGTCAAGTCTGGTAGCTTTAATGAGTTAGCATCAGGTTAAAGTTCACGTGATTCTGACTCTGATATCTTCACCCACACTCGTCACTGAGCCATAGATGGTGTTGATGGTAATGACAGACTGAGGTGTTTCCCTGGTAAAAAGTTACAGGTTGTGGTTGAATGCAGGTCTGCTTCTCCTGCTGCTGTGGTCTACAGCACTACATGAATACGCAGTTTCGAGCTGCAATATCTGCAATGCAATTCTGCTGTCTGTTCCCCAATTCTCACTGAGACCCATTCACCCATCAGCCCTGCACTCAGTGACCTGACCTGGTTTCTGATGTGGAAATACTTCCATTTTCAAACTCTCAACCTGCTGAGGGTCTGTCTTCCCGGGTCTTGCTTCCAATCTGACACATTCTGCAAAAGCATTTAACTGATCTTAATGCAAATGTTTAATTCACCTGAATCTTTTTCATTGAGAAATACCATCTTCTGTGTTTAAAGTGAATGTGTTTCCTCTGTTCCTTTCCCTGACTATGATTAAGAGCTCTGTAGTGTCAGTAATGCCAGCCTTATGTAGTTTCAGAACCAATGAATTCTCTGGATTCCCAATCATCTACACCACATTGTATGTTTTCTCTTTTGGTTTGATGCATTATCACTCATGGCTGCCTTGTTCTCCCATGAGTATGTTTCATCTTCTTGGGGTTGCATTTCTGGTATTATCTTCTGAATTATCCCCAGAACCTCCTCCCAATGCTGCTCCATGGTCTTTCCTGCTCAGCTCCCCTTCCAATTAACTCTGGCCAGCTCCTCCCGCATGTCCTTGTAGTTACATTGCTTAATTATAACCACATTACATCTTGAAGAGAACATTAGATATAAACTGAAAAAAGGAGTTTTGGGAGATGGGACACGAAGAATAATTGGTGGATTTCTTAACTAGATACAAAGGGAGAACGAGAGAGAGGATATAGATATGGAGATGTGGAAAATGAGAAAACTACATGATCGAAAGAAGTAGATGAACATTCCCCAATGGTTTGGCAACGCCTGTGTGCTGTGGTCCTTGGTTCAGTGCATGTACAACAGAGTAATATGTTCAAATGCTGAGTCTGATGCCAGAATATTTATCTCCGATATTATGACAGACACTAGCTTTGGAAAGAACCCAACAGGCCAATATATAGAAGGGTGTTAACTGAAATAATTTGGGACACGAGAATCAAGAATTTGGAGCACTCATCCTGGTAAGAATGAGAGAGTAGAGTAGGGAATTCCAGAAAAGGACGGAACGTTGAGAGGATCAAATCATGTTTTAATGTTTTATCAATTTTATAAATCATGTGCATCATTTTTCGTTAACTGTGTCTCTGTTGTTCATTTACAATGTGTTGTGCACGTGTGAAAAATGCGACTTAACTGCACACACACATTGATAAACAGTGTGTATAAAATCACTTTTCGACCATTGAAACTGTCCTGTTGTTGTGTTACGAGGATACATGAACACCAACTGGCCAGCAAAAGACATGACGCACTATCACTATGTTCCATACATACAGACAAAGAAGGGCATCACTTTGACTGGGACAAAACACACACACATGCTAAGACACGCAAGGAACTTCTTAGAGGAATGGCGTTCTTACCAGAAGTCCATCAATAAACGGATCAATTTAGATCCTGTCTACATTCTCTTGTTAAAATAACCGGAAATGACATCACCCACTTTAAGAAACCAAGACCTATAAATAGAGAGGCGGGACATACCACCAGAGCTTCAGCAGATACTCTCACTGATGATGTCACCTAGTCATGGTGACGAAACTTCTGAAAACAAACCTTCAAGCTCAGCGAGCTAACTTGCACACATATAAATTGTTACTTTTTGTTCATCTGTGGAATTTAGGAGTTCTCTGTCGCTCACGTTTTAACAGATTATGATGTGAGGTGAGCTTTTCTAGGTGTGTGGTTTTAATTAACAGAGGGATTCGGCATTGATGTCATAACAGTTTGGGGCCTGGCCGTGTGGCACTTGGACCGACTTGAACAGATTTGGGGTACAAAAGGTCCCAGCAAATTCCAACTCATTGCAATTAGTGACTTTGATCTTCAAATAAAACCAATGGGAAAATTCGTTTAATTTTGTTACTTGTGGTTGATTAAATCAAAAGTGAGGGAAATGGCTTTTAACATTACTAAAGAGGTTCCCAAATTTTCCAAGGAAGTTTCGAAAAACAGAAGGAGGACATTTTTTTAGAATTAGCAAATAGGTTGGAATTGAGTTTAACCAGGGAGAAAAGAGAAGCTGAAATTGTTATGGAGTTGGTCAAGCACTTTGATGTATCAGAGAAATAGGCAACTGCAGTGGAGTTAGAAAAAACTTAAATTGCATATGTGGCAACTGGAGATAGAAGATAACTAAAGGGAAGGAAATAGAGAGAAGAAAGAGAAGAAAAAGAAACAGAGAGAGGATTTGAAATGCAGAGGTTGGGAATTAGACAAGAAAGTTAAGTTAACAGGATGGAGATGAAGGGAGAACATAGGGATGTATACAACTATGTTAATAACTTGCCATATTTCGGTGACAAAAATGTCAAAACCTTTTTTATTTCATTTGAAAAAATGACTAGTCAGATGACATGTCCAGTGAACTTGTGGGTAATGCTAGTTCAGACTAAGATGGTGGGCACAGCTGGTGAGGTATGTGCAGCGCTATCAGATGAGGGGTCAAGAGATTATCAAGATGTCAAATTGGCTATATTGATTGGTTATGAATTGGTACTAGAAGCATATAGACAGAAGTTCAGAAAAATAGACGGAAAGAGACGGAACCAGGTCAGACTTATGTTGAGTTTGAAAGAAGTAACCACAGTCATTTTGATAAATGGGTGCTGGCCTTAAAAATGGATAAGACCTATGAGGCTTGAAGGGAGATTAATTTGCTGGAGAAGTTAAAAGACTCACTTCCAGAGATAGTAAGAATTCATGTGAATGTACCGAAAGTTCAAGAAGTGAGAAGCACGGCAGAAAGGGCAGGTAAATATGTACTGGGGCATGAGATGATATTTAGCTTCTGGCAGGAGTTTCATCCTGTGAGGGATAGAAATTGGGAGAAGGGAAGATCACACATTACAAAGCGAACAGTAACGCACAATACTTTACCACAGGTGAAGAAAGAAGCCCAAGGGGGTTGAAAGGTGGTGAAAGGCCTCAGGTATTCTCACTATAAGGGAGTGGAAAACATAAAATGACAGTGCCGATGGTTTAAGAAGGGCAGAGGGAAAAAGTTGTTTTCACTGCAGTAAGCTGGGACACACCGTGCTGGGCGTTAAAGGAAGACACTTTGGGGAATGATGCGGTAGAAGAGGCTAAGCCCAGTGGCATTAGTGAAACTGGTAAAGGAGACCCCAAGTGGAGCCGAGGAGCTGCAGGAGAGTGCACAGCCGAGGCAAGGGCTGGGTATGGAGGCAGTGCCTGATCTCTCTAAAGAATTCACCTCTGTAGATAAAGTTTACTCAGAAAGAACAGGGGGAGAAGAACAAGAAGTTATAATTTTGTGAGATATGGGATCTGCTCAGTCTGTAATAGTTGAGAAGTGAGACGCTGGAAAAGCACAACAGATCAGGCAGCATCCAAACAGCAGGACAATCGAATATCAGGCAGAAACCCATCGTCAGGGACATGGTGGGGGGACAAGGGGGCTGAAAGATAAATACGAGGGGAGTAGCTGTGCTGGTGGGAGGGTCATTTAGAAGGCAATAAGAATATGTAGGTGGGAGTGATAGTGATATGTCAGAGGGTAGGGTGGAGTCGATAGGTGGAAAGGAAGATGTCTAGTTAGGGCAGTCCAAGAGGGCAGTGCTAGATTGAATGGTTGGATCTGGGAGAGGTTGGTGGAGGGGAGATTTGGAATTTGGTGAAGTCAACGTTGATGCTGTACAGTTTGAGGGTTCCAGCTTTCCTACCACCGATAGGAGTTCTATCACCCTCCGGTCCGACCTGTCACCATCACACCCCACCTGCATCTACCTATTGCCTTACAAGCTCCCTTCCACCCAGCTCCACCCTCACCCTCCTATTTATTTCTCAACCTCCTTCCCCCTCCCTTACCCCCCACTTTCCTGATGAAGGATTTATACCTGAAACGTTAACTCTCCTGCCCGTCGGATGCTGCCGACGTGTTGTGCTTTTCCAGCCCCACACTTTACAACTCTTATCTCCAGCATCTGCAGCCCTCACTTTCTCTCACCCTCTAATAGGAAAAGATGAAAGTTTTTTTCACTCTTTCTGGCGTGTTACGTTGTGGAATGGGGACAGAAATTAAGCATTCCCTTGTGTAACATCAGGATGGAATGCCAAATCAAGATTAGGGAAGTAACAGTGACAGTGAGTAACAGAGTGTCAGTTCCAGGAATACAGTTAGTTCTTGGGAACGATTTAGCAGGAGACGAGGTGGGAGACGCACTCCTTGTGGTGGAGAAGTCTAGGGAATTGGGGTGTTAAAAGAAAAATACCGAGGAATCTTTCCAGAGTGTGTAGTAACAAGATCCCACTGTCATAAGTTACAGCAGGAAGAAAGAAAAAGACAAATGAATTGATGCTCAGTGACCTGACACCCTGTTTGATGTAACGGTGCAGGAAAACCCTGAACAGGCAGAGGACCAGGCAGAGGGGTTTTATCCAGAAAGGCTCATGGACTTCCAACAGATAAATACACACACATTCACACACACATACACATGCACACACACAGAAAAGGAATCAGAATATATTGTTGAATGTTATTAACTTAAAGATAGAATCCTAAAAGTAAAATGGAGACCCCGATAGGTTACTGCAGAAGGGAAATGGGCCGAAGTGCACCAGATTGTGTTTGCAGTAACATACAGTGTTCCGGGTAGCTCAAAAAATAACTGCAGGCGGTCACTTAGGTGTACAGAAGACTCAGGCCAAGGTACAGAAGCATTTCCACTGGCCTGGAATGCACAAGGACGTGGTTTTTTTTGTACGTGACATACATCCCAAATGGTAGGTAAGTAACAGGCAGGAATAAAACCAGCACCTTTCGTGCCAATTACTGCATTCGAAGAACATTTCACGTGGGTTATGATTAATTGTGTAGCTCCACTTCCTAACATAGAAGTGGAAAACTATATTTGCTGACCATAATGAATGTGTCCACCAGATTTGCAGAGGAAATTCCATTACGGAATGTTAAGATAAAAAGGGAGGTGGAGGGGTTGGTAGCTTTCTTTACTCGCTGTGGGCTAGGCAGTAAGATTGAGTCAGACGAAAGTTCTCATTTTACCGCTCAGCTGTTTAAGGAAGTCATGGATAGCTTCGGCATGCAGCAGTTTAAATCAAGGGCATCCCATCCTGAATCCCAGGGAGCCTTGGAAAGTTAGCATCAGACGCTGAAGACCATGTTAACAGCATACTGTTATGATGACCAGAATGATTGGAATAAAGGTGTCCCATTATTAGTTTGCCATTAGAGATGCCCCAAATAAATCTACTCACTTTACTTCCTTTAAGTTAATATTCGTACATGAAGTGAGAGGTCCGTTGAAATTAATTAAATATAAATTGACAGGACCGAAGTCGGAAATCTCACCCTTGGATTCTGTGTGTGAGGTGAAGGAGAGAGTAGATGGAGTAGGTGAGTTTGCTAAATATTATATCTGAATAGTATCTGAAGAGCACAACATAGAATGAAGCAGGTGGCAGATAGAAACACTGAAACTTTGAGGATATCCCGTGGGGATGACGTATTAGTATTGCCACCAGGGGTAGGTAATCCCTTCAAAGCCAGGTTTGGGGGCCCCTTTCAAATTAAAAAAAATGTGGAGTCAGTTCAGCTATCCAGTAAAGATACTGGAGATGACAAAAAATTTATCGAGTATTTTATATGGATGAATAATGCTCCAGACACATTTATGACTCAGGAACAGAGCTGTGGCCAGATGAACAAATTGTGTAGTTTATCTGTATGATGTGGTGATATTTAGCAAGTGATTAAAAGCTCACATGTTACAGTTGACAGATCATGTTGAACAAGAAGCAAACTTGGTAATAAACTTAAAGAAAACAGAATTCGCGAAGGCAGAGGTGACGTTCTTGGGACATTACATTGGACATGGGAGGTTGACTCCATGGAACACAAAGTCGAAGGGCTTTGAGGGATTTCCACAACCATCCTCGAAGAAAGAGATGCTTCGATTTTTGGAACTGAGTGGATTCTATCAGAAGTTTGTTCCAAACTTCAGCACCACTGATGGATTTACTAAAGAAAAACACAGAATTGTGGTGGACAGAACAATGCCAGGAGGCATTTGAGAATTTTAAAGCAGGATTAATCACCGCACCCGTTTTAGCTACACCAAATATTCTGAAACCCATTGAAAATTGTGTTTGATGCTCGGGATATCGGGGTCAAAGATGTATTGATACAGAAAGAGGATGATGGAACTGAATGGCTATTTGGCTACTTGTCGAAAAAACTCAATATCCACCAGAACAAAGATACAAAATCTCCATTATTGAACAAGAATGATTATGTTTCGCACTGGCCTGACAATATTTTAATGTGTATATGACAAACAAATTGTCGGAGATGGTTTTGGACAATGACAAATCTCTCGCATTTTTTGGAATAGTTAAAGACCAGAATCTGAGACTATTTCATTGGAGTTTTACCTTCCTGACTTTAAACTTACAAAAGGTACATGCTGCGGCTCCTACAATGTGATAGCAGATGGGTTTTATCACGGATTTAAAGGAAAAAGTGTAGATAAGATTTAGTGTTATTCCAGTGTTATAATGGTGTGCAGAATTAATATGAATGATATAACTGAGATAAATACTTTTGTATTTCATAAAATTGGGATTTAAAATTAGAGGAGAAGAAATGTAGTCATCTTTTCATTCTGCTGGTTCACTTTATTTTCTGAAGCGGGGAGATGTTGTGAAGCCAAAAACATGTAGAGTACTTTAAAACAGAACGGGTTTTGCCGAATAGAAATTAAAGCCACAAATGCCAGCTAAAGGTCAAACTGTTCCACATGTCCACATTAGCTGAGAAATAGATCCCTGAGTTTTGGTTGCTATTGTGACAGCCATTCAAATGCAACCAAAGAGTTTAAATAACGCTCAGTAAACCAGAAGCCAATGGAATTTGAATATTATTGTTTGGACACCTGGTAAGCAACCAAATTATGAGAATTACTATATCATGGGGAGTATACATACCCAGCATTTTGAACACTACAGGGAGAGCTACTGCCATCCAACAGCAGAGCAACTGCTGTAGAGCAGCAGTGCTAACTGGCCATCCCAAACACTCTCTATCAAAGATACATGTTCATCTAAACCTACATGCAATAATAAAATGACCCAGGGAGATCAGCAGCTGAATGAGTGAGCACAGTTGGGAAGACAGAGACTGTGTGCTCTCGAGGTTGTAATGTTTTATATGTGGGCTGTTGGAACAGCATATATTTACAGAGTTGGAGTCAGATATAAAGTAGCTAAGAAAACAGGGGCTTGTATTTGTCAATAGTTGTTGTTTAGTGTTCACTATTAATGTTAAGAAACAAACTTGTTAATTTTTGTTTAAATAGTGGAATATAGGAGATCGGTGTCACTCATGTTTTAAAAGATTACGAGGTGTGCCGAGCTTTTCTGGGTGTTTGGTTTTAATTAACAGAGGGGTTCATCTTCACCTTGCAAATGTCCATCCACGTTAGCCCCATTTCCCTGCAGTTTGCACATATCCTTCCAGTCCTTTCCTATCGACATATTTATCCAAATGCATTGAAATGTTGTTAATGTTGTTAATGTACACCCCACCTCCCACCCGCATCACCACCAACCACATCTGCTGGCAGCTCATCCATGTACCAGCCCTCTGTGTAAAGAAGTGGCCACTCAGGTTCCCTTTTATTCCTTCCCCTCTAACCTTAAACTGATCCCCTCTACTCCTCGATTCTGTACACCTTGGAAAAAGACTGAGAGCATTAACTCTATCCATACCCCTCATGATTTTATACAGCTCTATAAGGACTCCCTCAGTCTCTTACACAAAAAATAAAAGGTCCTAGCTTGTCCAACCTCTCCCCATAACTTAGACCATTGGGTCCTGGCAACGTCTTTGTAAATTTCTTCTGCACTCTTTCTAATTTCATAACATCCTCCCTATAACAAGGTTATAAAAACTGAATACAATACTCCAAGTGCGGCCTTACCAATGTCCTGTGTAACTGCAACATAAATTCCCAACTTCTATCCTCAGTGTCCTGACTGATGAAGGCCAATGTGCCAAAAGCCTTCTTCACTGCCCTGTCAACCTGTGACTCTACTCTTAGAGAACCGTGCCCGTGAAAACCAAGGTCTCTCTGCACACTGCACCCCTTAAGACCCTCCCATTCACCGTGAAACTCCTACCTTGATTTGAGTTTCCAGAATGCAAGACCTCACACATCTATATTAAATTTCATTTGCCATTTCTCGGCCCAGTTCCCCACCTGATTAAGGTCCTACTGCAATTTCTGATAAACTTCCTCACTGATCACGCTACTACTTATTTTAGTATCATCTGCAAACTTACTAATCATGCCCTGTACATTCTCAACCAAATCATAGATAACAAACAAACAGCCTTCAGTCTGACCATCATCCTTCCACTAAACCCTCTGCTTCCGATCATCAACCCAACTGTGTATCCGATTGGACAGTTCCCCCAGCATTCCACGTGATGGAACCTTCCAGAGCAGCCTGCCATTTGGAACCTTATCGAAGGCCTTACTGAAATCCATAGAGACTAAATTTACTGCTCTGTCCTCGTAAACCTTCTTGGTCACTTCATCAAAGAACTCTAACAAATTTGGGAAGCATGATCTCCCACTTACAAGTCTATGCTGACTGCTCCGAATCAAACCCTGTGTAAGTAATGGGTGCAGTCAATGGTATGCTGTCCTTCATTGTAAGATGATTCGAGTACATGAGTAAAGCCATCTTCCTGCTGTTGTAGAGCCTTGCTGAGAGAGCATTTGGGGCGCTCTCTACAGATTTGATCTCCTTTGTAAGGAATGATCTCCTTACCACAGATACAGATGGCAGTATCATGAGGGTAGAGTGAAGAACCTGAGAGTTTAATCTGCAGAGCTGTAAAATCTGAAATGGTGACGCTGAAACACGAGGTGTAGCAGGTATATTTCCAAAAGACACATTGATAGGGTGAGAAATTCCATACTTTACTCAGGATTGATTGATCTGATTTATTGCCACGTGTACCTCAGTACAGGGAAACACTTCATTTATGAGCAGTGGAGGCAGATCATAGTAAGCATGGCCAGACAGATCATAGGATGGAAATAGACTTGGACAGAGTAAGGCACACAGGTTACACTGAACAGGACGTGCACTCGACAAGATCAACATGAGGAAGATCAGCATTATTTGAACACAGAGAGTCCATAAGACCATAAGACCATAAGACATAGGAGTGGAAGTAAGGCCATTCGGCCCATCGAGTCCACTCCGCCATTCAATCATGGCTGATGCGCATTTCAGCTCCAATTGCCAGCATTCTCCCCGTAGCCCTTAATTCCTCTAGACAACAAGAACCTATCAATCTCGATTCATCAGTCTAACGTGACTTTCCTAATAGTTTATATGCCTAAATTAACTCTCCCCATGTTATTGTGCTGTTGGCGTGTGAACCCGTACTGAACGCCATGATGTTCACAATCCACAACATCAGTCATAATACCTTCCATCTGAAACAGGTAACCATTCCCACCAGCTTCCACCCTGCATAGAGAAAGGCTGGCTTCTCAGAGATGGAAGGTGCCTTCTTGAGACTTCACACAAGACATATGGCTTCCCTCCTCACCACTAGAAAACCATGTTAAAGTCCCACGTGTTCATCATGAGCAACGGAGCCAGGAGGAACAACGTGGAGCAGTCTGTCCGTGCAGCCTCTGCCCCACTTGTTCATCATATTGGAGCATCAATTGGGAGACAGTGAGGACTGCCGATGCTGGAGATTGTAGTAGACAGTAGATTGCTGGAAAAGCACAGATGGTCAGTCAGCTCCGAGGAGCAGGAGAATCCACGTTTTGGGCATAAGCCATTCATCAGGAATCAGCATCAATTACCTCATTCTGTCCCTTTGCAAGTGCGTTGAGGGGGGAATGGCCTCCTTCTCTTCCTGTGTAAGAGACTGAAGGAGCTGAATGACCTCATCCTGTTGCTGTGGAAGTGGCTTTAGGGGCTGAATGGCCTCCTCCTGTTCCTGTGTAAGAGACTCAAGGGTCTGAATGGCTTCTTCCTCTTCCGATTGGACAGGACCAAGGGCCTGATTGGGTTACCCCTGGTTCCTGTTTGACAGCTCAATGTACTGACAAGTGTGATGATGCTACAGGCTTTGAGAGGTTATTTTGTCCTGGTTTCTTTTAAGAGAGAGATTGAATGATCGTTGCCAAACTGGTTAGTTAAGACCACTGAGTAAACAGCTAGGGAGGTCTTGGGTTTATTTTAATGCAGCCTGAATGGGTGTGGCCAGCTCTCACAGGTTAGGATCTCTGGGTTTTGGTTTCTCAGTAACATCAGAAACTATTGGGGTCTGCACAGAGTTGGAATCTTCAGTGACTGTCACCTGGGTGCTACTCTCTCTGAATTTTCTCTTGGTGCTGTTTTTAATTCCCGGATTAGAGAAATGTGTGTGACGATCTGTGTCTGAATTTTCCTTTCTGCCAGGCGCTGTGTTTTTGGGATTTTCCTATATTGGTACAGTTCATTAGTAACAGTTCCTTGATTTGTTATTCTGCTAACTTGTCTAATGGAATTATGATTTTCTAAATTCCACTTTCTTTGCATTCATTTTATCTTTCCCGTTTCAATAAATAGTGTTTAGCTTCACACCGAGATGTTTGACCTGTCACATTGCATCTGGAACAGTCACTTTATATTCCCTTTAAAATAAAAAAAATATAGAGTCTAGGTGACCGCCTTCAAATATTTTCGAGGGGCTCTCGTGTGGTCCATCACACTAGACTCCTTCTCTTCCTGAGTAATAGGCTGGAGGCACTGAATGGGCTATCCCTGTTCTTCTCCAATAGTGTCAATGGGCTGAATGGCTTCCTCATATTCCTGTGAAACTAGCGTGAGGTGCCGAATAAACTCTTGTTTTACTGTGGCAATGTGCAGTGACAGGCAGCGCTGGTAGATGAATGTTACGGACCATTTAACAGCACAAGTCTCAATGGAGTCAGGGTCTTGCTGCACACGGACACAGACTAGTTCAGGAGCTGAGGGGGGATCAAAATGTTCTGAACATTGTGGCATCTTCGGTGACCATCCCCACTTCTGATCTTATGGTGGGGAAGGTGGGGAGGGGAGACATTGATGAAGCAGCTGAAGCTGTTTGTGAAGAGGAAGCTACACTGAGGATCTCCCACAGAGGTGACCCAGGGCTGAGATGATGAACATCTTCCTTTGTGACATGTTTGACCCCAAACACTGGAGAGTTTACTCTGATTCCCATTAAGTCCCGTTTTGTTAAGCTCCTTGATGTCAACAGAAGCCAACCATTGCCTTGATATCGGGGCCAGTCATTTTTACCTGAACCCTTGTCTCAACCTCTTTTGTTCACATCAATAGGCCATGATATAGGAGCAGCAAGTGTTTTCTTCAAACAGGTGGGATTGAATGTCAGGGTTTCTGTTCTCAAGAGTGTTCGGGAAGCTAGATGACTGAAAGTATTTGAAGAGGAGGGAGATGGATATTGACCTGACAGAGCGGTGAGGGCTATGAAGAATTGGGTTTGAAAGAGAATTTGAGACCAAGAGCAGATCAGTCATGATCTTAGTGAAGGGCAAGGCAGGCTTGGGGGGTGAACGATCTGTTCCTGTTCCTGATGTTCTCACATTCTGTTATTGGAGAGTTAGTGGGTGTTATTTTCATGAAGGTGCAATTACTGAATATTGCAGTAAGGGAGACCAGAGGATTTTGTGAGCCAACTCTGGTTGAGGTATGGGGGCTGTATTCACAGTGAATCTGGGTCTACAACATGACCAACAAATGAAGCACAAGTTGCAGAGAGGAGAAGCTCTGTGAAGAGAGATGAGGGGCCTCTTTCATACCTGTGCCTGGATTTTCCAATTACACTTCCCAAATCACTTCAAAGCATGTGTGACAGTATTGAGAGGCTGAATGGTATCCTCTGTTTCTGTGCACCAGATTATAGGAGTAAGTAGCCTCCAACTGTTCCTGTCTAGCAGGTATTAGGGGCTGAATGGAACACAGGAACATGGGACTGAGGAGCAGGAGTGGGTCATTAGATACTTTGAGCCTTCTCCACCAGGCACTAAGATTGTGGCTGATCAGGTTGTGGTCTCAGCCCCACTTTCCTGTCTATATCCCATTATCCGTGACTCACTTCTCTGTCAAATATTTAACTGATGCAGCTTTCAATCAATGTGAACATAGAGGCACAATAAACTTCCACTGAAGAGAATTCCCACTTGAAAGGTCCTTTAAGAATTATTCAACATCCTTCTTATAGGACCAGAGAGTCATGCAGAATGGAAACAGACCCGTTTGTCCAATCTGTTCATTCCGATCAGATATCAAATCTGATCCAGTCCCATTTGCCAGCATTTGGTAAATATCCCTCCTCTTTCAGATACTTTTTAAATGTGAGATTGTAACCGCCTTCAGCACTTCCTCTGACAGCACTTTCTGTACACACACCACTCTCTCTGTGAAACATTTATCTTCAGGTCCCTTCTAAATCATTCGCCCTCTCCCCTTCAACCAATGCCCTCTTGTTCTGGACTCCCCTAACCTGGAGAGCAGAACGTGGCTGTTCAGAATATCCATGCCCCTGATG